>NC_064643.1:139937577-140639077 GCF_023864345.2 Schistocerca serialis cubense
AAGTTAGCGTAAGGAGGGCTATGCGTGAAGCGTTCAGTGAATTCGAAAGTAAAATTCTATGTACCGACTTGACAGAAAATCCTAGGAAGTTCTGGTCTTACGTTAAATCAGTAAGTGGCTCGAAACAGCATATCCAGACACTACGGGATGATGATGGCATTGAAACAGAGGATGACACGCGTAAAGCTGAAATACTAAACACCTTTTTCCAAAGCTGTTTCACACAGGAAGACCGCACTGCAGTTCCTTCTCTAAATCCTCGCACAAACGAAAAAATGGCTGACATCGAAATAAGTGTCCAAGGAATAGAAAAGCAACTGGAATCACTCAATAGAGGAAAGTCCACTGGACCTGACGGGATACCAATTCGATTCTACACAGAGTACGCGAAAGAACTTGCCCCCCTTCTAACAGCCGTGTACCGCAAGTCTCTAGAGGAACGGAGGGTTCCAAATGATTGGAAAAGAGCACAGATAGTCCCAGTCTTCAAGAAGGGTCGTCGAGCAGATGCGCAAAACTATAGACCTATATCTCTTACGTCGATCTCTTGTAGAATTTTAGAACATGTTTTTTGCTCGCGTATCATGTCATTTCTGGAAACCCAGAATCTACTATGTGATCGTGTGAGACCCAACTCGCCTTATTTGTTCATGAGACCCAGAAAATATTAGATACAGGCTCCCAGGTAGATGCTATTTTTCTTGACTTCCGGAAGCGTTCGATGCAGTTCCGCACTGCCGCCTGATAAACAAAGTAAGAGCCTACGGAATATCAGACCAGCTGTGTGGCTGGATTGAAGAGTTTTTAGCAAACAGAACACAGCATGTTGTTATCAATGGAGAGACGTCTACAGACGTTAAAGTAACCTCTGGCGTGCCACAGGGGAGTGTTATGGGACCATTGCTTTTCACAATATATATAAATGACTTAGTAGATAGTGTCGGAAGTTCCATGCGGCTTTTCGCGGATGATGCTGTAGTATACAGAGAAGTTGCAGCATTAGAAAATTGTAGCGAAATACAGGAAGATCTGCAGCGGATAGGCACTTGGTGCAGGGAGTGGCAACTGACCCTTAACATAGACAAATGTAATGTATTGCGAATACATAGAAAGAAGGATCCTTTATTGTATGATTATATGATAGCGGAACAAACACTGGTAGCAGTTACTTCTGTAAAATATCTGGGAGTATGCGTACGGAACGATTTGAAGTGGAATTATCATATAAAATTAATTGTTGGTAAGGCGGGTACCAGGTTGAGATTCATTGGGAGAGTGCTTAGAAAATGTAGTCCATCAACAAAGGAGGTGGCTTACAAAACACTCGTTCGACCTATACTTGAGTATTGCTCATCAGTGTGGGATCCGTACCAGGTCGGGTTGACGGAGGAGATAGAGAAGATCCAAAGAAGAGCGGCGCGTTTCGTCACCGGGTTATTTGGTAACCGCGATAGCGTTACGGAGATGTTTAATAAACTCAAGTGGCAGACTCTGCAAGAGAGGCGCTCTGCATCGCGGTGTAGCTTGCTCGCCAGGTTTCGAGAGGGTGCGTTTCTGGATGAGGTATCGAATATATTGCTTCCCCCTACTTATACCTCCCGAGGAGATCACGAATGTAAAATTAGAGAGATTAGAGCGCGCACGGAGGCTTTCAGACAGTCGTTCTTCCCGCGAACCATACGCGACTGGAACAGGAAAGGGAGGTAATGACAGTGGCACGTAAAGTGCCCTCCGCCACACACCGTTGGGTGGCTTGCGGAGTATCAATGTAGATGTAGATGTAGATATAGATGTAGACGCTTCATCACAGTCAGGAGCGCCTGCGATGGTGTACTCAACGACGAACCTGGGTGCACGAATGGAAAATCGTCATTTTTTCGGATGAATCCAGGATCTGTTTACAGTATCATGATGGTCGCATCCGTGTTTGGTGACATCGCGGTGAACGCACATTGGAAGCGTGTATTCGTCATCGCCATAATGGCGTATCACCCGTGTGATGGTATGGTGTGCCATTGGTTACACGTCTCGTTCACCTCTTGTTCGCATTGACGGCACTTTCAACAGGGGACGTTACATTTCAGTTGTGTTACGACCCGTGGCTCTACCCTTCATTCGATCCCTGCGAAACCCTACATTTCAACAGGATAATGCACGACCGCACGTTGCAGGTCCTGTACGGGCGTTTCTGGATACAGAAAATGTTCGACTGCTGCCCTGGCCAGCACATTCTCCTGATCTCTCACCAGCTGAAAACGTCTGGTCAATGGTGGCCGAGCAACTGGCTCGTCACAATACGCCAGTCACTGCTCTTGATGAACTGTGGTATCGTGTTGAAGCTGCACGGGCGGCTGTGCCTGTACACGCCATCCAAGCTCTGTTTGACTCAATGCCCAGGCGTATCAAGGCCATTATTACGGCCAGAGGTGGTTGTTCTGGGTACTGATTTCTCAGGATCTATGCACCCAAATTGCGTGAAAATGTAATCACATGTCAGTTCTAGTGTATTTGTCCAATGAATACTCGTTTATCATCTGCTTTTCTTCTTGGTGTAGCAATTTTAAAGTGCCAGTAGTGTATATGACCCCTGGTAACAGTGTCGTTGCACAGATGACACAGCACGTCCAACTCGTGTGGCAGTTCCCTGAAAGGACAATCCAGCCTCTCGGAAAGCCCACAATATGACCCCTTTCAATTCAGTTAGCTGCGGGAAGCACGAGTACGTCTCCAGGGAGCCTGCTTGTTTCATACGTTTGCACCACACTGAGCCTTGTAGCTGCGAGCATTCTGTTGTATTCTGCCTACTCGTCTAATATAGGGTGCCCAGAAAACCCCCCTTTTCGGATCACTAGACAACAATTAAAGCAAACTGAATTAACAGATTTTTCTTACAGTGTGATAAATGACAATACTTAACTTTACATATTCACAAAGGTGTATTGCAAGCAAATGGCGACACGCAGATAATCAATGTCCTTCAGTACATACAATTCCAATACAAGCAAAACAATAAAGTTCCTAACTCACTGGTGTAGCGTTCGTAGGACGGCTCTTCTTCAACTCGGGCAGCGGCCTGGCGGTGCGGCGCTCATATTCTCTTCGTGTAGAAGCCGCTCCTGTCTTGGTGTCGTCTTAGGGAGGGGTCGGTCAGCGTACTAAGGTGTCTTTCTCCATGCCCCTGTTTTTAGCTGTCTTATGTCAATTGGGACTGACCAATAGTCGTTTTTTAACTCCTCTCTGTCTTCGTGTTTTACAGATTTGAAAAGGGCGCGTATGAGCCCAGTTGTTTTTGCGCCCTAAAGCAAAACAAAACAAAACAAACATTCCCTGTTAAAGGGAATGGCTCTCTTGTCACTATGCCACTACTACGCTATCTTTTGGCGGAGGACGTTGAAACCATCTACTATTCACAGGTGCAATGTTCCATCATCGGATCAAGATGATGTTGTCTTCTGAGATGTACTAATTGTTTTACAGGCAGTGTATTTCGAAGAGGCTTTTTAAAAGGATCATAAAAAGAAGTGAATGTAGTCCAGATGACTCAAGTGATGATTAGAGAGAGAATGTTAAATTCAGACTGACAACAACAAGAAATGCGTTTCTGAAAAGGGAAATTTGTTAACATCGAATTGAAATTTATATGTTATAAAGAGTTTTATGAAAGTGTTTGTGTAGAGTGTAGTTTGTACGAAAGCTAAACGATGACAGATGCTTTTGATTCGTGGTTCTACAGAGGAATACTGAAGATCAGATGGTGGATGGAACACCCAATGATGCGATATTGACTCGGATCAGGGGAAACAAGTTTATGAGACAACCTTTTTCTAAAAGGAGGGATCATTTGATGGGACACATCCTGAGGCAACATGCTAGTGTCAGATTGGCAATGGAGGGAAGTTTGGAAACAAAAAATGTAAAGGAAACCATGCTGGAGCACAGTAAGAGGGTTCACATACATGTAGCTTGCAATCGCGGAGCGGAGATGAAGTCTTGCACAAAATACACTAGCGTGGAACGCTGCATAAAGCCTTCGGTCTGAAGGCCACGGAAACAAGTTAAAAGGTGCTCATGTCGATGTTCTTGGCGCTATTTCTGTTTAGGCAAAGTTGTTGTGTCACTTCTCATCGGCTGGCTGCAGAATCAGGTAATCCAGTATAATGAAGGAAAATTTTCGAAATAATCTCTGGCGCCAAAGAATCAGAGCTGTATGTTTCATAAAAGTGCTGAAATTCTCTGGATAGTGTGAGCAACTGCCCGGATATTCATCCAGGTCAAGGCGCTGTTTGGAGAGATCTCAGACTGCCTTAGGGATACTCGCGTGTATTATTATTACTCTTCTTCATTTTCAGCATTGTTCTTCATAGTTGGGGAAATATTGATTTTCAGATATAGGCTACGACTGTGAAGGGGCTAGCTGTTAATCACTGTATTATATCATTCTTTTTAAATTTTTCCTGATAGGCTATATCTGTAAGTAGGGTAGCTGTTAATATTTTGTTGTATAATTTCAATTTTTGTTTGACAAAATATCTTCTTTGAAAATTCGTGCGTGCTGTTACCATGTGTTCGCACACGTAATGTATTAGGCAAAATAAATAAGGGGATTTCGTGTATAAATTCCAGTGTTCCAGCGCAGTTCCCTTCTATCTACACTCGGTATATTTCTGGGTAATTGTTTAGCTTTTTTACCGTTCTTTGAGCAGTGAAGTCAGTCCTACTTGAGTATCTTTAGCATCAAAGCCAGCCCATCAATCAATACTCCAGATAAGTACCATTCATACGAACTAATTCAGTCAAGTAGCGTTTCTGCACGAGAATAGACTAATTGCAAGCTTAGTGCAGACAATATTTTGACGAAGTATCGAATAAATACGTAGATGAACAACTAAAACAGAGACAGCTTCCTCGAAACGCTTGGTGCAGTTTAATTTAATAGTTACACGTATTTTACAAAACCATGCTGGTGCAGTACTATAATGCCGAATATTTTAGATATTATTTACCCATTATCTTCAACCTATTTTAAAGTTTCTTTTCTGCTCATTCACTCATGGAGAAATAGATTAAAATTGTCGAAGGCCAGACTGTTGACAATATCTTCAGAGTGTATCTAACTTCCATTCCCAAACAATAAAAAACTAAATATTCCTTTGTTCCCTTACGACGGTTAGTTCCTGATCTCAAAGTAGCTCGCTTATGTTACTGTACCATCTGAATTATCTTGATACGTTGCACAATTTGGAGATATGTCATAAAACGTCAGTATAGATTAAGGAAAAGTTTAAAGAAAAAGTGCTACCGAAAAAACCGTAGTATAACCGGCATGTTCGACAGTGAATACTTATAGCATAATTTAAATGCATCTTCTCTAAAAAAGCTTTGGGAAAGTTGTAGAACACGTTCATGAAGTATGAAGTATTGAATTACTCCTCTCATCTTGATGGTGGTGACGTCATGCCATGGGATGAACTCCACAAAATAGTGAAATCATTGAACAGCCCTCCTGATCAAAGACCACTACAACTAACAGAGATTTTAATCTACTATTAGTCCCAAACTATTGCTGAGGGAGAGAAGTTAATATTTGTTCCATTTAGGATAAGAGATGGTACGGAATCCCGATGTTTTGCGCTAATGAGCTTAGAGTGACCAACAAGTACCGCTTGGGTTTTAGATGGGTTTAGTTTTAGTCCTATGTCCTGTGCCCATTTTGACAGTGCATCGAGGTCAGTATAGCATTGTGTACCCTGTAGGACCCTATATGACCGTACGTGGTGCTGGGTCTGTATGGCTATGACTAAATCAGTCGGGCAACACGCATTTTACTTGGAGCAGCCTCCACTCTCGGATACGTCCATCATGGTGCTGCATCCAGAACCGAGACTCGTCTTAGAGGACGACGTAGCGCCACTCCCGTGTGCAGCGCCGTAGTTGGCTCCACCACTGTCCATACGCCTCTCAGTGTTGTCACGTCAGGAGAAACTGCGATATTGTCCGCCATGATAACAGTCTGCTGTTCAGCAGACGTCGTCGCACCGTTCGTGTGGATAGTTGCCCTGCTATAAACAGGACAATTTACATGCCAGTTTCCTGAATCAAGGCATATGACTTAGCTGTACGATGACGCACGGTCTTCTCTAGCGCTAGTCGCAGCGTGGGTTTCAGTATGATTATCCCAAGCTCATCGATTCCATGTTATCATAGACTGGGATCCTGGCCAAGGCGAATACAGTGATAAATCGTAGTCTGTCTACATCTCGATCAAGTCGCTAGGGAATTCTGAGACGTGCTGGCAGACGTTACCCCTCTCATCAGGCGTAACACTACCTTCACACAAACAATCAACAAACCAATGGGATTTCTAAATCAAAAATAGGCTACGTAACCTTTCCTTATATAAGTAATAGACGTGGATTCACTACCACCTGCGTTTGGCGGTTCCGCTGGAATTCTAATCATTTGCATAACAAAGCATGTAGTAGATTTTATTGAAATTTGACGTTTGTTATGGGCCTCGTTTATGGTATTGCTGTTTTAATGGCCAGAATTGTGCTATTTGGTTACAACAAAACTGTACAAGAAGACAAACATATGGACGATATTATTGAAGCCGATGGTTGTGATGCTGGATAAAGATGTTGATGCTTGTATGCCCCAGCTGGACGATGACTTGTGTCGGTGAGTTGACCAACTAGGAATAGGGATATAAATGCAACTGGGTCAGTTGGGGTATGGGTGTGGAGCTGATTTGAAGTGCTGGATGATGGACATTGTCAGACTTTATGCAGAGAGATGTGCTAGTGGGACTGTATCAGGTTGTGTTTATGATGAGGACTTAATGGGACAGAAAAGGCTGCACATTGTAGTTTAGAAGCTTATCCACGCTATAAAAAGTGGAATTCCTCGTGACGCAGAAACTAATGACTATGGAGTGGTATGTCTGTGCAGTGAATAGCGACACTCATCTTACTTTATCTTAGTTTTCGTTTTGACTTCCAGTTATATGAATAAGTGTGTTCGGATGACCTAATGATACATTAAAAACTTCAGCAAGACAATACCCTATCATCTCACCTCCTGCGCTTTGTCAACCACCATGTTAGAGCTGAAGTTAAGATGTTGGAGCGGGTTTCAGTTTCCCATCAGGCCACCAAGATTTACGTTTATACATAGTAACGTAAGTCACTTGATGTGTATTCCCAGACAGTTCTTTCGCAATCTCCATGATCTAGTTTGGGCCCCTTCCCCATATGAGCCTGCGCCCTATCAATAATGACCTCGTTCTCCGCGAGGTATTAAAAGCTAACTCTCATTCTTTCCTTCCTGAGCGGTGTTAGCATTTTCCAGGGGTTACTGTGAGAGGCTGTCGGAGCACCGATGCTATCCGTGCAACCTGCTTGGTTATTGAGAAAAACTGTGAGAAATGTAAGTACCTTCATACCGTTTTGCTGGGTCTGTAAATGGGTTTCGACGGAGTACCATGTGATTTCATATCGTCCGCCCTCCGAAGTTATGAAGTACCCGGAGAACTAGTAAAATGCGTCCGGCTAGCCTACCAAATGCCTAAGAGTCGAACATTATCTGCTGCTGAAGTATCAGACAACTTTTCTGGTTCTGTGGGTATCGATAAGGAATCTTCTCTTTCTGCACTTCTGTTTGACATAACAACGATCACGCTCGCCAGATATATTCACAAAATAGCACCTTGGAGCCAGCTGTATGGTGATCCATTTGCACTGGTTACAGAACCAAGAACGAACTCCTGCGACATGTTCAAACATGGAAGAACCACCATGAAATTCGCAGCCTACGTCTGACGAAGTGCAATGGCTTACTGTAGAGGGAAACTAAAATTATTCGGAGGACATGTGGCCTGAGACATCACGAAAATGTGTCTAATGGTAAAACTCATGGTTGCTACGGCATGGCACCTATTATTGAATGGATATGGGAAAGCCACCTACGGTGGTATACACACGTATTTCGGGCAAATAAAGACGTAGTGTTCGAGTTATTGTAGAGTAAAATACACTAAAGAGCCTTAACTGGTACAGCAGCCTAATACAGTGTAGGGACCCGCGAGCACGCAGAGCTGCCGCAACACGACGCGGCATGGACTCGTCTAATGTTGGAAGTGCTGGAGGGAATTGGCACCATGAATTTAGCAGGGCCGTTTATAAATCTGTAAGAGTACGACGGGGTGGAGATCTCTCTTGAACAGCACGTTGCAAGCCATCCCAGACATGCTCCATAATGTTCGTTCTGGGGAGTTTGGTGGCCAGCGGAAGTGTTTAGACTTAGGAAAGTGTTCCTGGAGCCACTCTGTAGCAATTCGGGACGAGTAGGACGTCGCATTGACCTGCTGGAATTGTCCAAAATCTTCGGAATTCACAATGGACACGAATGGATGCAGGTGACAAGACATGATGCTTACGTACGTGTCACCTGTCAGAGTCGTATCTAGACGTATCCGGGGTCGCATATCACTCCAACTGCACACACCTCACACCATTACAGAGCCTTCATCAGCGTCACCAGTCCCCTGCTGACATGCAGGGTTTTTGGATTTATGAGGTTGTCTCCATACCTGTACACGCTCATCCGCTCGATACAATTTGAAACGAGACTCGTCCGACCAGGCAACATGTTTCCAGTCATCAACAGTCCAATGTCGGTGTTGATAGGCCCAGGCGAGGCGTAAAGCTTTGTGACGTGCAGTCATCCATAGTATACGAGTAGGACGTAGGCTCCGAAAGCCCATGTCGAAGATGTTGCCTTGAATGGTTCACACGTTAACACTTGCTGATAGCCCAGCATTGAAATCTACAGTAATTTGCGGAAGGGTTACATTTCAGTCACGTTGCACGATTCTCTTGAGTCGTCGTTGGTCCCGTTCTTGAAGGATCTTTTTCTGGCAACAGCAATGTCAGTAATTGGATGTTTTACCGGATTCGTGATATTTACGGTACACTAGTGAAATGATCGTAAGGAAAAATTCCCACTGCTTCGTGACCTCGGAGAAACTGTGTCCCATCGCTCGTGCGCTGAATATAGCACCAAGTTCAAAGTCACTTAAATCTTGATGACCTGCCATTGTAGCAGCAGTAACCGATCTAACAACTGTGCCAGACACTTGTTATCTTATGTATGCGTTGCCGACCGCAACACCGTATTTTGCCTGTTTACATATCTCTGTATTTGAATACGCATGACTATATCAGTTTCTTTGGCGCTTCTGTGTAAAATAGTGATCTTTGAACGCCCTGTCACACCCCCGTTCACATTCCATTGATCAGTTTCTCATGGCTCTCTGTTCCACCGCCGTATAAAAATTTGCTACTACATGTATTTTCCCCTAATTTCTCTTTGTTGGCTTGACTATAAAGGGGAAATACATTGACAGTTTGACAAAAGGCAGACTATTATTACCCAGCTCTCGTCAAAGATCCTGCTGGCTGGCCTTTCGATTAGTACTGTCGAGAGCGGCTATGGAATCTGGTTGAAGGACGACGAAACCACGAGTAGACGACAACGTATTGGACGTTCATGTCTCATCACAGTACATGATGTTGAGTAGGGTAGGTGGCGATCTGTGGCTTCACTACAGAGTACAGCTACAGTATTGGCACAAGTGTTTCAGAACCCACCGTTCGGTGTACAGTATTGAGCATGGAGCTCTGCAGTAGACGATACCTAAGTGTTTCCATATTTACCGAAAGACATCGATATTTACGATTGCAAAGGAACGTGCTCGTAGAGATTGGACAGATGATTAATGGCAACGTGTCGTCTGATGGGCGAGTCACGTTTCTCCTTCAAACAGGTCAGAGGTCATGTGAAAACATTCATCATCCAAGTGAATGGTGAAACGCGTATGTATCCAGTACCAGCGATGGCGAGGCATGACAGAATCTCTGACCAGAGAGTTATTTATCGCAGTAGTACGTAGCGAGTCGGCAGAAACAGTTGTTGTGTGTAGGGAGTCGCGAGAGGATGTAGTCAGCCGACTGTAGTAGCGAGTGGGCGGTTGTACTGAGCGGGCGTCGGCATGGGTCGGCGGCGTGCTCTCCTTACATCTCTGGTCACGGTTCGGGACGAGGTATATTGTTAAAGAAGGTAATGAAGCAGCATTGCGCACATCAGATAATGTATGTTAATTGTAATGAATTTGTTCAAGAAATGCCCCAATAATAATTTTTCAAAGTAATCGTTTTAAAGAAAAAGATTCATTTGAATTTAAAGAATATTTCCTATGCTTTTCCTCCCAGAATCAATTTACCAGGTTTAATAATTTCACAGGGCCGAAGGTCAGCACTGCTGGCCTATTATTGTGGGTTTAATGATCAATTTTCATTTCTTAATTTTTGTGGCGAGTTTACATTGGGCCATTATTTTTCAATATTTTTGTAGCGAAGGTACAGTTGCTTTTATTTCAAGTTAACGATGTTTTGTGGGAGCTCAACATTTGGCTGTATTACCATTTGCATTTAATTATTGACATTAAAAAAATCCGCGGGGAGGTTACACTTGGCTAATTTTCATTTTTTAAATATTGTCTTTTCCTTTATTTTTGCGGGGAGGTTACACTTGGCGACATCCGGCCAGGATCGTATTTCTTTGTGAATCTTCTGAGAAGTGGTCATATATCTGTACTTATATACTTAAATATAATTAGGATTTGGCGCAACGCATTTATTAATTTTGTCAATTTCTTTCACAGATCATCGGCAACTCGTTGCTCTTTGTTGTATTTTTGTTTGTTGGATTTTCCATTGTCTTTGTCTCATTTGTGAATAATTGTGATTTGTGTAAAAATGCCGCGAAAAACTATTAATAGTACATCGCGAGGTGTAATGAATGAAATTACCGACTTAAACAATGGCCATTCGAAAAAAGCATTGTGCTACTAGCATAAAGGGATGGGGAATAGCTACTGTGCTGTGGGCGACATTCTCATGTGCTTACTTCTGCAAATACTGCATGTGCACTGATAACCCTGGTATCGTCCAGCGATCGCCATGCCAAACCGAAGTCGGTAACGCATATCGATAACACTGACGGTACCTAGGCCTTGCTGCAATCTGCAACGCAATATGGAAGGCCCTCCTGAAGACTATGCCTTCCCCCAGCACTGCAGTGCCCTCACACTGAGGTCAATATAGAGCCGAGATTGTAAGAAGTCTGCCCCCCCCCCCCCACCACCCCAGTTTGAGACGTCAACTACAACAGTAACAGTCACCATGGAGGACAGTGACAGCTGAAGTTCCTGATGAAATGTGCTTTAGTAAACAATACGTTTTGTACTGCAAGAGAACTACTTGTTAACTGTGCATCAAGTGATGCTTTCATAGTCAATAACAGTTGTAGTTTATTAAGCAATCCTGTGGCAAAGAAGTGTGTCAAAGTTACATAAATCTTTTATTCATTTGTGTAATGAAGTGAACAAATATTTCAGATGTTCTCGTTTGGTGATACTTGTCCCAGAGCACTCAAAAAAGCCACAGTTATGGTTGGACGATTTAGTTTCCTCTGGTAACAAAGGTATCTAAGAGCAAAGCCAGTAAATCTGAAAAGAGCTCTAGGGAATCACAAGCTCAACCCATCCAAAACCCATGCGGTATTCACTGTCCATTCTAGGCTCAGCAGCTAGAATTATTTGAAATCCGTGCCATCATTAACCGTAAATGGGACAAGTATAAACTTCTTTCCATCTCCAAAGAGTCTATGAGTAATATCAGATAAAATTTGAATTGGACTGAAAACATAACTGCAGGGTGCATGAAGGTAGCAACATTCCTCAACGCCCTACAAAAATATACACTACTGGCCATTAAAATTGCTACACCAAGAAGAAATGCAGATGATAAACAGGTATTCATTGGACAAATATATTGTACTAGAACTGACATGTGATTACATTTTCACGCAATTTGGGTACATAAATCCTGAGAAATCAGTACCCAGAACAACCACCTCTGGCCTTAATAACGGCTTTGATACGCCTGGGCATTGAGTATAACAGAGCTTGCATGGCGTGTACAGGTACAGCTGCCCATTCAGCTTCAACACGATACCACAGTTCAACAAGAGTAGTGACTGGCGTATTGTGACGAGCCAGTTGCTCGGCCACCATTGACCAAACCTTTTCAGTTGGTGAGAGATCTGGAGAATGTGTGATGGCCAGGGCAGCAGTCGAACATTCTCTGTATCCAGAAAGGCCCGTACAGGACCTGCAACATGCGGTCGTGCATTATCCTGCTGAAATGGAGGGTTTCGCAGGGATTGAATGAAGGGTAGAGCCACGGGTCGTAACACATGTGAAATGTAACATCCACTGTTCAAAGTGCCGTCAATGTGAACAAGAGGTCACCAAGACGTGTAACCAATGGGTAACCGCAGCCATGGTCTCCGAGCTGATAGTCCATGCTGCTGCAAACATCGTCTAACTGTTGTTGCAGATGGTTGTTCTCTTGCAAACGTCCTCATCTGGGCCGGCCGGTGTGGCCGTGCGGTTAAAGGCGCTTCAGTCTGGAACCGCGTGACCGCTACAGTCGCAGGTTCGAATCCTGCCTCGGGCATGGGTGTGTGTGATGTCCTTAGGTTAGTTAGGTTTAATTAGTTCTAAGTTCTAGGCGACTGATGACCTCAGAAGTTACGTCGCATAGTGCTCAGAGCCATTTGAACCATCGTCCCCATCTGTTGACTCATGGATCGAGACGTGGCTACACGATGCGTTACAGACATACGGATACGATGCCTGTCATCTTGACTGCCAGAGATACGAGACAGTTGGGATCCAGCACGGCATTCCCTATTACCCTCTTGAACTCACCGATTCCATATTATGCTAACAGTCATTGGATCTCGACCAACGTGAGCTGCAATGTCGCGATACGATAAACCGCAATCGCGATAGACTATAATCCAACCTTTATCAAAATCGGAAACGTGATGGTACGCATTTCTCCTCCTTACACGAGGCATCACAACAACGTTTCTCCAGGCAACGCCGGTCAACTGCTGTTAGTGTATGAGAAGTCAGTTGTAAACTTTCCTCATGTCAGCACGTTGTAGGTGTCGCCACCTGCGCCAACCATGTGTGAATGCTCCGAAAACCTAATCATTTGCATATCACAGAATCTTCTACTTGTCGGTTAAATTTCGCGTCTGTAGCACGCCATCTTCCAGGTGTAGGAATTTTAATGGCCAGAAGTGTAGAATGCTCTTCCCTCTAGAACTGAAGAAGAAACTTGTACAAACACTTATACTTCCAAATATTGATTAGAGCAATGATATTCTGCAAGGTCTCTTTCAGAAAATCTCGCTGCGTCTGAAACTGATTATGCGTGGCTGCGTTCGCCACATCTGCAATGTTCGACTCTTTAATCGCATTCCACCGTCAAATGCACAGCCATCCAGACTGCGTGCAGACAAGCGCACATATCTCCACATCGTTTTTCTTCTCTCCTCTCCCATCAAGGTACAATATCCCACATGTCTCTACACGACCTTAACGCTCTTCTCTGAACAACATGGCAAAAACACCGGTTCCCATCGGAGAAAAGTCCCTTGTGTCCCACTCCATAGCTCAGTTACTTTCTCGAAGTTCTTCTCATCAGCAGGAACACCAGTCTTGAACAATCTCCCGCATTATATCAGAGAACTGAATAATATGCCCTTCGGAAGACAGTGACACATATACAAAAAGCAACAACAGTGATTACCATTGTCAAAAATGGTTCAAATGGCTCTGAGCACTATGCGACTTAACTTCTGAGGTCATCAGTCGGCTAGAACTTAGAACTAATTAAACCTAACCAACCTAAGTACATCACACACATCCATGCCCGAGGCAGGATTCGAACCTGCGACCGTAGCGGTCACTCGGTTCCAAGACTGTAGCGCCCAGAACCGCACGGCCACTCCGGCCGGCTTACCATTGTCACTTTACCCTCTGATTGCTTTATACATCCAACTTTCCGAACAGATCCTCCTCATTTCCCATCTTATTTGGCGCAGTCTCGTTAAATTTCCTTTCCCCAGAACTCAGTGAATCAGAAAACATCTATTTTCTACGCCTATATCATGAGACACAATATGCACGTACATGGACTGCGGAAGTATCGCGTAAACAAGGTATAAAAGGGCAGTGCATTGGCGGAGCAGTCATTTGTACTTAGGTTATTCATGTGAAAAAGTGTGACGCGCGAATATGACCGCATGAATTGAATTATCAGAGTCTGAGCGTGGAATGGTAGTTGAACCTAGACATATGGGATATTCTATTTCGAAAATCGTTTGGAAATTCAGTTTTCCGAGATCTCTAGATCTGTCAAGAGTCTGCGAGAAATCAAATTTCAGGCAGTAGATCTCACAACGGACAACGCTCTGGCCGACGTCCATCACTTAACTGCCAAGAGCAGCGGCATTTGCGTAGAGCTGTCAGTGCTAACAGACATACAACACTGCTTGAAATAACCGCAGAAATCAATGGGGTTCGTACGGCGAACGTATCCGTTAGCACAGTGCGGTGGATTGTGGCGTTAATGGGCTATAGTAGCAGACGACCGACGCGAGTGCCTTTGCTAACAGCACGATATCGCAACTAGAGCATCTGCTCGGCTCCTGATGATGTCGGTTGGAAGCTAGATTACTGGAAAACCGTGGCCTGATCAGATGAGCCCCACTTTCAGTTGTAAAGAGCTGATAGTAGGGTCTTAGTGTGGCGCAGACCCCACGGATCCATCGACCCAAGTTGTCGACAAGGCGCACTGCAAGCTGGTGGTGATCCCACTATGGAGTGGGCTGTGTTAACATGGAACAGACTGGGTCCTCTTGCCGAACTGCACCGACAATTCATCTTTGATGATTATGTTCAGTTACCTGGAGGCTATTTGCAGCCATTCATGGACTTCATGTCCTAAACAACGTTGGCATTTTTATGGATGACAAAGCACCTTGTCACCAGACCACAATTGTTCGCGATTGGTATGGAGAACATTCCGGACAGTGCGAGCAAATGAAATGGCCATCCAGATCGCCCGATATGGCACATTATCGGGAGGCCAATTCGTGCACAAAATCCCGCACCGACAAAACCTTCGGAATTATGGACAGCTATAGAGACAGCGTGGCAGGGGACTTCAACGACTTATGGAGTTCAGACCACAGCAAGCTGTTGCGCTATCCCGGGCAAAATGAAGTCCGACACAATAGTTGGAGGTATGAAATGGTGTTTGTCAACTATATGTACATCTGTCACTATCATTACTATTGTTATTGTCGTTTATTATTATTATCATTATTAGTGTAGCAGCAGCAGTAGCAGAAGTACTGCCAGTATTATCTTTATTATTTCGTATTCGGTATTGCTCACATTGTCACTACAGATACTCAAATCATTTTAATACTACTTGTCATATTACAACTGATATTTCTTAGGTAACTATGATGTAACAAAATGTACCGTACGTGTGAAAGCCTGATCCACTGTTAGAGAGAGCACCGTGGTAGCTATGTTGTATGTGAACATCATTGCGGGCTATCTGCACCTCTTCATGCTTAATGTCTTCCGCTATGGTGATGACATCTTCCAAAGGGATAAGTGTCCATGTCACACTGCCAGAACCGTGAGGAGGATGGTAATCAACTCATGTTGATGCCTTGCTCACCAAATCCACCTGATATGAATCCGATGGTTGTCATATGGGACGCTACCATGTCTGCTATAAGACTCAAAACAAATGATTTTAGATGCAAAAACTCTGGTTGGTATCATGAAGTGTATAATTTCGATAACATCTCATTTCGGTAACAAAATCATCATTTGTATTATTCAACTATAGTGTATGAGTACTTCCAAGGTTTTTTCCGCAGGAAAACATAAACCACTTAGCTGACCAATGTAATGTACTAGCACCCTTCCAACGACGCCAATGAAAAATTAAGACTGCGACGCTGGAAAACAAACAGTGATGGAAACTACTATTTCTTTTCTGTAAATTTCCTGGCTCAAGTGAGAAAAAATCAAATCAACAGTTATTGCTGCAATGCCCCGTTACTATGTACCCAATGTTTGGCCAAATATTGGCAAGATATAAGTACGTCTGGTTATAAGAATGTTACATTTAATTGACAACATTGACGACCCTGAGAGGACAAAATCTGTAAAATTATGGGAATTGTGGGTCATCTGAGAAAAGGGTAACTTTATGCTTTCCACACTTCCAAAAATCTTGCACTGGTGAAAGTTTAATTCTGTATAAGGGGCATAACTTCTTGAGACATTAAATTCCATCCAAACACCATAGATCTAGCGTAAAGCATTTTTTGTGTCCAGTAATTGTGAAACTAGGTACATTCTCGATTTTTTTAAAGTTGTATGGGTGCATCAATGTACTTAAAAATTTATTTTGGTGTAAAAGTTGGAATACCTAGATTTGTTCTTCCTTCACTAGAACGATACCTAGGTAAAGGTCATACACTGTATCTTGCCAGTTGGTACTCTGGCCTGGCGCTATTTTCATATCTGCATGACAGAGCGACTAATGCTTGTGGAACTATAAGGAGAAACCGTAATGTCATGCCTGCTATATCAGAAAACTTGGAAATGGTGAGATCGTGTTTCTGTCAACAGATAAATTTCTTGCTCTCAAATGTCAGTACAAGCTGGAAGCGAAAAAACTTTCAACAGTTCATAAAATTATGAAATGACACAATTTCAGGGACTTTTTGATCTCATACGGATACGAGTTTATGTATAGAAAATGAAGCAGCAAATGAATATTTGTAACAAGGCTGGGAATCGAACCCAGGTCTGTTGCTTACTTTTTTTTGTTCTTCATTTTGTTCGATATCGTTCGCTCCGTTTTGTCTCGGTGGACGTCACAGGACATCCGTGCAACTGATCGTTCTTTCTTTTACTCGATTTTTTTTAATACAGAGGCCTAGCGCCTCTCTGACCGAACACGCTGAGCTACCGTGCCGGCGACTTACTAGGCATGTGCGTCAGCCACTAACCTACCTTGACAAAGCGACTCAGGCACCTGCGTGGATTACCCTGGCACACCTCCCTTCGCGATCCAAATTCTCACGGCCGCCCCAGTCTAGTTTAAATTTCCCCTTACACGTGAATTGCTGAGACTCTCCAAGTTCTGGAATTGCACCTCAGCATCGAATGTACATGGGGAATCCAGCCTGTACTTATTTATATGACACAACTTCAGAGACTTGACTGGTTTCATACAGATATGATTTTGTCTATAAAAATCTGCACCTGCGTCAGCAATTCAATTTGTGCGTAAGGGGGAATTCATAGTGGACTTGGATTGATGAGGGAGGCATGCCAGGGTAATCCGTGAAATCTGGCAAACCGCTGTACCAAGGTGGTTTAGAAGCTAACGAGCCTGGCTCCTGGCTAGCAACCAGGAGACCTGGTTTCGATTACCGACCATGATACAAAATTTAACTCGCCGTTGAAGTCTATGTATTTAACTTCATAAAACTGACAAAAGCACGAATTAAGCAAAAAGAAAACCAGCTTGCATTGAAAGCCACATTATAAGTATGAAGGCCGTCTAAAGGAGCGACAAGATGGTACGTTTAGTAGAACGTGTACAAAAAATTATAAAATAACATATAAAATTACTTTTTCATTTGGTGGATCTGCCTCTGCTGAATGCGCTTGTCTTATATGAAACTCTAAGGGGAAGAAATATTTCAATATCTGATATTCGGCAGAAACTCATCAAGGAAATCCTAGAGATTGACTACAAACCGCAGAGGGGTGTAATGGAAGGAAATCAGCTGATGACGATAATTGCTTAAGCCCAAATTAGTCGGCACACGGGACGAGTTAGCTAACTTTGACGTGGCGCTCTACGAGTTTTGTGACATCAGTTGCTGCTATTTCACGTTGATGAGCCACTGGGTCATATGAAAACAGAAAATAAGTTCTGTGACATTTCAGTGGTGTCTCACGTCAAGTTGAACCAATAGGAAGCAAGAACGTTCCCTAAGTCATACACAGAAAGCTTGAGGCCCCCTGAAAGCAAGAAGCAATATCGTATTTGTCGTGTTCAGTGGAAGTCCATATTCGGTGTGTTTTATATTACACCTTACACTTAAAAAATGATATACTGTTTCTAAGCACCAGCACATTGAATGACTGGAAATGTTATTGGTACGATTTGTTGTAATAAACGACGGGAAACTTTATACTGTTTGTTCAAGAATTTTAGTTTTTCGTTATTATCGCGTTATAATAACTCGTGTGTTCTGAGCGTAAGCCGTTTTAAGGAAAAGGCAGATTGAAGTTTTGTGAAAAACGTTTCGTTCTTGCTAGATTTGCGTAGTTAGATGTAAATTAATAACAGTTTGATGGATATAGCATATAGGAGCTTTAATATAAAATACGAAGTGGCTCATTACGAAGCTATAGCCCAGCGTAGTGAGCAAAGCCACGACGTTGTCGAACAAATGTTAGGTCGCTAGAGGGATCGGGTGCTGTTGTATTTGTATTTTTTTTTTCAACTTCGTGTTTTCTTAAAGGTTGTGGAGCATTCTAACAAAATTAATAGAAATAATTTCTCCAATACTTGATATTATGTAAATATAACGACGCTTTCTGTCATGGGTGAGTTGTCTTAATTTGGTGATGTCCTAACTGACTGGAGATGAATCTTTCCTTCATGTCTAATTACACGTTCACAGATGACGAAGTTTTTATTTATGCACACCACAGACAGAAAAACATGTCTAGCATATGGACAATGGAGGCAATAGAGCTAATATACGAATTTTACGTGTGTCCATTCTCGTGAACTAACTATATTTTTTGCAAGCCAAATACAGCAGACAGCTGCTACTGGAGAGTGCTGAAATCACGTCAAACAGATCGTCCCGTGTGCCGAGGGCATTGTGTATCGTGACGTCGGGCATCCCACTTGCTTTCAGGTCAACGTCCCGTGTGCCAAGAAGCACTTTATCTGTCTAATCCGAATAACATCAAAGAAGAGGACCGTCCAGAGAAGGTGTATTGTATGGGAAAAACGTGACAGACACAATGACATCAGATGCGTTTGTATAAAATGTAATGCACCTTTAAGTTTGAATTTTTGTTTCGAAAAAAACTACGCTCTGAAGTTTCGCTAATATAATAAATTATATATTTTATTCTCATAATAAAGCCCTTTTCGAAAAAAGTAGGTATTTCTCTATCAATATTGAAAAAGACAGTATAACACTTTAATACTGAATTTTGCGTCTAAATTTTTTCGCAGTAGTAACCATAGACTGCTACAGTCGCATATATATGCACCATTTGAAAATGACATGCACATGGCCAGTGGTCGCTCAGACTCAGTGAGCAGTGAAAGGGTTAAGCAGGTGATCATAATGTTCTGGCTGTCTAGTGTACACGTCCGCTTGGTAAAAATCTGCATCCTAAAGACAAAACAATTCAAGTGATCAACTTTCGGCGACTTTGAAATGAAAATATT
Source organism: Schistocerca serialis cubense (assembly GCF_023864345.2). Classification (NCBI taxonomy): domain Eukaryota; kingdom Metazoa; phylum Arthropoda; class Insecta; order Orthoptera; family Acrididae; genus Schistocerca; species Schistocerca serialis. Next base: position 139,957,077 of record NC_064643.1, read on the forward strand.
AGTATGGGAGTTGGAACCCAAGAAGAAAATAACGCATTATATACCAAGACATATTATTTAATGAGATGAAGGGAAACGACGACTCTTCTTATAGAACGATAGAACAGAGAAAATTCAGTGAAGTAGAGAAGAGGAAGACTAGAGAAAATGATGGAACAGCGTCATATAAGGCAGACTAAATGATAGTTTGCTGAGAAGATGTGTAAGAGTGTACAGTGTCTTACTTCTGAAACATACAAACACGTCTTTTTCACTAAAGGCTACTAGCTGAAGCAAGTGCCTAATGACATAAATTACAAACTTCGTAACAATTCTGAGTCAACAAGAAGCTTATCTCTATGTAAAAAATATTTATCCGCCTGCTTCAAAGTAATGCAGCTCCGTATAAAGCTTTGTTGTTAGAGCAGCTCTCACGAACTCTCTTGTAGCTAATTACACGGAAGCGGTACAAAGGCAAGTTCTGTAATTACTCGCTCCAGTCTGCAACTTCAAAGCCATGATTACTTAATATCTTACGAGGGGTAGCGACTGAGTCTAGATATCTAGTTGATAGTTCCAAAAGTTTGGTACATTTAGATAAACGAAGAAGTCAGAACAATCGCTACGTAAGATCTGAAAATTAGTGCAAAAAACACAATAAATCTTAGCCAAATATGTATGTATCTTGTCTCCCTGCTGTTATGAAACAGTGTTGTTAAATTCAATAAAGTTTTTCACATGAGATATGTTATTTACAGCGGCTGATAATATCCAGTGGATGAGTAACGCAGTCGAGAAGTTATTCATTAGGCGAAAGTGGTAATAAGAAAGAATCTCGTAGTTTAAACCAGACTGCTGCGGGACCAGTCTTTAATAAGGCAGACAAAGTCGTGATCACTGGAGAAGTATTACACATAAAGGTAGGTGACCTTCATAATTTATTGAGAAACAATTGCGTAACACTGATTCGTATACTGAAAAACAATGGATAGTAATTGATCATGAAAACAAACTATCCTATAGTACAGGGTGAGGCAGATAAAAGTAGCCCGGGCGAGTGGATACGATTGGACGTGAAATTGTGGCAGAATTAACGGAGGAGGAAAAGACGAGCAGTTACTTCCAGCAGAATGCAGCAACTGTCCATAAAGCCAGCCGAATCTTGGAGCGCATTTACACAATCGTTACGCCTGACAGAGTTGTCAGCATAGATCATACTGGTCGCAGCCCTAGCTGGCCGCCCAGGTCGCCTGATGTGTCAGTGTGTGATTACTTTGTATGGGGAGCCCTCAATTTCAGATGTGTCACAGCAACCCTCTTAGTCTTCAGCTGCAGCAACTCCAGCAGCATTGACAATGCGGAGGTTAAAATTATGCTCCTTTACTCTTCTACCATGGTTAACTCATGCAATATTTAAAGGAAAATACAGTATATCTTGCTTGTTTTACCTTGGCGGTTTTACGCAGACGCAACTCCGAAGAGTGAAGGGTAACCAGAAATTACTGCAGCCTGGTCGGGCGAGTCTCGTTTTGAATTGTATCTAGCACTTGCACGTGTACGGGTATGGTGATAACCTGATGAATCCATGGACACTGCGTGTCAGCAGGGGACTGTTCATGTTGGTGGAGGCTCTGCAAAGGTGTGAGGCGAATCTTACAAGTGGCACGTACGTAAGCATCATGTCTGATCAGCTGCATGTCTGTCGTGCATTCCCACGGACTTCGGCAATTCAAGCAGGACAATGTGACACGCTGCTCGTCAAGCCAAGGAGTTCGACGCTTCGCATGCCCTGCTTCAAGTGAAGTGATACTAATTTGCATAGTATGGAGGGTAGTCATTCATTCGTGGCCGACATGAACTTGATACTAACAAGCATTTCCTACTTTGCATGTTAATAGTCACGTAATATCGGAATCACTTTGAAATGAAGTGGGCGCATGGAGTTTAAGCCGTCGAGAGAAGTAGAACATGGAACGCATTTCAAAAGAGGCCATAAAACAGTTGACTGTTCGCAGCGGTGAGGCAGGCGCAATTAGCTAACAGTAAGCCATTAAGCAAGCTTCTCTGACGCACACCTGCGTGGAACGGAAAGGAACAGCGTAGCAGCGGTGCGCGTGGCCGCTCTTAGTGGAGCAATACACGGAATTCGCATTTACGAAAAGTGTTGAGTCGTACAAAATAACGTTAACAGCGATGCAGAGAAGACTAAACAGAACGCATGTGGAAAGACCACACCTGAAGCCTGGGAAAGCTGCTAGGAAAGGAATGCTTTCAGAGTCACAACAGGAGGTATTGGAAAAGCACGAAAAACATTGTCGCTTTGTTTCTCTTTTTCTCGAAACAGAAAACAGGTCACAATGGAAAGCACCTCTATTTTTAAGAAGTACTCGCATATCACGTGATGGAGGTATAGCATCGCTTCTTGAAAAAAAGTAAATGTAAAACGGCGTGTCATAAGAATTTCCATTTAATTTTAGGCTAGAGGCACAGTTTTATTGAAAAGAATGGTATGCCCCGACAGCTGAGTGTCCAGTCCAGCTTTCGCCGCCGTGCAGTGCGGACGTGTTGTTGTTTCCGCCTGCGAAGCGTGCGCTCGCTGTTGTTTACATTTCAGCGGCCGTCACTTAGGTATCTCTTACGTGTACTAGAACCATGGCCAACCGTTTTAGAAAATCAACATTACCATTCAACTTCTGCAACGAATACGCACGACCAAAGGCCTTGGAAGTGGAATGCTGCCTACGGGACGTTGCTAAGATCCCAGCTTCCGACATCTTGGGCATCCATTTGTCCATAATAGCAGTACTGTGTACGTCAAAGTCGTCAATGACGCGGTATGTGAAAGAATACTTCGTGACACCAAACATGGACAACGCTTTTGCCACGCCGACGGCAATGTTGGTGCGGTCACTGTCGACCATACAGGCTTGGGAATGCGCACCATACCAATTTTCGAACTCCCGTTCGAGCTCCCAGCGGAAGGCGTTATCGCGGCTTTCCGCCACTATGGCACTGTACATGGCCACACTGCCGAACGCTGGAAGCAACTCCAAACGTACCCCGTTCTTAACTGTGTACGACAGATCACCATCGATCTCCATCGCCACGTGCCATCTTACCTGCAAATTAGCAGGTGCCACGCGGTTATCGTATGCGACGGCCAAACCAAGACCTGTTCCGGGTGCGGCAAAGAAGGCCACCGCAAATCTGAGTGTCTTCAGCGACGAATCACCCAATTGCCAGCCGCTACAGTGGTACCTCCGGCTCCGATAGCGGTTTTACCGATCACCTACACATAGGCGCTTCTCCTCCCGCCAGCCACCGCCCTTCGGACCATGTACCGGTGACCCTTTCTCCTGCTACATATATCGCCGGGGTCGAAACGTAGCGCTCACAGCCTGACGCTACTCCAGCGCCACTACCAACAGCGACGACTTCCGATCCCCACCCGACCGATCATATGGACGTCCCTTCACTTGACGTTCCCGCGACCGCCTTCCTCCCTGAACGCCGCGACTCCCTTCCGACACAGAGGGACGCACCCGCAAACAACGTTCACCTAAGAGGCGAAAGAAGAGGCGCCGTACAGTTTCGGAAAGAGACGAATCACCTCCCTCTGATGCTCCATAGGCCGTCCCACCCGACGAGGCCTCGGAGCACCTGCACCACGATACGAATGACGACAACATAAAGCCTGCTGTGGCTGTGTCGATGCCTACTCTACTGGCTCGCCCAGGTGTTCCTGAACCAATGGACTCCACCGTTGCGACTGCCGCCCTCCGCCCCTACGACCGAAGCGGAACTTAGGACCATGACGACAGCGCCTTCAATGGCATGGAGTGAGGACGTCGATGAAGGCCAGGACCATACGCTCGGGACAGAGTTACCCCAGACGGAAGCCTCGTTACGCCGCTGATAACGTTGTCAAGTGGCGTGCGGCACGACTCGCGGTTGCCTCGCCCCTCTTCGTCCTTCGCTGGTGGAGTTCTCCTCCACGGCGGGATACGGCTCCAAACCTACCGAACAGCGATGATCAACACTAAAACCATTAGCTCATCAGTGAAACTTCAACTGCTGCTAGAGATGATATGGGCGTCGGACGTCGACATCGCACTACTACAGGAAGTACACTTGGCCACACTTCCAGACGTCGCGGGATACAACACTTATCCTTCTGGTGACGACCTGGGACGCCCGAGAAGGCATTCCAGTGGCCGATATTACATACCTTCCATCCACCAGAGGCATGGCCGTCACCGTTATGGGGATGCGTATTGTCAACATTTAGGCGCCATCAGGATCCACCCACAGATGCGACAGGGAACTCTTATATTCAGAAGAAATCGCCCTTTGTTTCTTGGACGCGGTGATCATAATTGCTTGGGGGTGATTTTAATTGTGCCTTCACCCTAAGGACCAAGTGCCCCACTACAACACCTGTCATGAACTGCATCTTGTCGTCAAAGATCTTTTGCTCCACGACACTTGGGAAGTTCGGCACGGAGACGCGCCTGGACATACTTACCGGACGACTCACTCCGCGAGCTGCCTTGATGGGGTTTACGTCTCTCGGGAACTCACACCTGCAGTCCAAGGTGCAGAACTTTGGCTCCTGGCCTTTTCGGACCACTGTGCCTACATCTGCAACATTCTCCTCCCCAAGCAAGTGGTCTGGCGTAGTCGTGCACCGTGGAAGCTAAACACCTCGCATCTTCATGATCCCAAATGTCTTCAACGTGTTACCGAGACATGGGCCACCTGTGAACGTCGCATACGTAAGTACTGCACGACCTTGATCTGGTGGCTGGAATGTGGCAAACCTGCCATTCGACGTACTTTGATTCAGTATGGCAAGGAAGTTGTTACGTTGCGCCGGCACACTGCCGACTATTTCTACGCCGTTCTCCGCGACCTGGACGCCCAGCTGCCCACCCTCGACACCCAGAGGGAACGCAGCAGGATTAAGGCCCAAATTGTAACGTTGGCACGCCGTAGACTGCAGGGGGCTATGGTGCGAACCCGATGTCAAGATTCGGCGGAGCAAGAACATCCCACCATGCATCATATAGCCTCCGATAGGAAACATCGACGACAATGACTCATCACCGAGATCAACACCTGTCGCACCCAGCACGTCACTTGCCAGGCCGAAATCGTCAGTGCCTTTGTAGATCGCTACTGCACAATGTACCAGAGGAGACTACCAGCAACTATGCTACGGAGTCTGTGTTACCACACGTAACTCGCACCCTTAACAGCGACGAAGCGGACGAGCTGATGGAGCCAATTATGCGTGAGGAAGTAAACGATGCAATCAACAAAGGTGCTCTGAATGTCACCTGGTATCGACGGATTGCCGATAGAATTTTATCGCACTTTCCTCACACTAATGGCGTCAGTGTGGACGACGATGGGGAACGCCGTCCTTTGTTACGGGAATTATTCTCCCCATCCACATACCGACCCCGGGTGTGACGGCAGCACATACCGTCCCCTGACTCTGCTTAACGCAGACTATAAAATGTTTACACTCCTACTGGCGAATCGATGCCGCAAGATCCTGCTTAGCGTTCTATCCTCGGAACACACAACTCCAGGTGGCTCAGTTAATGTACAAACGGCCACGGGAGAATGTCGCGATTTAATTGCACTGGCAGCGGCGTGCAGACTCCGCACTGCGGTGGTTGCCTTTGATTTTGACAGCGCATTCGACAAGGGGCGGCATCAGCTTTTGTTCTCAGTGATGAATCGCATGGGTTTTCCTCCAGCCTTTATCAATCTCATCCGGCGCCTGTACGGCACCGCCGAAGCACTGACTCAGGTTAATGGCCGTGTGACTGGACCAGTGGCGATCCAGCGTTCCGTACGGCAAGGTTGCCCACTTTCGACCCTACTCTATGCCATATGCCTGGAGCCACTCATCTGGAGTCTGACGAGCCACCTTTCAGGTCTCACTTTGCGACAGCACAGTTTTCGATGTCGTGTGTATGCGGACGACCTCCTCCTCTTGGTCCGCTCACAGAGGGAAACACAAACGGGACTTGATTTGATATCAGCATACGGAACTGCAGCGGGCAGTTACATGAATGTGGCTAAATCCGCGGCGATGTCCATTGGACGCGGCCTCTCACACGACGACTTAGCATCTCTCCGGCGTCTACAAAAACTACGATACCTTGGTATCCTTTTCACCCCACCGTGCGCCGCTCCGCTGCCATCAATTTTCACCGTGCACTCCAAACTATCCGCACGACGGTGCGACAAAATATTCTTCGCTGACTCGATTCTTTACATGTCCAATAACTCAATCAACATGTGGCCTCCAGAATGGTCCACATCGCACAGGTCCTCCCGCTGCCATCAACTATTTGACGCAGCCTCCAGGCTGGTTTCGGATACTTTCTTACGGCCGGTACGCTCTTTAAGGTCCGCTACGACACGCTCACCCTTCCCCCGTGAGCGGGAGGCCTCGACCTTGTCAATGTGCGACTCCGAGCGACATGTCCACCATGCACAATCAGTGGCATGGGGGCACCTCCCTTACGCGCAGCTTGCTGGAAATACTTGTGCCCGCAACCATAACACCACCAGTACCAGTCGGACACATCAAGCACCATGGACTTCAGTTATGCTCACACACACTTACCGTCCACTCGTTCTCCTCAACATAAGGATTTTTACACCTTACTGCTTCGTTCCATATCCAGCAACAATATCGAACTCAGACATCCGTCCAAGTGGTGGCCCACGGTTTGGCATCTTATCCACCAGCCTTTTCTTCCCTCCAACGTCCGGGCAACATAATACAACGTCGCAAGTGGAAAATTCGCCACAAATCAACGTCTTCACGACATCGGACTAATGGACCCTCCACTTTGTTCCATTTGCCACGTCATGGATGACGTTGTCCACCAACTGACTTGTGCTGCCACCAGTGACGTCTGGAAACGTGCCCGACAGTTCGTTGCCTTTTACCTCCGCGTTCCGCCGGACTTGACTGACCCATAGACTTTTATCCATCCTGAGGATACTTATTTCCCCGTCACCAAAAAACATGCGATTGTATGTGTCAGGGGATGGACGATCACCTACACGTATAATGATGGCAACAAATCACGCCTTGATTTCTGGCAGTCGGACACAGTGAAGCTGAGTACCAACGCGCTACCGCACCTTCTTCGCTAATTACCTACATACGATCTTTATGTCACCCCCGCTCAGTTGGATGGTGCCACACGCCGACAGCACTCCTCCCCCCCCCCCTCCCCCCTGCTGACATTTCAGACTCTCCGCGCTACTTTCTATATTGTAACCCACAGTGGAGTAGGCGCATGGAAATGCGCCTCCTCCTTTTATGTACTGTACCAGAACACACTGGTTTTTCCCCCACTCCACTGTCTATTGCTTTACACCTCGTAGTTTACATCATTATTATTATTCTCTTTTCCCTACACCGTGTTAAAAAAATTGCTCGCCTTGTACGAGTGTAATATGTCGTGTTATTTCCGCGGGAACGATGGCATTTCTGTTGTATTTAAGCTTGTACCAATAAAGATGTTTTGTTCATTTACCCTGTTCCTGGTAAAAAAAAAATCAAAAAGGTACTTTGAGGGAGTGATTCATGGATAGGATGGGAGAGGCATCGCAGCCGGGCTTCGAGTTCCGACCTCTGCCCGCTTTGTTTTTTTTACCACATTTCGGCCCTAAAAAAATCTTTAAAAAATTAGTGGTCAGCGTGACGGACTGCCGTCCTACGGGCCCGGGTTCGATTCCCGGCTGGATCGGAGATTTTCTCTGCTCAGGGACTGGGTATTGTGCTGCCTTTTTCATCATTTCATCCCCATCCACCGCGCAGGTCACACAATGAGGCGTCGAATGTAATAAGACCTGCACCAAGGCCGCCGGATCTGCCCTGTAAGGGGCCTCCCTGCCAATTCTGTCAAATGCTCATTTTCATTTCCCATGAAACGAATTATTTTAATTGTGTACGCTGTCATTTCATGTAGGCAACTGTACTGGAGCATCAAGCCTTACAGAGAAAAATAATTTTTTGAATATTATATTAAATTTGCTTATCGCGGAACATTAAAGAGAGATTATTCTCTTTATCCATCATGAGTAAGACGGATGTCTTCACGTAGGAATACGCATGATATTTCTGGCCATAGCGCCATGAGAAAATTTAGCCGTGGGTTTTAATGAACGTAAAAGAGATTTTCTTTAATCAAACATTTTCATTCCAAATTAACGGAACATTTTTTTCTCTCTTTTCAAAAAAGTAAGTTACGCGATGAAGGAGTGGAGAACACGAGGTTACACCTGAACAGTTCGTGTATGGCCGGAGTCTGAGAGTATTGGAGCGAAACAAGAATGCTATAGGCCAGAAGGAAAATAGTTTCCAGCCCCAATACCCTTCTCAAGCTTCACTGGGCCAAGAAACGACCCAAGTCGTACCACATTCAGCATTGGCCGCTACGACTTGTGGTAGGGGCTGAACACAAGGCACAGTGGGGGGAACAAAAGAGATACACAGACAGGGGCCGTGAGTAGAAGGAGAGAGGTCTCTTGAGACCATGGCCGTGGGTAGACGGAAAACTCCCTGTTCTGTAGGCCTAGAAGACCTTTTTAGCGAACACTTGCGTTCACAGGGTTCGAAAGTTTCATGACATCTTTACAGTGGAGATTACGTTTTCGAACCGAGTTATTTACGTTCTGCGGAACAATTAAAGTGGACAGAAGAGTACATGACGCTAAGCCAGAGCCAGTGGACATTGTCGATAGTTTAGCTGGGGAAAAACACAGTCAAGGCCAGAATAGTACTGAGGTTTACAGGTCCGTACAGCGTAGACGTACCACCGCCGTCATACGCCACTGCCGACCACAGCTGCCGCCGACAAAGCACGTTAATTACAGCGTTTGCTCAGGCGCTCAGTAAAGGAGTCACTAGCTTGTGTGTGTACTTAAGTTCTAATGGAGATTGGATTTGTGTTACGTATTTTCGTCTCATTCCCCTGTGCCCATGCTAGCCACGTATCGTGTATGTGTTCATAGGGCTTATAAGTCGGGAAAGGTATTGGTAAATACACAGTATTGTCCAGCTAAAATAGCATAGACAATAGGCATATTGAAGTGTTGTGAATGCAATATTTTAAAGGGCAAATTGTTTTGTGATCATTGTATTGTAAGTTACGCTGGGGGTTCTTTTCCCATGTAGAAACGGTTCGGAAAGTTGGTTAAAGGTTTTGTCTGTTCACGTTTATCATGATTAATTTCATTTAGTTTGTGAATTCATTGTCACGATCTTCCTATTTATAGAGGATTTTCCAACGTCACTAACTACACACATGAGCCAAAGGCTGTAATAATAGGCTGTAATAAAAAGATTTAGTACAGGTAACAGCTGTTGGTGTGTTCTAGAGTAGAGGCTACCCCGTCCTCACTGAAATATTTTGTAGCATGTATGACGGCTGTTATTCTGATTTCTAATCGTGACTTCGTCCAGGTACTCCTTACCTTGCAGGGCCTAGGTTCACAGGCACATTAGCTCTGTCAGATATCTCCGTGCGTTGCAAGTGGTAAGGACGGCTCATAACGACCAGGGGAGTACGTTAGGAACCCTTCGTTAGGGTCTTTCTGTATCTGTACCATGTACAGAGTGGTCAGGTATTATCAGCAGCTGATTTTCCTGTGTGGGTACACTTCTGCGGATGGTTAATTCAACAGTGTATGGAGCTTCACTTTGGTGCAAATGAGCTGACGGAGCTGTAACATGAAAATTAAACGTTTTCGGACACATGTAACATATTTTCTTCCTCTGCGACTGAGAGACGTTCCCTCAAAGTTAGGTTGCACCTTTTTTTTACAGCCTGTATAGGGTCTTTAATAGACGGCCGCACGAATGTATTTATTTAACATCTAGTTAGACACGGAATTGATTTTTACATTTCATGTGAAAGATGCAATATATAAAAGCTTCAAAATGTACATGTTGCGAACTGTGTACTGCCTAAAATGCCTATTTTATAGGACATGATCAGTTTCACTGAATACGATAATTTATTGTAGAATGAAACAAATTCCTCAGACTCCCAACCAAAAATGTAAACTGTCTGCTCAAAATCGTATACGAACGGTAAAAATTTAAAGACGTCTTACAGCATCAAAAATAAAGAGATGTATCGTGTATTACATTAAAAGCTCTCCAACATGTCTGCATTTCAAGAGCTCATATCATACATATGAATACTGCCTCGAATCATGTTTGTTTTCAGTCATATTATTCATCATACATAGTGTTTTGTAAATCAAGTCATGTGGGAGAGACTTCAGGGACGTAGGACAAATCAGATTTCGCTCGTAACAAACAGATGCAGCCACAAAAGAGTACCTCTGAAAAACTAACGAACAACAAATTACGATTATATCTTTACATAGCAGGGATGACACCCTCATTTGTATTTATAGGCCTTATTTTCTTTGCAATCGATTTCCGTGTTACATTTTCAGGCCTCTCTGTGATACCAGGTGATCGTATGTATGGCGCGTAAGGATCACCATACATCTCATAAGCGCGCTATACGGATCTTCCTATCCTGCTTAAAGTGTGAACGGTAGCAGAGTATTAACTATTAACTAAGCCTGTGCTTAATCTTCTCATACTGACAACAAGGAAATTTCGTATAAATTATTTTATATACAATCTAAGACAAAAAAGTCGCACCTCGAGGGAATTATTTGAATGGGACGGAAATCGGTAGGTTTGATGCACGTGTGCAGACAAAAAGAGTACAATTTTAGAATAATTGGATGATTAGTTCAAGAGAAAGAGCTTCACGAATTGTGAAAGTCAACAACACATTGATCCACATCTGGCGCTTATACAAGCAGTTATTCTGTGTGGTATTGATCTTCAGACTTTTTGGATGTGCTCCTCAGGGACATAGTGCCAAATTATGTCCAACTGGTGCGTTAGATCTTTAAAATTCCGAGCGGGTTAGAGGGCCTGGCCACAATGCTCCAGACGCTCTCAGCGGCGGAGAGATCCGTCGACCTTGTTGGCCAAGGTAGGATTTGACAGGCACGAGTCTACTCCAGTCAGTGAGATTCCAGGTCGAAGCTTGTTTCGAGACGCCACAGACAGTGATGGGATACCAATCGCCATATGGCCCGTCAATCAGGAGTGATGGCCGGGGAGCCAAGTCATTGTCATCTGCGGCACCCTTACAGTACAGCGGTACGTCGACGATATCCTGACGCCCCGTTTTGTTTCCCATCATGGCGTGCCATCCTGGGTTTACAGTATAGCAATATAATGCCGGTCCTCATACCGTGAGAGTTTCTAATGCTTGTCTTCATTCCTTGGTCGGAGAAAACTCTCACGGGAGGCCCTTCGGATATACGCAGCCAGTCAGATGTTTTGCCACGTGAGTTCGATTTACATCAGTTAAACATCAGCAACTTTACTCTCTTACTTTTGCCTTCGTTCTCATCAGTTGTGCTGTCATGCCGCCTTCATTCATGTTGCTACCATTGCTAGTGTGGTCGCTGCATGCTTTTGGCTTACGGAAACGAAATGTACTTTCATTCAATTACACTCACTTGAGGTTATTATTATTTTTGGTTATGTACAATAAAGCACTTCATTTTCCGCTTGGTTTAGGTTGCTTGGGTGAAGAGACCAAACAGCTAGGTAATCGGTCTCATTTTCCTCTTGAATTCTTATTAATACCAGAACATAAGCATTATAATTAGGTTTGGATCCTGTGACCAATTGGATTGGAATATTCACGCACTAAATCGGCGTCCTTATCCATGCTGTAGACAAATGCCCCCTCTCAACTGGTACCAACTCAGTTTTACACATAGGAAATATTAGCTAGAATAATTCCCCAAAATGAATATTTAAATTTCAGTGCTGACTAAGAATACCATGTGTACTTGTTCGTCCCGCAAAAGGATACCTTTCCCAGTAGAACAAAGGTCTAATAAGTTTTGTGTTCGAGAGTACCTTTATTTCCCCCCCCCCTCCCCCATCACATGTTTAAGTGAAGTCACTGTCTGTTTAACTGTACCAGTCTCCACAAATATTTTGCGCGTTCAGTAGCACTGCTGGTAACGTTTGTCTTTCATGTGATTTTTCAGCAGTTACAGGTAAGCCATCCAAATCTAAATTGCTGGTAATCGCATCAGCATAGCTGTCACTCTCTGCGGATTGTCTCTTAGTAAATATGCAGTTGAATCGGTCGGTGGAGAAAGGAACTATGCAACTTTTCCGTATTTTTCAGGAGGGGCAACAAACTGTCTTATTGTCAAACTATTTGACAGATTGCGTTGACATTTTTGGCATTAGTTGCATTCTAATCAAACATACTGTGAATGAAATGATTTTCATGTACTCTAAAAAGTACCTTCTGAAAAAAATGAAAATTTATAACATAGGTCTTTTCTCCTGTCAACAAGGGAATTTAGCACTTTTCGTCGGTATAACACATTCAAAATTACACATTTCTGGTCTAAAACTCAAATTTATTGATTTACTAATGGAGAATTATCTTCAACTGAACATGAAAATAACTACTTCACAGAATTCAAACTACTGGATAGTTCATATTTTATCATAGTGAGTTATCACTTGTAGTCAGCCATTTCAATATCTCCTCATATAAAATCTCAGCGTCTTCCCCATAGATGTACTTAACCAGTTTCTGAATACATTCAAATTTTTGGTTGATTCTTTTTTCATCACGTAACATTTACAACCCAATTTGAAACGAAGCAAATTTAGTTTTTACCAGATTAGAGGAGTGACTGACACAGCTGTTTATGAATGAGTAGGCAGTCACGACTCCCGGTTTCGTTGCTTCATAACGAAATTCTTTGAACATTGCCATAGAAAAATTTTGTTTTCTTGACGAGGCGTCTTGAGATGTGCCGTTCCCTTAGACTGTACATATTTTTTTAATTTTTTTTTCGAATGTCGTGGCCACCATGTGTCAAAGCCCATTACATCGATAGTTTCCACCGTAACGACTGTTGCTTCAGAAATGGTTTACTATGATTTCCACATACTCTTTAGGGGTGTAAAATCGGTCACATTCCAGTATCTGTCTCTTCAGTGTTCCAAACACACTGTCACAAGGGAGAAACTAGTGACCTATTTCGGGAAATCTATAAGTGATTGTTTTAAATTTTTCAGTGTTTGCCATTACAAGGCACATCCTTACTGCGGTAGTAGTTTTATTTTGACCAGATGCTCCGTCTGAGAACAGGTGTACTTCTGTAACATTCTTCGATAGATACTTTTCAGTGTAGTGGTACAGGAATGGACAGACCTCGTTCGTCCTCTTTTTCGCTACTCCTTCATGATACAAGTAACAGTGGAACGCCTGGACTTCATATCGTAAATGCAGGAACAGTTAACCCACAGCTGACGTAAATAGAATGTTTCCTGCAGTGGGATGTTTGACAGAGGCAAGTTTTGTATGAAGTCAAAAGCTAGTCCAGTAATGTCATCCCTACCTATAGATTCTTGCTCAGTTACTTTAATTAATTTATAAAATGTCCTTGTGCGCCGCTTATGAATATCCAGCTCAAGTTTTGCAGCTCTTTTACTACTGTCAGAGATATGTGGACGTTTTAACTTAGCTTCAACTTCCTCACATTTGCCACATACATGATTTTGGAGACGACCGAGAGGAATATTGAAATTTTCACGAAAATGTTTCATGTAGAAGTCATATTTCACATTTCCTTCTGAGTACTTCGCAAGGAACATTTCATGTCCTTCCCAGCATAGTGAGTTTCTTTGAGTGGGAAAAATGTGATGTGGGTATCCATCAAATTTATTACATTTTCCGAAAGTTTGGTTGTGCATGCATTTGTTCCTTGCATGTCCTTTGGAATTTGACCTTTAACTAGTAACTAGCAAATACGAAAAACACGTTTCTGTGGTACAGCACGAAGATTGAGAAAAACACATTTGCAGACCCGAACTCTTCTAGCACAGAAAATGGAATGGTAATCAAAAGAATGTTGTTTCTTGATGCTATCGATCTCACTGACAGCTTTTCTTGTCTTTCTCTTCGTAATATCACCTGTCACAGTTAATCCTTGTAGATAAATATCCTGACTTTTATCCATGTTTATAAAGTTTGAAGTATATGGATGCTATCATCCGTACCGATACGTTGGAATCATTCCATTCGGTATCTGGAATTTATAAGTAAATGCATGTAGCATATGCTATGGAATTTACATTACACTGAACTTGTTAAATGGGGAAATGATACTTTATTTGCCGTTAGCACCGATAGATTTTCCAGGCACTGCTTTCGCACTGTAGTCATTAGATGGCGATCTGTGAACTCTAGTCTCCTTTTTTTTTTTTTTTTTACTTTATTGTTATTTTAAAGCCTGTACAACAGGCAGGCTGTCAGCAGCACACTACGCTGCTCTTCAGCCATAGAATACACAAGCAGCAAAAACAGTGAGAAGACACGTAAGTCACAGAACGGTGGGCAATAAAACAGGAGACACATAGAGACAAACACGGAGCCGCTCACACTCGTCGATAATCCACACTGCTAACTGATGAGACGACGCACGAACACTGAAGAAGATGATGGCACTGGTGAACGAGGGAGTGTGACGGTGAACACTGAACACTAAACACGACGGCACACACGAAACACTGATGGCGGTGATCTAGTCTCCTTGATTCTGTTCCTATTATGCTCACGTTCATTTCGCTTTCGTTTGGGAGACATTTCGAAAGATGGCATTCAGTAACTTACAAGAAGAATCAACAATAACCATGACACATCACGAAGTTGGCACCAAGTTAGTGTTTTGTCACGCTTTCTGCACCTGCGTGCTACAAGCCAACGCAATCTAGTTTGTAGGTGGCGTAATACAAGCTCACTGTCAATACAGTCTGGTGGCAGAACGCGACGTGCGGCAGAGAAAGGAACTAAGTCACTGACTTGATTCCTTATTCCTCCCCACGAAACTCGTGTTATTCCCACAGGAAGAAGCTAAACGTAGTTCGTTTCATGACAGTAAGCTGCGCCTTGGTCTCACATTTATGCAAAAAAAAAAAAGTGAAAACCACCAAAAAGCGATTTAGTTCCTAACTCCTCCGACCGATTCAATTAAATGTTCTCCGTTTTTATTGTGAGACATTTTTGTTTGCGTGCTTAAGGCCTGCTCATAAATGTTGCAAATTGTGCCAACTGTATCTACAGGTAATTGCATGGACGAGTGTCCTAAGAAAGAATACATTTATACTGAGTCCTTAGCTGACATTCTAGAAGCCATTTTCTGGGCAAAATAATCATGATGTTTGTTGTGACTTGGCGAGACAGCCAAGCGACTATGAGGTAGCCGAAAGGCACGCGTTTAAGCTCACGCAGGCTGGCGTGAGGTCTGGAACAGTTAACGGAGTTGAGTCTAGTAAAATAAGTACGTAGCTTCTGGAATACTTAACTTTAATCCATAATTGGTGAACATCGCTGTTGACGGTAAATGTTTTATAGCATCAATAGTGACTGGTAATGGCGCTTTGCTAGGTCGTAGCAAATGACGTAGCTGAAGGCTATGCTAACTATCGTCTCGGCAAATGAGAGCGTAATTTGTCAGTGAATCATCGCTAGCAAAGTCGGCTGTACAACTGGGGCGAGTGCTAGGAAGTCTCTCTAGACCTGCCGTGTGGCGGCGCTCGGTCTGCAATCACTGATAGTGGCGACATGCGAGTCCGACTTATACTACCGGACCGCGGCCGATTTAAAGGCTACCACCTAGCAAGTGTGGTGTCTGGCGGTGACACCACAATGTTTATGAGTAATCAGTTTCAGTAATGTTTGGCGATCTGTGTTTATTGCGATTACATTGCATAGATTAATTGCCGTCGTGACATAACATCGTCAGTGACAAATTAAATGTTCTGGATACAAAAATATCTTCAAGCAAATTACAAATATTCCTAGTGTACGTTAATTTATAGAGGAAAGTTGGCTCTCAAGTCCGAAGGCTGGTTTGAAGCAACTCTCCATGTTGATCTAACGTGTGCAGAGCTCCCAATCTTTGTATAACAGCTGAAACCTACATAGATCTGGAACTGTTCACTGTGTAGCGCGCCGGGGTTTTGTGGCACTAGACACCGAGCGTAGGTGACAGAGGGGAGCATAGGGTTGGCGAGAGAGAAAGCGACACTTTGTGGAAGGTGGAATGGATTCTTTCTTTGGATCAGTGGTTGAGGCGTGAGTGAAACATCGGTAGTTCCACTATCAGTCATTTATTGACACGCAAGACCCTTTAAACAAGCAAAGTAATACTCTGTGTTTTAACTCGCTCAAATCCTCGTGGCAGCGGCCCGGCGCGGAGTTGTAGCGTGCAGATGGCAGTGGCCTCTATTGCTGCGATGGCTCGTGTTGCAGCGGTGCGCCAGGCGGCGTCTTCTTCCATTCAGTACCGTAGCCGTGACCCACTGCGATGGCGGCGCGGTCTTCTCCGTGTGAATACGCTCTTTAAGTTACTAAAACCGGCGTGGCGCGGAGTGCTCCGTCCCGGAATCGAACTAGCGACCCTCAGGTTCAACGTCTTCTGGTGGAGTTCATCGACCTCTAGGTTCATATGTGACCCATTTGGTGCGGCCGCACTCTCTTCGTCCTCACCAGCCACCTGAGGAAGTACCACACAAACGTCTTTCTGGTAACATCTGGGATGACGTCTTGTGCGTTGGCCTATTGACGCGATACCGACATGTTCTCCTGTCGAACAGCGTAGCGGCTAAGTCGTTGCAGCGAAGTATGACAGCCGCTGACCAAATATCGGTCCGTCCGTCCAGGCGACGTTTCTTCGTCTCTTCTTCCTCTCCACAAAGGACCCTCTCATTCCCATTTGTCGTAGGTATTTATTCGGCGTTTTCACCAATGCTGTGAAGTTTCTAGTGCGGCGAATTACTCTTCGATCGTTGATCTATGCTTCTCGTGACTAATGTCGACACACATGCTGGCTTTCCTTGTTTTGCCTCTATGATGGCGTGGTCGGGCATTGCCCTGTCGTCCTCCTCCGCATCACCGGCTATATCATGCACGTAAGTTCAGTAGGATGAGTTTCTGGAGCATTGACCACTGATATGCGAACTACGCTGATCATTGTTCTTCTTGAAAGCATTGCCCATCTGCTCGCTCTTTGATCTGTTGAAGTGCTGACTGCTGCTGTGCAAACTCTGCTCGTCATCGTCCTCCTTGTTCGACTGCTGCCGCTTCCGCATTATGTGTCTTAACGTGTCAAAGTCTCTAAAATGTATTTTTCTGCCAGAGCACTGCATAAGTAACACATAATTATTACACACAACCATAAAAAACACATAATTTATAATTATTATACACCGCAGAACTGTAGTGGAACCTAGAACTTCGCCTACAGTTCACAACCTAAATATCAACCGTCAAACTAGCATTTTGTTCATGCCACAGGATGTGTCTAATGAACTGATCCATTCATTTAGTGAAATAGTGCCATACTTTTCCCCCAGTTCAATTCAGATTCTTTTTAACAAATATTCAAACATTCCACTTTCTTCTGTAGCACCTCATTTCAAAAGGTTCAACTTTCCTGCTGTCTCAACTATTTATCGTCCACATCGGACTTGCATACTCGGCTACAACTCAGAAAAATACGTTCAGAAGCGATAGGTTAAGGCCGAAATTGGCGTATATTCGATGTTGGCGAACCTCTCTTTTACAAGAATGCTGTTCTTGTTTCTTACCCGTTTGTATTTTAAACCCGCTTTACTTCTGCCGACGTCCATTGTTTTGCTGTACAAGTAAAAAAATTAATCTAATACGGTTAGTGTCTCATTTCCTAACCTAATTCCATCAGAATTATTTGATTTACCTCGGCTATATTCCATTACCCTAGTTTTATTTCTATATATACTTGTCTTATAACCTCCTTTCAAGATTCTATCCGTTCGTTTCAACTCATCTTCGAAGTTCTTAGCCATCTGACAGAATTACAAGTCATCAACGAACCAGAAAGTTTTAGTTTCCTCTATCTCAGCATTTCCTTTATAGCTTGTTCAGTGTACAATCTGAATAACATAGGCGGTGGTCTACAAATTTGTTTTACTCCTTCCACAACTATTTCTACCCTTCCTTCCCATTAGGATCTTTTGAATGAAATCTAGTGCCTGTACAATCTGGAGGTATTTCTTCGCCCATTATTTTCCATCTCTGCTACCTGCCGGAATCCAAAGAGCCCGTTCCTATCAACGTTGCAAAAAGATACCAGTAAATTCACAAATGCCGTCAACTTGGGCTTGTATTTCTTTAATCTGTGTTGAAAAATAGACATATGGACAGCAGTGTTCACCCATTTTTTTGGAACCAACAGGCGTAGACTTCTACTAAGTTTTCAACACTTCTGTAATTAATTTATGTCAGTATTTTGCAACCACAACTCATTCTACTGATGCTTTGGTAATACTCACACCTGTCAGCAGCTGCCCGTTTCTGGAAATCAAGTAAATTAGAAAGAAAGCTACTGCCCTGACAACAGATCTGATATTACCTCCGTGATCTCTGATATTAATTCATTAAAACAGCCTTACTTTCTTTCTGATAGAATGCGCTTTAGGCCAGCAATATTTCACCTCCAAACTAAAATGGTTGCTACTCAGTTCCAGGTATCTGAACTGCCTCCGTACCTATCTTCACACAGAAAGTATAAGCTGACATGGACGTGGAGCTGGACGGTTTGTGTGACATCACAATGTGGAATTTCAGCTTCAGCGAATTTCCAAGCTAAACTTAGACGTGTCAGATTATTATAGCGTGGGAACGAAATTGTCCAATGACAGCTTTCTCTGTCATAAACAGAACTTAGAAGACATCACATCGGACTGCGTCGTTTGCAGTTGAAGCTCGTATTCGATGGTTTCTGTTTTATAACTCTCTTGCCATGAATTTTGTAAAGCATCGACACATTGACAGTCTCTGAGAAACTACACTTTTCGATACAATTTGTTGTACTTAAATCACAGAAGCCAGTAGAACGACATATTCGTGATTAAAGGCTTTTCCATTTTGGTGCCTTTTGGTCTTTCAGCTTGTGTCCAGTTAAAGTAGAATGTTTCAGGGCACCGGTGTTTTCAAGGTTTATTAAAAACTCGTCGTTTTTGGTATGATTTGTACTTAGGTAAACGTCTGGTAAAAACTCAGTAAAGACTGTTAAGGCCTTAAGACGTGATAAGATCAAAGTTATAGATACAAGAAATCTGTGACTCACAAGACATAGAGTCGAAATTTGTACTGACTGGCTCAAATTCTCTTTTCGAGAAATATTTCTTATTCATTTCATGTTCTCGGATAAGTTCTGGGCCGCCTTGATTAATTGAATAGAAGTACGTTCTGGAGTATTAATTGTTATATATTCATTGCTAAACACTACCGGAAAAAAAAACTACGGGCCGGCCGGAGTGGCCGTGCGGTTCTAGGCGCTACAGTCTGGAACCGAGCGACCGCTACGGTCGCAGGTTCGAATCCTGCCTCGGGCATGGATTTGTGTGATGTCCTCAGGTTAGTTAGGTTTACTTAGTTCTGAGTTCTAGGCGACTCATGACCTCAGAAGTTAAGTCGCATAGTGCTCAGAGCCATTTGAACAATTTTTTGAAAAACGACTGCCTCAAGGACAAGGTCATTTTATTGACAATGCTGTGGCAGGTATTCATCATGTTAGGAGTACATGATAATACAAACAGAACAAATGGAACGCGCGTGTCACGTAAAGGGTGTCCAAACAGTCGCACCAGTACACGGTGTGCCCACTGTGATGGGAACGCAGGAATGTATTCTCACACGCTGTTGATAATAAAAGTGCCGAATGGCACCCTGCGATAGACTGTCCCAATTATCTTGCGCCTTCGTTGCAATTCGGCAGTGGCTCTTGCAGGGTCTGGAGATCGAATAGATAGCCGTGCCAAAATGCCTCATACATTTTCAACTGCTGAGAGATTTAGTGACCTTTCTGGTCAGGAGAGTTGTTATACGCCATGAAGGGCATGTTCAGTCGCAGCAGCCGTTTGTGGACGTGGATTGTCCAGGTGGGAAAGTACATGTCTGTCATGTCGAAAGCCCGCATCTCGTGGTCGTGCGGTAGCGTTCTTGCTTCCCGCGCCCGGGTTCCCGGGTTCGATTCCCGGCGGGGTCAGGGATTTTCTCTGCCTCGTGATGGCTGGGTGTTGTGTGCTGTCCTTAGGTTAGTTAGGTTTAAGTAGTTCTAAGTTCTAGGGGACTTATGACCACAGCAGTTGAGTCCCATAGTGCTCAGAGCCATTTGAACCATTTGTCATGTCGAAGGAACTCAGTATTTCGGGAATAAGAGCTTGTGCAACGTTGGGGGCACTGGTCTCTTCACCTTGCAGAGCCAACAAATGTGACTGCGAGTTGTAGCTGATGGTCCCACACGCCATGAAGCACGGAATACGACCTGTGTGTCGCGGGTGAACGCACTTTGGAACAAGCAACTCACCAGGTCTACATTTGTGCGTCCATTACTCGCTTACAGACAGATCCCTCTCTCGACAATGGTGACAGTTGAGCTTTATTCCTCCCTTCAGTCGATTCTTTTACGACACCAGGGTAGCCACGCTCGATGGTGCCGTGGTGTCAGTGATAGCCTGGCCAAACACAAATTTAATCTTCGTCCTGCTACTAGAAAACTGTTCACAATGCTCCATGGTCACACAACAGGTGAAACGTGTGTACAGACTTCGTCCCTGGGTGATGCTCGGTTGGCCACCACTGTTTGCATAACGCATACAGCTTGGCATGCCCCTGTACTATGCGGACGTCCACAAGCTGGTCTACGGTTGTGGGAATGTTTCACAGATCACTGCACAAAACAGCGGCACACCACCGATACTCTGTGCACAAAATATACAGCAACCAGTCGGAACGTCCATCCAACTTACTGCAGGTCCACAATGTGACCTCGTTCAAATGGCTGAAGCTGTTTTACAGTAGTATGTACTCGTCGATGTGGCATGGTTGTACCATAGAAAGAATATTGCAAATACTGTTCATCTCTAAACTCGGCGCAGTTACTGCCTGAAAACTAAGGGTGTAGAGACACGCTTCCTGATCGTCATCTGATCAGCGACGACCATGGAAAATGTGTCATTGACAGTACAGCCCCTCAATATACGCTATTACTCTGAGGTGTCACTGAAGGCAGTCCCTTGCAGGTGTTACGTTTTTTTCTGGCCGTGTATCTTACTAAGTGCACTTTCCAGTAAGGAGAGAGCTTTTTTTTTAGATTTAGTAAATGTGACAGAGAAAATTAGGTGTAAAATTGCTATCTACACAAGTGTCTTAGTCCCTTACTATTTAGTACAGTGTATACTGCGACAGAACAATATGGATAGTACACAAACATTGGAGAAAATGTACGTTTTAGTAGATGCGTTATGACAGGAGAAATGTTTACATAGTGTTAAAAGTAAGAATTATCCAGATCACGTGGCCGAGCCAGTGCAGATGGCTAACAGATCCAACGTAATTATTTCACATTCGCTGATTACTGCGTAAAAACTGAGTGGTTTGTGCACTAGATTTAGCTGATAACTGTCCATGTCCCAGTCTCACGTCACGTCGCGGATCACGTTCTGTACCGGCTCAGAGCGTACGCCAGTCACGTTGGAAACCACGTTTTGGTTACTCTACGATTATGAAGTCGAGTGTGAGGCAGGCATAACAAGGAGAGATGGGAGAATGAAGTAACTCCAGTGTGGGCTCTGCTGGGGAGAGATATGAACCCACAGCATTGCCCGCAGATGCACTAGCGGGATTAATGCGGCGGGTCACGGCCTCAGACACCGTCGACGACCCCGCAGACGCGGCCATAAATCAGGGAGCGCGCGGCCGCCGGCATAGCAGTCGGGACGAGTCCCGCCAACTAGGGGAACCCCCACCAACTGGGGGAACACCCGCTGACGGCGGGAATCCCCTGCGCGCTCAGCCGCTTGTCATTCGCAGGGCGGCCGCGCGCGGCGCTGTTTGTCATTCATTCTGCCGCCTCAGAGACAGGCGCCCGCCGACCGAGTGCCAGCATCCGCCGTCGCCATTGTGAATTGTACTGGAGGTGTCGCCCGTTCGCTCGAGGGGCGTCGCGCCGAGACTCCAACCTCTCATCTGCGGCGGGAGTTGCTGCTGGCACGTGCTGAATGGGCGAGGCGTGAACAAGTGGGGCGCGGAGCGAGCAGTTCGGCGGCATATCTGTGTGAGAGTGGTAGGTGGCGGGCGTTTAGCTTGACGTCAGCGATTCCAGAGCATTGCAAGATGCACCTGTTTTGTGGCATTTTGTTACAATTACTCGCAAAGCGAGCTGTACGGGACTACTGAGTGGCGGACTCAGATGTGCGCTTGCACCAGCGGTAAGTTTAATGTATGTGAGCAAATCACACCACTGTCACACAGTTATAATACAATATGGGACAGAAAATGCGTATGACCAACAATCAAGTTTAGCACTTACCCATGCAAATGTACATCACTTGTTATTGCGGTTTCTTTTTTTGGCAAATGGCGTCATCCAGTCTGTACACACGACAGACACATATAAAGAACAACTTAAAGTATAATAATACAATATCCATGGCCTTTTTTTTGCAGACCTCGTCTAAGAAAGGTACTATAAAAAGAAACAAAAGTATGGAATACAAAATTCCATGTATTAGGTTTGTGCAAAACTGAATAGTACGCCACGATACGAATGTAACAACTAGAGCTAGAGCATCTTAGATGTTAGCAAATCAGTCGAATGTTAAGTAAATGATCTTAAGAGAAAAATGAAAGATTCAAAATGCTTGAATATTAGGTCTCCATTAGGGAGGTAATCAAAGGAATGATATATTAAAATGGAGCAAGACAGTAAAAAATTTTCTCGTGATATTTAAAAATGGAAGTTCTCAATTTTTGAATCGTTCCTTAATTGTGTGTAGATGTGTCGATATTGACTGCCAGACCACATCCTAAAAAAGGAATAACAAATGAATTCTAGTACAATTTCTACCGCATGTGTAAACACCAAATACTGCTAACATAAGTAGTGTTGCTATTGTTCACGTATACTTCAGAATCTGTAGTATATACTTAAGCAAGCTGAAGACCACTTCAAAGAAATCGCCAACCTAGGAAGGTTGTTCAGGAGCGTATGAATGCAGTTACCTGTACGATTCAGACAGTTATTTTATTTGACACGGGCGGAAACGAATGTAATATCCGAAAGCTTCTTTGAAGAAATTAATTCTGTGTGAAGGCTTCCTTCTTACCTAGTGCAAGGCTGTAGCGTAACTGCTACTCTTGGATGTAGATCAGAATCAGTCAAAGTAGAGATTTAAATAGATATATTAATCTGGCGTGTAACGGCATTCGGCATATTCCTTGTGGTGGAGAATTTAAGTGGGAGGTATATGTTTGCTATGGCCTTCTTGAGAGAGAGGAACACAAATATAGATCTTGTTTCTGGGAGATGCTATTTACAAATGGTGGACGAAGTGTTGCTACGCATTTGTCAAGTGTAAAAGGAATTCATGGCAGATTCTGAAGTATTGTAGTTAGAATTTTTGGAATAAAGAACGTGCATATCACTGGCCCTCCATCTCATAGTAAATCAGTACAGGAGAGCAATGACTTGGAGGAAAAGATTTGGAAGAAGTAAACGTTTTGCTAAAATAAATGTAAATGTCGTGTGACTAGGACCTCCCATCGGGTAGACCGTTCGCCGGGTGCAAGTCCTTCGATTTGGCGCCACTCCGGCGACTTGCGCGTCGATGGGGATGAAATGATGATGAGTAGGACAACTCAACACCCAGACCGTGAGTGGACGAAATATCCTACCCAGCCGGGAATCGAACCCGAGCCCTTAGGATTGACATTCTGTCGCTCTGACCACTCAGCTACAGGGGCGGACAACGTCAGCTATGAACAGCAACGGAACTTCGAGAGTTATTATATAAATAGCTATCTGTATCTGAGAAAGAACCTGGTGTCATTTGTATGTACGTGCCTCACACGGAGGTGAAACCTCATGAACAGTTTTGCCACTGCTCATATTCGATTCCATGGTCCAAGAGTACTACTGTAAAAGGAGAACTCAAGAAATTATAAACTCGTAGATTACTTTCTATTGTGCCTTAAGAATTTGAATAATTAGTTTAATTCCTCTACGTATTTATGATGCCATGAATGTTACCATGTGTGCCAGCAGATCATTAGTTAAGTAGCCCTCTTGTTATGATCATCGAGACTAATGTTGGATAGCAATGGTTTTACCATCTATGTATAGTATATCACGAGCATTTATACCGGAAAATTTTGTAAATATACGTTTATTTTACTGCTAATAAAAAAATAAAAAAGAACTGAACAACATTGTGAGTGACTTCTAGTTTAATAAGAGAGACAGTCAAAGTTAGTATTTACTGCCTCTGGAACGTCACTAAACAGTTGCTGCTGTTAAGAATAAGCACAAATGTTTCTTTTCGGCGACATTAATATATACTGTGATGTACTGGTCTTGGGACTGTGTTCTGACTGTGGCTCATCGCCTTGTTCCAACCTTATGTTTAGCTTGAATAGAGCGTGTGAGTATCGAATGAGCAGTTTGTGGTGAATATTCTACGTTGTAAGCGCGAATTTGTTTCTCTCAAGGCGTAACAGGTGTATTGTGCTGACTCCTCTAATCGTTTATGAACAATTAATTGAAGCAAAGCATAGAAAGACATTGTTTTGTCTTAGGTGAAATGTTCCATGCTATTCCTATATCATTTATGGGGTCGTGAAGTATTGCCTTTGGTCGTAGTTTAAACAAATTCTATTATTTTAAAGGGCATTTTAATAGATAATGTTAGTATGTATAAGTATATTCTTTGTAAATAACGTAATTCAATATTGCCGGGACAACTCAGCTCGTTAATCAATGAGTAAGTTATGTGCCATATGCTGCTTAAATGAACAAGTTAGACAAAGCAAAAAATGTAGTATAGCACGGGCAGGCAACCAATTTGTGAAAAGCGAGGACAGTAAGCAAGTAAATGAGAGAAACTGGTACTTACCCTAGTTATTCACTTCGACCTGCCCGGAAGCTGGTTCCTCGGGAGAACTCCTGTCTACTCGCGATATAATGCAGCAAAGGAAGTTCCAAGTGTACAGCGCCTTCTTATGATGCTAGACAATGTCTGACCTTGTTTGAATGAGCTGCGCGTTTGCATCAGCATGTCAGCGATCGCGGACTGATTGTTGCCGAATCCAGACTTTAGCGTAGCGACATTCTTGACTATAACGATCCTGTAAACTTACCATAAATGTACACATTTATGAATGATGGACGTTGTAGTAGTGTCTTCATGATTTATTAAAGCAATGATAAGTGAAGGAAAGACATTTACTGAACTCTTAAGAAACGGAGACAGTGATGCATCATAGAACATTACACCCCTGACGGAAATACGTAAATGAACTTATGCCAATTTAGTGAATATAAAAATGTATTTAATACAATCCTGAGTGGTAAATAAAATGTTTTCTTCCAGCGCAAAATCAACAGGGTGCTGGCTTGTTCCACATTTTTGCAAACGTATTTTTCATGCACCCAAATACAAAGAGCTACTGGTGGAGAAGTAGAGGTACTAGAGGTACCATAGGCGTTCGATGAGGGGTATCCACATCTGTACTATTAAACTATGTCTTTTTCTGATCCGCAAGAAATGTGATGGATCATAAGTCTATCCAACACGAAGCCTTAATATCACCTTACTAACTCATGGTAGTCTTCACTCCAACTTTCCACGATCCACTGTCACCGCTGGCCGGGGTGGCCGAGCGGTTATAGGCGCTGCAGTCTGAGGCCGCGCAACCGCTACGGTCGCAGGTTCCAATCCTGCCTCGGGCAAGGATGTGTGTGATGTCCTTAGGTTAGTTAGGTTTAAGTAGTTCTAAGTTCTAGGGGACTGATGACCTCAGCAGTTAAGTCCCATAGTGCCCAGAGCCATTCGAACCAGCTGTCACCGATATCAAAGATGCTTTTCATGTATGACGATGCATTAAGATACTGGACAGTTATTCACTGAACTTCTTATCAGCTAATTTTCTGTTTACCTTAGTTACTGAAGTAGATGTACGTACTACAAAACATTAAATTGCCAGACATTGGTAAACTTGCTAAATTATGTAACACTTATCTCTCATTCTTCGAAGTGTATGTGACATCCTACCGATTTGACTTACTTGTGTACACCATCCCGGTGGTCTAAAATCTGAAGGATCCTGCGAAGGGCTTTTCATGATCGATCAGGGTTTCTCCTGCTGGCTTTGGCCAAAGGGGGACTACCGTCATCTCGTGTTTTCTTGAGATTGTCCGTCCCTATGGCTAAATGGTCAGCGTGACGGACTGGCGCCCTAAGGGGCCTGGGTTCGATTCCCGGCTGAGTCGGGGATTTTTCTCCGCTCAGGGACTGGGTGTTGTGTTGTCTTCATCATTATTTCATCCCCATCTGGCGCGTAGGTCGCCCAACGTGGCGTCGAATGTAATAAGACCTGCACCACGGCGGCCGGACCTGCCCCGTAAGAGGCCTCCCGGCAGATGACGCCAAACACTCACTTCCATTTAAATTTCTTAAGATTAGTAATCAATGCCAGGCTATTACACTAAAGATCTTTGGATAGTTGCGATAACACTACTGCAAATTGCATATAACACTATGATCGTTACACAACCATACTGACTTTTGATTATATGTAACATATTTTTTAATGCGAGTCTTATTGTGAACTTCACCAGTCGTGAAAAAGAAAGTGAAAAATGGCTTTAAAGCGTAAGAAACATAGCAAAGAAGACTCAGTATAGTGACGTTAGTATGTAAGAACTGAACTGCTAATGAACAGTCTCCATTCAAGTACCCTTCATTTAAAATTCGTGGTCCTTCCTCAAGAGGGGCTGTGTAATTACGATTCACAAAACAGTATTTTGTTCTTCGGAGAACCATTCAAGTTGATTTCACAAGAAGTGCTCGGATTGTACACTGGTTATCATGTCTGAGATGGCTTATCCCTCTCAGGTTTGTTCTAAAAAACATATGAATTACTACTACCATTCTACTGTACCTTGTCCTGAATTATCTGGGAAAAGCAGATATTGTAAGAATCTTTTAACATTTGTTTTGAAATAATAATTAAAAATTTTATTTCGGGGGTGTAATTAATTTGTAGCTTTTAACCCGTAATCAATTGCGCAGTTTATACTAAATATTTTCATTGGATTTAAAGTATCTCTTAGTAGACGCTGTAATTTGGTTACGAACCAGTTTGGTGATTGCAACTGAATTATCATTGATAGTTCTCCACAGAGACACCAATTTAAAACTATTAATTGAGGCCTCTACCTGTTCCTCAAGTGTGTTCTGAAATACAAAGCTTGATTATTATTCAGTGACTTAGATTTCCCACTTGTGACTAGTTTATATACCCTAGATAAGGCTACATCAAGCTGGCTCAACTACTGGCTATTCTTCGTGGCACCTACCCATTATCTTTCGAAGCTACTTCAATTTATTTAATTACCAGAGCAGATAAAATTTTCCGATAACTGGTTCCTTGATACGTAGCTCTTATTCTGGTGCGAAATAAATTTCCACTCTCCTCTACTATATCTGTCGCCCCATAAAAGGTAATAACACAGCACGAACACGTTCACAAATTTCCTGGGTTGTACGTATTTTATGATTATCCACCTGAATTCTTGTAAGAAGTGATGGTTCACCCTCTATGAGTGTGGCATACACCACCGTCTTTAAACGGGCCCACTGGAAAAAGTGCAACGGCCTTGAGTCAGGTGAACATTGGATCCATGAACCTGGTCCACCTCTACCTGTCCAGCTATTAGCATAACGGTGAGTCATTTGTTGGGCGACAAGAACAATAAAATAGGCAGGAGCAACATCGTGCCTGAAGTAGATCTGTTGCCGGAGCTGTAGTTAAAGATCTTCCAACATAGAGGCAACCGTCTGCGTAGGATGCATCTGTAGCTCCACACAATCGGGTCCGGTAAAGCGGTCCTCGATAATTCCTGACCAGACGTTAATGGTGTTGTTGATGGGCCATTTCAATAATTGCGTGTGGATTGACGTATACCCGTTTAAGCTGATTATGGAAATTTTGGATGCTATCGCATGTCAATGTTGCTTCATCCGTCCGTAACACTATTAGCTGAAAATCCTGGCTTATTGCTGCATTCTTGGATAAACTATCGACAAAATATACGAGTAAGTGTTGTAGGAGAATCCACAGGGGCCAGTGCCTGAATATGCTGTAGGTGGCTCGGATACAGCCGTTGTTCACACAGACGTCACCATACAGTGTTGTAACAGACGTCCATTTGACGACTTCAGCGCCGAGTACAAACGTCGGGATTCTGTTCTGCAGAATCCAGTTGCAGGCGTAGTGAGTTGTGGCCGTCCTCTCGTTCCAGGTACATGTGCGCAACTACCATCGTGTCTTTCTGTCAGGGCACCAGCGGTCTGGTTACCATTCGTGGTACAATCGACGAGCTTCTACAGCATTACTATTCGCCAGTCCGTCCATGAAATGCTTCCATGAATACTCAACATTTGAACATAGCATTGTCTAAAACAATATACAGGGTGAGTCACCTAACGTTACCGCTGGATATATTTAGTAAACCACATCAAATACTGACGAATCGATTCTACAGACCGAACGTGAGGAGAGAGGCTACTGTAATTGGTTAATACAAACCATACAGAAATGCACGGAAGTATGTTTTTTAACACAAACCTACGTTTTTTTAAAAATGGAACCCCGTTAGTTTTGTTAGCACATCTGAACATATAAACAAACACGTAATCAGTACCGTTTGTTGCATTTTAAAAATGTTAATTACATCCGGAGATATTGTAACCTAAAGTTGACGCTTGAGTACCACTCCTCCGCTGTTCGATCGTGTGTATCGGAGAGCACCGAATTACGTAGGGATCCAAAGAGAACGGTGATGGACCTTAGGTGCAGAAGAGCCTGGAACAGCACATTACGTCCACATGCTAACACCTTTTTATTGGTCTTTTTCACTGACGCACATGTACCTTACCATGAGGGGTGAGGTAAACTATACGAGACGAAGCAGGAATGTTTGAAAATATTCCACAAGAAATTTCCGGTTTTTTCAACCAAAATTGGCCGAGAAAAAAAAATGTGTTGCATTACTTATTGAACTGCCCTCGTACATGCAGTTGTAAAATGTGTCTCAAAATTCTAGTTTCATCAGCTAAATTATTAGATTCTGTTGTCGCTTTGTTACAGCATTGTTCACGATAGATGAACATACCAACGTAGTAGTCCAGGTTACATCCTTAGTCAGTACTTTCAAGTCCAAGCTGCAGAGGAACAATTTCCAGATCCTAATCCTGTACTGACGGTATCATAACGCCGATATTCCATTCCAGTTTTGTTAAACGACGAGTGAGCTTACGCCGAATATTCGACAGTTTTCTATTTTATACGGCTTTATGTGAATACCTTTAAAATACTGAAACGAAGAGTGTAGATATTTCTTGTCGGCACGTTTTGTTTACGTAAATCTTCTTTGCCTGGAACGGGTCTAAGTTACGTTGGTTTAGAGGTAACTGTAGACCAGAAAATCCCTTCCCCTTTCAAAAGTGATTCACACTGTACACAGGTTTAGATTTCTTTTTCCTAACAATGAGTCGCAATACATAGAGTCTACTACCTGTTTCTTATAATTTACTCGTCCATTATTTACATTCTCCTAACTGGGGGCGTCCGGTAGGTTTCAGAATGACTTACCAAAAATAAAAGTAATATAAAATGAAACGTTAATGGGATAAGGCATCAATTAATTAGTTCCTTCCGTGGTAGCGCTACCGGTGGTACCTGTTGGGCACTGTCGGTATGGAGTTTAGGTAAGGAAGATAAGCTACGTGGAACTCCTACATATTATACACTGGGCAAATAATTTGTCACCCCCAGTAGACATCACGCTAATGCCGCTTAAAATCGCTTCTTCCGTTGATAATGGTCTCAGTTAAGTGGTAAAGAGTGTCCAGATGTTTAGCTAACAATGTCTTGTCCAGCTGGTGATTAGATACCGTATAACCATCACACTAAAGGCAAACTTATTGCTACGTATAACCAGCTGACCCTTACAGTCTGCCACATTTTCTTCTGGTTTAAGAACGGGTGACATAACGGGTCATTACACGTGCTACAGGTCATCTGAGTGTTCCTCACATCAGAAACGTGTATGTGGAACCCTTTAAACACGGCTGTTGTCATCTTGGAAGACGGGAGTGGCCAGACCATACTCAGATTGAGATACAGAAGAAAGGCCGAAAACTCGCTCACTGAAAAAGTGGAAATAAACATCCTGGTTCATAACCACGATAATCTGAATGAGTGGTCCCATAAACAGTACCAAAATCCCTCACCAAACATAACTGATTTAGGTCCACTGTGAACTACACCCTCCACACAACGTAGGTGGAACGCTTCATTGGTTCGTGAGAGAATCCGAACTTCATATCACGGTGTGGTAAAGACCACGTCCAAGGACGACAGCTCCTTTCTGCCATTCTCTCACGTCTGAGAACTGTTTTTATTTATGGCACGGAACTTACCACTTACGCTTCTTCCGTGCATATCCCGAATTCTGATTCAACGCAATGTCGTTAGCCATTAGAAAGTTATAGGTGTTTGGCGTTGTTGTAGGCCCTCGGAGTAGATGACAGTTCCTGAGAAGTACTATTATCTTTGGGAGAGCCAGTCAAAGCTAAGCTTCTTCTTCTGCTACGGAAGAGGTACACTATGTGATCAAAAGTATACGGACACCTAGCGCAAAGTGACTTATAAGTTCGTGGCGCACTCCATCGGTAATGCTGGGTCTCAATATGGTGTTTGCCCATCCTTAGCCTTGATTACAGCTTCCACTCTCGCAGGCATACGTTCATTCAGTTGCTGGAATGTTTCTTGGGAAATGGCAGCCCATTCTTCACGGGGTACTACACTGAGGAGAGGTATTGATGTCGGTCGGTGAGGCCTGGCACGAAGTCGACGTTAGAAAATATCCCAAAGGTGTTCTATAGGGTTCAGGTCAGGACTGTGTGCAGGGTAGTCCATTACATGGATGTTGTGTAACCACTCCGCCACAGGCTGTGCATTATGAACAGGTGCTCGATTGTGCTTAAAGATGCAATCGCCATCCCCGAATTCCTCTTCAACAGTGGGAAGTAAGAATGTGCTTAAAACATCAATGTAGGCCTGTGCTGTGATAGTGCCATGCAAAATAACAAGGGGGGAATGCCCCATCCGTAAAATAACGTTGCAATTCGATCGAAACGTCTGTTTTAGTTTAGTATTGTTGTTAGTTTTTAACAATGACGCAGCATAATACCCAGAAGAATTTTAATCACTATGACACCGGCCGCGGAAACCTACGTTCTTATATAATCGAAAACTGTGTTCCACTTTGCCCCAGACAAGGCTAGTGAAGTACACTGCCACAACAACAAATTTCAGGGTGCTGGGAGAAATGGCTAGGGATAATCTGTTACTAGTCCAGCAGTTGACGAAAGGACATAAAATTGTTATTTGGGACGAGCAGGGATCTCGGCGGGAAGAGGGTGCAGGGTTTACGAGCGTGTCGGCTGGTTCACCGCCGCCTCTATGAAGATGTCCGCCCAGGGGCGCCGGAAGTTACGAGGCGACGGCGCTTCCACTTCCGGCGGTATTGCGCCCGAATTCCGCCCGCGTCCACTGCCTGTGCGGCGGCGCTGAGTTTATTTGGGGGCGACCTCCGGAGCTCCGGCAACTGTGGAATACAGCAGGGGCGCGCCTGCTGGTTAGACGACCCGGAGGACACGCCTGTTACGGGGGCTGCCGCTACTGAGCTAAGGGCCTCTGCTACTGCTGGAACGCAGTACACACAAAACACAACCGCATCGCAGGGGGTCGGGTACAAGGCCTCGTTTTGACCGGAAGCTATAAGAGAACTGAAAACTGATATCCCGCGTGAGTCGAGACTTGTGCAGGGCCACACAGCACCCACTGCCTGCAATGCTGCTACTCTATTTTTTTTTTCTGATTGGTTTGCAAACCTCTTCATCTCAGAGTAAGACTTGCAACTTACATCCTCAATTATTTGCTGGGTGTATTCCACTTTGTGTCTTCCTCTACAGTTTTTTCCCTCTACAGCTCCCTTTGGTACCATGAAAGTTATTCCCCAAAGTCTTAACGGATGTCCTATCACCCTGTCCCTTCTCCTTGTCAGTGGTTTCCATAAACTCCTTTCCTCTCCGACTCTGCGAAGCATTCTTCTTTCCTTACCTTATCAGTTCACTTAATTTTCAAAATTTGACTATAGCACCACACCCAAATGTATCGATTCTCTTCTGTTCTGGTTTTCCCACAGCCCATGTCTCACTACCATATAACGCTGTGCTCCTAACGTACATTCTCACAAGGGAAACTTGCGATCAAATATTTTCCGTTCCCATTGGAGAGGCACGTTCTTTCGTCTATTAATCGCACGGTTTTGCGGTGCGGTCGCAAAACAGAGACACTAAACTTATTACAGTGAACACAGATGTCAATGAACGAACGGACAGAACTTTGCGAAAATAAAGAAAGTAAACTTTTCACTCGAGCGAAGACTTGAACCAAGGACCTCTTGTTCGGCAACTGCTCACGTTAACCACAGGACCACGGCGCTGCTGAGCTCATACTATCCTTGATGTTGCTTATCTTGCGCATGGACTACTCAGTTTGTATTTTTTGCTTATTTTTTCCATAGTTCTACACAACTTCTTCCTGTTTTCTCGATTGATCTCTGTTCAGTTTTTCAAGGGCTATCCACTGTGCCAACTTATAATTAAATCTGATGGGGGTGCAATGGGGAGGTTCCCTTGTCAGAAATTTCTTACTCAAATTAAGGCATATGTTTGATACTAGTAGTAGTAGGAGGAGGAGGAGGAGGAGGCTGGCCGGGGTGGCCGAGCGGTTCTAGGCGCTACAGTACGGTCGCAGGTTCGTATCCTGCCTTGGGCATGGATTTGTGTGATGTCCTTAGGTTAGTTAGGTTTAAGTTAAGTCCCATAGTGCTCAGAGCCATTTGAACCATTTTGATACTAGTAGACTTCTCTTGGACAGGAATGCCGTTTTTGCCAGTGCTAGTGTTCCTTCCATCTCCTTCTTGCTCCGTCCGCCTTACAGGGAGCTTAAGGTTATCTGCAACGTGAAGCGAAACTAGATTGCAGTACCTAGAGACGAATGACATGAAAGAGCGACAGTTCTTGAGACGACTGTGAGACAGGATTGTAGACTATCCCAGACGTTATTTACTCTGCATAGTGAGCAACCTGTGAAGGAAACCAAGGAGGATTTTAAAGGGAATTAAAGTCTGTAAGGTTACAGAACTCCTTCATTATCGATATGTGTATCACAGCGCAGCAGAACCGCCGCCAGGGGACTCCCCACCCCACTCCCCAACCACAGTCATCGAAAAGCTCGGGTTTAGCGCCAGCTGTTACGACTGGCGAGGAAGGGAAGGAGTAGTGTGGAGTCGTGACTGGATGTCAGACGAGGTTGGATGATACGTGTCCACATGCCATGAGAAGTTCGATAAATCCCTTGCAGTGTTCGTGCACTGGATTCAGCACTCTGTAATATTAGAAGCACGTGGTTCAGATCGATCGACAGAAGAGTTGGTTACCTCAGAGAGGTAAAATCAAACTGAAATAAGAGTGTAAGAAAGTAAGTGTGCTTATAAACGCTAGGAATGTGTACGGTGGCTTATAGTAGAGACAACAAAACCTTTCAGTTGTATGAAGGCAGTGTCTCCTTTCAAATGCGTTTCACATCTATTAGAACCAACTGAGTGTGAAGATTTTTAATTGACAGTGTGACGTTTTTGACAGGGAATGTGCCGGTAGGCACACAATCCCATTTTTAGTCTTAAGTTGCATATTCCTTGGGAATAAGACGCCAACTATAATCCATGCAGCATAAACATTAGTCCAATCGCCGTGGTTGTGTCAGCTGATTTTAGAGAGAAACTTGGCCGTGGTAGATGCAAATAACGGAGCAGGTATCTTACAAGTTCACGGAGAAGAAATTAAAACTTTCAGGTTTGCTGGTGACATTATAATTCTGTTAGAAGCGGAAAAGGACTAGGAAAACCAGCTAAAGCAAATGGGTAGGGTCCTCAAAAGAGGCCACAAGATGAACGTAAATAAAATTTATTCCAATTTTCATTGCTTCATGTTAAGAAGTTGAGTAAGGATAACTTATTCAATGAAAGATGGGTCTGAGTGCATGAATTCAAGGCAGCAACAGAATTGCTTATTCCTTTAGTACTTGAAGTAAGAATTAAACTGTATTTAAAAAGTGGTTCAAGATTGCCTGTTCCTATTGTGAAAACTTCAAGCAAAAGGAGGACTGTCATAATATTCTTGTGCTTCTATACAACAGGAAATTTTCAAAACCTGCAGATCCAGCTATTTCTCATGAGAAATGGGTAGTTGGCCAGAAAATACACTCCTGGAAATTGAAATAAGAACACCGTGAATTCATTGTCCCAGGAAGGGGAAACTTTATTGACACATTCCTGGGGTCAGATACATCACATGATCACACTGACAGAACCGCAGGCACATAGACACAGGCAACAGAGCATGCACAATGTCGGCACTAGTACAGTGTATATCCACCTTTCGCAGCAATGCAGGCTGCTATTCTCCCATGGAGACGATCGTAGAGATGCTGGATGTAGTCCTGTGGAACGGCTTGCCATGCCATTTCCACCTGGCGCCTCAGTTGGACCAGCGTTCGTGCTGGACGTGCAGACCGCGTGAGACGACGCTTCATCCAGTCCCAAACATGCTCAATGGGGGACAGATCCGGAGATCTTGCTGGCCAGGGTAGTTGACTTACACCTTCTAGAGCACGTTGGGTGGCACGGGATACATGCGGACGTGCATTGTCCTGTTGGAACAGCAAGTTCCCTTGCCGGTCTAGGAATGGTAGAACGATGGGTTCGATGACGGTTTGGATGTACCGTGCACTATCCAGTGTCCCCTCGACGATCACCAGTGGTGTACGGCCAGTGTAGGAGATCGCTCCCCACACCATGATGCCGGGTGTTGGCCCTGTGTGCCTCGGTCGTATGCAGTCCTGATTGTGGCGCTCACCTGCACGGCGCCAAACACGCATACGACCATCATTGGCACCAAGGCAGAAGCGACTCTCATCGCTGAAGACGACACGTCTCCATTCGTCCCTCCATTCACGCCTGTCGCGACACCACTGGAGGCGGGCTGCACGATGTTGGGGCGTGGGCGGAAGACGGCCTAACGGTGTGCGGGACCGTAGCCCAGCTTCATGGAGACGGTTGCGAATGGTCCTCGCTGATACCCCAGGAGCAACAGTGTCCCTAATTTGCTGGGAAGTGGCGGTGCGGTCCCCTACGGCACTGCGTAGGATCCTGCAGTCTTGGCGTGCATCCGTGCGTCGCTGCAGTCCGGTCCCAGGTCGACGGGCACGTGCACCTTCCGCCGACCACTGGCGACAACATCGATGTACTGTGGAGACCTCACGCCCCACGTGTTGAGCAATTCGGCGGTACGTCCACCCGGCCTCCCGCATGCCCACTATACGGCCTCGCTCAAAGTCCGTCAACTGCACATACAGTTCACGTCCACGCTGTCGCGGCATGCTACTAGTGTTAAAGACTGCGATGGAGCTCCGTATGCCACGGCAAACTGGCTGACACTGACGGCGGCGGTGCACAAATGCTGCGCAGCTAGCGCCATTCGACGGCCAACACCGCGGTTCCTGGTGTGTCCGCTGTGCCGTGCGTGTGATCATTGCTTGTACAGCCCTCTCGCAGTGTCCGGAGCAAGTATGGTGGGTCTGACACACCGGTGTCAATGTGTTCTTTTTTCCATTTCCAGGAGTGTATAAAGTAGAACGTTTTATAATTTGAATCTATATCATAGTAAACAAATCAAAAAGGTTTGGAGATTATGTTACGGTCTTACCGGTGTTCAAAAACTTAGTTAAACCAAACTCTAGGTCACTGGAGCCTTTAGCTGGATGAGCTGCTTTCAGAGCAGCAGTCTCCTATGCTCCATTATTTTACAGGCCTTGTGTGAGTTCCATCTGGCATGTAGGGAAAGGACACTTCTGCTTATACAAAGGCTTCAGGAATAATGTCCGTTGGCGAAAAGTTCCAGATGTAGTTTAGACAATACGAAATGGTGAAGACTTTGACCGAGTTGATATGAACATCTCTGTCCAAGCTTTAGGAAATTCTGTATGACCTTTCTCATTTATAAGTTGCATGATTTTATCACATTCCAAACAACAATGTCCTCTTATCAGAAACGTTACTTCTACAGTGTCAAATATTTTCTCTACTGTAACTAAATTGTGCGAAAATCGAATAAGTGTGTAGTTCTTATTTTGGCCAGAACATGAATCGCTAAATATGTCCACATATTTCACGACCATGCCAAGGTAATTGTAGCAAAGTGTATGAATCATTGCTTAGACATCATCACTACATCTTTTGGCACCACTTGCAGGGTACAGGAGAAATGTACTCTCTGCATATGGTAAACAGTGTATGTTGAAAGCATACACAGATAATTGCCGGCAATTGTACACACCGTTAATTGTAATGTTAGGCAGAGGTAGATTTTTTCCAAAACCCATACATATGGCTTCCTTTTCAATGGTCCTTCGACTTTTCTTCTTAGCTTTTTTCTTCCTCTCATAAAACGTGTTGGCTTGAAATTTTTGATAATCGCATAAAGTTTTCAAATTCTTCAGTTGAGTCTCAATGTCTTTTACTTCCACTACCTCAGTGCCCTTTTTTCCACTTCCAGGCATTTCGCTTTGGCTGTATATTCATCACAGGTACCACATGTATCTGTGTGGGGATATCCGAAGGAAATATTGAAGCTCGTATTAAACATATGTCTATATGTTTCATGAGATCCCTTAACTGTTGGGTAAGCCTCTCTGAATAACTCGAAATTTTTATTTATACCTTGTTTCTCAGAGAGGTATACTTGTATCTTGTAACTCATAACGATTATATCCACTTAGAAAGGAGGCAATGTGCTGTTTAATGTTATTTGCTGTTTCGTCGCTTAATTTCCAGGACGTGTTTCCCTCTCTTATCAGTAGGGGCATTACCAGTAGTTCGAAGTCTAGATACTAAATATTGAATCTTACTTTTTGACATGCCGTGTATTGCCATAAATGCCTTACGACAAACTACAACTTATTTCCCCCTATCCCCTATTTGTCCTCGAACTCTATACTTGTAGGTTGCAATTTGAAATTTGGCTTCACATTCATTTTTCTTACGTCTTCTGCGCTATACTGAAAGTACGGTAATGGGACAACATAGATAAGCTTTCTGGAAAGGTTCATATTCCACACGTTCAATTCTTCTAAAATACTTAGTCTTGTACTTCAGGCACATTGTGAAAGCACTGTAACTTACAACGGCAGTTTTCTCCAATGAGACACTAAATTAATCTCTTTGTTGATCTTTGAAAGCGGAGATGCTTTTTTTTTCTTCGTTAGTTGCGTTAGTTGTTGACCGCCAATGTACTGAAACATGCCTAATAGAAATCACGATATTTGGAGAGTCATCCACGACGAATTTCGTTTTATATGTATTCTCTGTCGTGTACACTTTGAGAAGGAATTTCGTTCATTTGGCGTTCAAGTTGTAAGAAACTTATGTTTACGTGTTTATTTACAGACCATCATTATTATAATTATTTTGTACCGTAATAATGAGCTACTTATTATTTTCAAACAAAAAATTACACATGCGAACCGATAAATAAAAAACAAAACAAAAAATGTAAAACGTAAAATAACAATTTAAGGTATAAAACAAATACGCGTGAAATAAATTACTTAACTATACCTATAATTAATATTCAATTACGAATGTTGAAAAGACCCTAACAGAACAATGTTTATTTTCCAAGAATGGTGTTTCGGAAATCAGCTTTATTTCACATAAATGCATGTAGCTTGAAAGTTCCCTTAATTTGTGTGTAACAGAAGTTATCATTCTTCAGAATTAATTAATGATGGTAGAGTGTTTTCACAATTCTAAATTATTACAAAATTCGATTATACAGTTTTCAAGAACGCTAATTACGTATCAGCTTTTTCTACATGCATTTTCATACATCATAATTTCGAAGATATCACTTCCAAAAACAATATGCTAAATTACTTTTTAGGCTGCGTGGAACTGAGTACAAACAAAGGATACCGATTGCATTGTCTTTCCCCCTCAGCACACCCACCAAATTTCATCAAGATCCTTTATTGATATTTGCTCCCTTGTTAATGACGCAACGTCGGTACTTTTTGGAGTAGATGAACGATAATAACAAAAAGGTGTAGTTGTTGTAGGTACATGAAGAGTCAAACCAATCACTTTTGAACACATATGGACGCAGTATTTGAAATGGTGCGAGTAGCAATACAATTCAATCCCCCTACGACACTTTGAAACGATGAAGGCGAACCGCGGGCACTCGTGATCTGGCGGTGGTAACATCACCTTACAATACTCACACACGATCGTCTTTGGCTCGACACTGTAGGAGGATGCATAAAAATTTGTCCAATTTGGTCCCCATTATGAATGCCGTCAGTCCTTCAATTCATTGTATTCCATGTCCGCAATAGCACTTTCTATGCCATTCACATACCGACTGTGAAGCGGCCTAGCTCATTCACGCACTTCTCTCACTCGCTACGTTCTGCCGGCTTCTCTAAGCAAGGCTCATCCCCTAGACACACTTCTTAATCTTGAATGATCTTTTATTTTTAGCTTGCTAAGTTCTCATTTTACCTAAACCGGGAACTGCAACCATGACCATACAAGCCTTGTACAATTTTTTTGGAAATCTCAATATATATATATATATATATATATATATGACAAACTGTGTTTACAACAAATATAAATAGCAAATGACAGTTTTATTTATAAAAGATCCCATTTTTCGTATAAAATAAACACGAAAATGAATCATGCGTCTTGCGAATGTGTGTAGCACAGTGGTCTATGCAGTAGTGATGGAAAATTGTTTGGCTACTTCCGCAAAAAGTTGTCAGTAAGCGTTATCAAACTGAACTCCTTCTACCACCAATGCCGTTAAAAAAATTATATCCAGCCATCTAAATTATTATTTGGAGGAGTGTAATAATAAAACATGTATTACCAACACAGCAAAGCACTTGCTCTTTGTTATACTATAATTTACCGAAAAGTTAGTTTTACAATTGATGCAGGTTTAAGAATCATTACGGGTGTCTTCGTTACATGTATCAGAGACAGAGTAGGACTAAAGTGATTTATCAGTATAGTCGATAAATCGAAAATGAAATCAACAATGAAGTCGCAGAACTAACTGGCGATTTTTTTGTATTTATATCAGTGGAAAATAACTGGTGGATGGCAAAGAAAAGAAATGAACAAACGTAAACATTAAAATTGTATTACCTCCGAGTATTAACCATTTCAGCTTACGCCATGGGTATATGGATGTTTAATGTGGAAAAATTTTGAAGTTTAAGGTAACACATCGATTGACGGAGAAGGCATTAATGGAGGTGACACGAAAAGGAATAATACGACAAGGAAAATACTGAATTGAGAAATGAAATTACGGCTTCAACGAAAATGAAATGGCCTCGCGAAGTGGCTGCGCGATTAGAGGCACCATGTCACGAATTGCGCGGCCCTTCTCGTCGGAGGTTCGTGTCCTCCTACAGGCATGGGTGTGTGTGTATTGTTCTTAGCATAAGTTAGTTTAAGTAGTGTGTAAGTGTAGGGAGTGATGACTTCTGCAGTTTGGCCCCTTAGGAATTCACACACATTTGAACATTTTGAAAATAAAATGGAGATATGTGGCTTTTGTTCAAATGGTTCAAATGGTTCAAATGGCTCTGAGCACTATGGGACTTAACATCTGTGGTCATCAGTCCCCTAGAACTTAGAACTACTGAAACCTAACTAGCCTAAGGTCAGCACACAACACCCAGTCATCACGAGGTAGAGAAAATCCCTGACCCCGCCGGGAATCGAACCCGGGAACCCGGGCATGCGAAGCGAGAACGCTACCGCACAACCACGAGCAGCGGACTGTGGCTTTTGTGTTGTTTAGCCATGATAAGTTTACCCTTCGCACCGTGAGTATTGAGGACGTCCGAAGGCGTGCCTCACAACTGAATTGGGACTGCAGGGAGGGGGCGGAAGTGTTACGTGCTTATAGGAAAGCAGAGGCGATACACGTTGTGTTTACGGGGTAACGCTTGCAGCGCCTGGTGACAAATGAATATCTTGAAAGTAGTGCCGTTTTTCTTCAATACTGGCAGCGCCAGTGAAATGGGTCTTTCTATCGTGGACAAACAGTAGTCTAAGACTGAATGACAGATGCAGCAAGAAAGTTCATTGCGGAGTTCCAAGAGCAAAGAAAAGGCCCCGGCGAAGATTTAACGGAACGTAGATAAATGACTCAGAAAATAAGCAGCAGCAACGTGCAGGTGTATCGCTGATTAGCGTGCAGGATGGAGGAGTCAAGTTTTTTTACCTGACAATGGATGTCTGTCGCGGAAATCTCGTTTTGGTAAACTCTTAAACAAAAATCAGAAAATCTTTAGTAAATAAGTAAATTAAAAAGCTTACATTGTACCGCGCTATAATCCTCGTCAGGCTCAATATGACGATAATATTTTGTTCACAACGAGAGCAGTTCTCAACTTCAGCTGCGAAGGTTCTTTAGCGTTACTATGGGAATGGATGCTAGTCTGGGATGAGCTGAGGGCGCAGGAGAAGTAATTGTTGTCGCCTCATGCCATTCATATGACGGGTGTTCTCCTCCATTCCCCCATAAGAAAGTAAAATGGGTATAAATATAATTTGTACTCTATATCTGTTTTAAAGTACAATGCTCTCTTTCTACGATGCGTTAACTGGTACGAAGCACCAAGTAACAATAGACGATTCACGAGTAAATAAAATTCAGCAGTCTGCATTGAAGCACTCTTTAAGTTACTGACACGTGTCACAGTGAGTACGGAAGCGACCCTGCTACGGACACTTTTCAGAGGTAACTCGTAAACCGTGGCTACAAAAGGAAATAAGAGCCATCGGAATATCTTGTGCGCATCTTCATGCGGAATTTTGCTGTTGTCGTCAAACTCCATCTGGCATAAAGGCAGATGTCACTCGCAGACAACAGCAGAGGAAGAGTAACAAAAAGCCCTACCGTTTCCTGCGCCAGTGTACCCGCTTGTACGTGTGTGTGCGTGTGCGCACGCGTTCGTGTGTGATTCGGCAGCGGAGAGAAGTGACACATGCCAATACCGCTGAAGCTGCCTCTGACTGGCAGAAACATCGCGGAGCACGGCCGCACAGACCGACTCGCCGTCACGCCCCCGTTCTCCCGTCCGACAGGCAGCCGCCTCCCACGTGATCGTAATTGAGTGTCTGCTCGCCCGACGCTGCACCGAGTCACGTGATCACCCGTTGCTATGACCTGCTCCCTACTTTGTGGCAATACATGATCGCAGTGGGAACTTCCATTCAAGTTCCAAAGCCGCTTGTTAACATCCATCACATCCTCGTTTACAGAGGTTGCATCTTCACCTATCTCTACATAAGTACGAGGGTCACTCCAAAAGAAATGCACACTATTTTTTTAACGATCCATCTTTTATTCTACATGTTTGAACGTTTTACAGTGTGTAAATACAACCTTTAGGAACAATATTTTCATTTCTCCACATAATTGCTATCCCTCTCAACTGCCTTACGCCATATTGGAAACAGCGCCTGTATACCCGCACGGTAAAATTCTGCACCAACCTGTTGGAGCCACTGTTTAGCAGCGTGCACAAGGGAGTCATCATTTTCAAACCTTGTTCCACGAAGAGAGTCTTTCAGTTTCCCAAAGAGATGATTGTCACATGGAGCAAGATCAGGATTGTACGGTGGGTGTTTCAGTGTCGTTCATCCGAGTTTTGTGATCGCTTCCATGGTTTTTTGGCTGACATGTGGCCATGCATTGTCGTGCAACAGCAAAACATCCTGCTTTTGCCGATGTGGTCAAACACGATTCAGTCGAACTTCAGTTTCGTCACATATGCATCAGAATTTATGCTGGTTCCACTTGGTATGATGTCCACAAGCAAGAGTCCTTATGAATCTAAAAACACCGTAGCCATAACTTTTCCAGCACAAGGTGTCGTTTTGAATTTGTTTTTCTTGGATGAATTTGCATGATGCCACTCCATTGATTGCCTCTTCGTCTCTGGTGAAAAATTATAGAGCCATGTTTCATCACCCGTCAGAAATATTCCATGAAATTCATCTCTACCATTCTCGTACTGTTCCAAAAGTTCGCTGCATACTGTTTTTCTTGTTTCTTTGTGAGCCACTGTCAACATCCTGGGAACCCACCTGACACAAACCTTTTTTAACGCCAACACTTTCAGTATTCTTCAGACACTTCCTTCTCCTATCCCAACGAAACGCGACAATTCGTTCACTGTGATGCGTCTGTCAGCAGTCACCAATTCGTTAACTCTCTGCACATTGTCTGAAGTGTGTGCAGTAGGAGGCCTGCCGCTGCGAGGACAATCCTCAATATTGCCGTGCCCGCTTTCATCACGTAACGTGTTTGCCCACCGACTAACTGTACTGCGATCGACAGCAGCATCTCCATACACCTTTTACAAGCTCTTGTGGATGTTTCCCACTATCTCGTTTTCACAGCACAGTAATTCTATAACACCTCGTTGCTCCTGACGAACGTCAAGTGCAGCAGCCATCTTGAAGACATGCTGTGCCAGTGCCACTCACGGAAACAGGTTGAACTAATTTTGAAAACAAGCTGGAAGGATGTATCTACACACTGAAAAACTTTCACACATGCAGAACGAAAACTGTATTTTTACAAAAAAAAAGTGCATTTCTTTTGGAGTGACCCTCATACTATGCAAACCACTGTACAGTACATGGTGGAGTGAACATCGCGCCAGTATTATTAATTTTTTTGTCGTATTCCATTCACCTGTTGATCGAGGAAAAAATTACTAACTACAGGGGACAATTGTTGAATTATATGAAATAAATCGTCATAAATTCTGAAAGGTTTGTGTTATGCCGTTCAAACTGCACGGTTGGTGGCTGGGCATTATGGCAATTAGTATGCGCATGCGCACGCGCCTTGGTTTGATTTAGCGGCGATTCTCACTTTCACTTGGATGGGTTCGTCAATAAGCAAAATTGGCGCATTTGGAGGAGTGAGAACCGCATTTCGCGATCGAGAAGTCTCTTCACCCTCAACGGGTGACTGTGTGGTGTGAGATGTCCAGTCACGAAACAATCGCTGCGATATTCCTTGCTGGCACGGTGACTACCGAACGGTACGTCAAGGCTTTAGAAGACGAGTTCATCCCCATTATCCAAAGTGACACTGATTTCGACAAGATGTGGTTCATACAAGACGGAGTTCGATGCCATCGAAGCAGGAGACTGTTTGATGTTCTGGAGGAGTACTTTAAGGACCACATTCCGGCTCTGGGGTACCCAGAGGTCATTAGCGTGGGCCTCGGTTGGACGCCATTTCTCCGCATTTGGACACATGCCATTAATTTTTTGGGAGGTATATTAAAGGCAAGGAGTGCAGCAGTAACTCCAAAACCATTATTGAGCTTAAAACAACCATTCAGGAGGTCATCGACAGTATCGATATTCCTACACTTCCGCGGGTCTTGCAGAATTTCGCTGTTTGTCTGCGCCACATCATCGTCAATGATGGCAGGCATATGGAACATATCATAACGTAAATTCGTATATCTGTAGTGACGTTTACATGTTAAATAAAGTGTGTAAACGTCGTAGTTTGTAACCAATTTACGTTTCGTTTCGTATAGTTCAATAATTCTCAATCTGTACATGCCTTACGTACGC
This sequence comes from Schistocerca serialis cubense, assembly GCF_023864345.2. NCBI lineage: Eukaryota > Metazoa > Arthropoda > Insecta > Orthoptera > Acrididae > Schistocerca > Schistocerca serialis. Next base: position 140,001,165 of record NC_064643.1, read on the forward strand.
ATCTTAATCTCTCTTACCTTTCCATCTTATGGTCCCTACGGAATACGCACGTTGATAACAGCACAATCCGCAGTTTTCTTCGCATGTGGGTTCTCTAAATTTACCCAAACGTTTCTCGCGACAGTGATATCGTCTTTCTTCCAAGAACTTCCATTTTAGTTCCATGAGCATTTATTTTACACATGAATAGTGGCTATATCGAGCTCTTACGACAATAGCAGCGCATCTCCCATGTCGTTCTGCGTACGGGTGGCGGCTGTGTTTTTATGTGTCGTAGCTTGGAGTGATCTCTTGACGAACTAGTGATCTTAATCTTCGTTCCTGATCAAAAATTGGGAAAAATGTGACTTCAGTACATTTAATCACTAATACCTATTGCGTTTTTATGACATCCACTGATAGATGTGTCGTACCCCATAAGAGCAATGGCAACGCTGTGGTTAATTAAAGTAGGAGGAATTTTTGCTCCGAAAAGAAGCAGAACAATTTCTTTACACCGACGCAATGGAAGAAAACAGCACTGTATGGCCATATGGAGACGATCCCAACGGTTAGCCGTACCTCATCTGAAAATGACCTGAGAGGCTTGTACTAAAACACCGAATTTAAGCCTTTAGATTTATTACAAATACTTGTTATATGATGAAAGTTTAGTTACGTAACAAATAATGTTCTTGAATGCTACCCTCCCTTACGAACTGCAGACATGACAATTATTTAGCAGATGAAGTAATCAACATGAGAACAAGGGAAAGGACGTTATAGGTTTGTGGTGTGATCCAACATTCTGCAACCGAGGTGAGCATTGTTGAGGGCAAAGAAACAGAGAGAAAATTGTTACCACTCATCACAGAAATTCACAGTACTGATAAACGTAAAACATCGTTAACCGACTTGCACGGGAGAAGAGCAGGGGGAGAGAAAAAATATATACTAATTACAGCCATTGATACAAGAGAACGAACACACTGTTCAGCCTGAAACAGGGCGGTGTAAAGAAGTTAGTTACGACACGCTTGACAAAAACCTCAGCAATTAGGAAAGAGTTTGGTACAAGCAGTTGGCGCTACTAACCAGCTCTGATCATGAACTAACGGTACGCCAGCAAGCAGTTGCGTCTCGCTATCATTGTCTCACAGTACAGCTGCAGAGAGTGTCCCCACCGGCTAGCAGCATCTCTAGTGCGTCCAGCCTGCAGCACGTCTTCAACAACTTCCGTTCCCTTCTCTACACTCACTAGAGGACGCACTTTGTGGCTCACCTTCCTGCCAGTCACAGATTTACCTTGTGGGCGCAGTACGATGGCCCACTTAGCTCGAGCCCAAAGCGTGCCATATGGATTCCTTGTTCGCCCGTTTTAACTGACAGACTCTCCTTATAGATCTCCATGTTAAAACAGTGAATTTTCAGCAACCAGCGGAAACACACGCCCATGAATTCGGCGGGAAATATCCCTCCATCCACGTATCCCAGGTTATGTATGCCAAGACAGGGAGGACTGGTATCCTCTGCCACCATCTCTCTCCTTACCTCTCGATCTCCGATCTCCCCCCAACCCCCCCCCCCCCCCCCTTGCCCCCCGCATCCACCATTGCTATAGTCCTGTGCATTCCAACGGTTCAGTTTCCCGTTTATAAGCTTGGAGAGAGCAAAAAATTAACCTAACAAACTAACAGGATCGTTTTTGAGCATGGCAGGGAGTATTCATAAAAGGAAAGCCAGGGTAAAAAATAACACATAGCCCACAGATAATCTCTCATAGGCATTGGACCAAGTAGAAAATGATAAAGGTGACACATTAAAATGATAAAATACCGTAATAATTGACAGGTGATACTCTGATTAGAGATCTATCTGTCTATATCCGAATCCCGCTCCAGCTACTGCCGGGTCTAGGTGCTGACGAGTCCTGTCCATTTGACTCGGTCCTCCTGCCACTTTTCTTCCTCCACTTGCTGCCGGGCCACACCTTACCTCTCTACAGATATTATCACTCCCATTTTCCACCTTGTTCTTGGCCGCCCTCTTGGTCTTTTCCCATCCATCTTTAGCTCTTCCATAACTTTGGGGAGTCTCTGCCCATGCATCCTCTTAACATGCCCATACCATCTTAATCTTTTTTTTTTCAATTTATTCTCTCATACTTTCTTGTTTTAGGTCCTTTCTAATCTCTACACTCCTTACTCTGTCCATTCTTGTTTTTTCCTTAACTGCTCTGAGAAATTTCATTTCCCCTGCTTGCAGTCTGCTCCAGTCCCTTTTTGTCATTGTCCATGTTTCTTCGCCATAGGTGACAATAGGGAAGTAATAATTCTTATACATAAGGAGTTTTGCTTTTTCTGAAACTTCCTTATTCCAAATCAGGTGTTTTATTGTTTGGTAGAAATTGCCTCCCTTCTGTAACCTCCTATTAATTTCGTTAGTTATTCTTCCATCCCTAGATATTTCACTCCCTAAATAAGTGAAACTTTCTACCAGTTTGAGGGGTTCTCCATTCAAGGTAATATTTCCGTTGATCCCTTTCTCTCTTCCAAATACTATTACTTCACTCTTATCTTTATTTATTTTTAATCCATACCTTTTCATTATTTCCTTCGACGCATCTAGCTGTAACAGTACATTTACCTCTTTATCACCCTATATTACCATACCATCTGCAAAAATCATCTTTTTGTCTTTTTCTTTTATTATATCTTTAACTGCCCTACTCATTCCCTCCACCACAGCATTAAAAAGTGCAGCAGATAGAATACTTCCTTGCTTAAGTCCTAGTCTTATTTCGAAGTATTCAGAGTTCCCCAATGGAGTTCTAATTATAAAATTGTGTCCTCTGTACGTTGTCATTATAACATTAATGTATCCATCTTCTATATCTATCTTCTTCATTTCTTCCTAGTCTTTCCCCGTCAACTGAGTCATATGCCTTTTCTATGTCTATAAAAACCATTATCACTCTTTTGTTATACTCCCAACTTTTTTCCTTCAGGTGACGGATAGAAAATATCAGATCGACCGTGCTTCTTCCTTTCCTAAACCCACACTGTTCTCTCCTTTTCTATCTTTTCACTTATTCGATTTAGTAAAATTCTTTCAAAAATCTTGGCTGTATGACTCATAAGGGCTATTTCTCTGTAGTTTTTACAAAGTCTTTTATTGCCTTTCTTGAAGATGGGAACAATGTCTCCTGTTCTCCAATCATCAGGTATTGTACTATTTCTCCACACGCTTGATAGTACTCTATACAGCCACTGCATTCGCTCTGGACCTGCTGCTCTGATGAGAGATATACTCAAATAAACGGACATCTCTCATGTGTCTTTTCTTGTGCCTGCTTCATTAGGCTCCCAACATTAGAACAGCCTCATTAGCATCTTGTATGCGATTTCCTTTACATATTGACCATAAGACTGGTTTTCACGTGACCGCCCCATTTCATGTCACTTCTTAGTACCACCAGTAACACTTATTCGACATGGCATGCTCATCACGTCTACCATTAATCTTTTACCAGGACGTTGTAAGAGGTGAAACGGCCCTTACGGATTGAGAACAATATATCTTTGCCTCACGTAGGTCGCAGCAGGTAGTATCGATAATCGAGCGCCCGGTGCGCCAGAGAGTAGTCAGTGATGAGACTTCGACCAAGTAAGTTGGTTGGCTGCTAAGCGAGCAGGGCGGATTTCGGCAGGACGGCCGACAGCGGTTACAATTGTTTAACTGTTGTGTGTGTCACGCAACGCCGTGGGGCTGACCTCCAGAAAATACGCAAATGGCATTAATTGAATGATTTGTTGGTTTTTTAAATGTCCATTTGTGCGTCGTGATTACGCGACAATTGCGCCGGACACCCACGATTTGGATTGCAGTGAGGTTTGTGCAGTCAGTGCCACATGAAGAACATTGGCATGTGACGACATTTATAGGCGACCTGTGACGAGTTAACCGTTATTACATTGCCAGACGAAGGCATTAATGCCTCATTCGCGCTGCTTAAACAATAGGTATAGAACATTAACAACAAAGTATGTACCGATTATTGCTACCTAACATCCTAATTAGCTTTGTTGGATTTGATACGAAACAACTCCCGTGCAAATATTAACCGATCAGCCTTTATTAGTTGTGCACGGTCAAGCAATTCTAAGCACGTAAGCTATAATCCACTAGTCAATATCGGTGGGTTTGATAAGGGAGTGTTTCAACATCATGCGCTTCTTTCTCGTTATCATAGGCATTGTATTACATTTGTACATACTGATGGACAGCTGCCATTCATCACATATTGTGGAAGTGTTTTCCAAGTCTTTCTGCAGTTCCTTACGCTCCTCCAGCGGCAATACTTATCTGTAAATAACAGCAACACCAGCGAGCAATATGGGCGGTGATCATATCTGATAAATGTATTAATATTAACCATAAAATTGTAAAACCGTCCCATCCATCTGTTTGCACGCTCTAATCTCCAAAAGTACTAGACGAATTTTCATCGGCTTTTCGCGGGTAACTTGAGTGTAGCTTAGGGCAACGTAAACGGGTAGGCTTCAGTTCATCAAAATCGGAACACAAAATAAATATGTATCGTAATTTAAAGTTTTATCTTAAATCGTCTGGTCAGCTTAGTAGTTCGGATATTTAATCATCATACCGTAATACACCAAAGAACCGATAGAAGACGCTGTTAGTCAGTGACAGATGTAGTTTCGGAAATTTACTTCAGTAATACTATTAGACGCCCCAACGTTATATTTCAGAAAACAAACTAACTTTGAACATGTTGGGCTAGGATATAAGTACACTCCTGGAAATGGAAAAAAGAACACATTGACACCGGTGTGTCAGACTCACCATACTTCCTCCGGACACTGCGAGAGGGCTGTACAAGCAATGATCACACGCACGGCACAGCGGACACACCAGGAACCGCGGTGTTGGCCGTCGAATGGCGCTAGCTGCGCAGCATTTGTGCACCACCGCCGTTAGTGTCAGCCAGATCGCCGTGGCATACGGAGCTCCATCGCAGTCTTTAACACTGGTAGCATGCCGCGACAGCGTGGACGTGAACTGTATGTGCAGTTGACGGACTTTGAGTGAGGGCGTATAGTGGGCATGCGGGAGGCCGGGTGGACGTACCGCCGAATTGCTCAACACGTGGGGCGTGAGGTCTCCACAGTACATCGATGTTGTCGCCAGTGGTCGGCGGAATGTGCACGTGCCCGTCGACCTGGGACCGAACCGCAGCGACGCACGGATGCACGCCAAGACCGTAGGATCCTACGCAGTGCCGTAGGGGACCGCACCGCCACTTCCCAGCAAATTAGGGACACTGTTGCTCCTGGGGTATCGGCGAGGACCATTCGCAACCGTCTCCATGAAGCTGGGCTACGGTCCCGCACACCGTTTGGCCGTCTTCCGCTCACGCCCCAACATCGTGCAGCCCGCCTCCAGTGGTGTCGCGACAGGCGTGAATGGAGGGACGAATGGAGACGTGTCGTCTTCAGCGATGAGAGTCGCTTCTGCCTTGGTGCCAATGATGGTCGTATGCGTGTTTGGCGCCGTGCAGGTGAGCGCCACAATCAGGACTGCATACGACCGAGGCACACAGGGCCAACACCCGGCATCATGGTGTGGGGAGCGATCTCCTACACTGGCCGTACACCACTGGTGATCGTCGAGGGGACACTGAATAGTGCACGGTACATCCAAACCGTCATCGAACCCATCGTTCTACCATTCCTAGACCGGAAAGGTAACTTGCTGTTCCAACAGGACAATGCACGTCCGCATGTATCCCGCGCCACCCAACGTGCTCTAGAAGGTGTAAGTCAACTACCCTGGCCAGCAAGATCTCCGGATCTGTCCCCCATTGAGCATGTTTGGGACTGGATGAAGCGTCGTCTCACGCGGTCTGCACGTCCAGTACGAACGCTGGTCCAACTGAGGCGCCAGGTGGAAATGGCATGGCAAGCCGTTCCACAGGACTACATCCAGCATCTCTACGATCGTCTCCATGGGATAATAGCAGCCTGCATTGCTGCGAAAGGTGGATATACACTGTACTAGTGCCCACATTGTGCATGCTCTGTTGCCTGTGTCTATGTGCCTGTGGTTCTGTCAGTGTGATCATGTGATGTATCTGACCCCAGGAATGTGTCAATAAAGTTTCCCCTTCCTGGGACAATGAATTCACGGTGTTCTTATTTCAATTTCCAGGAGTGTATTTCTTATTTCACATTGTGTATTAAAAAGTTAATGTCTTGCTTCTTCCGATACATTTTTGTTAAGTTTGTTTTTTGATTTGGGTGCCTACTCTTTACATTTTGATTTAGTTTTGTTGATGATTAAGAAGATATAGACCACAGACGATTCTTTATGAATAGACCAGAACGGTTAAACCACGGATGAGTATGTCGTCTCAAAAATCCAGTGAAAATCGTGAGGCGAGTCTTGTTGCGCCTCAAAAACGTTAGTGTGTAACTCGCTCTTTGGAAACGCCTTCTGAAAGCGACGTGCGACATAACTCTGATCTAGAGTGTCATGCATTATGTCGTTCCTCAGGACCCTTCACTCACATAGGCGTAAAGTTTCTTCTCTGCAACGTAATATCATAGAAGTTTCACAATGACAGCTCTACGTGGAGCTCTCCTGTGTTTGTGAAGCAAAAAAGTTCTTCGCTCACGGACCCAATCACGCTACTTCAGGTACTTTACACAAAGACGCGTGATAAGCTAAAAATAAAATCCACGTGTACGAAGTCTCAGCCACAGCTACAAATAAAAGCACGAGAAACGCCGCGCTGGTTATCTAGCCGTTTATATTCAGGACGTTTGGGACGTAAGTGTAGATACTTCTATTGGTGACAGAGGACAGTGTACTGATCAACATTACATAAGTATTTACTTCAACTGCAGGTCAATAATTGTAGCTATTACGAGAAGCATGTTTTTAAGTTGGGTAGTACCTGCAAGTATGCATGGCACAAGCAAGATGTTTATTTTCCTCTGTCAAACAGGTCAGGTACAGAAGTGTGGACGCGTGGTCGCCAAACGGACAGACCGTACTGACAGACGTTGTCTACTCAGCAACACAGTTACGATCATGCCAAAACACCACGTAGCAAAGTATGTGAAATATTTTCGGGAAGACAGACGCAAAGAAAAAACAACTAACGCACTGAAATGGGTACGTATTAAGGCAACAATGAACACAATATCTTTATCTGTACCCCAAACCCTCTGTATATATTGAGAACATACAGGCAGCCCTATAACGCTTTCTCAAGGCACACCCAACGTTGCTTCCGTATCTGTGAACATTTCCGTCCAATAAAACAAAACTCCGACCTCTTATTGAAATGTTACTCTAGCTAACCTGACGTTTGCGAAAACACTCCGTACGACCATATCTGAGTCAGCAGTCGATGATCTGCTAGAATGTCGGGAAAGCTAGTACGACGCAGTCAACCTGTTCAATTGCATCTGTTGCTTTTAACATGAGTAATTGTTCCCTCCCGTTCTTCTGTTCGCAGATTTTACGCGGGAAGAATGCTTTCCGGGACCCGTTTGTATGAGCTAAACGTCTGTTTCCCATCTGTGCTGATTACGCTGGACGTAATACTACATTCCTCGATCCATATTGAAAACAGAGTTCGGTTGGTGGTTGTGGTATGTTCCTGGGGGACCAAATTGCTGAGGTCATCGGTCCCTAGGCTTACACACAGCTTAATATAACTTAAAGTAACTTACGCTAAGAACAAAACACACACCCATGCCCGAGGGAGGACTCGAACCTCCGACGTGGGAGTTGCGTGAACCGTGGCAAGGCGCCCTTGGACCACGCGGCTACCCCATGCGGCAAGAGTGAGATGATGCTGTGGTAAGAAACTGGACTCATTTTCATATGGGAACAGGGTTTAACTCGCAGGACGACCATCATGATTAACACTGAGATGACAAATTCGTGGTATACCTGCTAATATCGGGTCGGACCTCCTTTTGCCGGACATAGTGCAGCAACTCGACATGGAAGGGACTCAACAAGATGTAGCAAGTGCCCTGCAGAAATACTGAGCCATGGTGCCTCTATTCTATAGCCTGAGCCTTGTCCCGCAGCCATCGTTAATCGGATTTGGCATGGTAATGATTAAGGGGTGGCCGGATGCCTTTCCTGCCTCCACTCCGTACCCCCTGGGACGGAATTAGTGTACCCCAACTGTCTGCGTCGAATGTAATCCATGGAATAGTGTGAATGCGTTCAGATGTCTACGAGCCGTGGAACTGAGGCGGAACATGGGAACCAGCCAGGTATTCACCTAGTGGGATGTGGAAAACCGCCTAAGAACCACATCCAGGCTGGCCGGCACACTGGCCCTCGTCGTTAATCCGCCGGACGGATTCAATCCGGGCCCGGCGCGCCTACCCGAGTCCAGAAAGCAGCGCGTTAGCGCTCTCTGCTACCCTGGCGGGTTGGGCCATGGTGTCTCTATAGCAGGCCATAATTGCGAAAGTATTGACGGTGTTGGATTTTGCTCACGAATGGACCTCTCGATTATGTAGAATAAATTTTCGGTGGGATTCAAGTTGGGCGATCTGGATGGCCAAATCATACGCCCTACAAATAAATCGCGAATAATTGTGGTCCAGTAGCGTGACATCGTTTTTTATGTACAGGTAGTCAGTGAATGGCTCCAAATGGTCTTCAAGCAGCCGAACATAACCATTTACAGTCAATGATCGCTTCAGTTGGACCGGAATACCCGGTCCATTCCATGTAAACACAGTGCACATCATTATGGGGCCACTACCAGATTGCACAGTGCCTTATTGACTACTTGGGTCCATGGTATCGTGAGATTTGTTCCGCACTCGAACCCTACCATCGGCTCTTACCAACTGAAACCTGGATGTATGTGACCAGAACAGTTGTACAGGATCAAACCAATATAGTCAAGAGCCTAGGAGAGTCAGGCTGTTGGCAAAGGCACTCGCGACGGTAGCGTGCTGTCATAGCCCATTAACGCCAAATATCGACGCTCCATCTTAAAGGATATGTTCGTAGCTCGTTCCACATTGATATCTGCTGTTGTTACACGAGGTGTTACTAGTCTGTTAGCTCTGATAACTCTAAGCAAATGCCGCTCCTCTCGGTCGTTAAATGAAGGCTATCGGCCACAGTGTTGTCCGTGGTGAGAGGTAATGCCTGAAATTTGATATTCTCGGCATATTCTTGACGCCACCGAGCGAGGTGGCGCAGTGGTTAGCACACTGGACTCGCATTCGGGAGGACGACGGTTCAATCCCGTCTCCAGCCATCCTGATTTAGGTCTTCCGTGATTTCCCTAAATCGTTTCAGGCGGCTTATATTTAAGAGTCCATGTGTTGTGGTACAAGCTCTTCCCTAATAGTACTCTTGCAGGCAATATCGGTATTCTAGCTAATATAAACTTTAGTACTGATATGGGTAAAGTACATGTCCCTTTATGTGCACTTACCAGGTCACAATGTGATGACAGACGCCAACATGGAGTGCGAGCTAGTGCGCCAGTGACTGAGGGACTGAGCTGGTGACTGAGATCCTCTGGATCAGCGACGGCGATTTAGTGCTTGTTGTCGAGAGTGCGTTGGCGGCGTATTGCTTGCGAGTCTGTTTTTGGCCTCTCTCCTGATGAGTGTACTTGATCCAGCGCTTACTATCGATCTTCTTACAACATCTCTGCCACTGTTGTGCTGGCGACAGCTTACACCAGCACAATATCCGAAATTAATGTCCCACACATTTAGATCCAACAACCATTTCGCGTTAAAAGTCTGTTAATATCCGTCGTACGACCATAATCAAGTCGGAAAGCTTTTCACACGAATCACCTGAGAACAAATGACAGCGACGGCAATGCACTGTCCTTTTATACCTTGTGTAGGTCATACTAGTGCTGTCTGTAAATGTGCATGTAGCTATCCCATGACTTTTAGTCACTTGATTGTAGCTTTCAAGTGACATTTTAAAGCAGGTTAAAATGAGTTTCCTTCGCCATGCTTCTCTGTTGTTGTTGTGGTCTTCAGTCCAGAGATTGGTTTGATGCATCTCTCCATGCTACTCTATCCTGTGCAAGGTTCTTCATCTCCCAGTACCTACTGCAACCTACATTCTTCTGAATCTGTTTAGTGAATTCATCTCATCTCTTGGTCGCCCTCTACGATTTTTACCCTCCTCGCTGCCCTCCAATACTAAATTGCTGATCCCTTGATGCCTCAGAATATGCCCTACCAACCGAACCCTTCTTCTACTCAAGATGTGCCACAAATTTCTCTTCCCTCCATTTCTATTCAATACCTCCTCATTAGTTATGTGATCTACCCATCTAATCTTAAGCATTCTTCTGTAGAACCACATTTCGAAAGTTTCTATTCTGTTCTTGTCCAAACTATTTATCGTTCATGTTTCACTTCCATACATGGCTACACTCCATGCGAATACTTTCAGAAACGGCTTACTGACACTTGAATCTATACTCGATGATAACACATATCTCTTCTTCAGAAACGCTTTCCTTGCCATTGTCAGTCCACATTTTATATCCTCTCTACTTCGACCATCATCAGGTATTTTGCTCCCCAAATAGCAAAACTCATTTACTACTTTAAGTGTCTCATTTCCTTATCTAATTTCCGCAGCATCACCCGATTTAATTCGACTACATTCTATTATCCTCGTTTTGCTTTTGTTGATGTTCAGCTTATATCTTCCTTTCAAGCCACTGTCCATTCCATTCAGCTGCTCTTCCAGGTCCTTTGCTGTCTCTGACAGAATTACAATGTCATCGGCGAACCTCAAAGTTTTTGTTTCTCCTCCATGGATTTTAATTCCAGCTCCGAATTTTTCTTCGGTTTCCTTTACTGCTTGCTTAATATACAGATTGAATAACATTGGGGATAGGCTACAACCCTGTCTCACTCCCTTCCCAACCACTGCTTCCCCTACATGCTCCTGGACTCTCATAACTGCTATCTGGGTTCTGTATAATATGTAAATAGCCTTTCGCTCTCTGTATTTTACCCGTGCTACCTTCAGAATTTGAAAAAGAGTAATCCAGTCAACATTGTCAGAAGCTTTCTCTAAGTCTACAAATGCTAGAAACTTAGGTTTACCTTTCCTTAATCTTTCTTCTAAGATAAGTAGTAGGGTAAGAATTGCCTCACGTGTTCCAACATTTCTACGGAATACAAACTGATCTTCCCCGAGGTCGTCTTCTACCAGTTTTTCCATTCGTCTGTAAGGAATTCGTGTTAGTATTTTGCAGCCGTGGCTTATTAAACTGATAGTTCGATAATTTTCACATCTGTCAACACCTGCTTTCTTTGGGATTGGAATTATTATATTCTTCTTGAAGTCTGACGGTATTTCGCCTGTCTCATACATCTTGCTCACCAGATGGTAAAGTTTTGTTTGGCCTGGCTCTCTCAAAGCTGTCAGTAGTTCTAGGTCTTGCAGTGCTCTGTCAAACCCTTCACGCAGTATCATATCTTCTATTTCATCTTCATCTGCATTCTCTTCCATTTCTATAATATTGTCCTCAAGAACATCGCCCTTGTATAGACCCTCTATATACTCCCTTCACCTTTCTACTTTCCTTTTTTGCTTAGAACTGGGTTTCCATCTGAGCTCTTGATATTCATGCAAATGGTTCTTTTTTCTCCAAAGGTCTCTTTAATTTTCCTGTAGGCAGTATCTATCTTACCCCTAGTGATATGTGCCTCTACATCCTTACATTTGCCCTCTAGCCATCCCTGCTTAGCCATTTTGCACTTCCTATCGATCTCATTTTTGAGACATTTGTATTCCTTTTTGCCTGCTTCATTTACTGCATTTTTATATTTTCTCCTTTCATCAATTAAATTCAATATCTCCTGTGTTACCCAAGGATTTCTATTAGCCCTCGTCTTTTTACCTAATCTGCTGTATGTTCTGTCTGTAATGCGCTCATCGTCGATTGGATTTTAAATCTATATCATCGCCCCTTTTCGAACAATGGATCTTAGTATCTATATCTACATCTATAATCTACAACTCACAGTGAAGTCAGCGGCTAGTAATACTTCACAATGAACAATGTATACGACTTTTTTCCAGTTCCATTCGTGTATGGAATGAAGGAAGAATGAAAGTGTATATATGGATATGTATGCTACAGGAGAGATACGGAGTGACTTGTAGTACATTCGTGATTCTTCACGTAACACTGTTGCTTCAGATTACGTAGGTAGATGTCTATCTTCATTGGTTTGCCACTTCACTATTTTTGGTATCTTCCTGACGCTATCCAGGTGATCGAACAAACATGTGACTATTCAAAGTGCTCTTCTTTGCATAAGTTAAATATTCCCTGTTACTACCATTTTGTATTGGTCGCACACAATTTAGAAATATTCAAGGATGCATGGCACGATTCTTTTACAGATTGATCGCATTTTTCCAGCAGAACACCTATGAATCGAGGTCTTGACACTTGCTTGACCTACGACTGAGCCAATGTGATCATTCAATTTCAGCCACTGTTATTCCCATCTATTTGTATGATTTGATTGATTCCACTCATAACACATTTATGTTGAAGTCAAATTACATAACATTTTTGTGCTCCGTTAAGAGCAAAATTTTACATTTCTGATCGTTTAAATAAGTTTCCGGTATTTTTTTCTCTAGGGATGTGCAGTATATTATGCTTACGAGAGGGGTTAACTCAGCCACAAAATCTGACCTAGATTACACAGGGCGCTGCAGGTTGTTAAATTTTTACGGTTGCATCTGTTTCTTAGCGCTACTGACAGTCGTATTTATCCCACTCATCTATGCAGTGCTGGGAGAAAAGAAGCTGGGTGGTACTCCAGAATTTTCCTTTGTTAATGAACTTCTGATTAAGAATTTCTGTTTTTTCTTCGCCACCCTCAGTTTCAGGTCCTGTATCATGTTTGTCCGGACACTAGCTTTGTTGTCACAGCCTTTATAGATGACTAGAACTTATCTACATTTTATGAGATGTGTTTCACTAAGTTTCTGCTATAGTAATGATTAAATACTTAATGCATTAACATCTTTCTGCACTCCTGTGCAATCTCTTGCCCTGTTGTGTAGTGATTGCCATTCCATTAGATGTTTCCTTATAAATATCGCTGGTATACCACGGAAGGTTCCTCCTATGTTCAGCCGTTCTTAAAGTGCTTTTCTGAATTAGAGACACAGTCTCCATACACGCTCCAGCCTAGTGCTAAATGTTACAAGTTACTCTTTGAGATATGAGATCAATGAGTCAATATGTTTATGTCAGTGGCCATTTTCCGCAGAAATTTTTACTGCCAACTGTTACTGCTTTTACCGGCTTAAGTTTGCTTCAGTAAAATTAAAATGTATATTTCATCAGACACGTTTCGCTTCTCATTACAAATCATCTTCTGTAGTCATGGGTAAACAAACGACAAAAACATCAGCGGCCACAGACGATGCTTTACAAATAAAAGCAAAACGCGTCTGGTGAAAAGTACTTTATAGTCAACATCAAAAAGCTTAAGATCAAAAAACCGATAATAATTTATTCTCTTACTTCTTTCAGCTGCCCTTGTATTTTTGTAATCTTAATTGTTACGTCCATGTTCTAGTGATTGATACCGACTTCATTGTGGATGTGCTGGAGAAAATGAAAGCTGTGATGCACGACGTTGTCCACTGCCATTACATTTCTATGGAGGATGTTTGAGAAATACCTTTGCGAACTTTCGGGACAAAATCCTCATACAAGAATAAAGAACAAAATCCTCTTCCAGTTTTTAACTGTAACTGGAAAAACATTTTACAAATCTTTCAAGTCAGAAACGGGCAAAATATCTTCTGCTTGGTTCCACAAACGTTCGCACTCTTCAAATAGTGGACTGTCACGCCCTTCTAAACACCTGTGGGAATGCTCCATCGACTAGCAGGATTCCATGATACGTTGCAGAAACAGCTCTGCATCGGGAACGCATTTCGCAAAAATCTATACACGGTGTAGCGAGTATAAGCACAGATATTTTTGTGTGTATACGTTAAAACCTGCACACATCACTGAGTCGTTTGTTTTTTCTCTGCGTGGAACAGTCTTCCCACAAACACGTCACGTAATTTGCTCACTGACGATTTCTGCACGGTCATAACTGAACCACTAAGTGCACTACGCCTGTCAGTATAGACTAACCATTTTTCGTTCACTTGTCCACATTTCAGCATCTGACCAGTGGAAAATGAGCTTTAATGGCCTGCTCACGCCCTTGCAGGTAATAACCAACCTAAAAACGTATTACTCCTAATATCTATAATTACACTGTTCGACATGGGTTCTATTTCTCATATTAAAGTATGTGCTTCTAGACCATTTTGCCGTGGGAAATTCAGATATGTAAACAAAATATCGTTGTCAGGGATACTTTTTATGTAATATGTATATTAAAACTGTGTGCCCGACCGAGACTCGAACTCGGGACCTTTGCCTTTCGCGGGCAAGTGCTCTACCAACTGAGCTACCGAAGCACGACTCACGCCCGGTACTCACAGCTTTACTTCTGCCAGTATCTCGTATATATATGTATATTCACAATTCATGGCAAACACAGAGACGTTATAGAGAAATACGGGTATGTTCCCGCATCCAGTAGTGATAGAACGTGATAATTTCTTGTGCAACAGCACGTGGGAAGAATCAGACATCATTAGGTTATTCCCCGCCACACCTATGTCATTAAGAGCACCTGAAACATCTCATTAACTCGAACGGCGACAGCCGGTCGCTGCCTCTGCAGTAAAGCTTCACGCCTCCTAGGGGCAGGTGCATCGAGTTTACAACAGTGGTGTTAGCCGCAATTTGTGTCGGTCTTAACGAGTGGGTGTTTTGGCTGACTTGTAACTGTCTGCCATATTTCCGAGCACGGTTGAATTTTTTAGTTCCTGTGTGTAAACTGATTGAGCCTGGTGCTGAAGGTAAAACGACTGCTTGTTTTTACACATCAGCGTCCCTCTAGTTCCCTACTATTAATTTAATACAGGTGTATTGCCAAAGTGGTATATTTAAATTTGTAGAAATGCCACGTCGTCGTGGATGTCGATATAAGCCGGACAAATTCTGCTACATCTGTGGGAAGTTCACTTTTGGCAGAAATAGGAAGAAAATTTCTTCAGTCATGAAGAAAGCATACAAACGTTGCTTTGGAGTAGAGGTGGGAAACCAAGATAAAGAATGGGCACCACATTTCTGTTGTGCTACATGTTACTGCAAACTAATTCAGTGGTGGAAAGGTAAAGAGGATGTGGCGTTGTTTGCTCTTCCCATGGTGTGGAGGGAGCCTAAGGACCACGTTACTGATTGTTATATCTGTCTATCAAAAATTCAGGGTTTTACAAACAAAAAGTGGAAGAGGCACATTGTTTACCCAGATCTGCCTTCAACGAGAATGCCAGTGCCGCATTGCGACAACCTTCCAGTACCTTCAAGAGCTCGAGGTCAAATTCCGAGTGACAGTGATATAAGTAGTACTGAAACTGCACCAAAATACTAAAATCAGTGTGTTCAGGCACAGAGAAGATGCCTTTATTTCTTATTTTTCAACTGACGAAGCACTGACATTTTGCAATGACGTTGCTGGCCTGATGAAAGTGCTGAACTTCACTTATATTTCACAGGATTGGAGACTTCATAGATGCATCGAAAACGTGTCTGAAGGGTGTTTTGCTCCATAACGGAAATAAAATACCCTTTGTTCCAGTAGCTTACGCTAGTTTGACAAAAGAGAACTACGAATTCGTACAAAGGATGCTAAATTCATTAAAATACAATGAACACAAATGGAAAATATGTGCAGATTTCAAGGTAATTGCTATGGTACTGGGAATGCAACAAGGCTACACCTAGTATGCCTGATTTCTTTGCGAGTGGGATAGTCGAGACCGAAATTCTCATTATGTGAAAAAGAAATGGCCTAGGCGAAGATGGAAAGTTGACGAAAACAATGTACAACGTGAAAGTCTGGTAGCTCCTGAATATATACTACTTCCACCGCTTCACATCAAACTTGGCCTGATGAAACAATTCGTGAAGGCCATGGAACCAACAGGCTGTGGGTTTGCATATCTAACTATCAGATTCCCCCGTCTTTCAGCTGCAAAAATAAAGGAAGGTGTATTTGTGGGCCCACAAATCAGGGAGCTGCAGAAAGATGCAAATTTTGAAGCATGTTTAACTGATAAAGAAAAAACCGCATGGTGCTGTTTCAAGATGGTGTCGGAAAACTTCCTCGGATGAAGAAGAGCTACTAACTATAAAGCAATGGTGAAGGATATGATCAAAGCATATCAGGATTTGGGGTGCAATATGTCTTTGAAGGTACATATGATGGACTCTCATCTGGACTACTTCACAGAGAGTTGTAGTGACGTATTGGATGAACATGGGGAAAGATTCCATAAGGACATTTCTACCATAGAAAGGCGCTATGAAGGGAAGTGGGTACCTTCTATGTTAGCAGATTATTGCTGGAATATCATTCGAGAGAAGAAAGATTCACAATACAAGAGAAAAAAGTGATGTGCATTACAAGGCAGTGGCTCTTTGTTTGTCAATTTTCTGTAATTTCTCATGTCAAATAAATGCTTCAAAGTGTATACACGAAGGTTACTGTGTTATATGTTAGATCCCACTCTCCATTAATGTGATGAACTTATAACATCATAAAGATGTGCATTCGTTTGTCGAATTTCACTTCACGTTTGCTGCACTATATCAGAAACTGGATAGATAAATAAAATTGCGATTACTCATAAACTATCCCTGACAGAATAAAACCAAAAACAGTTTTCAATTCAGCACTCAAAATACAACTAGGATCACAATATTTTTTTATCAGAAATAGAAAAAAAAGTTTTTTTTGTTGTAGAACAGTGTTATTAGCCTGCAAATGAAATAAAAACTGTTGTAATGTTGTTCAGTACAACGTGCCCAGTGACCAACAGAAATATCTGCACCTACACCCGTTACACTCTATGATTATCTGTGGCCACAAACCGATACCTGTTGGTAGTCTGCTGTTGCTCTGGTGTGGTGGTTAGTCTTCACGAAGCTCTTTGTTTAGCAGTAAGGATCGACCAGTCGACAAGCGACTTGAATGGGGAACAAGTGATTCTGTTCAACTCTATTCTGCGTACGGAACATCAAATTGTAAGAAGCACAAGGCCCATGTAACGATACAGAAACAGACAGCGAGAGTAGCGCTCCTAGTGGTCCGGCAGTGAACTCTGCGTGTGCGATAGTAAAGCGCAAAAATAGCTACACTTGCTTTGCGAAATACTAGCATCAGCTGATTTTTTTTTTCATTTATTCTTTACGGTTGCGCGTGATTGATGTTTGTAAGCTTTGTAAAAGGAAACTTTATGTTACTTTACGTGTTAATATATTTGAGAAATCTCAATAAAAAATTAAGATTAATTACCCATAGCTGGGTTCAAATGGCTCAGAGCACTAAGGGACTTAACATCTGAGGTCATCAGTACCCTATAACTTAGAACTACTTAAACCTAACTAACCTAAGGACATGACACACATCCATGCCCGAGGCAGGATTCGAACCTGCCACCGTAGTGCAGACTGAAACGCCTAGAACAACTCGGCCACACCGGAAGGCCCATAGCAGGGTTTCATAGGAATTTCGTATTTTGGAAATGACATCGTGACTGCATATTCAGTTTAAAATTATTAATTTGTACAATGCAATATTACAATTTCGACCAAGTTGTCATTATCAAGTAGAAATAATTAGGCTTTAGCGTATGTCAAAATCTCTAAAACATCTGATATGACTTGACATGACATTACATTACGTGACATGACGTGGCATGACATGATATGACGCATCTCATTGTGTTCCTTATTATGACCTTCTTCTTGTATTGGAGTCACTGAATTGATTCGCAAATATGTCGTTCGTATTCTACTTGGTTTTTTCTCACATCTGCAACACTGGGTATCGTAAATTATTCCATATTCGTTTTTGTTTCATATAAAACAGAAGTTGCTTTTATCGTGTAGTATTTTGTGGAGTCGCGTCTACTTGTTACTTACAACGCATCCGTGTGTGAACTGCTCGATTTAATTGTCTACATCTACATCTAAATAGATCCACCGTACAGCGTGTGATGAAGAGTACCCCGTACCACTACTAGTCATGTCCTTTCCTGTTCCACTTTCAAACAGAGAGGGGGAAAAACGACTGCCTATACGGCTCCGCATGAGCACCAATTTCTCGTATCTCATTTTCGTGGTCCTTTCAACCAATGTATTAGAGGCAGTAGAATCGTTCTGCAGCTAGCTTCCTATTCTTTAAATGTTCACAACAGTGTTCATCGAAAAGAATGTGGGACCGTTTTCCACATTTGGACAACAGTTGTAGATTGGAGGCATACAAGTCAGCGAAGTGACGTCCAATTGAAAGAACGGCAGCCGGCCATTAACCTAAACGAAATTATTACTACATCATAAATAAGACCACAATTGGAATCAGTCGATACATAGAAAGTGTTGTGTGCTATAAATTGTGGGGACCTGTAATTAAATGATCATACAGGCTTATTTGTATGCATGGGAAGTGGCTGGCTTCGGTTTACCGGCAGGGTACTGGGAAAAGTCCACAAAGGAGACTGTTCACAATCACTTTATCCCCCTATCTTAGAATATTGCTCAAGTGCATGAAAGCCATGCCAAACAGGACGGAGGACGTTGAGTGTATACATACGTGGACGGCACGAATGGTCGCTTGATTTCTTAAACCACAGGAGAACGAAACGGATATGTTGATAAACCACAACTGACACACGCGTAAAGACAGGCAGCTAATAACCGCGCAAGCTTCTTACAATGTTTCGAGAGGCAACCTGAGAAATACATAGATACTGTTCACCCGCGCTTTTCATTCCAGTATGGAATATGAACTCAAGATCAGACAACAGCAGCATACACAGAGGCACAATGTTTCGGCGCACTATACGCAGTTGGAACGGGAAGAAACCCCAGTTTGTGGTACCACCAATTTGGTAATGGTTTCCAGATTGAGTATGTGGATGTAGATCTCCCAATTTTCGTGTGAATATAGCATCCATGGACTCAGAAAGGACGTACACAACGCCATGTAGTAGCAACGCACAAATACAAATGTAGAGGACAGATACACTATGTGATCACCTGGCTGAAAATGACCTACAAGTTCGTGGCGCCCTCTATCGCTGATGTTGGATTTCAATATGCTGTTGGCCCACTCTTAGCTTTGATGACCGCTTCCACCCTCTCACACATACGTTCAATCAAGTGCTAGAAGGTTTCTTGGGGAACGACAGCCCATTATTCACGGAGTGCTGCACTGAGGAGAGGTATCGATGTCGGTCGGTGAGGCCTGGCACGAAGTCGACGTTCCAAAACATGCCAAAGGTGTTCTGTAGGATTCAGGTATTCAGGTCAGGACTCTGTGCAGGACAGTCCATTACAGGGATGTTACTGTCGTGTAATCACTCCGTCGCAGGCTGTGCTTTATGAACGGGTGCTCGATCGTGTTGAAAGACGCAATTGCCATCCCAGAATTTGCTTTTGAACAGTGGGAAGCTAGAAGGTGCTTCAAACATCAATGTAGGCCTGTGGTGTGATATTTCCACGCAGAACAACAAGCGGCCCAAGCCCCCTCCATGAAAAACACCACCACACCATAACACCACCGGCTCCGAATTTTAATGTCGGCACTACACATTCTGGCAGATGATGTTCACCGGGCATTCGCCATACCCGCACGCTGCCATCGGATCGCCACACTGTGTACTGTGAGTCGTCACTCCACACAACGTTTTTCCACTGTCCAATCGTCCAATGTTTCCTCTCGTTACACCAAGCGAGGCGTCGCTTGGCATTTATCGTCGTGATGTGTGGTTTATGATCAGCCGCTCGACCATGAAATCCAAGTTATCTCATCTCCTGCCTAACTGTCATAGTACTTGCAGTGGATCCTGATGCAGTTTGGAATTCCTATGCAATGGTCTGGATAGATGTCTGCCTATTATACATTAGGACCCTCTTCAACTGTCGGCGGTCTCTGTCAGTCAAAAGACGAAGTCGGCCTGTACGCTTCTGTGCCGTACGCGTCAATTCACGTTTCCACTTCACTATCACATCGGAAATACTGGACTTGAGAATGTTTAGGAGTGTGGATATCTCGCGTACAAACGTATGACACAAGTCATCCAATCACATGACCATGTTCGAAGTCCGTGAGTTCCGCGGAGCGCCCCATGCTACTCTCTCACGATGTGTAATGACTACTGAGGTCGCTGATACGGAGTACCTGGCAGTAGGTGGCAGCACAATGCACCTAATATGAAAACCGTATGCTTTTGGCGGTATCCGGATACTTTTGATCACACATTCCTTGCAAGGTCGTTAATTATCTTTCTCAATTTCTGTTACTGCTTTCGACGCTACTGACGTCAATTACGTTTTCAGCCATGTCGCTTTGACTATTATGAATCTCCTCTCCACCTCATTAGAAGACATTATTTACTGCCTTACTGCTGTTTCTCTGCATCTGGTCAACGGGGAGGGGGAATGGGGGGGAGGGGGGGGGGGAGGTGAGACGTGGTGAGGTGCCTCGGTGCAGATGAGTGCAGAGGGAGGCTTCCTCTGCTTTGTAACCAGAAGATTGGCTTGACCCATGTACTTTTACCTCTCATTCAATTACTTCTCATCTCTGGTATTTATATTGCTGTCAGTGCCTCGATTTTACCACACGTACAAACTATCACAGTTCAATAACATTTCCTACCGATCCCATGAATGACCACATGGCTTGTTGAGAAGTGACGTTACAAAAATGTTCTCACTTTAGTGGTGGTAAGGTGCATGAATAAATAGAGAAAAAAAATTGTATCAATTGTTGTTATTGCAAACCAAAGACATGGCTAAAGTTATCTACACCACTGAAAAACACAGACTTCGCTCACAAAGTATTCATGAAACCGATAAAAATACTAGAAATCGTTGATTGATTGAAGAATGGATAAATATAACTCGTCTAGTATATCAGAAAGAAAACAAATTACGGCCCACATTCATCGAAACTGGATGTCCCGTAATACAGAAGTGAATACCTTGTATCAATACGACACACCAAGCAGCCCGCAGCTGCAAGTATTACCGTGTTACTCGTTGCTTGTGACCAGAGAATCCAGGACGCAATTATTATTATAAGATTTCACGTAAAAGCCGAAGGTTTAACTGCAAAACAATTTCATTCTCTGCTTAAGTACATAAGGGAAGGTACGCTTCCATCTTACCTCGAACACACCAGAGGATCACGAGGGTGAAACTCGTGTGGGACTTCCAGTAACACAACATTGTTCCACTGATAGGCCACTTGGAGCGCTGCAAGTTTATCATTCCATCGCCTTGTTTTTTTATTGTGTGATTTAAAGCTCTCCACATTTGTTTTGGTTTCGTTGAAAACAGAAGCCTGTTCCATAGTACTGTGTTCTTGATTACGATCTCGTCTGTGTACTGAATTCTTTGAATTGTACTGTGAATGTGTTGCTCTTATTCTGCTTGCTGTTTGCTCCATCTGCAATACTGGGGGGAGTAAGTGAGCCTGTATTTGCTTTTCTTTCATATAAAACAGAAGCTGTTTCGTCGCATGGAGTTTTGCGCACTTTTACATACATTTGTCAGTGCGTACAAATCCGTGTGTGAACTGCTCGACCCAAATGCATTGTAAGTGTACTGCTCGTATTCTCCTTTTTTTCGCATCCTTTTTTCGTATTTTATCGCATTTAATGCAGAATTCGGTGTTACCAGCTTTTGACACAACTGGTATTTTTTTTTTATGTATCCCCATAAAGTCATAAACGAGTTGTTCCACCTTGCAGCACCGCACTGGGGGTGGCTATACGAGGATATAAGATCATTTAGACAAAATTTCTAGTTGATGTGGTGAATGGCAGCTATCTCTAAATGAAAAAAACGTTAATGCCGATGAATAGGAAAAACTAACCCGTAAAGCTCGGGTACAGGCCTAACAGAGTCCTGCTTGGCACAGTCACGTCGTTTAAATACCTGGGCGTAACGTTGAAAGGCGATATGAAATGGAACAAGCATGTGAGAATCATGGTAGGGAGGACGAGTGATTCTCTTCGCTATATAGGAAGAATTCTAAGAAAGTGTGGTTTATCTGTAAATGAGACCGCATATTAGACGCTAGTGCGACCGACTCTTGCGTATCGCTCGACCGTCTGGGATCATTACCAGGTCGAACTAAGCGCAGCCATCGAAGAAGTTCTGAGGCGGGCTGCTAGATTTGATACCATTATGTCCTGAAAACACGCAGTGGTTATGGAGATACTTTTTGGGAACTCAAATGGAAATCCCTGGTGGGGCAGCGTGCAGTCAAGTCCGTTTAAAACGCGAAGTCTGCAATCGAGTACGAATATTCTAATTTTCGTTCCTGATCTCTGTTTCCCTTCATAAATTCAGCAGTAGCAGGTTTTATATCAATCGTCGATTCCTTCCTCTTAACTTAAGCATCGTACTTTTCAGTAATAAATTGTACATGTCAGAATGTGGCTGAGGTGGAAGTGGAGTCTAAAAAAGAACAAGTGTTAATTTTTCAACTCCGGTCGGCAAACTGCCTCCCGTTTATTGAAAAAACATTTACTTATGACCTAGTCGGGGTACATTGTGTGAGTTTAGCGGCCCTAAGGCGCAAACAGATTGAGCCAGGGCTCGAGAAATGCACGTAGGCAACCGGCCAATGCGTCTCATCTCGTCGGGGGCCTGTCAGTGAAAGAGGGCGATCCACATTCCTCATTCGCGCAGCTCGGCGCGGTGGGCGATCACACGTGATCTCCTGGACCTTTCTGATTGGCTACTGTAGGAGCTCTGCCTAGCCAAGCGACCCTTCCCTAAGCGTCACCCCGTCAGCAGAAAGGTTGTTTGTTCGTCGAGCACGTGAACAAGCCGAGGGATAGCGGCACATACTGGAAAAATCTGATGTGTCGCCAACCCAGGGCCCGTGCACGGCTTTGTGAAGATCCATTGCCATCCATAGCTCACGCATTTAGGAAAAAATTCCCTTTTCTTTTATTGAAAATAAAGGAATCCCGTACTCAATCTGTCAGCACCTTTACAATATAAAGTTCCCATTGTGGCCGTTCAATTCCATCGAAAGCTGTTGCAACTGACAGTGGAATAATGCGTGTCACTTCAGAAAATTTACAGTTCGTACCACCAATTTCCTCACGTGATCCATGTCTGAAAACTAAGCACAAAGTGCTTCTTTATGTACATAATGATGAATCCTGCCTTTCTATGGTCGCAATCTTTTCTCATTCATCGTCAACTAAATCTTTAAATGCTTTCTGCGTTATGTTGTAATGTAGTTCCATAGCAAATTTGAGATAGTCGCCGATTACGCGACTCTATATCGAAAAACGGATATTAAAAATTCTTATCCTTCTCTCCTGTCATTCCCATGTATTTTTAAGTTTTGTGACGTCAGATCGCTAGACTACCTCTTGTTGTTGAAACAGCCACTGAACCTGTGAACTTCTTTTATATTACGAACAAACAGCGAGGGATAAACAGCGCCCATACCACGATCCAAGATTCTGTCGAAATGAAGAATTTCCGGATCGAAAAATGGTAAATGATTTGGCATGCTGTACCGAGTACCAAGTGGCTGTGATTGAAGCGGAGGTACTCACGAAGGTCCAGTGTGGGCTGTAATTATCATATGGCAGCGAAACTTGGTGGAAAGTAACTCAGTTCCAGGTGGAGATATCAAGTGCAAATCGGGTTCTGTACACAATGTGTATGACGGTATCACATCCAAGCTGTCATTTGATAAGTCATAACGTGAGTGAACAGTATGCCTATCGGGTAGAGATACTGTGCGCCTTTAGTGAACTGTTCACTGTGAACGGCAGTAATTACGGCACTGCATTGACGGAGTATTACCGACTGAATGGTCTGAGGAGAGGCCAGATGTCATTAAAAGATTTAAAGAAAGATGACAATGAAATCCCCCTCCCCATGAACCATGGACCTTGCCGTTGGTGGGGAGGCTTGCGTGCCTCAGCGATACAGATAGCCGTACCGTAGGCGCAACCACAACTGAGGGGTATCTGTTGAGAGGCCAGACAAACGTGTGGTTCCTGAAGAGGGGCAGCAGCCGTTTAAGTAGTTGCAGGGGCAACAGTCTGGATGACTGACTGGTCTGGCCTTGTAACATTAACCAAAACGGCCTTGCTGTGCTGGAACTGCGAACGGCTGAAAGCAAGAGGAAACTGTAGATTAAACTGAAGAAACCGCAAATGTGGGAATTTAAGATGATGTGACCTGGATAAACCGAAAGAAGCATAGTTTTTAGAGTTTCAGAGAGAGCATTAGGGAACGATTAACAAGAATGGGGGAAAGAAATAAAGTAGAAGACGAAGAGGTAGCTTTGAGAGATGAAATTAAGAAGACAGCAGGTAAAAGTAGGTAAAAAGACGCGGGCAAGTAGAAATCCTTGGGTGAGAAAACAAATATTGAATTTAACTGATGAAAGGAAAAATATAAAAATACAGATAATGAATCAAGCAGAAAGGAATGCAAACGTCTCAAAAATGAGGTCGACAGGAATTGCAAAATGGCTAAGCAGGGATGGCTAGAGGACAAATGTAAGGATGTAAGGGCATACATCACTAGGGGTAAGAGAGATACTGCCCACAGGAAAATTAAAGAGACCTTTATAGGAAAGAGAACCACTTGTATAAGGAAGGGAGAACCGATAGAGGTACTCAAAGTACCCTCCACCACCCACCGTTAGGTGGCCTGCGGAGTATGGATGTAAATGTAGATGTAGATATAGAATATCAAGTGCTTGGATGGAAAACCAGTTGTAAGCGAAGAAGGGAAAGCAAAAAGGTGGAAGGAGTGTATCGTCTATACAAGGGCGATGTACTCGACGGCAATATTATGGAAATGGAAGAGGACGTAGATGAAGATTAAATGGGAGATATGATACTGGGTGAAAAATTTGACAGAGCACTGAGATACCTAAGTCGGAACAAGGCCCCGTGACTAGACAACATTCCATTAGTTGTTGAGAATTCTTCCGGGTTGTATGGCCGTCGTCCGTGGAACTCTTCTCTCCCTGACGTTTCATCCAAAGCTACGTTGGACATCTTCGGAGGTGCTCCTGGTTGTGCTGAGTCTTGCCGACATCTATTCCATTAGAACTACTGACAGCCTTGGGAGAGCCAGCCCTGACAAAAGTGTACCATCTGGTGAGCAAGATGTATGACACAGACTTCAAGAAGAATATAATAATTCCAGTCCCAAAGAAAGCAGGTCTTGATAAGTGTAAAAATTACAGAACTATCATTTTAATAAGTCAAGGCTGCAAAATACTAACACGAATTCTTTACAGTCGAATGGAAAAACTGGTAGAAGCCGACCTTGGGAAAGATCAGTTTAGATTCCGTAGAAATATTGGAACACATGAGGAAATACTGATCCTGCGACTTACGTTAGAAAATAGATTAACGAAAGGCAAACCTACGTTTCCAGCATTTTTTCACAATGTTAGCCGCAACACTCTCTTTGAAATTCTGTAGGTGGTAGGGGTAAAATACAGGGAGCGAAAGGTTATTTACAATTTGTACAGAAACCAGATGGCAGTAATAAGAGTCGAGGGGCATGAAAAGGCAGCAGTGGTTGGAAAGGGAGTGAGACAGGGTTGTAGCCTGTCCCCGATGTTATTCAATGTGTATGTTGAGGAAGCAGTAAAGGAAACAAAAGAAAAATTTGTAACGGGAATTGTCCCATAGTGCTCAGAGCCATTTGAACCATTTTGAACCGCTTTGGAAGAACGCAGCTGTGTGGAAACCAATGTTTTCATGCAAGATGTTGCAACACTCCACGTCACTCGCCGAGTGGAAGATCTGCTTAATGCAACCTTCCACGAACGTGATATCTCTGGAGGTTTTCCAGGTGCATGGCTGCAAGATCATCTCATCTGAAACAATATGACTTCTATATCTAAAAGCACGCGTTTATCAGTGGTCCATTCGGTCTCAACCTGATCTGAAGACCAGTATAGAGGTACACGCTGCTCAGACTCCACCGGAACTGTTGCGCGTAACTGTTGATCACTTCGTTTTGGAGATGCAGCATCCCGTCGACGTCTCCGGTTCTCATCTTGAAGAAATTGTGGTGATTAACAATATGCGTCTTTCATACATTCGCATCGCCATATTTGCACCTATTGTCCAAAATTGGCACTACTTCTTTTCCAGTGTAAATGGGTTCCGCATTAACACAATGAAATATCTACCAAATTTCGCACCCATACGATAGTTACAGGCCACACTGCAGTTCTGTGATTAGCTGAACTTTAATTATAGCAGCCCCGTGCTTCCGAGAAAAGCCGAGATGGTCCGAATCCCAGCCGACGCGCGGTCCGTACGCCGTGGCCAACCCTTCTGTGGGTCAGTCAGTTTGAGATGCTCTTTCGCAGATCATTGTACAGAATATCCATCGGAACATACGGAAATCTATAAAGCTGACAGACCAGCTGTCACACTGAAATTACCAATGAAAGAAATAATCAAGTACAAGGTTTTGGAAAGCATTCTGTAATTGGAAAACAGCGATCGGCGGATATAAAGTCAAATAAAAAGTCTCGATCGCGTTTTCAGATTTTTGATTTGTAGGGTTGTGACCAGTGACAACCTTACTTCTACGGATCTCGCTCCGTCTGCCGCCACTAGCAGCCGTGATGGCGGGGAAAAGCCTGAAGATGGTCTGAAGAATGGGACGAAACCGACTGCTAACAAATAAAAAAGTGATCGAGACTGTTTGAGTTTTAATGAAGAAAAACCCATACAATGACATGAGAGATGTGGACTTGCACTTTCGATTGTCTAAATTGGAATAAGAAATTGGATATTTAGCAATAAATGCAGGTAATCTACAGAGTCACAGTCATGACTTAAAATTTGTGTAAAGGTCATCTACAACAGAAAGCGAGTGAAAAATCATGAATGATCTTGTTAAAAAGATTATTTCTTATCGCGTTTGTTGTACTTTAATGTCAAAGAAATATGTACCAAATGAGTACATTTTCGAACTTGGCTGTAAGTACAAAGGGAGACAGTACCGAAGCTAGTGTTCGTTGTTGATCTAGTCCTGAGTGAAAGTCAGGGTCCGCAGCTCGTGGTCGTGCGGTAGCGTTCTCGCTTCCCGCGCCCGGGTTCACGGTTTCGATTCCCGGCGGGGTCAGGGATTTTCTCTGCCTCGTGATGACTGGGTGTTGTGTGATGTCCTTAGGTTTGTTAGGTTTAAGTAGTTCTAAGTTCTAGGGGACTAATGACCGTAGGTGTTAAGTCCCATAGTGCTCAGAGCCATTTGAACCATTTTTGAAAAGTCAGGATGAGCTACATCAAAATACTGACCATCCAAGAAAACGGCTTAAAAATGAATTCGCAAACCTCGGTTATGGTTCCGCATCAGCTGTGAAATATTTCAGAACAAATGGAAATTTGTGCTGGACCTGCACTCGATCCTGGTCTGTCACAAATTTTCATTTGTTCTGAAATATTCCAGAACTGATGCGGAGCGATAATCGAATTTTGTTAGTTCATTCGTAATTGAATGCGGCTGTTGTCATTATAGTGTCTCAAACACTGCACTGCAATACGAAACATGTGTTTTTAATTGAACAAAAACAGATTAGTGACGAATGGATCACTGCCGAATGTGTTTAGAGGTAGTAACAGAGTAAGATGCGTTCACACGTCACACAACTGAAAAGCACGGAGATAGGA
Organism: Schistocerca serialis cubense; assembly: GCF_023864345.2. NCBI lineage: Eukaryota > Metazoa > Arthropoda > Insecta > Orthoptera > Acrididae > Schistocerca > Schistocerca serialis. The sequence goes on from NC_064643.1 coordinate 140,029,065, forward strand.
AAAGAGGAGAAATATCTACAAATGCTTCTCGCCCTCTTAAGCTCACTGGGAACAGAAAAGTAGCTCAAGGAGATACTATACGGCAGTACATCGGATGTGGTTTTACTGTGGCAAATACACTAGCACTCAACATACGGGACGTGGTGAATGCACGTAATGAAAAATAGGATGACTGTATCGTCTAGTGTCCTAATTACTGGGTCATCTCACTCTATTTCCTCTCTAGAGTAGAGAACTAATGAGGTGGCATACCAATGAGGACATCAGAAGTACATTGACAAGCAATCACAAATCTCGTGTCTACGAGAGGGACATAGTAGTTGGAAACTCTGCAGTTGTAGGTATAGAACAAGCAAGGAAAATGTGGACAGTGGGAAAAATCTAGAAAGTTGAAACGTAAATATTTTAAATGTGGTCCATTGCCGGAATAAAAATTCTAGGGAGAAATAATGATTTGAAACCAAACATGCACGACAAAGATTAACCTAAGAAAAAAATGAATGGAAACGCTAAGCATAAGAGACGAATGGCGCAGCAAATGACCGAGTCATACAGATCTGTCGCAACAGAGAGGACGTAGAACCAAAAGAAACACCAGAACGCGGAAAAGACTGTCAAGGCGTTGACAGCGGTAATATGGACAGACGGAGAATATATTACAAAACAGAAGACATCAAAGACGATACCATGCCACGAGACAGGATGATTATCATTACGCAACAATTAATTTGCTACTGGAAAAAATAACTCCAGTGTTGTATAATAGGGTGCACTGATTCAGATTTTGTAGACAGAAATAATGTAGGATATCTGGATTTAAAGTTATACCTGAAAGTGAAATGATGTCATTTTTTCCAACTTAACGGGTTTGAACCCACATTCTGAGAAGTGGGTAATGTGTTCAGTAATGGGTGTGACCACCTCTGGCAGCAGTACAGGCATGACAATGACGTGACATGCTGTGAATGATGTCAACAAGCTCACGTTGAGGCAATAGCGCCCATTCTTCCCGCAGAGCTGTTCGCGGTGTTAAACAGTAATTGCTGGATGTCGAGGTGATGCAATTTGTCTCCTTAGTGCATCCCAGACATGCTCTTTGGGATTCAGATCGGGAGAGCAAGCAGGGCACGCTATTCATGTAATATTTTCAGTTTCCAAGAAAACGTCCACAACCCGTGTTCCATGGGGGTCGAGCATTACATCCATCAGTACGAAGTCTGGGCCCACAGCACCTCACAACAATCGCACATCAAATCCCTAGATCTCGTCGCGACACCTGAGAGCAGTTAAACCTTGTCGATACACCCGTACAATTTCATGAAGTGGTGTTCGTGTGGTCACCAAAATCATTGCCCATGCTGCTAGGGATCCTGTTCGATATCAGTCTCATTCCACAATGTTTAGGTCCCATAATCATGTTTCATGTTACCTCCAGATGGGAATCCGTCAAGAATCACTCTCCAGACCAAACCGAGGTTCATTTGTGAAAAGAACATTAGCCCACTATTCGACCATCCAGGTGGCATGTTGATAACTCCACTCTAGAGGCTCCCTTCTGTGAAGACACGTTATAGGTGTACACACAGTAGGTCTCCGACAATAAGAAACAATTCTGATTTGGACTACACCGTTTATCTCGATACAACACATACAGTGGAGGCTGGTAGGTCAGGTGCCAGTTGCCGTGCTGTACTAAGGCGGTACCGTCGTGCTCTTACAGCGAAATAACGGTCCTCTGCTTTTGACACCACACGTGGTCTACCTTGGCCTGGTCTTTGGGATACACTTTCCGTCTTTATAACATGTCTCCACATCCAAGAAACAACAGAACGGTTCACAGTAAGCCATCAAGCCACATCAGTTTGCGACTGTCCTGCAACCATTTTTTCTACGGCACGCCACCGCAGAGAGTCTGGTAAGCATCTTCTCTGTTCCATACTGCACCGTCTGTGACTGTATACACAGCGATTGTGGATGTAGATTTACGCGGCAAACACTACACAGTTTGATAAGTGCCCTGACATCATTGACCGTTGACCAGAATGCCATCTTTCGTTCCGAATACGATCGTACCAACGCCTGTTGATAGTTTGTATGATTATATCGTGAATTAGAGACAGGACGAGAAAATATCGACTTTTTTTTCTTTAATTTAGGACACCAGTGTATGTAGCTGCATCAACGAGCCGTATTTGATGTACGATTGTGTCAGTGTGTCTGTATGTGTGTGTATCTCAAGGTTACTTCGCTTTATGGATCTGCGGAAAGATAAGTGTCCAGTAATAAAAACAAACAGGCAAAGTTAGACAAGTTCTAATTAGTCAGCGACAAGTTATATGTTGTCCGCGAGCTACAGTATGCAGGCAATCTTCAACACGTTTTATAAACTTAGTTCCCGTGCAATATCTTCTTCAAATGGCTGTGAGCACTATGGGACTTAACTGCTGAGGTCCTCAGTCCCCTAGAACTTAGAACTACTTAAACCTAACTAACCTAAGGACATCACACACATCCATGCCCGAGGCAGGATTCGAACCTGCGACCGTAGCGGTCACGCGGTTCCAAACTGAAGCGCTTAGAACCGCACGGCCACACCGGCCGGCCAATATCTTCTGTTAGTTATCAAAGTGACAAGTGAATAGTTCGTAGTTCATGCTAGTGTGGTTCTGCGTTTTGTAAATCAGCAATCACAGTAACACGCATTTAAGCAATTTCGTGTAAGATTATTTGTAATTCGGTATATGGTGATTCAGGAAACGAAAGATAAATAGACGAAGTTGTGTGAATTATTCGGACTGCTTTTGGCACATTTGTGGCAAGTACACGACGTCCGAGCAGCGCAATAACATGAGCAGAAAGCTACGAATAGCTTACAAACATTACTTCGATAGTGAAATAGGAATCAGCAAAATTCCGGGTTCCTCATCTCTGACGCACCGTCTGTTACTCCGGCCTAACTCAGTGGTTAAACGATAAGCGAAATCAAATGCCTTTTGCTGTTCCCACGATTTCGCGTGAGGAGAAAGATCACACTCGGATTGCTGTTCCTGCTTGACCAACAAATCCGGGCACAGCAAGAAGAACAAGTAAAAAATCGTGTATCCGGACTGTCAGTCTTCTCTAAAGCCCGTGGCGTATGATACAGATTACCCAGTACCAATTCTCCTTCATCCGATGCAATGAACAACGAAGGAAGTGATAAAAAGGAATTGACAGTGACGCTGGAGCTACGGAACACACGAACAATACCGACAATTACATTAAAAAGCCACATTTAATCAGCCAAGCCCAACTGGACGACCTCGTGATGACTGGGTGTTGTGTGCTGTCCTTAGGTTAGTTAGGTTTAAGTAGTTCTAAGCTCTAGGGGACTGATGACCATAGATGTTAAGGCCCATGGTGCTCAGAGCCAACTGGACGACCTGGTTCGCGATTTGTCCCTGTCGAAAGAAAACTCTGAACTGTTAGGTTCCAGAGTGAAGGAGTGGAACTTACTCGAGAAACGTGCTACAGTTACGTAGTTTCGAGATCGCCTCGTGAAATTCGCAGCATACTATACTGTCGAACGCGGTGTTTGTTTCTGTCATGACGTAATATGACTCACAAAGGAGCTAGATAACAAACACGTAGCAGAAGAGGGGAGATTTTTTATTGACTCTAACTCAAGCAGTGTCAAAACCGCAGTAGTACGCAAAGACTGCCAGAAACCATCAATTGCTATTGCTCATGCCGTGGGAATGAAGGTCACCTACGAAACAATGACCACTCTCCTGATGTTGATTAAGTACTCTGAGCGCAGTTGGAATTTTTGTGGCGATTTGAAGCTTCTAACCCATCTATCAGGAATGCAGACTGGGTATATGAAGTACATTATGCTTTCTTTGCCTGCGAAATAGTCGCGACGATAAGAATCACTACATAGTGAAAAACTGGCCGCCCAGAAATTTACCTGTAGTCGGACAGCACAGCACTCAACATGTACGTTATGTAGATCGTAATAAGATTTGCTTACCTCCAATCCACATCAAACTGGGTCTTATGAAACAGTTTGTTACAGCGATGTATAAAACAATTCGTGGTTTACCGTACCTAAAATGAATGTTTGGAAAGAAGAAAGCTGACGCAAAATTGAAAGCAGGAGTCTTCGTTGGACCAGAAATGCGAAAGTTGATTCGTGATCCACAATCAGATTGGAGCTCAGGTAACGAGAACTAGCAGCTTGCGACGCATTTTTGCTTGTCGTACATAACGTCCTTGGGAACCACAGAACACACAAAGATGCAGAAATTGTGGACAACGTGCTAACAGCCTTCCATCACCTCGGTTGTCGAAGAACACTAAAGATGAATTTCTTGCATCCGCATCGCGCTTTCTATCCTTCAGATATGGCAGCGGAAGCAAGGTATCAAGGCCGCTTCATTACGACCATGATGGGTTTTTCCCTGCCTGTTTTTGCAGAGAGCAACAGAAGATGTTCACAGGCGGGAAGCAAGAAGCTCTACACACTTTAAAATCAAGCCATTGGCAGTCTTAGTTTAACTAGGGGCACCTGACTCATTTAAGAGCTAAATAAACATTTATAATTCATTTCTTAATTATAATATTTAGAATTTTTATCCCAAAAATACGCACATTAATAGCATTATCCCCGATAATTTTTACATGTATATAACTTTCTTTCCTGACGTGACAGAGCAAATCCGACAGCAGTTCTGTATTTCTCGCATATGAATCACTATAAGGAACGTATTTTCAACCAATTATTTGTTGTGTAGTGTTATGTAACAAAAGAAAGAATTTGTAGAAAATAGTGAGGAATACTCATCATTTTAAGGTCATTTTAATGTTATATTGTTATCAGAATTTCGTTTTTGTGATAAGCAGAAATTTTCAGCGTCGTGAATATGTGTTTGTTTCACTCGCCACCATTTTTGCTTCTCTGTAATTAATCGAGAACCGTGCAGTACAGTTTTTCTACGAGCCGATTACCCTTATTTCTGCTCCCGAGGCGTTGAGTTTCACTTGAAAATACATCTCAGTCCCAATTTTACCTATGCTCTTTAAATTTCAGAATGTTGGTGTTGTGTTCTTCATACCGAAGATTGCTTTCCTCGAGCTCTCCTTCCTACTCTTCGTAACTACTGCAGCCTGTATCCATTTGAATCTGCTTATGTGTTCAAGGATTGGTCTCCCTCTACAGTTGTTACTCTTAACACTTCCCTCCACTACCCAGTTAAAAATCGTTTGATACCTCAGAATGTGCCCTATCATCAGATACTTTCTTTTAGTCGAGCTGTACCATAAATGTCTTTTCTCCCTAATTCGATTAGGTACCTCCTCGTTACTTACTTTTTCTATCCATCTAATCTTTAGTATTCTTCTGTAACACTACATTTGAAAAGGTTCTGATCTCCTCTTATCTGAATTGTTTATCGTATTACATTTCAGACATAACTCTTCAGGGAATACTTGTTACCATTTAAATCTATATTTGATGTTAACACATTTTTCATTTTCAGGAACACCTTTCTTTCTTTTGGTAATCTGTGTTTTGCATCTTCTCTACTTCTACCACAGATGGCCATTAAGCTGCACTCTTTCTTTTCCTTCAACTTCGGCGATCTCGATTTGTTTTACTGCCCAAATAGCAACTCTTATCTACTAATTTTAATGCCTCAGTTCGTAATCGCATTCCCTCAACATCGACTGAAATAAGTGGACTACATTCCAAGACCGATGTTGTGCTTTTGTAAACGTTAATCTTATTACCTCTTTTCAAGACAATACTAAGTCCACTCAAATGCTCTACCAGGTCTTTGGCGTCCCCGGCAGAATTACAGTACCATCCGGAAAACCGAAATTTTTATTTCCGCTCTTTAGTTTTTCTTTACTGCTTGCTCACTGTACAGACTGAGTAACACCTGAGATAGACGACAACCGCGTCTTACTCAATTCTTGACTGGTTATATCACTTTCGGCTCTTAACACTTTATATATTCTCCTACGATGTAACTGCTATGAGAGGAATGTGATTTGATCGTGAATGTGTGTAATGGAAAGGTATCAGACTGTATTTCATCCTTCGAAAGATTTCTATTGAAAGAGAACAGTAGTAAAACAAACGTGAAATGATTCAAGGCTCTAATCTTTAAAGTAGGCTACAATTACGTAAAAGGAAACCGCCGCCAGCATAATTAGGCCAAGTTACACCAAGCGTTAGCACTTTTCATAACAAAAGTTAACCACTGGAATTTAATTTATTTGATACTGGAATTATATTTTTGCTTACAGGACATGAGACCGCAGTACACTTTAGCATGCAGTGTACCAGTGGGTTGACACGAGCATGACAGAAGAAATAGTAACATTTTTGGCTCACAGTTACACTTACTATCTGTATATTAAAGCAGAAAGGTAATGATCGTTACAAGTAAACGGTTACTAATGATGAAGCAATACTAACTTGGACAAGAAGTTCTTTCATCAACTTAATTATTGGAAAAATATCATTTAAATAATTTTCACATTATTATTTAATTATTTGTTATGATTGCTATTCGTTTAACTCCTGTACACTAGACAGAGCACAAATAAAACATGAGGTCCCTGAATCTGGAGTAGTTTGAATAGTGTAGTCAGTTACTTATTGTAGCACATAAATGTTGTAAAATTGGTATTTGTTGTTCATTTGTGCTGTCATTGTAATATGGAAAGCAAGGCAGGCTCAACTACAGGCCAGAAACCAGTCTATCATTAGATCGGATAAAAGCGGTCGGTGCCTTACCTCTCTCACTGATATTGGAACTGATAAAACATCTTGTAACAGACTAAACTCATACGTTAAGCTTTCTCGGTTTAGTATTTTGCTGAAATGCGTCTATGAAAATGTTCCCAACTCAGTAACCCTAACACTCATTACTACCTATTCAGAAGACGGCATCCTACTTTTGCAAATCGAGTGGGATTTGATTCATGACTCCCAGAGAGCCATGACCTTTCTCTTGCTCTGAGGGGGAATATTTTTTGATTTTGCTGTGCTAGCTTTCCCGCAAGTGCAATGGCCGTAACGGATCTGAATAAACCAATTTGGCCCTAACATAAGGCCGGCCGCTGTGGCCGAGCGGTTCTAGGCGCTTCAGTCTGGAACCGCGCTGCTGATACGGTCGCGGGTTCGAATACTGCCTCGGGCATGGATGTGTGTGATGTACTTAGGTTAGTTACGTTTAGGTAGTTCTAAGTCTAGGGGACTGACGAACTCAGATGTTAAGCCCCATAGAGCATAGTGTCATTTGATCCATAACATGAAAAGACGCAAAATCCACCCGACCTTACGCAGACCATCCACATAATGCATTGACTAATTAATTAGTTTGCTAATAAAAGTGATTTTTATAGGGAACTTGCAAAAAAAGTTCATGCGAGAGGAAGAATTTCTAGTAGTGAATAAAAAACCGTAGATTCACACTAATTTTGAGTCTTTATTAGCAACAGAAGAGAAATTGAATATTTTACAAGTACAAAAAATGAACCTCTTTGCTGTCACTCGCTATGACAGCGTTGAAAACGATCTTGTAGGGGATGGGAGAGTTTGAGGGAGTTGGTCCAGCAAACTGTCTTTTCCATAATGACAGGAAACAGAAGGATGGCAGCCAAGGAGTCGAGGAACCTGATCGCCGCGACCATAAGTTAGATTACTTCTTAATAGGTATCATAAGTATATACATGCAACAGCCACTACTGTAAACCAAACAAGAAACAAGTGCTGAATACTGGGATAAGAAGGCTCCGAAGTGGCCTCCCGCCACTTAATCGCACAAATAAAGACAAATATCCTGCGCCCACCCTCTCACTAATTAGTGTGGTGTTGCCATAAAAACTTACTTAGCCATATAGCCATTTGACTGCAATTAGAACAGACTGGTGGAAAATACTTTACTTACAAGAAGAAAAAACGTGAAGGGCGCGCGTAGAGAATGAGAATGAAGTGCACGGCTTTCACAGATCGAGGCTGAACATTTTAGTTAAGACACAATAAGAAAACAACTTTCAAGTACATACAATTGAAAATATATATATTACTGGAAACCAGTACAGTAATTACTCTTAATGTTAGCACTTGAGTTTCACTAGCTAGTAACTACTCTGTGTCATCACGGTTTCATTAATGTAACTTTAATGCCGTCTGAGATTTCAACGAGAACAACATTTAAGCACGGTACATTACATCTTGATGAAACTTTAACTATTCCTTTTATGAAAAACACGTGGAGTGCTTCAAAAACAAGACTCACTGAATCATTACGAAATTTACTACTCCACAAAAGTTATTAAATTTTGTTGTAGAAAATGACATTTCAGTACAAGAAAACAGCATACTCGGAAACATTGCAGCACTTGGAAAAGGATCCTGCCTCGGTAATGACTAGGGATTAAATATGGACCTTCGACACAAAGTTCAAACAAAATAGCACTACTATTTAAATAAGAAAACAAATAACTGGTTCACGCAATTATACAGTACTCAACTGATATTTTTAGACGGAGAGTCTTCGTGCTCTTCTTGCCTCATTCAGCACACAAGAAGCAATAGTTTTCCTGCTAGTCACTGTCTAACAAAATGGCTCTGAGCACTATGGGACTTAACTTCTGAGGTTATCAGTACCCTAGAACTTAGAACTACTTAAACCTAACCAACCTAAGGACATCACACACATCCATGCCCGTGGCAGCATTCGAACCTGCGACCGTAGCGGTCTAGGCACTACAGTCTGGAACCGCGCGACCGCTACCGTCGCAGGTTCGAATCCCGTCTCGGGCATGGATGTGTGTGATGTCCTTAGGTTAGTTAGGTTTAAGTAGTTCTAAGTTCTAGGGGACTGATGACCTCCGATGTTAAGTCCCATAGTGCTCAGAGCCATTTTAGAAAGGTTTTCACGTTTTCCTTCTTTTATAGATCATTACTTTTAAAATTACATCCACATATTAATAACAATCACATCAGTAATGAACAAAATATTCACAGAGATGTTACATCAAAGATCACAGTAACATAGATGTCAGATTAAACATAAGCAGAACGAAGAATTATAAGCGTTAGTAATATGGATACTGTTGTTCCCTGTGACGCCCTTCGAGTAACTTCAGTATGGTTACCGTACAAGTGCTAGAAAAGTTACCTGTCCCTGTATTTTATCTATTCTACCTTCAGAATTTAAAAAGGTGAATTCTAATTAACATTGTCAAAAGTATTTTAGAATAGATGAACTAATGGCAAAGGTAAAGAGAATGCCTGTGAGATATAAAAATTATGTGAATGAGACGACTTGAAGACTAATATCTGATATTTCCTTGATATGCACCGACATAGCTATCTCATGACAACTAATGCATACTTGAGAAGAAATCTTATTACGTGTTGCAACTGACGCTCAGTGAAATGAGCTTACAGAAGTTGCTATTATGTTGATTTTCTGTACGGGTAAATCTGACAGTAGAACGGAAGGAAGGATCCTAAAGTGGGAGACAGGGGGGAATGACCAGCTGGCAGGGCGACCGCAGGCGACAGCGCGGCGCGACTGGTGCAAAATTAAAGAAGGGCCAGCTCGCAATTTACAGGCGGGCGCTCGCGCGATATGAACATCGTTAATAATTACAGACGGGCGCACGTCAGCCGCCAAAATTGTCTGTTGCAAAATGATCCCTCACCCGATCATACAAGATTGATGCGCCGGTCAGAGGCAGGCGGGCAGCGAATTTCAACGGAAAATGAATTTTGGCCACTGACTGAAATTCAGTCCGCTGACGGGGTGGAGAGGGGAGGGGAATGGAGGCGGATCGGTGTCGTGTCGTGTCGCAAACGCCGCCCGCACCACCCCCTGCCACAGGACCTTTATTAATGAGTGGGCGTGGCAGAGTGGCAAAGTTGCTCGGCCGCTGTTTTCAACAAGTGGGAAGTGCGGCACGCGTCCATCCCAGACAAGGACTACCAGCTCTCTGCATCATTTCGCCGAGTCTCTGGACAGTGTCACACTCTACTACACTCGGTCGTGCAGTGCTGTACTCCGCCCTGGTATCAAAGATTTCTTAACGGATGACTTTCATGATAAACACACACTATTCCAAAGGTGCAACAAAACCACAATTTTGAAGGCACGACGATGAAATTTTATACGATGCATTAAATGAAATTAGCGCATTTACTGCTAAGTTCCTTGGATTATATGCACTCAAATTTTTTTATGGGATTTTTTTCTTTTTTAAATTTACCTTTCTCCCAGAAACTACTGGCGAGATCTCTACAAAATTTTCTGGGCTTAATCTAAGCTTCTCTCATAAAATTTCTTTGATATAAGGAATAGAAGAATTTTTATAAATTTTTAATTATAACTCTGTAAGTGTAGCTCAAAATTCATGAAAAATTCCAAGCACTTTGCCCCATTTATCAGCTTGCACACAGAATTTCAGAATTTACTCTTGAGGCAATATTTGTTGGGATTATGGAAATAAGTGTACAAAATTTAATATTTCTACTCTGAGAAAATCGTACGTTAACTTAAACTCAGTGTCTCAGTGTCCTCTTTCCCTTCAAGGTTTCGCTTCTGATTTCTTGTTTTGTGCCTTCTTTGCTTTACCATTTTAGCTGCAGAAAAGGCTGTAAATCTATCATCTCAAGATGTCTTGAGTGAAATTTCCTATCTGTAAGCCCATTATCTCAAATAACTTCATCCTACCTACATTCTCCTCATTAAATACAAGAAGGGCACCATCAGTTGCAAGTTTGCAACTGTAACAGATAAAAAAGTGGTTTTCAGGTATCTTTTCCATTTGATTGAATTTAGAGACTCATTTGGATTCCAGATTTTGCCCCTAACACACATTTTTAGAAGTTCAGGATTCACAGCCTTCTACATGCACGCCTTCCGAATAAGGTTGAAAGTAATGGAGGAAACCGTTTTTCGCCGCATTACTATTGAACTGGGTGTGGTAAGAAGGGCGTGTCACACACTGAATATTTCCGGCAATTCGGAATTCATTTCATGACTGAAACTTTGGGAACTTATTGTCCATGAGTTCTACTAATAAACAAAAAAAATGAGCTGAAAACTGGTATTTTCGTTCACTGTCATGAACGTTCCCCATGAAGACAAATACCTGGGTTGCTCAGAAAGCAATGCACAGCATTTTATTTTTCTACAACAGTTTTTTATTGAACATAATGAGAATTACATATGCGAAACAGGAATGTTCTATCTACTCACCCTATTTTTCCACGTAACCTCCATCCCACTCTATGGCCTTCTTCCAGCGCGAAACAAGGATGTATGTCCTGTCGGTATCAATACTTGTCCTGATGGAGCTAGCGCTTCACTGTGTGAATCACATCCTCATCGTACTCAAAACGTCTTCCACGAGTAGCATCCTTTAATGGCCCAAAGAAATGGAAATTCGAGGAGGCTAAGTTAGGGCTGTCATGTGTGACAGCCGTGGATGGTCTCCGCCGGCCGCGGTGATCGATCGGTTCTACGCGCTTCAGTCCGGAACTTCGCGACTGCTACAGTCGCAGGTTCGTATCCTGCCTCTGGCATGGATGTGTGTGATGTCCTTAGGTTACTTAGGTTTACGTAGTTCTAAGTTCTAGGGGACTGATGACCTCAGATGTTAAGTCCCATAGCGCTCAGAGCCATTTGTGGATGGTCTCCCCGACAGCTGCAAATCGTAGAGCTCTGCCGAACCGCCATCTCATGACTTCATTTTTCGCGCCCAGCGACTAACTGTACTTCTGTCGACAGCAGATGCTCCATAGACTTTGCACAAGCGTTTCTGAATATTCCCCACAGTTTCTTTCTCTGCAGTCAGAAATTCAATGACGGCGCGTTGCTTGTAACGGACATCACCTACAGACGACATTTTGAAAATGTCCTGCAGCTGTACTATACGTCGGAAGTAATGAAAACTTGGCGCGATCACTCAGGAAACTTTAAGCAATACATAGGTAACGGTTCGCATTCGTAGCATTGTTTTCGGCTGAGAAAAAAATGCAGTGCATTACTTTCTGGGCAACCCTCACATATAGGTCAGTTATGGATTTCTAATTAACACATCGAAAGGTCAAGCATCGATCATGAAAATTTGAGGTGCTGCTTGTCCTTCTCTTCGCATTAACCATATAACACGACACATTTTTCCCAGCGATGGATGTCCTGGCGGAGAGACTGGTTCAAGAGGTCGTAACAGTCTGGATGTTACGGAAACGTTCCACATGGAAATTCAGCCTGTCGCTTTTCTGGAAGTGTCTGCCACGCAGTGACTTTCTCGTCCGAGGAGTCACAAGAAGACGCGAGGAATAGGGAGGGGGCCAGAGGAACGACTCAGGTAAATCTGATAGCATAAAGAGGCAGCATCTGTTGTGCACCGAACACCATGAGGCGAGGCATTGTCTTCTTTCAAAAACACGCCTGCCTACTGGACAGCGTCCCGCAAAGCTTCGTCTTGACAGCTCCCGTAACCATTTTAGGAGATGTTAATACACTGCTGGCCACCGTAAATGCAACACCCTGAAGGAAGCATCCGAATCAAGTGAAATTTACACCATGGGTTTGCAGCGATGAGATATGCAACTGATTAGAATTTCAGCGCAGACGCACATCACGCGCGCCTGTGGCGCCACCTCATAGCGCCATTTAAGGCTTGGCGATTTCGACGAGTCTACGTTTGGCACGTGTGTTTACCTTGTGGTTGTTTCACAAGACGATCAGTTATGCCTCGTAGACAACAGCGAACATCTTTTGATCAAGTATCCGAGTTCGACTGAGGAAGGATAGTGGCTTACCGAGATTGTGGATTATCATACAGAGAAATCGCTAGTCGTGTTGGACGAAACCAAACAACTGTAATGCGGATATGTGACCGTTGGATGCAGGAGGGTACGACGAACCGAAGTGGTCGATCGCATTCACCTCGGTGCACCACTGCACGTGCTGATAGGCAAATTGTGCGCATGGCAGTGACGGATCGCTCAGTGACATCCCGAACCATAGCACAGCACATTGCGTCTGTAACGCATCATCCAGTGTCTGCGCGTACCATTCGACGCCGTTTACAGCAGAGTGGTCTGTCCGCAAGACGTCCATTGCTTCGTCTACCATTGACGCAGAACCACAGACGTCTCCGTCGCCAATGGTGTGATGACAGACGGATGTGGACGGCAGAATGGAATGACGTTGTCTTTACTGACGAGGCACGCTTCTGTCTGCAGCACAACGAAGGTCGGATTCGAGTGTGGAGACACCGTGGAGAGAGGATGCTGGACAGCTGCATTATGCACCGCCACACTGGTTTTGCACCGGGTATTATGGTATTGGGCGGTATTGGATATTACTCTCGCACGCCTCTAGTACCCATTGCCGGTACTTTAAATAGCCGGCGCTACATATCCGAGGTGCTGGAGCCAGTTGTCCTTCCTTACCTTCAGGGCTCGGCCACAGCCATATTTCAACAGGATAATGCGCGACCACACGTGGCACGCATTGTCCAAAGGTTCTTCGTCAATAACCAGATTGAATTACTTCACTGACCGGCTCGCTCTCCGGATCTTTCGCCGATAGAAAACATGTGGTCCATGGTTGCTCAACGAGTGACCCAGATTACATCCCCAGCTGCACCACCAGATGATCTTTGGCAACGTGTGGAAGCTGCTTGGGCTGCTGTACCCCAGGAACACATCCAACGTCTCTTTGGCTCAATGCCGAGACGTGTGGCAGCGGTGATCTCCAACAATGGCGGCTACTCTGGCTACTGATTCTGGCAGAAACCACACGTCACAGACGTCTGTAAACGTAATCATTTGATACTTGGTCAACATGTTATCTACAAAATAAATCTTGTTGTGCTACCTCTTGTCTTTCTTGGTGTTGCATTTACGGTGGCCAGCAGTTAGCACGCTCCTGTAACGATACGCCGATCACGAAAATTATTTGTCTGCAACACATAATGGAAATCCCAATACGGCAATCAGCATCATCTGGCCCGGTGATGGATGCATCTTCGCCTTTTCGGTGGTGCTGAATCCTACGTTCCCACTGCTCACTCTGCTCCTTTGTCTCGGAATCTTAGTGATCTGATGTGTTCGCCTTCGAGCACTAGAACCTCCAGTTCTCTCGCGATTATAGATGTAACAGAGAGAGATGATCCGCCACTTTGTTCTTCATCATTCAGAGTTGTCTGACCACACTTGAAGCGCCAGCGCAACCTAAACTCAGTGTCAGATGATGGTGTGTTTCTGTGTAACAGTTCCAGCAGTTCAGTATGGATTTTGCCTTTGCTATACTCTATGAGAGTCTGCTATAATCAGTTTCAATTAATCGATACAAACTGTGTAGCAACTTTTTGCTTGGTTGTTGTGGCGGTTTTATGGCTTTAGAGTCAGATATTGCTGTAGACCAGGCGGAGCCGTTTGCGGATTGCTGGCAAAGTGTTTCTGTTCGCGTGAAGGTTATCGCCCATTAGTCTGTGGACGCTGTTCAGTTGATGTACTGTGAAGTCAGAGACTCCAGTTTGTGCTCTATTCTGATGTCGAGAGGAAGACTGCCCTTCTCTAATAGAGCTCCACGTTGTTCTGCAGATACTACAGTGCATAAAGAATGGAACGAGACAATTACAGCTTAATTGCTTTGTTGAAAATTAGTTTTCGAAACAATTTTATTATGGCACTAGTTATTTAAGACCATTACCTGAGTAGGTTTCAAGTCGCATGCCTGCGCGCAGTGAGATAGGAGATCATACGTTGTTTATACGTAACTGACTGGAAGCTGGTTATAGCACTGTACATTATTTAATTTCATTTTGTGATTGTCCAAATCCCAAGATGTTACCATCTCCTGAAGGAGTAGCGATGGGAAGGCATCCGGCCATCCTATCCCACTACCAGTGTCAAAACCAGATTTAACATACAAGCCCCGTGACGATACGGAATAGGGCAAAAGAAAAAAAGACTCCATTTTATAAATGGTCCCCTCCACTTTCTTTCAGCGTGCTTTCATACTGTGGCTCAGTGAAATGTTTGTGTACCGGGACTGCGGACATGTAGTAACAACTTAACAGAACTTAAGGATCTTTATTCTTTTTGGATGTTAGTTAAAACTTCACGACCATCCGTCGTACGTAAAGCATAAGATATAAAGTTGTTACTAACAGTTGCGCATATTCTAGAACCTCGTTGTTTTCATGTACGAAATATCTAGAGCATCGACCCCATTCACGAGAACCGCAAACTGTTCATTTCCAATTAATTGCAAATCTAAAGAAACTTGTGTCCGGAAAATCGTTTTGTCTGAAAATAGGTATTCTACAGACATTCCAGTTACGCACTAAAGAGAAGAAACTATTCTCTGACATTACGTCGAACAATGAATGACGTTGAAACTGGTCTGTCTTTTTCAAGAAATATGGAACCAAAGAAACAGAACCTACAAAATAACAGTTGCCCGTTAGAGGGCCTTATATGGTTTTTAAGAATGTTTGTTGTCCAGCTCGGAAACGAGGCAAATATTGAAACTGCAAGTACAATAAGTAGTGTCGTTACAGTAAGGTTTTTTTTTTTTTTTTTTTTTTTTTGCCTTCGGTCCAAAGATTGGTTCGATGTTCGATGCAACTCTCCGTGTTATTCGTGTTAGTCTATCCCGGGGAGACGTCTCTGGATTACTATTGTAACCTACATCCACTTATCCACTTGAGGCTACTTTCTGTGCTTAAACATTAGTCTGCAATTTTTATTACTCGCACTTCACTCCGTTACGCAAGTAACGTATTCCTCGATGTCTTTGGATGTTTCCTATCAATTAATACCACATTCTAGTCAAAATGTGCAACAAATTTCTCCTCTTTTTTCATCTGTTGTGATCAGTACCCTCATAGTAGTTGTCCGATCTACCCATCTGTTCTTCTGCAATCTTCTGCAGCAACACAAGCCGAAAGCTTCTATTCCCCTCTTGTCAATACTATTTGCCTACCACGTTTCACGTCGATGTTAGGGTACATTCCAGACAAATACTTTCAGAAAAAAATGTAGCAAAGCCTAAATTGATGTCGGCTGTTAATAAATCTATCTTTTTCACAAATGCTATTCTTTCTGATTTCTATTTGCATTTTATATCCTCTTTACTTCGGCGATCGTCAGTTATTTACTGAAAATAGCAAAATATAGCGACAACTTTTGGTGTTCCATATCCTAATTTACTTCTCTCACTGTCGCCTGATGTAATCCTTCTACATAACAATACTAATAACTAACAATAATAGTGCTACTGTAAAGCCTGTCCTAGGTAGGTGCTTTCGGTCATGGGGGAAGTTCGATAGAAGAGGTGGGTATTGATGTCCAATGAGTGAAGTTGTGTTGAAATTAAAGGCAAATATTGTATTTGTTTAGGGAAGTAGGTTATTAGCTGCATTTAGAAGTTAACGATTTGATTCAGTTCTCTGATACTGTGAAGATCATTCGAAAGTCTAGCTCCTGCTACATAAAAGTACTGAGACCCAGAATGCACGTAGGTGAGGACAC
Source organism: Schistocerca serialis cubense (assembly GCF_023864345.2). Classification (NCBI taxonomy): domain Eukaryota; kingdom Metazoa; phylum Arthropoda; class Insecta; order Orthoptera; family Acrididae; genus Schistocerca; species Schistocerca serialis. Next base: position 140,045,620 of record NC_064643.1, read on the forward strand.
CATATGCACCGTGCTGTTGCGTAACGTTGTTCATTGACGTTAATGCCAAAGGCGACAAAGTGAAACACACCCGGAGAGAATATGATTAAAACGTTTATTAAACTCAATCAGCTCTGACAGCAGGAAGAGCAAAACACATAGAATTTCAGTAATGATAAGTCCTGAATATTTATCGAACACAAAATCACCCTGACATTGACTGTTTTAAGTCTTGTATATTTAACAAAGATACTGACTTCAACAAGTTAATTGTGTTATCTTAGCGAAAAGAACATAAGGCTGAAGATCAGTAATTATAATCACATTTTATTTCGATGAAACACTTACGAAAACAAGAATACTCGTTGTATAATTATACAACGCAAATAAGGTTATTGCGACTGAGATTGTCACAGTATCTTGGATCGTTGCAACTTTGCTTACAATGACTTCAAGTAAGAATATCACACTACCACAATCTGTGAGAAACCTGTACTTGGATAAAGAGCCAAGAGAAGAAGCCACAGTCCGTGTTTAGAAGATATGACCAAAGTCTCAGCCATACATCGAGATGGCGCAGTGGTTAGCACACTGGACTCGTATTCGGGAGGACGACAGTTCAAAGCCGCGTCCAGTCATCCAGATTTAGGTTTTCCGTGATTTCCTCAAATCACTCCAGGCAAATGCCGGGATGGTTTCTTCGAAAGAGCACGACCGATTTCCTTCCCCATCAATGACACAATCCGAGTTTGTGTTCCGTCTTCAACGATCTCGACATTGCGGGGACTTAAGCGTGAGATCAACAGTTGGCGAGAGAAACCATTATGGGGCACGATAGCTGGTCACGGCGATGGTGTCCGCATCGTGTGCCAGGAAGTCCTTGTCGGAGGTTCCGCTTGGCGGAGACTGTCACGTGCAGTGGTGACGGCACAGTGTTGTCTCCGCGTGAGTTCCTGATAGATGAAATGCGAGTGCATTCAGCGCCTGATCCAAGAATCTCAGTTAGAGTGAAGTTGCCCCGCAAGGTCCGAGTATTGGCTTAAGTAAAGCCCTGGGTGGCCGAATACAGTTTGTCCTGCTTCCAGTCACGTGGCTGGCTTATGAAAGCTCTCCGTGGGGCCAGTGACCACTGCTGGCGAACAGGTCGCCATCCGGTGACCTCGTGCACCATTGTACATCTAGAGTTGCGTCTTCAAGGAAGACGGCCGCCAGCGTAATTTGCATATACTGTAGCTGTATGTTGTTGGCGGAGTAGGCGTACGACCACGATACTGCAGATACTATTCGAGACTTCAAACATAGACCACATCCACCTGCCTCGACACCTCATAAATAGACTGAAGTACCAAAGAAACTAGTATAGGCACGCGAATTCAAATACAGAGATAGGTAACCAAGCAGAATATGGCACTGCAGCCGGCAACGCCAGTATAAGACAACAAGTTTCTGGTGCAGTTGTTACATCGGTTATTGCTGCTACAATAGCGGCTTATCAAGATTTAAGTGAGTTGGAACGTGGTGTACTAGTCTGCGCACGGGCGATGGTACACAGCATATCCGAGGAAGCGATGAAGCAGGGATTTTCCAGTACGATCATTATACGAGTGTGCCTTGAATATCCAGAATCCGGTAAAACATCACATCTCCGCCGTGACTGCGGCCAGAAAAGACAGAAGTGCAACCTTTCCACAGATTTCTGCAGATTTCAGTGCTGCGCCATAAACAAATGTCACCGTGCGAACCATTCAACGAAACATCATCGATACGGGCATTCGAAGCCGAAGGCCAAGCCCGCATCTCGTGGTCGTGCGGTAGCGTTCTCGCTTCCCACGCCCGGGTTCCCGGGTTCGATTCCCGGCGGGGCCAGGGATTTTCTCTGCCTCGTGATGGCTGGGTGTTGTGTGATGTCCTTAGGTTAGTTAGGTTTAAGTAGTTCTAAATTCTAGGGGACTGATGACCATAGATGTTAAGTCCCATAGTGCTCAGAGCCATTTTTGAACCGAAGGCCAACTCGTGTACCCTTGATGACTGCACAACACAAAGCCTTACGCCTCGCCTGGGACCGTCAACACCGAAACTGGACTGTTGATTACTGTAAACGTGTTGCCAGGTCGGACGAGTTTCGTTTCAGATTGTATTGGGAGGATGCACGTGTACGGGTATGGAGACAGCTTCGTGAATCCATGGACCCTGCAGGTCAGCAGAGGACTGTTCAAGATGGTGGAGGCTCTGCAATGGTGTGGGTCATGTGTAGTTGGAGTGCTATGGGACCCTTGATACGTTTAGATACGACTCTGACAGGTGACGCGTACGTAAGCATCCTGCCTTATCACCTCCATCCATTCCATTCATCTCTATTGTGCATTCAGACGGACTTGGGAAACTCCAGAAGGACAAAGCGACACACTGCAGGTCCAGAACTGTTAAAGAGTGACTCCAGGAAGACTCTTCTGAGTATAAACACTTCCGCTGGACACCAGACTCTCCAGACATGAACATTCTTAAGCATATCTGGGGTGTCTTGCAACGTGCTGCTAATCAGAAATCTCCACTCCCTCGTATTCTTACGGATTTATGGACAGCCCTGCAGCATTCATGGTGGCAGTTTCCCCCAGCTCTACTTGAGACATTGGGCGAGCTCGTGCCGCGTCGTCCCGTGGCCCCTCTGCGTGCTCGCGGGGCCATACACGATATTAGGCAGGTGTACCAGTTTCTTTGGCTCTTCAGTGTACAACAGCTGTATTTCTAATCACGACCCTGAGTGAGACCTATCTGAAACCATCGTTTCCATATCTGCATGACAATTGTGAAATCCTGACCAACACGAATGTTAACATTGTGTAGGAGTCACACACAGACTAGATAGAGGCACGTGCTCGTTCTTAAAGTGAGCATAACACTATCTTCTCACCAATAAGTTACACTGAAAAACCATTTCTGAGTGGGTAACCTGCTGCATAATCTTCCCTCACATACAGGAAGCAGACTCCGTTACTCTTACCAACGTTTTGCTGTTGCAATAAATTGCTATTCATTTCCATATCCAAGCGTGTAGTACATGCGATGCATATTTGACGTTTTGTGTTGCATGAGGCCCTTAGGAGCAGTTCGTTCGAAGCTGAAGTAAGCAAATAATAACAGTTCATCGTAGGAGTGTCCGAGTGTGACTACTTCACTCTGCTGACAGTGTTCTCTTTGTGATAGCAATTATTTCAAATTTTAGCAGCTACTTTGAGTATTAATAGTTACTAACTGTACTAGACAACATAAATTACAAAGACACACATCGTTAAGACAGCATCGTGATGAACAAATGAGTATATACATTTCAGCAGTATGAACAAAATGCTAACCCTATCGGCGATCAAAGCAAAATATGTGTGTACTACGTTGAATCACGGTTTCAGTGCGACGTCTTTGTAAACCAGTTTCTACGTGTTAAAGTGTTTGCACGTAGGTGGTATTTTAGGCATAGTGCGGCTGAAGTGGTTCTGTGCTTAGTGTGTACCAAAGGCTATTTGTAGATTGTGACGCTAAGCTGCTAGTACCAAACAACGCACCAGTGATGTACACTAAGTCCCGAATCTGCCTAAAGTGTCTCACGACTTGCCGATATGTGACGCTGTTGACAGAGATCTGAACTTAGGAGACAGAGTACAGGTGGCTGTATGGACTCCCTCCATTCTTTCTCTCAGTCACCAACAAAGTAGGTGCGAAAGAAATACGCACAGGTCAAAACTACCATTCGTCACAATGGAAACATACGCCGAATTATGTGAATGACAAACCTTTTTGGGCATGGGTGTGTATGTTGTCCTCAGTGTAAGTTAGTTTAAGTTAGATTAAGTAGTGTGTAAGCTTAGGGAGCGATGACCTCAACAGTTTTGTCCCATAAGATCTTACCACAAATTTGCATATTTTACGAAAATTTCTATTATGATTGCGAAAACCTGTAGGAAATACTAGCTAATATTATCTCGAGATTTCATTTTACTTAAGTGTAAAGCGAAGAAAAATCCTCGAGCTCGATGCTAGCTTAGCTCAACACGTCTCTACACACCTACCAGAACTTACTAGATTTTATGGAAGTTGTGGGGCAGCCGGCAGTTATGGTCAGTGACCAAATAAACATGAGTCAGCCGACGTGGTTACATTTCGAACAGTAAATGAAATAGCTTTCATTACGAGTATTTACTGCATAGGGAAAAGAAACATCTCAAGTTACAGCTACGATGCTCAATCACAGATCAGCAAGGGAAGAACGAATTGGAAAGAATAAGAATTGTGTATCGGTACGGTAAAAGAAGCTCTACACCTGTAATGGACACCACAACACACAGCACGAATATGAAAAATGAAAGTATATTTATTGTAAAGAAAGCGAAGTATCGCAAAATACACTTTAGCAACTAAGTCAAATGGAAGTTGTGATGAGCAGTTGCGAAATATGTTTGTACCACAAGAAGATAGAAGCGGTTATACAAAGAAAAATTATCGCTTCTTGTCGGAAAGAAACTAATTGGGTGTCGTAAAAAAAAAGAAAACTACCAATAACTGTATAATGGAATTAAATTGGAAATGGGCGTCTAATTACGTCACAGTAGCCATTATCATTACGTCCCTGTTTAAAGCTGACGGCTTCTATCGCCAATTCCTCTTGACATAAATTTCCAATGTGACTTTCTCTTCACAGGTAGCAGAAAATTATACAGTAGCGACACGCCGACGATCACAGATCGTATTCATATTCAACCGACTAGAGAGAAAGCTTGGTGTTGCCTATAGCAACGTGAAGCAATTATTGTAATTAGAAAACACACGTCTGCGCTTCGAATACGCAGTACCATGTCTAAAAATTGAAGCAACTGACTTGTGGAACAGTATGACAACTGAACTGGTAAGTGAATTTAATATGGTACTTCGCCTTTAAGAGTTAAAATAGGCTACGTCCTTCGCAGTCGCATCCATGTCCGATAAAAATCGTAAAGTCCACAAGTACTTCTCATTATGTACACAACAAATGCTAGTTGTAGTTATGTATCTCATGCTACGAGGTAAAGAAATAGGTGAAAGTAAACTGCTCGGCTCTTACCTTGTACGGCTTAGAGGTTCTTCGCATCGATAGATGGAACTTGTGTGAAGTCAAAGACTCGTATAATTCCCGATCAAGGTTTTTGCCTCAGCGCGGTAGCCTAAAAACAAGCTTCTTCTGCTCCATTCCAGAACATATTTACACGCATCAATACGACACATTACTGACACAACATCTGAATAATGATAGGCAACGCTAGTAACTGAAAACTACGCCTTACTGATCACATAATGGATAGCTTTTACGACTTTACAACAATAATTATATACAGACATTTTTTCGCACACTTCTTTTAGTTTTCTCAGAATATTCCTCTTTAATCTTTACTTACATTTGCAAGCGTTTGAATTGATGCTGAAAACGTTTTCTTTTTTTCCTGAAGAGAAATGCTATCTCGAAAACATTGTTTTTGAAGGATTCAAACGCTTCGTGAGGGGCTGGAAATAGCTGCCTGCACATTACATGTTTGGCATAAATGAACAAAAAAAAATCTGTAGCTGATAAATGAGGTAAATACGCTCACCGCCACTTTATTTCGACGTTTTTTTCTGTGCCAAATTATTCCCTGCGTTGTTGTGTGACAGCCTAGACTGTCACGATGAAGATTGATGCGTTTTTTCGTCGATGAATTATGGGAAACATTTATCTGAATATCATATTGCATTAACTGTTCGTCGATCCTCTAAGGACCGCGGCCTGCGATCCACATGCCGCCTACCATTGATCTGATAGCGGCTCGCCCCTCATCGTTTGTTTCTGTAACTTTTTTGTTACTCGCCTTCATTCTCTCCGAGAAAGGAGGAGTAAGACCCTTGTAGAACTTAGTTCTTTTCTGTTTTAACTACACTGCGCGACACAGTAAAAGGACCACTTTCTCGCACCGTCGTTAATTACGTCCCTCTGCGACGCTTATGTTTGAAATTTGTCCCCAGGATACCTACAGTCTTCCTTTGTAACGGCGCAGAAGCGTGGCTGCCAGCGAGGTCACCCTCGGACTCGACGACTCCTCAAGCGGCAAGGTGTCAACAAATGCGAAAAAAGATCAGAGCTCAGAAGTTCATGCGAGGTGTAAGGTCGTTTAATGATAGCCCACTGCCACAAAATTTCACGCCACCGTAGGTGTGTCATATGATGGGGAGACCGCCACGCCCTCCCGTACACGCGCTTCACCCCTTATTTCGACGCCTCTGAGATCGAGGTCAGAAGCGCAACGCCCAGCGTTGAAATCACGCGGTTTTCTTACGGGTAACCGAGAAAAGCATTTCAGACACACCGTCACTCAGTACTGAAGGCCTTACGCGATGGCATAAAGGGTGCCAACGATACCAACCCTTCCCTTGGGGCGTTGTGTAAGTAGACTGTTTAGGTTTTTTTTTTTTTTTTTTTGGTAACGCCACGTAGCGCTCTGTATGAAAATCACTGACTGTGCTGTGTGCAGTCTGTGGCTGGTTAGCATTGTTGAAATACGAGGCCTGTTCAGAAAGTAAGCTCCGATTGATTGCCAAATTGAAACCACAGTGAACATCAGAAATGTTTTACTTGTAACAATTAGCTACACCTTTCAGCTACTTCTCTACGTAGTCGCCGTTCTGACTTAGACTTTTGTCATAGCGTTGTACCAACTTTTCAATAGCCTCATCATAGAAGGCAGCCGCCAGTGCTTTCCGCCAATTCTCCACGCTGGCCTACACCTCGTTGTCTGTGTCAAAATGTTGTCTTCAAAGACAGCGATTCATGTGACCAGAGATGAAACTCAGGGGGAGACAATTGCGGACTGTATTGTGGGTAATCTAACATTTCCACTTGAAAACGATGCAGGAGCATCTTCATTGCCCCTGCAGAATGCGGCTGAGTATTGTCGTGAAGACGAAACAGCACGACAGTTATGTAATGTTAGCTGCATAGCTTCAAGCGAAATTTCTCACCAGGCCCTCGTACTTGGCGGCAGACACTATTTTCTAGACATCTTTACGCACTCACTGCGAGCTCAGAAATGAGAAGAGCGACGTGATGCTAACTGGGGTTATACTAGAGACACTACCCAACACATCTGTCCAAAGCTTTATCGGATTTTCATAGTCGTTTCCATTTCGCGACCAATCGGAGCTTACTTTCTGAACGCCCCTTGTATTTTCTATTGTAGTGGTGGGCAGTTGGATGTGAACAGCAAGTAGCCGGTCGGAGTGGCCGTGCGGTTCCAGGCGCTACAGTCTGGAACCGAGCGACCGCTACGGCCACAGTTTCGAATCCAGCCTCGGGCATGGATGTGTGTGATGTCCTTAGGTTAGTAAGGTTTAATTAATTTTAAGTTTTAGCCGACTGATGACCTCAGAAGTTAAGTCGCATAGTGCTCAGAGCCTTTTGAACTATTTTTTTGAACAGCGCGTAGCGTTGGTCAGTTGGAGGTGAGCCGCCAGCAGTGGTAGGATGCGGGGAGAGAGATGGCGGAGTTCTGAGAGCGGATGATCTGGACGTCTGTCCATCAGAGACAGTAAATTTGTAAGACTAGATGTCATGAATTGATATATCCGATATATATATAGACCACAACAACATATATATATATATATATATATATATATATATATATATATATATATATATATATATTACTTAAGGGTAATGTTGTTGTTGTGGTCTTCAGTCCTGAGACTGGTTTGATGCACCTCTCCATGCTACTCTATCCTGTGCAAGCTTCTTCATCTCCCAGTACCTACTATCCTTCTGAATCTGCTTAGTGTATTCATCTCTTGGTCTCCCTCTACGATTTTTACCCTCTACCCTGCCCTCCAGTACTAAATTCGTGATCCCTTTTGTTGATGTTCATCTTATATCCTCCTTTCAACACACTATCCATTCCGTTCAACTGCTCTTCCAAGTCCTTTGCTGTCTCTGACAGAATTACAATGTCATCGGCGAACCTCAAAGTTTTTATTTCTTCTCCATGGATTATAATACCTAGTCCGAATTTTTCTTTTGTTTCCTTCATTGCTTGCTCAATATACAGATTGAATAACATCGGGGAGAGGCTACAACCCTGTCTCACTCCCTTCCCAACCACTGCTTCCCTTTCATGCCCCTCCACTCTTATAACCGCCATTTGGTTTCTACACAAATTGTAAATAGCCTTTCGCTCCCTGTATTTTACCCCTGCGCCCTTCAGAATTTGAAAGAGAGTATTCCAGTCAACATCGTCAAAAGCTTTCTCTAAGTCTACAAATGCTAGAAACGTAGGTTTGCCTTTCCTTAATCTAGCTTCTAAGATAAGTCGTAGGGTCAGTATTGCCTCACGTGTTCCAATATTTCTACGGAATCCAAATTGATCTTCCCCTAGGTCGGCTTCTACTAGCTTTTCCATTCGTCTGTAAAGACTTCGCGTTAGTATTTTGCAGCCGTGACTTATTAAACTGATAGTTCGGTACTTTTCACATCTGTCAACACCTGCTTTCTTTGGGATTGGAATAATTATATTCTTCTTGAAGTCTGAGGGTATTTCGCCTCTCTCATACATCTTGCTCACCAGATGGTAGAGTTTTGTCAGGACTGGCTCTCCCAAGGCCGTCAGTAGTTCCAATGGCATGTTGTCTACTCCCGGGGCCTTGTTTCGACTTAGGTCTTTCAGTGCTCTGTCAAACTCTTCACGCAGTATCATATCTCCCATTTCATCTTCATCTACATCCTTTTCCCTTACCATAATATTGTCCTCAAGTACATCGCCCTTGTATAGACCCTCTATATACTCCACCCACCTTCCTGATTTCCCCTCTTTGCTTAGAATTGGGTTTCCATCTGAGCTCTTAATATTCATACAAGTGGTTCTCTTTTCTCCAAAGGTCTCTTTAATTTTCCTGAAGGCAGTATCTATCTTACCCCTAGTGAGATAAGCCTCTACATCCTTACATTTATCCCCTAGCCATCCCTGCTTGGCCATTTTGCACGTCCTATCGATCTAATGTTTGAGACGTTTGTATTCCTTTCTGCCTGCTTCATTTACTGCACTTTTATATTTTCTCCTTTCATCAATTAAATTCAATATTTCTTCTGTTACTCAAGCATTTCTACTAGCCCTCGTCTTTTTACCTATGTGATCCCCTGCTGCCTTCACTGCTTCATTCCTCAAAGCTACCCACTCTTCTTCTACTGTATTTCTTTCCCCCATCCCTGCCATTTGTTCGCTTACGCTCTCCCTGAAACACTGTACAACCTCTGGTTTAGTCAGTTTATCCAGGTCCCATCTCCTTAAATTCCCACCTTTTTGCAGTTTCTTCAGTTTTAATCTACAGTTCATAACCAATAGATTGTGGTCAGAGTCCACTTCTGCCCCTGGAAATGTCTTACAATTTAAAACCTGGTTCCTAAATCTCTGTCTTACCATTATGTAATCTATCTGAAATCTGTCAGTATCTCCAGGCTTCTTCCATGTATACAACCTTCTTTTATGATTCTTGAACCAAGTGTTAGCTATGATTAAGTTATTCTCTGCGCAAAATTCTACCAGGCGGCTTCCTCTTTCATTTCTTAGCCTCAATCCATATTCACCTACTACGTTTCCTTCTCTCCCTTTTCCTACTACTGAATTCCAGTCACCCATGACTATTAAATTTTCGGCTCCCTTCAGTGTCTGAATAATTTCTTTTATTTCGTCATACAGTTCTTCATTTCATCTGCAGAGCTAGGTGGCTTTTGAACACTATTAATGTAAATACATTGTTTGTTCTCTTTCACAACTTTCATTTGCTAACTATGCCTATCAGTAGTTAGTGACTTCAGTAGTTAGAATCTTTTATTTAGCTGGCAGTATTGGCGCTCGCTGTATTGCAGTAGTTCGAGTAACGAAGTTTTTTATGAAGTAAGTGATTCATTAAAGATGTAGCTTATTGTTAGTCAGGGCCATTCTTTTGTAGGTATTATTGAAAGTTAGATTGCGTTGCGCTAAAAGTATTGTGTGTCAGTTTGGTGATGATCAGAATAAGTAAAGTGAGAAATGTCTGAGTACGTTCAGTTACGCTCAGCTGTTTGAAAATCAAATAACGTAAGGGGTTTATCAGCACAGTCATTTATAAATTTTCTAAGGGGATGTTTCAGTTGATTCCCACACATTTCGCGGTCCAAAACGGCAGTTTGCAGTGCGATGAGCAACGGGACGACGTTCTTAACTATTTTGGACACCGCTGACACCTTCCAGATGATCAAACCCTCATTTAAGGACAACATGGCCAGCAACCTCATTCAACCTGATCAAAGCCCTATGGAGTAGAGTTCGACCGCAATTTATTCTCTGGCGTGCAGCGCACAACTATTAGCACTCCGTCTTCAGGCCACAAGTTGCCCATCGTGACCATCCGTCCGCCGTGCCATCGTCAGCTGAGGATGCGGATAGGAGGTGCGTGTGGTCAGCACACCGCTCTCCCGGTCGTTATGATGGGCATCAGTGCATGGCGGCGCGGATGGTCACCCATCCAAGTTCCGGCCACGCCCGACAGCGCTTAACATCGGTGAAATTTAAATATGATTTGAAGGAGGAAAGTGTGCTTCTGCATTTTCAGTCCTCCTGTTTTCTTCCAGTGATTACAGAGTGGTGTGACATTGACACATACAATGGCGAAGGGTCTCTTTAAGAACTCCAGTTTGCCAGTATCCCCGGTGGTACCCGCCTGCATTTATTGAGAATTTAAAACACGTTACTTCACATGGAAACCCCTAATACCGAGGGTGACGTTGCAAGGAGCCACACTTTTGCACCATTATAGTGTAAATTTGAAGGCACCTTTGAGTCAAATTTCAACCTTAAGTGGTCTTTTAATTGTGTAGTGAGCTGTATATTTGTCAAATAACGTGAATTTTAGTGAAGCAATAAACCACGCTATGCCCTGATGGAGACTGCAGTGGTGATTCTACTTGGTCAGCACCAACATATGTCTGTAGCGGCTCCGACTTTACGTTTTCAATTGACGGGTGCTTATGTCTTTATATCCTTGTATGCTAGGGTTACCGTTATTCAACTTTTCACTATGTCGGATTCAGACTGAGTTGTAGTACTTGGTAAAGGCCCCAGAGTTGAGCTGTTAATATCTGTGGTAGGTTCAGTGGTATTTACCAGGACACGCAGTGTCAGGCACTCAACCTCACGTTATACGAGGTGCGAGAATAAAGTAATGACATTGATTTTCTTTGCAAGATGTGGCAACCCTGCAGGCTTGTGTAGGCACAATATCTTTGACCTTGCTCTAGAAGCTGCTTCTAGTCCAAGTGGCACATCGATGTAACTGCTCAGTCGTGAGTTGCGCTGTAATATGTTAACAAGTGTTTGTGTCTCTTGTCACGGAAATGGAACCGGATAATATTGGGCAACGGTATGCTATTTCTTTTTGCGTTAAATTCGGTGAAAACGCGACGACAACTTACGGGAGGCTTCAGAAGACTTTTGGAGAGGAAGTTATGTCAAGAGCTCAAGTTTTTGTTGGCATAAAATGTTTAGTGAAAGCAGAAGGAATGTTGACGTCAGAAGTGAAATGCATGCTTGTGCGCTTTTTTGATTCCAAGGAATTTGTTCATAAAGAGTGGGTGCCTCCTGGACCAACAGTTAACGAATATCACTACAAAGAAATTTTAGAAAGACTTCGTAAGAAAGTTCTTCGTGTCCGTGCCAACATTGCTGATAGTTGGATTCTGCATCGCGATAATGCGCCATTCCATACTACTCTGTCAGTACAGCAATTTGTAACGTCAAAACAAATTTCAGTACCACCACAAACATTTTATTCACCAGATATCGCTTCCTGCGACTTTTTTCTATTTCCAAGAGTCAAACCGGCGGTCAAGGGACACCATTTTTAAACAACACAAGATGTCCAAAAAGCTGTGACGAGGGTCTTGGAGATTATTACAGAAGATGAGTTCGAGAAATGTTACCATCAATGGCAGAATCACTGGAAAAAGTGTGTGCAATCAGAAGGGAACTACTTTGAAGGAGACAACACTAAACTTGATTAAAACGGTAAGCAACATCATTACTTTATTGTCGCACCTCGTAGTTTGCTCGATATATCAACAGAAAGGGCACACGGTACAGTGTGTGAAATACGAGTTCTCGAAAGCTTAGGAATAGAACAGAATAGCCACAAGCTTTTCCTTGTAAAAGGGAATTGTTTAAAAGTATACTGACTACTGGGGATAATGTGTTTAGGTAAAAGATTAAAGGAACTTTAAGATTAGGCACACATCGCACGGAATGTGTACTGCAGTAAAATGAATAGTAGAAACAGCACTTTCGATTTAGCAGTATACTAAACCTTTTCAGTGTTGTTATTATCCAATCAGCGTACTTTAATTAACAAAATGTTGAGTTCTATATTACATCTCGTTTTTCTTTGTTTAAGACTGGCAAGACTGTTTCACCGACTGGGTCTCCTCGATTTTGTTCACATTTATAGTATTTGAAGGTCATTACCTAGACATTAATTTCCTAAAGTAGTACGACATCATTCTCAAAAAAATTTCCAAAAATAGGCTATGAAGAATAGAAAATTTCTGAGCGTTAAGTATAAAGCATTACTGGCACATAAAGTTGTTTGTCGGTGGGCTAATACGTAGCGTATTTGGCCTCTAATACTTAAATCGCTGGTTCAGATCTCGCTAGTGTAACCTCCCCACAAAAAATTTAAAAATTGACAATATTTAATAGAAATGGAGCCAAGAAGCAATATCGTCCCCACAGAAATATTTAAATAAAAAATATAATAATAAATGGGAGCCAAGTGTAACCTCCCGCAATGAAATCTACTGACAATGACAATTAAACAAAAATTAGCAATCTGACCCAAGTATAAGTCCCTCACAAAAAATGAAAGTCCATTCAGTGATAAGAAAATCTCTGTGATAATGAAAATTCAACTAAACCAAAATATCGGTCTTTGGCCCTGTGCAAAAAAAAATCAGAATTAATTTCTTACCTCATTGTAATTGCTTGTCAAATTTCTGCTCTTATTGTTGGCCACGGCTTGGAGGAACTGCATTGCAAATAATATTTTTTTTTTTTGAAATTTTAACTGAACCTTTTCTTTAAGGGAAATGGAAGGAAATCGTTGGTTCAATTAAATGCTTCTTTTGTTAAAAATATTGCTTTGAAATCAAAATTATTATTGGGGCACTTGTTGAAAATTAATTACAATAAATAAACTTTACATTATCTGATGATTACCTTAATTAACAATATACCTCATTCAGCATCTTGACCAGAATGCCATGTCGACGCTCGCCGACTGCGTCCCGCTCGCGACCGTGACAGGACTAGACCACTACTGCCGACAGACTACATCACACAACCGCACTGGGCTGCTACTACCGACAGACTGTACTGCACGACGACTACTAGCGTACTGCTCGCAACACTCGCGCGGTCAAGCGCAGACTAACTACGATAAATGGCTCTCTGGTCAAAGATTTTATCATGCTTCACCATCGCTGCTACGTTACATACGTGTTTCACTAGGAAAATGTATATTTCTTTTATTTAAATTCCATACTTATTAGAAAATGAATATGTTACTGACCAAACACTGGGTCATAATTTTTAATAAAATCAACTGCTTTATGTATTAAATTACTTGTGGTAAGAAAATAAATTAAAATCTGGTGCCTTTCTGTTAAATAAAAAAGTTACATACCTAAGCAAAGCCAATTAGTCTCTAGAAATACTGAGGCATTTTATTTTGTAGTTGAGTCTTCGCAGTTTTTTTGCCTGTGAATACGCGCATTTTCATGCAAATAGTAATTAAAAATAAAAGGGTGCTATTTTTACTAATAATTGTGGGTTGGGTTGGGTTGGGTTGTTTGGGGAAGGAGACCAGACGGCGAGGTCATCGGTCTCATCGGATTAGGGAAGGACGGGGAAGGAAGTCGGCCGTGCCCTTTGAAAGGAACCATCCCGGCATTTACCTGGAGCGATTTAGGAAAATCACGGAAAACCTAAATCACGATGGCCGGACGCGGGATTGAATCGTCGTCCTCCCGAATAATTGCGATGATTTATTTCTTCATTATCACTTTCATTAGTTACTAAATACTTAATAAACGTAAAAATGTGAGGAAATTTGCTATGAATGAGAAACAAACCAGCGATGAAGCGAATACAATGCTATTAAGCTACTCATACATCTATCGACGAATATGTTAATAGGTCATTAATCCTTCATAGTTGACAGCACTAAAAAAATCTTCTAATCTTCAAAGGTGAGTCTTTCGAACGTTTCTGTGAACTGCGTCGTACTGCTTTAGGGAACTAATGTCCAAGAATGGCAGAAAACCCAAAAGAGATTCTGGTCATATATAAAGTACATCAGTGGCAAAAAGCAGTCACTACCGTTACTACGCAATAGCGATAGAAATTCTACCGATGATAGTTTCACTAAAACGAAGTTACTAAATACAGTCGTCTGCAATTCCTCCACGAAAGAAGATGAAGTAAATATTCCAGAATTCGAAAGCAGAACAGCTGTTATCATGAGTGACATAAAAGTAGATATCTTAGGTTTTGGAAAACAACTCAAATCACTTAAGAAACGCAAGTCTTCCGCCCCAGATGGCACACCAATCAGGTTCCTTTCAGAGTATGCAAACACACTAGCGCCTTTCTTACCAATAATATAAAACCGCTCACTTGAGGAAAGGTCTGCTCTCAAAGACTGGAAAGTAGCACAGGTCACAACAATATTCAAGAAAGGAAACAGGAGTAACCCATTGAATTACAGACCCATATCACTGACCTCAATTTACAGTAGGATTTTGGAGCATATACTGTACTCGAACATTATGAACCACCTTGAAGAAAATGACTTACTGATACATAACCAACACGGATTCAGGAAATGTCGTTCTTGTGCGACACAGCTAGCTCTTTATTCCTATGAAGCAATGAGTGCTGTTGACAAGGGATCTCAGATCGATTCCATATTCCCACATTTCGAGAAGGCTTTTGATACCGTTCCTCACAAGCGACTATTAATCAAATTGCGTGCATATGGAGTATCCACTCGGTTGTGTGACTGGATTCGTGATTTCCTCTCAGATAGGTCACAGTTTGTAGTGATAAACGGCAAATCATAGAGTAGAACAGAAGTGAAATCTGGAGTTCCGCAAGGTAGTGTCATATGCCCTCTGCTGTTCGTGATTTACATGAAAGATCTAGGTGACAATCTGAGCAGCCTCCTTAGATTGTTTGCAGATTACGCTGTAATTTACCGTCCAGTAAAATTATCAGACAACCAATTCCAATTACAACATGATCTAGAGAGAATATCTGTATGGTGCGAAAAGTGTCAACTGACCACATGGGTAGTATAAGAAATCCGAAAAAATTTTTGGTATACGATAAATCACACAAATCTAAAGGCTGTCATTTCGACTAAATACCTAGGAATTACAATTACGAGCAACTTAAATTGGAAAGACCACATAGATAATATTGTGGGGAAGGCGAAACAAAGACTGCCCTTTGTTTGCAGAACACTTAGGAGGTGCGACAAACCCACTAAAGTGACAGCCCACATTACACTTGTCCGTCCTCTGCTAAAATATTGCTGCGCGGTGTGGTATCCTTACCAGGTAAGATTGACGAAGGCCACCGAAAAAGTGCGAAGAAGGGCAGCCCGT
Organism: Schistocerca serialis cubense; assembly: GCF_023864345.2. Lineage (NCBI taxonomy): Eukaryota > Metazoa > Arthropoda > Insecta > Orthoptera > Acrididae > Schistocerca > Schistocerca serialis. The sequence goes on from NC_064643.1 coordinate 140,061,341, forward strand.
TTCGTGTTATCGCGTAATAGGGGTGAGAGTGTCATGTTGGGTTGGCAGCTACTGAAACAAAGGCAGTTTTCTTTGGGGCGAGATCTATTTACGAAATTTCAATCACCAGCTTTCTCTTCCGAATGCGAGAATATTTTGTTGACACTCGCCTAGGTAGGGAGAAATGATCATCATAATAAGAGAAATCAGAGCTCGAACGGAAAGATTTAGTTCTTCCCTTCTCCCACGCGCCATTCGAGAGTGGAATGGTAGAGAATTAGTATGAAAAACGTTCGATGAACCCTCTGCCAGGCACTTACGTGTGAATTGCAGAGTAACCATGTAGGTGTAGAAGAACTGAGTGTCAAAACCTGAGGGGTCAGGGATATTTTTAGATAGAAATTTCTATTTAGGCGAAACAAAATATTTTCAGCATCTATTCGATCGCTTGCAAAAGTGAGTAAAGATTACACAAATATTTTGAGAAAAGTGAGAGAAGTGTACGAAACAATGTATACAATAATTGTTGCAAAGTCGTAAAAGGCAGCCAATATGGTATCAGCAAGGCGTAGGTTTCAGTTACCAGCGTTACTTAGTAATACAATTTCTAGGGAAAGTTCACAACAATGGTGTAGCACTTGAAACGCCTTATGCCGTTGCCTGGCATTATTCAGATGTTGTGTCAGTAACGTGTCGTGTTGATGCGTATAAATGTGTCCTGGAATGGAGCAGAAGAAGCTTGTTTTTAGGTTACCACGTCGTGGCAAAAACCATGATTGGGGATTGTAAGAGTCTTTGACTTCTCACAAGCTCCATCTATGGATGCGAAGAACCTCTAAGCCGTAAAAGGTACGAACCGGGCAATTTACTTTCACCTATTTGTTTACCTTGTAGCATGAGATACATAACTACAACTAGCATAAGTTAAATGGCTCTATTTGTTGTGTACATAAAGAGAAGTACTTGTGGACTTGCGATTTTTATCGGACAGGGATGCCAGTACGATGGATATAGCCATTTATACCTCTTAAAGGCGAAGTACCACATTAAATTAACATACCAGCGCACGCCAATTTGAAGTTGTCATACTGTTCCATAAGTCAGGTGCTTAAATTCCTAGACATGGAACTGCGTATTCGAAACGCAGACGTGTGTTTTCTAATTACATTAATTGCTTCACCTTACTATAGCCAACACCATGCTTTCTCGCTAATCAATTGAATATGAATATGATCTGTGATCGTCGGCGTGTCGTGACTGTGTAATTTTGTGCTAAATGTGAAGAAAAAGTCACATTGGAAATATGTGTCAAGAGGAATTGGCGATAGAAGCCGTCAGCTTTAAACAGGGACAAGAAGCTAGAATTTTCCTTTGTATAACCGTTTCTATCTTCTTGTGATACAATCATATTTCGCAACTGGTCATCGCAATCTCGATTTGACTTACTTGCTAAAGTGTATTTTGCGATACTTCGCAGCAGTAAAGTAGACAGATCAGGAAACACATTAAAGCAATAGAAAATCCAGATATAAAAATAGTCAAAGAACACTTCTTGAAAAAATATCACGTATGGGCTTGAGTCGTATTTAATTGTTGCAGCGCCGCAAGTCTAAGGCCGGAACTAATTTTTATATTCCTGGCTTTTCTACTTGTTTTAATGTGGCTCCTGACATTTCTACTGTTACTGTGTTATTCTTTAGAGAGGGAATACCACTGATTAACTTCGAATCTCTTGTTAACGGCCAAGACATGAGCTGCACTTTTTGTGACCTCGCTTTAATTCTCTTTTATGGCCCTTTATGACCTTGCTGTTCCATTTATCGCCACGTTTATATAAAGAGGATACAGTTTATTTATTTCGTAAAACTCGACGGAAATTTATGTCAGGTTTTAGTTGCGTTTTGCGTCCCGTGGACTCCAAATTTTAGTTTCAGGAAGGAACTGGATGACTTGCTGCGTTCTTCACAGATACCGATGCCTGGATCTGACAATATCCCACCTTCGTCAGGTATATAGATTTTACAGCTACTTCCAGCAGCAGACTCGATGGTTTTTACCTTTCTGATTCTTTATTTAAACAACTGTTGGTGATACACGTGATACCCACTTGTTTCACTGCTCACTGTGCCGCTGCTGTAAACCTAACCAATATGCCGCGACCAGTAAAACTGTATCATTTCCCGTTGAAATTATTTGTCGGAAAGTCCGCAGTTTGTGGTCTAGTGGATAGCGTTGCTGCCTCTGGATCACGGGGTCCCGGGTTCGATTCCCGACCGGGTTGGTGATTTTCTTTGCCTGGAATCTGGGTGTTTGTGTTGACCTCATCATTTCATCATCATCATTCGTGGCAGTGGCGAGATTGGCCTGTGTGAAAATTGGGAATAGATAAGGGCGCTGATGACCACGCAGTTGAGCGACCCACAAACATAACATCATCATTAGCTCTCTGAAAAAATCCTTCTCTAGAGACCATCGATCGAGAGGTTTTCGCCCACACCTTGTGTTTGCACGGCCGTTATCCTTCTCTTAAGGAATGGTGGTCAGGACATGCAACACTGTTGCTCCTGAAAGCATTAGTCCGTTACGGCGCTGAGACGGCGAGGAATCTCCGTTGGAGTTAGAAATGTTAGTATTCCGTGTTGTTTCTGAAAGTGCCAGACAAGCTCCCTTATTGATGTCTGCCATGCTAAGGCGAAGCTTCTTCAGGTAAAGAGACAACAAATGGAAGGAATCAGAGTACGATCAATACCATGCTCCTTCCTACAGGGTGAACTGATCTCCTTAAATCACGTTATCCGGTTGCGGACACGTCGAAAAAAGTACGTATCACGTCGCGCACAAACACCGATTGTCATGTACTGACGTCCCAAAGTGACATTGGCGGAGCGATCAATAATTAGTTTACCGAATTTTGTGATGTCCCTTCTGCTGATGCGACTGTCCCTGACTGTTGTGAACTGCGTGAATACTCCCGCATTAAATGATGAATTTCTAAGTTACTTGCTTGATATATATCGTCTTATTGTTGGTTCACCATTGCAAAAATCGCCCGAACTCGACGGTATTCCTACGGAATTTCATGTACGTTTTTCCTTTGTTATAGATTATACCTACACGTCACTGGTAAATGAGGTGATATGGAGCATTAGATTCCTGGCCCTTTCAATGCTGGTAAAATCATCCTAATTCCTAAAACAACCGGATGTCCTAGCATTGATAAATTCCGCCCTATAACACAACTTAATTTCGATTTCGAAACTGTCACCCGGGTGGTTAATACCCATTTGTCGATATTGCTGTTCATTGAAGCTGCGTGCCTAGGAGCACGATCCTGTCTTCTGTAATCGAATGCCTGGACATCGTCTCGGTGGCTGCTGCGACTTCTTCTTCTGAAGCCTTCATTTCTATTGATTGTAATAAGGCGTCTGACCGGGTCAGTCATAGTTTCTTGATGCAGGTGCTCTAGCCGAGCAGCCATAATCATATTGCGTGTCAGGTATTATCCAGTCTTTTTTTTCTATATTCGGTCGCCTGTCGTAGTGAACGGACAGTTAACTCCCCAGATCAACATCCGTCAGGACTTACCGCATGGGATTCCCTCTGCATGTCGCATTTTGTGTAGTCTCTAGAACAACTGTTTCGCCGTTTTTCTGACCAAATACGTGGCTGAATGATACTAGGAGAAACCTTTTCTGTAGGAGCGTACGCGGTTGATGGTGTGGTAGGTTACGTCTTATCGATGACATATCTTTGCCCAAGGAGATATTGGATTCTTTTTGTTCTCTCTTGGGTCTGAATTAATAAACGGAAATGTACCCTATTATTATTGCGACGTTTGTAGTTCCATGGGCAACGGTGGTTGCTCGCTAAAAATCGTTGGGGATTGCCGTGGATCGGTAACCAATAAAAAATGGCTGCACTCAACTGTAGGGAGATGTCGAATCAAATTCAAACGGCAATTCGTGACCACTGACGCCGTTCCATTTGTCTTCTTTGCAAAGCACGGATCTTAGATTCCTACAATTTCAGTAAAGTGTACTATGTTGCACAGATATCCCCGCTCCCCGCGATGATGGCCCGCAAACCGATGCATTATCTGGTCGTTTCCTGTGGGAAGATCATATATTTATGAAATGGTAGCGAGGCCCCATCCCCTTCCAATACCAGAGTGAAAGCTTAGATATAGTTCACACGGCGTAACATTTTAACATGTAATCTAGTTACTCATTCTGTTACATATCGCTTATTAGCGTGTCTCCGACCGGTCAGTCTGCCTCCCTCTGTCAATGCAGAGCGAATTAACTCTAAATTGCGGCACATGCGTGAATTTTACATTATAACAAGTTTTCTGGGAGTCGACGTTTCATCAATGGCACACATTACCACAAGGTATTTTGTTTTTTGTTGGGGGCTACAGTCATCCCTCTCCTCGGTTGAAATGGACGCTCTATTGACGTCCTGGAATACTGTCTCGTTGCACATTAGTCTTCCAGTCCTCCCGACGAAAGTCGCCTCATCGAGGTATAGGATCATTCACAACCTGACCCCGACCAACGAACGCCTCCATCGCATTCAACCTCATACATTACCACACAGATCTGTCTTTTGTGGACGAGAATATTGGAACTGGATTGGCCAATAACTGGCTCTCGTGTCCCAATCACCTGAAGCTGCTTTCTTGGCTGAATTTCTTCTGTGTCCGGATTTTTCCATTTTCCTTCGGACGAAAACTAATTCTATCCTATGGCTCCTCCGACCTACGCCCACTATATAGCCTGGTGTGACACGAGCCCTACTGCATAGCTTTGTTTTCTTTTCTCGTTCTGTAGCTTTCTCTTATTGTGTCCTACATAGAGAAAAAAATTGTTTACTTTTGAGTCACAGAGTTGTGGAATTTATATTTAAAAAATTTTATTTTCATAAAAATATAAAGAAAATATAAAAAAATATAAAAAGTAAAGTAAGAAAACCAACCTAGTACCGTGTCCATGTGAGGGACCACCATAGTGACTTCCGCAAGGCGTTCGATACAGTTCCCCACAGTCGTTTAATGAACAAAGTAAGAGCATATGGACTATCAGACCAATTGTGTGATTGGATTGAAGAGTTCCTAGATAACAGAACGCAGCATGTCATTCTCAATGGAGAGAAGTCTTCCGAAGTAAGAGTGATTTCAGGTGTGCCGCAGAGGAGTGTCGTAGGACCGTTGCTTTTCACAATACACATAAATGACCTTGTGGATGACATCGGAAGTTCACTGAGGCTTTTTGCGGATGATGCTGTGGTATATCGAGAGGAAAATTGTACTAAAATGCAGGAGGATCTGCAGCGAATTGATACATGGTGCAGGGAATGACAATTGAATCTCAATGTAGACAAGTGTAATGTGCTGCGAATACATAGAAAGAAAGATCCTTTATCATTTAGCTACAATATAGCAGGTCAGCAACTGGAAGCAGTTAATTCCATAAATTATCTGGGAATACCCATTAGGAGTGATTTAAAATGGAATGATCATATAAAGTTGATCGTCGGTAAAGCAGATGCCACACTGAGATTCATTGGAAGAATCCTAAGGAAATGCAATCCGAAAACAAAGGAAGTAGGTTACTGTACACTTCTTCGCCCACTGCTTAAATACTGCTCAACAGTGTGGGATCCGTACCAGATAGGGTTGGTAGAAGAGATAGAGAAGATCCAACGGAGAGCAGCGCTCTTCGTTACAGGATCATTTAGTAATCGCAAGAGCGTTACGGAGATGATAGATAAACTCCGGTGGAAGACCCTGCAGGAGAGACGCTCAGTAGCTCGGTACGGGCGTTTATTGAAGTTTCGAGAACATACCTTCACCGAGGACTCAAGCAGTATATTGCTCCCTCCTACGTATATCTCGCGAAGAGACCATGAGGATAAAATCAGAGAGATTAGAGCCCACACAGAGGCATTCCGACAATCCTTCGTTCCACGAACAATACGAGACTGGAATAGTAGGGAGAACCGATAGAGGTACTCAAGGTACCCTCCGCCACACACCGTCAGGTGGCTTGCGAAGTATCGATGTAGATTTAGATGTAGAAAGGCGGGTGGGGGGGGGGGGCGCGAGGGGTGGAGGCATTGCGGCCATGCCTCGGGATTCGACCCCTGCCCAGCTTGTCTCCACCCAGCGCCAATCTATGTCTAATCTTCCCTGTAATCTACCAATAAAAAGGGAGAGAAAAACGCGTGTTAAGCATTTAGTTTTAGGTGTTCGAGTTTCATGAATCGAATGTCACTGCCTGCATTTCCTCTTCTTTTTTCTTTCTTCCCAAGCAATTATTATGACTGTGCAAACTGTCGTTATTGACAAAAAATGAAATATGCTTCAAAATTATGATCTTGAGTTGTCTTGTGTCCGCAACGCCCCTATGAGGCATGTTGGCGAATAAAAAGAAATCGGTAAACAGCTATTCGCGAAAGGCAAAGGTCTCGAGTCCGAATATCAATCCGATATACAGTTTTAATCTGCCCTGGAAGCCATTAGATACGTAGTTTTCCACTACAATTTGGTTACGGGTTTCGCGTTCCGGGATAGCCGATTAATAATATAGATTCGAAGAGCCAGTCACATGTTTGCAGATATACTCTATTACTCTATATGATCGTATCTTACTAGTCTACGATCTGGTACAAACTGAGAGTCTAGGAAAGAGGAAACTGTCTCATTCTTGCTGGATGTGTTCATGAATAAAGCAGCCTTTGTTTCACGCTAGTGATTATTTTTCTGAATCCGTGATGAGTGTTTGAGAGATGCTTACACTGACGAGGCAGAACATTATAACCAGCTACCTAACAGCCGTTGTGTCCACCTCTGACAACCATAATTGTGGCGGTGCGTAGTGACACGGAAGCAATGAAGCCTTGATAGGTCTTCAAATGGTTCAAATGGCTCTAAGCACTATGGGACTTAACATCTGGCGTGATCAGCCCCATAGACTCAGAACTACTTAAACCTAACTAACCTAAGAATAACACACACACCCATGCCCGAGGCAGGATTCGAACCGTAACAGCAGCGCGGTTCCGGACTGAAGCGCCTAGAACCGCTCGGTCTGAGCAGCCAGCCTCGTTAGTTCTCTTGGAGGAATTAACACCACATCTGCACACACAAGTCACCTAATTTCCGTAAAATCCGTGGAGGGGGCGATGAGCTCTGACGCCACATTCAATTACATCCCCGATGTGTTCTATTGGGTTCAGATCTGGCGAGTTGGTGGCGGGGGGGGGGGGGGGGGGCGTATCAATTCAATTGTAACTCGTTGCTGAGCTCTGCGAACCACGAACCACTGCATCATCACACTCCTGGCCTTGTGACATGGCGCATTATCTTGTTGAAAAATGCCACATATCGGAAAACATAATCGTCATAAAGTGATGTAAGTGGTCTGCAATCAGGGTACGATACTCCTTGGCTGTCATCATGCCTTGCACGAGCTCCACTGGACCCATGGATGGCCCCGTCAATGTTCCCCAGAGCATAATGAAGCCGCCACCAGCTTGTCTGCGTCCCTTAGTACAGGTGTGAAGGACATGTTCCCCTGGAGGCCGACTGATTCGCACCGTCCCGTCGGCATGATGAAAGAGGTATCGGGGTTCATGAGTCCATGCAACGCTCCGCCACTGCGCCAAAGTCCATTGCCAGTGGTCACGTGACCATTTCAGTCGTACTTGCTGATTTCGTGATATTAACTTTGGCACATGCAAGGATCGTCGGCTGCGGTAGCCCATCGTTAGGAGTGTTTGATGGACTGTATGTTCAGACACACTTGTACTCCGCCCATTATTAAAGTCTGATGTTAGTTCCACCACAGGTCGTCTCCTGCTCTGTTTTACCAGGCTGCCCAGCCTACGACGTCCGATATCTTTAATAGGGGTGACCACCAAATCTGGATGTGGTTTCTCCACGTGTTGAAGGCACTCGCCACAGCACTCCTCGAAAACCCGACTAGTCGTGCAGTTTCCGATGGTCTCGTGCCGAGCCTCTGGTCCATCGTAATCTGTTCTCGGTCAAACCCACATAGATCGCGTGCCTTCCCCATTTTGCACACGGACAGCACTCTCATTAATACTAAATGCACCATGTGTGTGTCTGACTGGCAGTCATTCCTCGCCACGTAACGCTGCTATTGCCTGGAGGCGTTTGTATCTATCGTAGATCGGTTGTCATAACATTCTGACTGAACAGTGTATCTTCCTCCAGGAACGTCACACTGTTTGCGATCAGAACATGCTCTAGGATCCTGCAACACACGGACGTCAGCGACGTATATATCCAGTTTTTCGGGATGAGTGACCTCCGCATTTTACCAGTCACACGGAATTATTCCTCACAAAAGCGATTGTCAACGAACATGAGCTAGGAAAAGAGTTAATTCATTATTTTTTATCTTATTTTCAGTACTTCGTAAGGCATCTTACGGTGCCTGGCGGAAAGAAATTTATGCTTCACTGTCAGCACCACCGTTGCCCCCTTACCTTTTTCTGCTCCAGTATCGGATGGTACGTGAGAAGGACCATTATTGGTAAGCCTGCGAGTGAGCTCGGATTTACCTAATTTTACCTTCATCGTCCTGATATTTTTTCAAGATATACGTAGGAGGAACTAACATAAAGGATGAAAATTATTCAGACAGACAAACTCTGGGAGGTTGCACGGCACACCAAAACAAATATTTTTCTCTAATATCCTGAGAGTACTGGTCAATCCAGTAGAGAGTGTATTCGCTCTTCAGTTGTAATGACTGATCTGTTGTACCGGTAGAGGGCGTACTTTTCCGTTGTAGTAACTGTTTCAAATTGACGGCCGCTGTGGCCGAGCGGTTCTAGGCACTTCAGTCCGGAACCGCGCTGCTGCTACGGTCGCAGGTTCGAATCATGTCTCGGGCATGGATGTGTGTGAGGACCTTAGGTTAGATAGGTTTAAATAGTTCTAAGTCTAGGGGACTGATGACCTCAGATGTTAAGTCCCATAGTGCTTAGAGCCCCTTCAATTATTTCAAATTCATATTGAGGTGAATGACTTGGTCCAAAACAGTAGTTTTTTTTTTTTTTTTACTAATGGAGCAATACATCTGGAGCTGATATGTTTGGCGATTGTATAGCGAACCACAACGGACGTGCAGCACAGCGGGTTTATCAACAACAGTATCCCAGTCACCGTACGCCGCACCATTCTACGTTCACTGCTGTATATCAAAGTGTGCTGGTCATTTAGCAGATTACCTGGACAAGGTAGAAGTCGCGTAGTACGAACTCTGTGATTTGATGAAGTTGTCCTTCAACACCTGGAGCAAGATGGTTCCGTCACCACTTGTCAAATGGCACGTAACACAGGAACGAACCAGATGAACGTAACAAACGTCCTTCATGACAAGTTGTTATACACACTTGACTTACAGCATGTGCACCATCTCGAACCAGATGATTATCTACTCAGATCATAGTTTTCTCAGTAGAACCTGGAACAGTCAAAGGCAGTCTACATTTCCATCCTCTAAGCTGTTTAAAGACGGGCTTGGTACTCTCTTCAGCATCCACAATTAACAAGTTTTGAGGGAGGTTAATACACATGCCACATTTACTCGTGCTTATCAAGTGCGGTTCTACGTGAATGTGTGAGCAGGTGTTGCTGGTGATAGTTTAACTGCGCCATGGCTCATACTGAGGCTATTAAATGGCAAGTATTATTAAACTTTTCTATCAGGAGATTGCCAGAATTGCTGCATGACATGTCACTCTGTACAAGACAGCGCATGTTGTTCCAGCATGACGGAGTGCCGGCACATTTCAGTCGTCCAATGCGTCGGTTATTGAACCGACAGTTTCCAAATAAGTGGACTGTACCGTGGTCTGCTCGGTTTTCCGATTTGACCCCTCTGAATTTCTTTGTGTGCTGAGGCGTGCGCAACCAAGTTTACAAAACTCCTTTTGATTCAGAAGAGAATCTGTTGGCCCAGAGAGCAGCAGCAGCAGCAGCAGGAGCTATCAAGGAAATTACTGCAGTCTTTGACCGTGTTAGACAGTTTATGACCCACTGCTGTAACCTTTGTCAGTGTATTCATTACTGAACCTCTACTGTACCGTAGTAACTGAATTGCGCTAGTGTTGTTGTCTGTTGGTAATAAAGAATTAATAATAGCGTATGTTAACTTTTGTAAACTGTAAGTTAGATCTGAAGTCCTCGTAAAATTGTACCTCACAGGACGACATATTACAAAAAGTGTTTTCAGTGTCCTACCCAATCTCCCAGAACTTATTGATTTAATTAATTGTTATCCAGAGGAAACTCCCTCTACTTGTTTAAAAGATACTCAGACGAAGATAAGAGATTAGAGAAAATATTTTTTTGTGTGTTCTGTGCAACCCCTGTAATTCGTTGATTTAAATAAATTTCAACCCGTATTGTTCGACACCTGTCTGAAACTTCTTTCACGGAATTCTGACGATAAACTACACAATCTGTCGCTGGAGTTGGATGACAATCTTTGTAATGCTTCCGAGCTCAGTACACCAATCCCTGACGCAACGCGCAGCTCTTCTTGGGATGTTCCCTATTTCTTCTATCAGTCCTTTCTGGTACTGGTACCAGACAGGCAATATTTAAATATCCATCCAAAAGGACCTTGCGAGCTAAGTCCTTCGTGGATAGTCGACATATTATGAGTCCTCTCCTACGGAAGCTGAGTGAGACATCTGTCTCATCTGCGATTAGTTGTATGTGGCTGTTCCACTTTCAGTCGATCCATACGGATGCACCCAGACATTTAATCCACGTGACTCTTTCCAGTGACTGTTGTGTAGTCCTGTTGTCAACCTTAACGGGTCCTTCTGCCTATTTATGCTCATTACGTTTCATTTTTGTATGTTCATTGTGTACCCCAAATCCCTGAAAAAGCGCCGATCCAGTGCAGGTCTTCGCGAATTTCGCTACAATTCTTTGGCGTTGCGGTTCTCTGTATTTGACAGCATCATACGAGAAAAGCCTCATGGACCTTCTGACACTAATCACCACGTCATTTATATATTGTGCCCAGCAATGGTCCTATAACTGTTCCTTGGGATATGCCCTTGGTTGCTTTTGCATCTGAATATTTCTTTCCGTTAAGAGAGACGCGCGGTGCTCTGTGTGTTATGAACTCTTCAGTTTAATAACAAAGCAGTTCTGATATTCTATATGCACATACTTTGTACGTTGTACGAAAACGAGGACCTGTGTCGAACGCCTTCCGAAAGTCAAGTTATCTACTGGCTTCTGAGTATTGTGGATGTGCAGAGCGAGCTGGGTTTCGCATGAACGTTGTTTGCGAAAACTACGTTGACTCTTTCGGAGGAAATTTTCGGTCTCCGGACATGGCATAATACGCTAGCATAGAAACGTGTTTTCTAGATCAGATTGACGTCAGCGACAGAGACTGTAGTCGCATGCGTTTGTTGAACGACCTTTCTTGGAAGCAGGACTAATTTGCCCATTCTTCCGACCAGTAGAAATGTTACACTCCTCCTGCGACGTAAAGTGCACTGCTACTAGAACAGGAGGGATTTTTTTCTCGTATTCTAAATATTCTTCTAATCCTAGACCTTATTCTGCATACACTGATGGGCAGCACATTATGAACACTGCCCACCGCGAGATTGAATGCTTCCCTCTGAAGCTGAGGACGCGTGACGCAGTAAGGTAAGAATACAAGCGAAAATTCTCGATATAAGTGACTTTGACATAGAGCACATTGTCATAGCCCTGCGGCTGGAACTGAGAATTTCTGAAACGGGGAAGGTGGTCGGCTGTTAGCGTAATACTGTCGTGAGAACCTGCAGCAAGTGGAGAAGGACGATGAAATTACGATTAGGTCGTATTGTATTGGTCGTATACGTCTCATTACAGAAGGTGAATGTCGGAGGATCTCCCGACGTGTAATCCAGAATAGGCACCGATCCGTGGCAGAGCTGATGATAGAGTGCAATTCTGGTGCAGCCGCAAGTGTTTCAGAGCACTACATTCGAAGGCCATTGTTGAACATGGGGCTCCACGGCACACGACGCCTTCGTGTTGCCCCAACGACATCGTTAGTTACGATTGCGGATCACTGAGCTTTGGGCGTGGGTGAATAGAAACGTGTCGCCTGGTCGAATGAGTCGCATTTATTGCTCCACCAGGGAGATGGTTTTGTAGTTGGACGCCGTCATCCAGCCGAATGGCTACTCGAAACGTGCACCGGGCCACAGATGCGGGCTGGTGAGGGCAGAATTACCCGGTTGGGTACAATGAGTCGGTGTTCCATGGGATGTGGGTAGTAATCGACGGCATCACAAAATCTGAGAACAACGTGAACATGGTTGAAGTCTTCCCCGACGGCGATGGTACCTTCCAGAAAGATAACTGTCCATGTCAGAATGCCAGAATCGTGCTATAGAGAGATTCTGAGGAGTATGTTAGTGAACTCTCATTGATGCCTTGGCCAGGAAATACCCGTGATCTGTATCCCCTGAAGGGCCAATTGAATACCCATAAACCACCGTCCCGTAATTTGCGGGAATTTCGCGGTCTGTGAGTAGGCATTTGGAGCCACTAACCTTCGGAAACCTATCAAGGACTTGTAGAATCCATGACAAGCAGATTCGCTGCGGTATTATGTTTGAAAAGTGGACCAGAAAACTATTAATCGAGTGGTCGTAATGTTTTGGCTCATCAGCGTACGTACTCCGCAAGCCACCATACGGTTCGTGGCGGTAGGTACATTGTGCCACTGCAACTCATTGCCTTTCCTAATCCATTCGCAAATGGAGAGATGGACAAACGCCTGTTTATATGCTTCAGTATGACCCCCGATTTCTTTTATCGTGCCTCCGCGGACTTTATGCGAGATGTGTGTTTGACGTAGAATCGTTCTCCGTATGTCACAGCGTCCAACAGTCTTTCACGAAGCATTTCCCCATAATTCTCGATTGTTGATCGAACAAATAAGTAACAAACCTAGCAGCAGTCCTCTTAATTGCTTCCTGTAATCCGACATGGTGGGGATCGATATCACTCGAGCGGTACTCAACAATAGGTCGCACAAGTGTTTTGTTTCTTTTAAAAAATAGCTGCACTTGCCTAGATTTCTCCCTAACAAACCGAAGCTGACAATTCGCCTCTCCCACAAATGACCTTACGCGTTCGTACCATTTCATATCGCTTTGCAAGCCCTTGCATCTAGATAATTAGTCTACATGAATGTGCCAATCAGCCCACCACTCATACTGTACTGTAATCTCACAGGATTGTTCTTCAAACCCATCTGCGTTAACTTAGATTTTCCTTCATTTAGAGCAAGTTGCAGCTCATCGCACCACATAAAGATTTAGTCTAAGTATGTTCCTACAGTCATGTAACGACGCTGTATATTGTAGCGTCAACACCGGACATAGCAGACTGCTTCTCACACTATCCGTCAAATCGTCTATCTACGTACACAAGGCGATTCAGCTGCCCCTACAGATGTGGTTTTATTCACCCCACAGTGCGTAACTACATGTGCCATGCTACAGTGCCAGGAAAAGTGCTTGTGTTAGGAGTATATTACAGTACGTACTCAGTCAGTCCGGTGTTTAACATATTTTCATTCGTACCTCATTTTAAGCATCAATTTCACTATTTGCTACACCCAGTAATTAGGCACGACATATTAACATGGTTACGCCGTGATTCAGTTGCCCCTTCTGAAACTGCTTGATGCAGCCCAACAAGTGTGTGATGTCATCGTAAGGTCAAGATCTCCCTACTGGCTTCATGTATGGTACTACTGATGAGTAAGCTCATCTTGAAAACGATTGTGAACACACCTTCCAGGTGGTATAGCCCACTGGCTATACGTAAGTCCGCCCGCCCGCCTACCACGTAACTATGTCAATATGTCGTGTCTAGTGACCGCATGTAACAAAGAGCAGAATTAATGTTTAAAATGAAGTAAGAGTGATGTAATTAATGCACAAGGTGATTCAAAAGAAACAGATTTCAGTAGTTTATTACCAACTATGAAAGATAGAACCACACTGAACATTTCGATGGACACAGGCCGGTGCAAAGTTTTATGTTCACACAGACACTCAACATTAGTACCATGCGTTGCTCGACAAACATCGAAAGGGTAGTCTATTTCGTTTCACATACGAATCGACAGCTTCATTAATTCGGTTTCTCAGGTCTTGAACAGTAGCTACAGTAATTAGGGCAAAGTGTGGACAACGGCAAGGTGTGAGGTTTGGTGACCTGGGTGGCCAAATTCGGTGAATAAAATCTTGTTTTCCACCTCTTCAAGCCCAAAGTTGTGGGATGGCATTGTTAAGAAATTGCCGCACTTCAAGGTGAACATGGTCCCGTGAACCGTCATGCATAAAAATGAAATCATTGGAATCTTTGTGAAATTGAGGAAACAACCAGTTTTGCAGCAGGTCCAGTTAGGATATTCCTGAAACAGTTCCCTCTCCAAAACAAGTAATGTCCGTAAACTTTGTGAACAGAAACGGCACAAAACACATCCAGTTTCGGTGAGTCTCTTTCATGTTTGACGACGACGCCAGAATTTTGTGATCATCGAATTCTTACATTATGGTGTTTTACTTTACCCGATACACGAAACGTCAAATCGTGCGAAAAGGTGATTCGTTCGGAGAAAGTGTCCTCTGCCATACCCTTGAAAAATGAAAGGCAAATATCATACCGTTTGTTATGGTCGCCGGGACGCAGTTGCTTCAGTAACTGCAAATTGTAAGCCTTCATATGCAGGCGTCGTTTCAGAACACGTCACATCATTGAGAAAGTCAAAGCTCCATGCCTGCCCATCTTGTGAATTTCCAAGGGCTCGTCGTAAATGGATCTCGTACGTGACGCCGACCAGTGCTCTTCCCTTTACATATGCAACCAGCTTCTAATAATTTTGTGTGCCAGTCATAAATCTGCTTGTGCGGTGGCGCCTTCCTGCTGAATCGACGGCGGAGTGCTCATTGCACTTGAGCAACGGGCTAACTTCACGCAAATTCCAACACACTAACTGATTTCTCTTGTGGTGTTGTCGCCATGTTGTTACAAACAAGCAACTGTGTCAAAAATCTGAGCAGTCCTCTATCCAGTGACATGCACAACGTATTTCTGTCTTTTGCAGTTCGTCTGTAATAAATAAATGAAATCTGTTCTTTCTTTGTGAATCCCTCGGTATTAAACACCGAACTGATGGAGTATGTATTCTAATCTACTCGTAATGAAAGCATGTTCCCAACGCCGCGCGGGATTAGCAGAGCGGTCTATGGCGCTGCAGTCATGGACTGTGCGGCTGATCCAGGCGGAGGTTCGAGTCCTCCCTCGGGCATGGGTGTGTGTGTTTGTCCTTAGGATAATTTAGGTGAAGTAGTGTGTGAGCCTAGGGACCGATGACCTTCGCAGTTAAGTCCCATAAGATTTCACATCCATTTGAATATTTTTTTTTTTTTTGTCCCCAACGGCGTAGCTTGGCGCATGGGGTTAATCGTTGCGGAATGCGTGAAACGATATCGGTAGAGGTAGCTGACCCACCCTGCGATGCTGTTTAAAGTGGTGCAGCTTTCCATTAGGTCGAGTCTTCTGAATGAATCCAGTACCTTTTGTAAGATAATCCTGTCCTGCTAGATACTTATGACCTTTCCCTCGATTGTGCCTCGTCTGTGATGAGCTTTACAGTGACACAGACTTCAGCATCAAATCTCTCCTCCACTGCTGCTAACGCATGTAGCTCTCTGTCTCGACGTGTTCTCCAGCTTGCTCATCAGCAAGTGAACCCGGCGTTTATCGCAGAGCTACAGTGAGTTATAGAGCTCCAGAGGGCGATTGCCCGGCCAGGGACCACCTGTTCCCCGCACAGCACGGCACACCGCGGTAGCCGCCCCACCCCGGCTAGCCACTGTGGCGGCGCGTCCTGCAAACACTGCGCCCATTGTCTGCGGGCGCCGCCGCTGTCTCCGTTGTCTGAAGAGGCCGGGCTGCGAAATAGTGATTAATTACAGGGCCCGCCGGGACGCCGCCGCTGCAATTAGAGGCGCGTCCCAGGGGCGACAGTGGCCGCATTGTTACTCAATTACGTCACTTGCCGCGGTAATCACAGGCGGCAAATTGGAACGAATCCTCCATGAATACAAAGTTGCTGGTAGCGGGAGCCCGCGCCTCGCTGACGCATGGCCGGGAGAACGCCGGGACAGCGAGGCGAGGGAGGGGAGAGCGTGCCGTCGAATAATTGTTTGAGTTTGGGAGTGATTGAATTTCACAGTCGCAAACAGATCCAGCGCGCTCATAGCGGCGTGCGCGTCACCCATCTCGCGGGCTGTATTCGCCGGCCGCGCACGGAACATCTTAGACCTGCTGTCCGTTGGGCTCCTTCAATTGGCTGGCCGAACGATCATAGGCTCAGAGTGCTACCGCTTTTTCTTCTCTTAATCGGTGTAAGATCCATCGCATTATTTCTCGTTGTGGATCGCTTGTGGACTCAGCCGCTCCGTACGACGAGCTTGGAGCAGTTAAAGCTGGGCGGCAGGAATCCCTGCGTCCACATGCAATGTTGCTCATCTCCTAGACATAGAGGTAGGCCATTTCTTTTACTAGATTTCTGTTGAAATTACTTTTTACTTATCTATACTAATAATAAATCCATAAAACCGACGCCGGCCAGTGTGGCCGAGCGGTTCTAGGCGCTTCAGTCTGGAACCGCGCGACCGCTACGGTCGCTGGTTCGAATCCTGCCACGGTCATGGATGTGTGTGATGTCCTTGGTTAGTTAGGTTTAAGTAGTTCTAAATTCTAGGGGACTGATGACCTCAGATGTTAAGTCCCTTAGTGCTCAGAACCATTTGAACCATTTTTTTGTAAAACCGACGCGTCTGACTGCTTATCTTCGATCATGCTAATCTCAGAAACAAATAGACGAGATTTCGTAAGGTTTTTGCAGGCATCTTTAGCATAGTTTGGGTCTCCTAACAGACCATTATGTCATCTAAATCGAACTACGGAAATAAAAATACGCCGTGATTTAAAGTTTTACTAAAACTTTCTTGTCTCAACGTGTGTCCGAACAACCTAATCTCCAAACCAGAAGATGGATTCTTACATGTTAACTTCAGCGTAGATAGGAGCACCTCACAAGCAATATTTCATCAAAATCGTTACATTGATGACACTTTCATCATCTGGCCCCATGGTCGTGAAAAACTGGGAGAATTTTTAGAACACCTGAACAGCATTCACGGCCACATCAAGTCTACGATGTAAGTCGAGACAGATAGCGCATTACCCTAAGTTGACGTCCTCGTTCGCCGGAAGACCAATGGGCACCTCAGCCACAGTGTCTACAGGAAACGGACACACACAGATCGGTATCTTCACGCTCTCAGCCACCAACATCCGGCAGAAAAACGTGGCGTTTTGAATACCCCCGCCCATCGTGCTAAAGTCGTCTCAGACGCAGAAAGTCTGCCACTAGAACTTTGCCACCTCCGAAAAGTCTTCCGGGAAAACGGGTACAGCCACAGACAGGTGTCACAGGCTATATCTGGTGTGACATGCAAGAAACACACCAACAGAGAAGAGAACACCACCGAAGAAGAAAACAAGAAACTTGTGTTTTTGCCTTTCTGAGGTACAGTGTCGGGAAAGATTAGCCGACTCTTGAAGAGATATAACATTGCATCGGTGTTCAGGCCCTCAGAAAATCTTCGTCAGCTGGTGAGGCTTGCGAATGACGATCTAGGGCTTAGAACGCCTGGAGTGTACAAGATACCATGTCAGTGTGCCTGTTACTACGTCGGCCAAACAGCACGCACGGTGGAGCAACGCCGGACGGAACACGAGAGGTGCTTACGCCTACGCTATCCAGAAAAATCAGCCGTGGCAGAACACGCCTTCCAGTGGGGTCACAGCCAACAGTGCTGCTATATAACGACGCGGTCATGGCGACACAGCAGTCATTGTTACCACTTGACAATGACTGAGGTTGAGCTCGGTCGCAAGCTCGTGGGATTTTAACCACCTGCAGACGTTGCTGGAGGAGGTACCTCTAGGTATCAGAAAGAGGGTGTGGTTTCAGCATGATGGGGAGCCAGCGCTCTATGCAGAAACAGTGTGAGCAATATTAACCAGTACTTCTGGCAATAGTTGGATTAGACAGGGAGGATCTGTGCGTTGTCATCCAAGATCCCTCGACCTCACCCCAACAGATTTCTCTCTTGTCCAGTTACACAGAAAATGTGGAAAAATACGTAAAAATATGGAAAATATAGCAGAAATACGAAAAAATATGGAAAAACATAGAAAACATGTTTCATTAGCGATTTATAAACCTTGCAGGCGCTTTTCTGTTAGATCACTAAAGCACATGCTTAAGGCCTCTAAAGATGTGCGGTAGCTAAAGCGCAGTTGGTAAGCTGCTAAACTGAAAAGCAAAGATATGTTTCGTCCATTACAATCGCACAACGGATGGAAACACATTCAAATTAATTCATACAAAGATAGGTTACCGTCGCTCTAAGCGGGCGGGTTGTAATGGCGATACACATTTTGTCTACACTCGTCTCCATGACTCAGAGGTGGAGCAGTGGTTAGCACACTCGACTCGCATTCGTGAGGACGGCGGTTCAAACCCACGTACGGCTATTCTGATTTAGGTTTTCCGCGATTTCTCTAGATCGCTTCAGGCAAATGCGAAAATGGTTCCGTCGAAAGAGCACGGCCGACTTCCTTCCCCCACCCTTCCTTAATCCAAAGGGACCCATTACCTCGCTGTATGGTCCTCTCTCCGACACCAACCAACCAACCAATTTAGATTAACAGACAATACTATTATTTAGTGTTCGGCTAATTTTCAGTCATTTGCCACAGTTTCAGCTATTTTTTTTTTTGTTTTTACTGCACGCACATCAATTTGTACGGTGCTCCACACATGAGACATAGAATATAGGTTGGAATTTAGGATATTCCACATAGTTAATATTGCGTAGGCGATACACATTCGCATATTCTAAAGGCAGTTCTTTGCAGGAGCTGAAAGGTGTGGTTTGTGCGCAGTATGGTAAGTTAAGGTTGGCACCATCACTGACTTGTCGCAGCCTCAAAACTGTCTAACAGCCAGCATGTGCCTGTCACTGCCCCATAATTTAACAAGTAAAGCAGTGCATTATTTAAGGAAGCACATACACTCTTGCTACAGACTGGAACTGGCAGGCGTTAAAAACAGGCGTTCTAATGGTTCGATTCCTCGGGACAGTATCTTTAAAATCTTGGATGTTACCAATTTAGGATTGGCTCCTATCGGGCAGAGAATATATGTAGCACTTTTGTCACCCTGCTATTTGTCTATTGGGCTAATAAGAGCACGCAAAAATTTAGAAGTATATCTTACAGACAATCAGGATTGAGAATATTTTATAAATTATTATTCTGTCTGCCTGTAATTTTAATTATATGCCACTTAACTATGCATCCAATTCCATTCACCTGCTGAAGTACTGGCAATTCGTTATAAGCAAACTGCATTTCAAAATCAGGCTGGGGTGTATATGCTGTACAAGACTGCAGATTTTAACGGATTGTTTGTTAGTGATGGGAGGCAGAACCACAAATAGCTGTACTCTGGTAAAGAAAAGAGGACTGACTCGCACGTTTGAGGACTGTATCTTGTTGGAAAACTATCTTAAATATCTGTTTGCATTGCAGCCCTGAACTACTGCCTACCTTCAAAAGCAAATTGCATCTCAAAGTCAGAAGGGGGGTGAATATGCCATAGAAAATTGTAGTTCTTTTAATGGAAAAATTATTAATGGCAGAGTGTAGTACCACAAAGCAATAAACTACTAAAAAGCAGGGCTGACAGTTGTTCGTAAAGCAGCTTGTAGGATATTCGACTAGCAAAGAGAATCGTCAAGCCCAGTGCAAGCTCCAACACAGACAACAAAGATGTGTAGCGTATCCAACAAAAACGTCGTATATGGAGTTTGTTCCTTAAGAAATCATATTTCTTCTCATGGATGTTACAGGCACAATCATTAGGACTACTGAACACCGATTTAGAGAGAAGCATTCGATAAAGTCAGCCATCCGTACCTAAGGACTGTGTTACAGCTTCGCAGATTTCCACAAGCAATAATTAATCAATAGCAAATGGTTCCGAAAGAACAAAGGAACTGACATATTATGGAAGACCTATCAGTCCAGCGTTCTATCAAGCACAGTTCCCCTATGTCAATGATATTGTTCACCAGCTTTCTAGAACCATTAATCCATAGGTTCAGCACCGACATACTAGGACTATACTTTGGTGCATGATGGTTCATGATGCATGCCTATTTTGATGATATCGCCATTAAACTTCCGGAACCCTGAGACATCACGAAAATCTCCGACATAAGTACGTTTACAAGGAAGCAGCTGAGATGGCAAAAGAAAAATTTTGCGGCTCAATAAAAGTGTACAAACCACGCTACATCCCTTTACCGAGTGTGTCGAAATGTAAGCGTTGAATATGGAACGACATAATTAATTTCCATAGAAACTGTAGAAATAATGAGAGCTGCTCTGATAGCACATACTATAGGACTAGGGCACTGAATGTCATTCAAAGAACTGAATACATCAAAACACAGACCCTGTCTAAGAGAAACGATATGATGTAGCCAGTGACCAGCTGACGAAATCACATACAGAAGACAGTGTAACAGATCGTAGGGAAACTGTTCAGCCCTTCTCACGAAAAATTTAATAACACTGAAATTGCCTGCAAGTTGGTTGGATTTACTGAACACGGAGTACGGCATCATGGCAGAAAAATAGCAGATTACAGACAGATGTCATAAACGACATTTCGGTCGTTATTACCTACAGAGACGATTCCTAATGAAAGATGTTATACGAGAGGAACAATAATCGGAATCATTCAGAAGAAAATTCCATGCCAGATTAACGTGGAAGACAGTATGGGCAATTTCTGACGTCAAATCCATTAGCACACAGTCATGCTCAGCGGCAAAGTTCTTATGAATGGTTTAATTCCCCTGGGACAGCGGTGACCACTAGGCTTCCGGCCACCCTTCTGCAGAGTTACGCCTGACCCTGGGAGACGATAATATGTGTGTCTCGACCTCCCATTTTTAGCTTGTGTTTAAAATAAATTTGCTTACCATTCTTATCCAATGCCAATAGTAGCGGCAGCAATAGCTTACAGTATACATTTAGCGATTCTTTGTGAGTTGTCATACTAAGATTTCCCTCATTATTTACAAGCACACAATAATCCTATAATGTCATATTCCTCTAAGGCAACCTTACAGTAATATCATTATTTTGTAACTCACTATTAAAGCTGGAGAGATTCATCTTATAATTGTTACATATATGTTTAACACTGGATATTGGTGTATTTGTTTAAATATCGCACTCTGCTAGTTGGCTCTGAGAACTATGGGACTTAACTTCTGAGGTCATCAGTCCCTTGGAACTTAGAAGGACTTAAAACTAAGTAACCTAAGGACATCACACACATCCATACCCGAGGCAGGATTCGAACCTGCGACCATAGCTGTCGCGCGGTTCCAGACTGTAGCGCCTAGAACCGCTCGTCCGCCACGGCCGGCTCTCTGTTAGTAATTTTATGCAGTATAGAGATGTATCTGTTTAAATTTTGTACGTTGCTAATTGTTTAGCATATTATATTGGTATATTTATTTAAATATAGTACTGTGCTAAGAGCTAAAAGTTTAAGATGGTGTATTTATATCTGTCTTAAAATGGGAATGTGGATATTTGGAGAAAATTGGTAAATTAGAACAAACTGGAAATAGCAGTGTAGTCATACACTGGAGTACTCACAGAAAATGCCATGACATAATTAAATTACAGTAATTCAGCAGTACCCAAGAGACTTTGTAATGCCGAACTAGGCCGGCCGCGGTGACCGTGCGGTTCTAGGCACTTCAGTCCGGAACCGCGTGACTGCTACGGTCGCAGGTTCGAATCCTGCCTCGGGCATGGATGTGTGTGAAGTCCTTAGGTTAGTTAGGTTTAAGTAGTTCTAAGTTCTAGGGGACTGATGACCTCAGATGTTGAGTCCCATAGTGCTCAGAGGCATTTGAATGCCAAACTATCTTATGTCACAAATTATATTAATATTTCCCGATTTTTTAAGAATATGTTATGATGTCATTTAATTATAGTAATTTGACCATATGTCAGTCATAAATTGTAGTGTCATAGTATTTTGTATCATAAATTATGTTTATATGAGTTAGAGACTTTGGGAAAGAAAGTGAATGGATGGGTGGGAATTCGTGACTATCAGTCGCACAGAGAATTGTGGTAATGCAGTGCCAAAAGTTGAACACTTTGCCGGTTCGGGACTCGAACCCAGATTTATACTTTTTCACGGGCAGTTGCCTTGACCTGTTTTTTTTTTTTTTTTTTTTTTTTTTTTTTTTTTAACAATACTAAGGACCGTTTCTTGGACTCGCAACATCATGCGGCGTCGATATTCCACGAGCCCCACAGCCTACCAAGTTTTTAAAAAAAAATTTTAAATTGAAGAACACGGTCAGCGGCAGGCTGGAGGAGGCATGGGTCGAATTCCAAGGCCTGGCCATGATGTCTCCCCCCTCCTATCACCGAAGAGCGCCGTAAATTTCTTTATATAAATCAACAAATAAAAAGGAGCCATACTCCAAGATGATGATGATAATGTGAACGAAAAGGGCCATCTTGACCGCTGGGACCGCCTTATCGAAGCGGGCGGGTAGTAAGAGGCGGTCGTCACTTCAACGGGCAGCGCCAGTCGTAAACCAGCAGCGTCTCTGCTGCACACAGAGACTGTTCCTGTTACATGTGGGGATCGTGGCAACATCACTTCTGTAAGTCAACTTTTTCTCACATCCGGCACACCCAAGCTGAACTAATGCCAGTATCTGGCGGATCAGTTTTCAGTCTTTGTTCGTCTGGGGGCACATGGAATGGTCAGCTAGGCGAATGGCATGTAGCCTCTGTCGGGTCGAAAATTTCTCCTTGGTGACGACATGCCACGCTGACCACACTAAAGTGGACAGGAAGGGCGCGCGGATGGCTCGTCAAACCCGCGTCCAGTTGACCGTGAGGTATCGTCGTACAATGTCGTCAGCCTGATTCCAGCGTTGGAGAACACTACAATAAGCCTTTTGCTGTCGGATTCCGTGTCTCCGGTATAGCTCCCAATATATAGCTGTGTTACAGGAAAACCGTCCTAGCGTGGGCGGTAAATGTCCAACAGATGGGTGAGCACAGCGTGTGTTGGGTCACCTGTGCTGTCACGATCCCAGGAAGATTTCTGTTGGTCAAAGACAGAATCGCCGCATTGAGCAAAGGTACAGAGCGAGTGCTCTGTGCTTGACCGTGAGTGACCCCTTTGTGGATGGGTAAAGCAAGAGCAGCAAAAGGAATCTTAGAAACTGCAACAGCGTTCATCACGTGTCCGAACGCTCTAAGCGTGTCTGTCATCTGTAACACGTGGGCATAATGGTTAAGATGAGAAGCCATGTACACACTGACGTACCAAGTTCGTTGCTGAATGTCCAAAGATCTAAATTTGTTAAGGCAACCCTATGTGTGGAGTAGTTTTAAGATCTTACGATACGTAAATACTGCCGTACTTTGTATTTGTCGATGTAATTATATCCCTAAACATTTGAGCATTTGGACCTTTGCATCCAGGAGTGCATCCAGTTCTGCAGGCGTTCCTCGTCCCACCTCCATGTAGGTTGATCACACTGCCGGCCACCGCCCCATACTGCTGGAGCCAGGAAAGCCCCATTCGTATTTTGTCCAACCAATCCATGCTAAGAACATATCATCGGCCTACGCACCACATCGAAAGGTCACGGAGACGAGGTTAAGATCTTACAGGCGTTGCGGCAGTCCATGAAGCGCGGTTTTGAGGGCAACGGTGAATAACATAGCAGAAAGAGGACAGCCCTGTTTGACGGACAGGGGCGGACCGATAGCCGTTTACTATAACCCTCGTGACCGCCCCGTGGATCAAACTAAGCATAACAGATGTTGTCACCCGCGGGATACCGTAACTGCAAGCAGCAAAACCATGTTCGATGCAATCGAAAGCATTGTCAAAATCCATAGCAACAAGAACGCCATGGAGACGGCATGTCTCAGCGCCACCACGTCTCTATACATGCTCAAACTCGTAAAAGCATTAGTGTTGCCACTGAGACAGGTTTTCTCAGAGTGAATGGCCGCCATTACTGTAGATCTGAGCCTCTCATGGACGATGCTTGTCAACAGTTTGTAGTCGGTGTTTAGCATTGTCAATGGATGAAAATCAAGTGGGTGACTGCTTCCTTCGGATTTGGGCACCTGAATCAAGAGGCCCTCATTGAATTGAGAAGGTACTTGAAAATCGGGGTTGAGGAGTTCTCTGTACACCCTGGGGCCATAAGATAAAAAAATCATTTTGTAAAATTTAGGAGGGAATTCGTTAGGGCCTGGCGTTTTGTTGGCAGCACAGCGCAACATAGCATCTTGTAGTTCTTGCAAAATTACCTCCAACAAGATCGTAGCATCATCTTGTGGGTTCCGGGAGACGGATAGGTCAGACAGGAGTTCCCTGACTCCTTCATCCATGATGTACTCTCCCGCACAGAGAAGTGTATGTGACTATGTGAACGCTCGGACGATACCCATTTGCGTTTCAGCTCCTCGTCCATCCTCCGTCTCCTCTTGCTGCCTCCTGTCTTGAATGATATGGTGGAGGGAAGATCGTCCTCTGTTGTCCTCGCCCGCACCTGCACAACTGCGAGAAGTACCACGGTGATACGTTCTGGCGATTGACGTTCAGGCGACAGCGGTTGCACAGCCTTTTTGCGCAGCAAAGTGTAGTAGAGATCAGTGGTCGCGGTACACTAGCGCCATCTATGTCGTTCAAAGCAGTCTAATTTTCGGCACAAGGTGCTTTTGACACACCGTAACCACTACTGAAGTGTGGAAACTTAGGCATCTGTTCCAAGTGTATCAGCTTCGCGTCTACAAGAAGAGCGGTATTGAAGCGCCACCGACCCCTAATTCGTAGGGCGCGTTAGTGGGGGAGGGTGAGACTACACATATACGCTAGGTGGTCCATGCACGCTGCTGGCCAGATCTCAGTGTCGACAACTGTTGATCGCAGGCCGCGTGTGACGTAAACACGATCCAAACGGCTCGCGGAATGGCTAGTAAGGTAGGTGTAGGCCTTTCGGTCTCCGTGTTGTATGACCCATGTGTCTGACAAAACCAAGTCCTTTACAAGCACCTGAAGTGCCGGGCAGGTGGTATAGTGCAACATACGGTCGGATGGTCTGAGCAAATAATTAAAATCTCCACCTACTACGAAGTTGTCGGCATTGTCCTGCAAGAGCAGTGCTATGTCTTCGGCATAAGAGGTGTGGCGTTCTCTCCCTCTGTCGGTTTCGAAAGGAGCATACAGGCTCACTAGAAGAACTCTACCAATTGTGAGTGCGACCCCAGGGGCACACGGCAAATAGAATACGTTGCCGTGAACCGTTCCTTTAGCAGAATAGCCGTACCACCTCCGCCCACATCTGAAGGCATAGCGTAGGCGTCATATCCGTAGGTATGGATACAGAGTCCTTGGTCGGACTCGAAGGAAAACAACTTCAGATCTGCAGCTGGTAATGTATCTTGAAGCATACGTGTTTTGAGAGCAGAAGTAATGCCGTTGACATTGACCGTGGCGGGAGCTGTCCTTGGTATTACAGGCGGGCAGTAGTCACGGTGTGCAGCGTCTTCAGGGCGAAGAGATAGGAAGCGGTGGGTGTACCTCATGCCGGCCTTGTCGTCTCACGCCGTCTACGTAGACGCGGCCAACGTCATCGGTGTACCGTCAGGGTCCTGAAACGGTCGTCCATCTCCATCTCCTGCGCCCAGTATCCCAGAGAGGTTGGTGACACTGATTCTCGAACGGCAGACGTAGTCGTGGGTGCATCCCTCGGGGGGCGGGCCTTCGGTGATCTCCTGCATCCCAACTGTCCACGGTCCCGCCAGTAGTGGGGGAAGACATCGCACCATGTGGCACGTTAGGATCGGCCACGTCAGATCGGTGTATCGGGTGACGCACCTTATCAGCTACCGTTGATTCCTCAGGCCGTTCTACTGTCTCGGTCGTTAAGCGCCGTTTCTTATGGCGCTTCGGAGGTTTCTGTTTCGCTCTGTGTCCGGAGCAGGGCAGAGGACGGAAGCGGTATCCTGTTCTTCTACTTCCACCTCAACGTTGTCTTGTCGTTGCAACGGCACGTGTGTCCCGCCTGCGCTTGGCGACAGGGCAACAGAGGCACTGGCGCTGGGGTCTCCACACCGGAAGTGTTGCAGGGACCTCCAGGGCTTGCACCAGTATAGGAGGGTCGTTATAGACAGCTGGCGTCTCCATTCTTGCCACCACAACATACGTAATCGGCATAGCAGTCACTGTCGACAGTCAAGTCTGATCGTCTGAGGGCGTCTGCACGAGCCGGCGTTGTAGTCATTCTGTACGTACATGGCCTACCTGTCCACATCCGGAGAAGGTCCTGGGTGATTATCGCTCGGCAACCATCGATTGTTAGATACAAAAGAATATGGTGGTGTAGTTCAATGCGGACCTGTCGCACCCCGTTAACGACACTGGAAGTTTCAAAGGTCTTCCATTTTTCCACCGTATGGCCGAGGACTGTGCCATAGGGGAAGAGCAAGGACGACCAAATCCTCTGGAACTTCAAATGGTAGCTGAAACACGCCCGCATTTTGTATTCTCAGTCCAGTACGTCCAAGTGTTACCACATCCGCGTTTCCGTTAGAGTTGCACGATAAACAAGTAGAAACACAACAGATCATTCGGGTCAACTTGAATCACATCCCGTAAAAAATCTCTTTACTTATTGGGCCTTGGGTCTAGAGTACATTGCATCTAACTGCAGCATGATCGTGTCTTTCCGATGCGAAAGAGCCATTCGATGTTAGGAACGTAATTGTGACACTGAACACTAGCGCGCGGTAAACAACAACAGACCCAGCAACGCGGCACGGAGCTCCCGGGACGTAGCACACCGCTCCTCAGCCAAAGGCCGACTGTCCGCTACGGCCATCTGGACACGATCCCTAACGGACTCAAATTTCCAGCTTATCGCATGCTGCAATACAGTGATTCTTGTCCACTGACTCCCTACTCACAAATTATTGATTCCTTTAGGACTATGGTCGATATTAGTTGCCGGCCGCGGTGGCCGAGCGGTTCTAGGCGCTTCAGTCCGGAGCTGCGCGACTGCTACGGTCGCAGGTTCGAATCCTGCCTCGGGTATGGATGTGTGTCATGTCCTTAGGTTAGTTATGTTTAAGTAGTTCTAAGTTATAGGGGATTGATGACCTCCGATGTTAAGTCCCATAGTGCTCAGAGCCAATTGAACCATTTTTTTATATTAGTATATCTTCACTGAAACAAATTTCAAGGAGTTGAGTAATTCACCCGTGCCCCAGTCACACACTGTGATATTAAAGTGTCTCATCTCACAAATTACGGTCCTGTTTGTCGCCGTGTTTTTACTAGGATAACTCTGTTGCTGCTGATCGTTTCACTACGAATCTCACATACCTGATTCAAAAAATGGTTCAAATGGCTCTGAGCACTATGGGACTCAACTGCTGTGGTCATTAGTCCCCTAGAACTTAGAATTACTTAAACCTAACTAACCTAAGGACATCACACACATCCATGCCCGAGGCAGGATTCGAACCTGCGACCGTAGCAGTCGCACGGTGCCGGACTGCGCGCCTACATCCGCGAGACCACCGCGGCCGGCTCACATACCTGGAACAGAAATAAAAGGGGTGAGGAAGAGGGGGCGCTCTTGATTCAAGTCTTCCTATTGGCCTAGAGAGGGAGAATGGTGTGCGAAGGGGAATGTGATGTCATCTTACATCAATATCTGTTCTAGCATACCCAGAGTGGACGTGTTACATTTATTTTCCGGACGTTTCTAAGCCCACAGATTTCTGAGTTGCATGGCTGACCTCAGAGAGGTCATAGAAAGGTGTCTCAGGCTGCCCATCCAGACATTGAATGTACCACACGTAATTATCCGAGAGAGGTGAGTAGATGGGGAATTTCCTGCAAGCGTGACGTGACCTTGAGATAAGACCGTTATCTTAGCCAAAATCGGAACTGATACTCTACAAATGCTCTATGACTAAACTTAGTAAATAAACTGTTTATTCAGTTCTGTACAAGGCGGGAATCAAAAACAATACATACTGGGAAGAAGGAAATATTTAAAATTGATCGTTCCAAATTTCTCGGTATGCGTGGTCATCAGAACATGAGTTGGAAATCGCATATTATAGATATTTTGTATCCTTTGAGTTAGCAACATTTTCTCTACGTTTAATTGATTATTTTGACGATCAGAATATTGGGACACTTTGTCTACTCCCTTTAATTGATATCTTACAGAATAATTTTCAGGAGTAATAACAAACATAGACACTAAGTATTCATTGCACAGAAACGTTCTGCTAAGGATACTATCTGGCTACCATCCTTGAACTTCATGTAGGCAGCCGTTGGGAATACTAAATGTTAGGGCGTAAAGTCAGCGCCGGCACGCCAGTCAGGAACGACAGAGAAGGGAAGGCTGTGACAACAGGTCAGCCAATCTCACGCTGACCGTCCTCCCTTCAAGACGGCAACGAGACAGCAGCGGCCCCTATGTGAAGACGACAGAGGCACGACGCCCGACTGGTGGCAGCCCACTTTGATAGCAGCTTCAATGTTAGCCACTTGGTTAGCAGATGCAACGTAGCCTCTTCATTAGCAATATCTACGTACCTCAGTTGGAGATCAGCAATCACTGCAGTTCAGTTGACAAATTATTGTTAGTGGCGGTCGCTATAACCAGAAGTGTTACTTGTGTTTGTCTATTCTGAAGAAGAATGATTATTTTGTATGTCGCCCTTTGCTTGCGACTTGCACTTGTGGATGATCATGTGTAAAGGACTGCCAGAATTCTCAGATCAAAGCAAAGTGTTTATATTTTTCTTGTTGTAATAAAACTCGTTAATACGAGTTGTTCGATTGTTTGTCTTGTGAACCTAGTATGGTAAATTCCTAGACACAACACGAACATCATCCTCACATCACATTCATTCTTTTATAAAGTTCATTGTGGAGAATTCGGCATAATGTGAATGTAATAGTTCAATCATAAATACATAATTAATTGTAATACCCAAAATCGGGTCCATTTATTCACAACCTGACTTCCACAGAATAGCAAAGTATGGAGAGATAAAATATTTGACTAACGCCCTTGTGCATTAAAAGTGCTGGTATGTAATGAAAGGTTTAATGGCAAGTTGAAATCATTCCTATCTCACAAATCCTTCTACTCCATAGTTAGTTCTATTCCTTAACTAGTTCCACAGTAAATCCTTTAGATTAAGAGTTTTAAAAAATCGAGTTACGTAAATGAACCACAGGCAGCCATGTTATCGTAGAGTCATAGAGAAGATACAATCTAAGGCAAAAAGAAAAAAAAAAAAAAAAATACGACGTACCACGAAGGAATTATCCTTATGCGACAGATGTCGGTATATGTGACGCACATCTAAGAAAACAGGAATGAATACAATTTCAGATAATTCGAGAGAAAAAATAGCTTTTGTTCTGTCTCACGGCAGGTCTTGTCATGAGGGAAGCGTCGTCAGAGAGGTCCACCGCATGAGCGTCTAGGGAAGTGATTCCAGTGGTGGTTTCCCGTTGCCTTCCACTGCTGATGATAAAATGATGAGGACAACACAACATCCAGTCCCTGAGGGGAGAAAAACTCCTACCCAGCCGGAAATCGAAACCGGGCCCCTTGGCGCGACAGACCACCGCGCTGAGCACTCAGCTATCCGGGCGGGTATTCAAGAGAAAGAGCTTCATAATTTGAGAAGGTCTATAACGAGCTTGTTCACATCTGGGTCTTACGCAAGCAGTTACTCGGCACTGAATGACAGAGCTGTTGGAAATGCTCCTGAAGCATATCGTGCCAAATTCTCTCCAATTGGCGCATTAGATCGTCCAAATCCTGAGATGGTTGGAGGACCCTGCCCATAATGCTCCAAACGTTCTCGATTGCGGCGTTTCCAGAGACATTTACGGTCTGTATTCTTGTTGATTGGAGTATAAGAATCTTTAGTGATGAGTCCCGCTTTGAACTGAGCCCCGATAACATACGAAGATGTGTCTGGAGACACCTCAAACAGCGGTGGGACACCAATCCAGCATTCGCTGGCCACACGACCCAACAGCCAGGAGTACTGGTGTGTGGTGCCACTTCATTTCATAGCAGTACCCCTTCGGTTGTTACCCTCGCCATCTTTAGAGCACAGCGGTATGTCGACGATATTATACGCCCCGTTTTGTTGCCCTTCATGGTAAGCCATCTTGGGCTTACGCCAGCATACGGCGAGTGTTTCCGCTGCTTGTTTTTATGCTTGGACTGCAAGATCGCCGGACCTCTCCCCAGTTAAGAATGTTTGGAGCATTATGGGCATGGCCCGCCAACCAGCTACAGAATTTGACGAACTAGCCAATTGTTCAGAATTTGGGACGATATCCCTGAGGAGGACATCCAACAAATCTGCCAATCAATGCTAAATTGAATAATGGCTTGCATAAGGGCTAGAGGTGGACGAATGCGGACTTGCTCAATTTATGAATCTCTTTCAACCGAAAAAAAGTCCAATTCCTCTGTAACTGTAATCAACTGCTTTTCTGTACTTGTACAGTACTTCTACCGATTTCCGTTGCATTCCGATAGTTCCTTCGTGATGCGTCGCTTTGTTCCTTTAAAGCGTATATCTTATTCATGAACCTACTGACACGTTGGACATCGTGGAGAACTGTCGCAAATATGATTTACAGAATGTGCAAATGCACACTGAACTTCAAACGACAATAAAAGCAATAGAAGTAGCACAGTAACATATCTTGTATCAGATTGTAATAGGAGAGATGGTGCGGTAGTATTCTGACCGAGGCTACACGGCTGCCGTTATCGCATGGAAATGAATGCAGCTGGGGGGGCTGTTTCACACGCAGAGGCGGCCGTCCTCTGCTAAATCAATTTGCATAGGTAGCACTCGGTCGTCGCGACAACTGCAATATACTGCACAATGCGGCGACGCCACCCCTCTCCGTGTATGCAACGCATACGTCGCCGTGGAGGAAATTCGCTGTAAAGCGCAGACTTTCTGGCTTAACGTGTCAAGTCTTTGAATACAGACGGGGAAGATAAGGTGGAATTTGTTGACAGCATGGACAGCATCGTTTTTCCATTCCTGCCAGTCTTAAATGCAGAGCGGCGAGAGTAATGGAAGCCGATGACAAGAGCTCGTCCCAGAGATCAAATGGCGTCTGGTTTTGCTGAAGACGTGTGGCTCTTACATTTTCATAAATATGTCAATAGTACATCACCTTAGCAATCTAAAATAAAACATATGCCACAAAAATGTGAACAAATCGAAAGGAGGCAGTCATCGGTGATATGAATTGAGCATGTAGAAAAGTCAGGAAAACTTTCCAAAAACTGAAAATCGAAGGCGTCATCATTAAGAGCTGAAACGTCCCCCTAGAAAAATTAATGAATTACTGTGCTGATTAACCTCTTACGTTATTTTATTTTCAAACAGCTGAGCAGAACTGAACGTACTCAGACATTTCGCTCTTTACCTATTCTGATCAACACTAAACTGACAGCCAATATTTTTAGCGCAACGCAATCTGACTTTCAATAATCCCTGCAAGAGAATGGCCCTGACTAACATTAACCTATACGTTTCACAAATCACTTACCTCACAAAAATCTTCATTACTCGAACTACTGTAATACAGCGAGCGCCAATACTGCCAGCTAAAAAAAAGATTCAAACTACTGAAGGCACTAGCTACTGATAGGCATAGTTAGCAAATGAAAGATTTTGATAGGGAACAAACAATGTAATTACCTTAATAGTGTTCAATTGTCATAATATATATATATCAGTTCATGACATCTAGTCTTACAAATTTACTCTCTCTGATGGACACACGTCCAGATCATCCGCTCTCAAAACTCCGCCATCTCTCTCCCCACACCCACCACTGCTGGCGGCTCACCTCCAACTGCGCAACGCTACACACTGTTAACAGCCAAGTGCCCAACACTACAATGGCGAATATTCCAACAATGCAACCCAGCCACAGACTGCACACAGCACAGTCAGTGATTTTCATATAGAGCGCTACATGGCGTTACCAACATAAAAATCTAAACAGCCTACTTAGAGAGCGCGAATGAAATTCCACTGCTAAGTTCAGAGGACAGAGCAAGCAGGTCAAAGACAGTGAAGACATCCACGACAGGACTAACAGTCTGCCGCCCGGGGTGGCCGAGCGGTTCTAGGAGCTACAGCCTGGAACCGCGCGACCGCTACGGTCGCAGGTTCGAATCCTGTCTCGGGCATGGATGTGTGTGATGTCCTTAGGTTAGTTAGGTTTAAGTAGTTCTAAGTTCTAGGGGACTAATGACCTCAGAAGTTAAGTCCCATAGTGCTTAGAGCCATTTGAACCATTTGAACTAACAGTCTGCTGTCGTGACGAAATACGAAATGGATGCTCATTTAAAGGTCGCTCTGGATCTGGTATCACGGTCCGAGTCTGACACTGCACTGGAACACTTGTTACCAAACGAGGCACATGGAATGAACACCACTACTGCAGGGTTTTTAAAATAGTTGTACAGAGTACCAAGAAAAAGATTATTATTCAAGTTAATCGTATTGTATCAATGAGACTGACAACAAAGAAAGAATGAAATCCATACAATCCCGAACACAACAACACAAAATTACACGCCACAGCAATATTATCTTGATTAATGTGATACGTACACTGATGTTCAGAAAAAAAACAGAACACCTTGAAAGACTGGAGATAAGACGCGAAACGGCTGAGCTAGCATGACAGAGCGGATTAGGTTGTGGAAAGGGACCAAAATGAGTTGCTGTCAGTTGCACTCACATACAAACTTTATTTGTCTGCACACATAATATTACAACAAGAATGGAAAACATTCATAGTTTTAATCGACTTCCTTTTATTAACTTTAGAACGGCTGAATGCCACACTCAAAATCCAAGATGCAAGGCCTAAGTAAGAAATTTACATACAGGGTTCTTCTGGAAGTGTGACCCAAAAATATTTTCTAAATGTTCAATCTAAACAGGCCGAAGGCCTTACTACTTTAATTTTAATGGAACTCGGCTGGAGGTCCCATATTAATCAATAAGAAGTGTTTCAAACAGCAGAAGGCCTTATCTTAAAACAACTGATGCAAATTCGGCTAAAGGCCCCGTACAAAAACATCACAATCGTGTGATTTAAGGGCAAGACAAGAACATTAATTTAAGAGATATCACTACTCGGATGAAGGCCGCACATCAGCAAATAACGGCTTAAGCCCTGAAAGAAAAGTTTCAGTTTTAAAGGCAGAAGGTCGAACCATAAAACATTTCATATAAAGTAAGAATAACAATCTCATGCCCTAAGGGCAAGACAGGAACATTAATTCAGGTTGTATCAAAAGTCTGCTGAATTCCACACATCAACCAAATAACTAAAACTCAAAGAGAGAAGTTACGAAGTAACACACACGGGACGGGGCTCAGAACTTTCAAAGGGTCGGCCTGGAATTGTAACACTAAAGCCCGTTTAGGTGAGACAGGCAGGCTGACCAACAATCTTTTAATTGGAAGGCAACCCAACCGACAGACGGCCGACAAACCAACCATCGCAACGGCTGTGAAACTACACGCCGTGGCGGACAGCACCAACTCGGTGAGAAAACACTCACTCGCTGCTATGTCGCAACTTGCTACTGCAGTACAGACAGCATTTACAGCATTGCTCATTCGAACTGACACAGGGTACACAGTGTTGCACGAAACACTGCCACAAGAAAGTCGCACACTCATAAAACGAATCACTGATAAACCACTGGAACAAATCTGTGGTGTCACCGCCAGACACCACACTTGCTAGGTGGTAGCCTTTAAATCGGCCGCGGTCCGTTAGTATACGCCGGACCCGCGTGTCGCCACTGTCAGTGATTGCAGACCGAGCGCCGCCACACGGCAGGTCTAGAGAGACTTCCTAGTACTCGCCCCAGTGGTACAGCCGACTTTGCTAGCGATGGTTCACTGACAAATTACGCTCTCATTTGCCGAGACGATAGTTAGCATAGCCTTCAGCTACGTCATTTGCTACGACCTAGCAAGGCACCATTATCATTTCCTATTTATCTTGTGATGCATGTACCGTCAGACCGATGTTCACCAATTATGGATTAAAGTTAAGTATTCCAGTAGCTACGTACCTTTTTTGCTAGTATAATTACTTTATCTGTTCCAGACCTCACGCCAGCCTGCGTGAGCTTAAACGCGTGCCTTTCGGCTACCTCCTAGTGGCTTGGCTGTCTTGCCAAGTCACAACAAAATCACCGGCGGACACACACGCAAACCCGAAGGACGGTCGGTGCCGAAACACACGTCGTCTGACCAGACGACCGACCAACAACAAACCAAGGGCGTTGGCCCTCAAACCATGTGTGTCCACTTTCCGTCGGGAACTGGGAGACACGGCGATCCGGGCACACTGGCTCGGACCCAATCATGCATAGATAATTCTTGCCCATTGTCCACGACGTCTCCGCACAAGAAGGAACCGAGCCGCGTCCAGCAAGATGACTCAGCGACGAGGCCCAGAAACGGTCAAAAGACCAAACACACGTCGCCAAAAGAGGCGACCAACTGAACGACCGACCAACGGTCGATCCCGCTGCCGTCTTCGTCCGTCGGACAGTTTATCCTGCGTCGCGAGCGGTCGACGAGTACTGGCTGTCCGCGCCACCCTAGCACTCCGTCCCCGACTGCTGCTACGTCCCGATTGCACTTCTGCCGCGTTCCAACTCCAACGACTGCCAGGTCCGAACTCCCTCCTCGACACACCACGACCGGGAAGTAATAGCCGTGCAGCAATGATAATACGGCAGGGCAAATATCGATACGCGCTGCTGCTGCCACTCACAGGCAAGCAGGCAGGCAGTGATTCAGTGACACCAGTAATTGAAATTTAAAATGACAACGCAGCCGTACGGTAAAGTCTACAGGTAAAATGTTCCTGCGGTTCTCGTTGTCGATATAAAGCGAAGATAACGAATCAATGTGATCTCAGCAGACGTTGCAGGGTGCCTCGCAGACGTATGCTCGAACCGTACCGTCAGATCAGTAAGTTTGAAAGAGGGCGCATTATTAGCATGAGAGACTGTGATGCATTCATCCGGGAAACTGCTGCTCGTGTGGGAAGAAGTGTTTCGCCAATGTAAGGCGTGTGTGCAGAATGGTTCACGGAGGGCTGTAGAACACGGCGAGATAGGTCAGGTCACATTACCCAGCTTCATCCGGAAGGCATTGCAAGGATGATCTTGCATCCTCCTCGGCTATGGTCTCATTGGAGACAGCCCGTCGCCACTTATTACGGCATGGGTTACGTGACTTCGTCCACTTCCCCGCCTGACGAAAGTGCAGAAACATGCTAGACGGCAGTGGTGTATGGAACGACATCACTGCCAATAGGAATGGCATCAGATAATAATTTTGCACGAATCCGAGCTCTGTTTGTTTGAAAATGATGGTCGCATTTTGGTTCGCCCCATACATGCAGCGCCAACTCAAGGCCGTATGGCAGGGGCGGGCAGGAATCCTGCACATGTGCGGTGCACTTGCACGCGTGCAGTTAACAGGTGTTCCGAGTGCACATAGGGGCAAGCTGGCCACCCGCTTACCTCCCCTCTCCACCATACCTTCTGTCCACTCCTTCCTCTGTAATGCGTTTTGTTTTCCTAGCTAGCTTTCTTGAATGATGGAATAAGGTTAGCAGGAGTGCTTGAAATAAATCATGGTTTGAAAGAGTACCTATTAACTACGATACGTTTTATTTAATTATCAGAGGTGGAGTTTACAATACGTTTAATATCTGGAACAAAATTTCTACATACAGACAAAAACAAACAGTTACGTAAATTTTCATCACTGATGTTTGCTCTTAACCGAGACTTATTAATTCAGCAAATGGTTTTCTAGCTCTCGCTATATTAAGCGCAGTCTTATAACTTGCACATACCGCTGGGCTATTATTGTTGTCGTCCTGAAAACTTGAAAACAGTGCTCCATAAAATTTTAAGTCAGTTAGATGAGAGACATGACGAAAGAAAGTCGCAGATCTCTCGTGACAACAGCAACTACGACAAATTCAAATGGCTCTGAGCACTATGGGACTTAACTGCTGTGGCCATCAGTCCCCTAGAACTTAGAACTAATTAAACGTAACTAACCTAAGGACATCACACACATCCATGCCCGAGGCAGGATTCGAACCTGTGGCCATAGCGGTCACGCGGTTCCAGATTGTAGTGCCTAGAACCGCTCGGCCACTCCGGCCGGCCAACTACGACAGATTCATCTGGTATCGTCAGATCGCTCTTCTTAAGCTCAGTCAATTCCCCATCCGCTCAGAATCCGACAATAAATTGTACTCGTTCTTGTGAAATTTATTATAATGACCTTCAATACTGAACTTCCGTTGACCAGCAAGAATGCTGCCACATATTAAACATTTCGAATTTTCACGTTTTTGCACAAAGAAAAAATGATTCTCCCATTACTTTTTAAAAGATAGCAAATCTCCTCTTCTCCGTTTCTTGAAATTCAACGTTCACTACATAGTGCTCGCTTCGCATCAACGTCCGCAGCTTAGCCTGGCACTACACTGCCGCAACCTGCCGGCTGTCGCCACAGCCCCGGTCGACGCCTGCACGCGAGCAGCACACGTCATTGTCGGTGCGCATCCAGGACACTGTGACCAGTGTGACATACGTGAATGATATCCTGCGACCGGTAGCCATACCCTCCCTGCACAACGCTCCAGACGCCATTTTTCAGCAAGACAATACACTACCGCATGTTACTGGACGATCACGTGCCTTCTTGGTTTCACAGAATGTCAGCCTTTCGTCCTTCCGCGACAGACTTGTTGCCAATGTGTGGTATATGGTAAAAACGTCTGGTGCAGCGCTGTAACCCAATGCCAACCACCACAGATGAACCTTTGAACCAGGTGACAGCGGCATGCATGGCTATACAACAAGACGCCATTCGGGGCTTTTGCTCTTGGAGGTTATCACTCGTAGAGAAAGT
The DNA here is from genome assembly GCF_023864345.2 of Schistocerca serialis cubense. Lineage (NCBI taxonomy): Eukaryota > Metazoa > Arthropoda > Insecta > Orthoptera > Acrididae > Schistocerca > Schistocerca serialis. The sequence goes on from NC_064643.1 coordinate 140,098,677, forward strand.
TATCAGGGCCCATGGCAGACAGTGTACCTACTAGGCAACAGGAAACTTGCTGATCTGAGGTGGCTGATACACTGATCACTACTGCAGAACATGCTAATGTACATGTCCTGTGAATATGGACGTTTAGCCCTAGTCGTTCAAGATGTTCTTTTTTTCCTACCACGAGTTTGTAATAATCCACACGAGAATCAAAACGAACATTGAAGGCCCGCTAGATGACCATGAGTTTGACTTTATAAAAGGTAAATCCGCATCTGTAGCTGAGTCGTACCGTAGGTGGCTGCCATGAGGCGCGACTAAGTCAGATTCCCGGCGCTGCAAAGGACTTATATTTGGTGGGCGGACTGATACGGGCTGCATTCAGCTTCAGGATGCCAACTGAGGAAATACTTTACCGAAAAACAGCGCCTCCACCGTCTGGAAAGCCTCATATCGGCCGCGAGATTGATCTGCTAACTACACTCATGCTCATTAATTAAGGATAATTGCAGAATGGGCGCTAATAGCATAGGCACATTGGGAACACATACGTCAGAGATCTGTAAGTCCACGGTATTAGTGATAAGTTGAAAAGACCCTCCCGAAACACATGTGCTACAAAACGCCACTGTTTTCTGCGCATCAATATGGGATATGATCACGATGAACACGTAGACAGGTCACACAACGGGGTGGAATACTCTGGAGCAGCTGCTGGGGTATAGCCTCCCATTCTTGCACAAGTGGCCGTCGGAGCTCCTGAAGTGTGATGACTAGGTGTTGTGTGCTGTCCTTAGGTTAGTTAGGTTTAAGTAGTTCTAAGTTCTAGGGGACTGATGACCATAGACGTTAAGTCCCTTAGTGCTCAGAGCCGGAAGTGTCCTAGGGGTTTGAAGACGCGCAGCGATACGTCGACCGAGAGCATCCCAGACGTGCTCGATGGGGTTTAGGTCTGCAGGAGAGGCAGGTCACTCCATTCGCCTGTTATCTTCTGTTTCAAGGTACTGCTCCACGATGGCACCTCGGTGGGGTCGTGCGTTATCATCCATCAGGAGAATGGTGGGACACACTGCACCCCTGAAAAGGGGGACATACTGGTGCAAAATGACGTCCCGCTACCGCTGACCTGTTATGGTGCCTCTGTCAAAGACATGCAGGGGTGAACGTGCACCAATCATAATCCTACCCCACACCATTAAACCACGACCTCCATACAGGTCCCTTTGAAGGACATTGAAGGGTTAATATCTGGTTCCTGGTTTACGCCAGATGAAAACCCGGCGAGAATCACTGTTCAGGCTATACCTGGACTCGTCCGTGAACATAACCTAGGACCACTGTTCCAATGACCATGTACTGTGCTCTTGACACCAAGCTTTACGGGCTCTCCTGTGACCAGGGGTCAGTGGAATGCACCTTGCAGGTCTCCGGGCGAATAAACCATGTCTTCTCAGTCGTCTGTAGACTGTGTGTCTGGAGACAGCTGTTCCAGTGGCTGCGGTACGGTCCCTAGCAAGGCTACCTGCAGTACTCCGTGGCCGTCTGTGGGCACTGATGGTGACATATCGGTGTTCTTGTGGTGTTGTACACTGTGGATGTCCCGTACTGTGGCGCCTGGACACGTTTCCTGTCTGCTGGAATCGTTGCCATAATCTTGAGATCACACTTTGTGGCACACGGAGGGCCTGTGCTACGAACTGCTGTGTTTGACCAGCCTCCATTCGCCCTAGTATTCTACCCCTCATAACGTCATCAATATGTGTTTTTTGAGCAATTTTCAACACAAAGTCACCATTAGCACGTCTGAAAACGTCTGCACACTTACTCGCTGCACCGTACTCTGACATGCACAAACACACCTCTGTGTATGTGAACTGCTGCCAGCGCCACAGTGCGACGACCGCAGGTCAAATGCACCGCGTGGTGATATGCCGTGGTGATTTAAGCCCGCAAAACGCCCACCAGCTTTATCCTTAATTAATGAGCATGAGTGTATCCGCCCCTCCACAAAGCATACGCATGTCAGAGCAAGGCAGAGGACGACACGGCAGCCGGCTGACATATCTTGAGCCTTCATGGCCTGGCGAGCATCTTGCTTAGAAAAGGTAAAGGTACCAAGCAGGCAGATCTGGCTTCACTGGTGGTGATAGCACCATGGCTTTAGTGAAATCATGTCACCTCCATAGGAGTTGTTCGCCAAACCAATCGTTCGACAGCGTAATAGGGTGCAAGATGCGTGAGATCTCGCAAAAACTGGAACACATTCAAGGGGAAGACGGATAATACACAGTGCGTATAAGAACCGAAGAGGAACAGTAAGAACTGACGACCAAGAAAGAAGTAATCGGCTGAAGAAGGGCTTAAAGGAGAGATGGTATCGTTCCCCTCTACTGCTGAACCTATGTACTAAAGAAGCAACAAAGCAAATAATAGCGTGAATAAAAATTGGGATTAAAAATGCAGATCAATAAAACGATTTGCTGATGGTCTGGGTATCATCTATGAAACGGGGAAAAATTACAAGAATTTTTCAGTTAAAGATCAGCCAGATAAATGGTGGATTACGAAATGAGAGTGAACGAACAAAGACGCAAATATTGAGGAGCATAAGAAATGAGATTACGGACAAAAGACAGTCCGAACTGTCCTTGAAAGCCCAGCAGTACCGACCGACCGCCGTGTCATCATCAGCCCATAGGCGTCACCAAATGCGGATACGGAAGGGCATGTGGTCAGTACACCGCTCTCCCGGTCGTTGTCAGTCTTCTCAGTCAAGTGGCTCCTGGATTGGCCTAACAAGAGCTGAGTGCACCCCACTTGCCAACAGCACTCGGCAGACCCGGATGGTGACGCAGAGATTAGGGAAAAGAGATAAGAAAATTGAGGACGACGCATTTAACAACGTGAATATGATCTGCCACGTGTGGTGGAGGAAGCAAGAAGGATACAAGAAACAAACTAGCGCAGGCAAGCACAGGATTTCAGGACAAAAGGAGTTTCTAGTGTAAGTAGGCTGTTTATGTTTTCTCTATGTAAGTAGGCTGTTTATGTTTTCTTATTGGCAACGTTACGTAGCGCTCAATATGAAAATCACTGGCTGTGCTGTGTGCAGTCTGTGGATGCTTTGCATTGTTGTAATACTCGCCATTGTAGTGTTAGGCAGCTGGCTGTGAACAGCGCGTAGCGTTGCGCAGTTGGAGGTGAGCCGCCAGCAGTGGTGGATGTGGGGAGAGAGATGGCGGAGGTTTGCAGTTTGTCATGAACTGATATATATATATTATGATTTGTGATGGTATTAAGGTAAATACATTGTTTGCTCTCTATTAATATCTTTCATTTGCTAACTACCCCTATCAGTAGTTAGTGCCTTCAGTAGTTTGAATCTTTTATTTAGCTGGCAGTAGTGGCGCTCGCTGTATTGCAGTAGCTTGAGCAGCGAAGATTTTTGTGAGGTAAGTGATTTGTGAAAGGTATAGTTTAATGTTTGTCAGGGCCATTCTTTAGTAGGGAGTTTTGAAAGTCAGATTGCGTTGCGCTAAAAATATTGTGTGTCAGGTTAAGCACAGTCATGTAAAAATTGTTCAAAGGGGACGTTTCATATGTCGACCCTTAGCCTAGGATACCTCACTGGAATCTTCTGATTTTTTCTTGTAGTTTGTGTATTTAGTGTAGATTTTGTTTATTGCTAGCGCGTAATTGTAGAGAGAATTTCCTTTGTAGTTGCAGTCTTTCATTGTTGTATAGTAAAACAGTTGTGGCATGCATGTAGATTTGCAGCAAGTATTTCGCAGCTGCGCTTGCAATTAACTAGATATTATTTTCAGTGCTATGTTAATGTGTTCTCTTATTTTTGATCTTCAAATTGTGTTTTTCTGTGTTGTCGTGTGAAATACTGTGACAATAATGGCGTGTGAAAAACGTAATACTAGGCTCCAAAGTAAACTGAGAAATGACAGTGAAGACGAAGGCAGTGTGTTAGCGCCGCAGAGTAATGAATTAACTGATGTTCAAAGTAGTAATTTGGTAATTGTGAATAGGGAAATGGAGCGGGCTGCAAACAATGGTGTAGACAGTGAAACAGGTAGTGAACAGGGAAGCATTATCGATCGATCGGTCGGCAACAGCTCGCCTCAGGAATCCGAAATGACAGGACACAATTTCGCAAATACTGTAGATTCAGGTTTTGGGTTATCACCGTTTTCTCAAATAAGTCAAGACGCATTTTCTGCTTGTCAAAATGTGAATGTTGCCGGTGCAAATGCACTGCCGAAAAGCGTAGAGAAACAGATTCCAGACACTAATACATTATTATTGCAATTAATGCAACAAATGGAACAAAATCAGAGACAAACACAGCAAAAGCTTGAAAAGTTAGACACAATGGAACAACACCAGAGACAAACACAGCAACAGTTAGACACAGTGGAACAAAATCTCAAAAAGTTAGACTCATTGGAACAAACTCTCGAACAAACACGTGAGGATTTAACTGCTGAGTTACATAACATTGAATCGAAATGTCAAAAAGTCTGTAATGACGTAAAAACTCAAATTTGTGAGCATTTTCAACCTATTTTTTCGCGTCATGAAAATGCATTACAGAATCATGAAGCAGCTATAAAAGAACTGCAAACTATTGTTCATGAAAATCACAACACCTTGCAAGCTAAAATTGACTTAGTTGCATCTACCGATTCGGTTACGCAACTTGCAAAAACTCAGGATAACTTAAAGGACACAGTAGATTCGATTTCAACACAAATGGACACTCTGAAACTTGGTTCAGAAAAACACACTGAGGAAATGTGTTCATTATCAGAGAAAGTAGTTGAACTTTCGGATCAGCTAAATAATTTATCTGCGAAGGTAGATGATAATCTGAATGACGCAAAACCGGTAGTCTTTAATGACACAGAACAGAACGCACAAATTAGGAAACTGAAACAAAATCTGAATCAAATTGATACGCAACACCAAAGAGAAATCCGGGAAGTACAAGATCAGCTGACACAGGTAATACAAGAATTACGTATTTCAGAAGACACTCGCGCTCCAACACGGGAAGAGGGACTTAGAAACACGGAAAAGCCGCAAAATAATAACACAGGGCATTTCGGAAGTTATGAAAGAAATTGGCAATGTGCACCGAATTTTGAGATGGAACGGCCGACACGACCTAACAATGACCGATATGCGACTTGCCGACATGATGATTTTGACTATAAGCTGTTCATTACTACACGTAAATTCAAAACATTTAAGAATTCTGGCAACGACATTCATCCACAAGCATGGCTCCATCAATTCTCTCATTGTTTTCATCCCAACTGGTCGTTAGAACACAGATTAGAATTTATGTGTGGCTACTTGGAGAATGAACCAGCTGTAAGAATGCGATCGGTAATTCACGATTGCCACAGTGAAGGAGAGTTTTACCATGCCTTCCTCTCAGCATATTGGTCTCAAGCTACACAAGACCGTGTAAAACATAACATCATAATGATGAAACACTTCGAACAATCTGAATTTTCCAGTCTTGTGAAATATTTTGAAGACATGTTGCACAAGAATCAATACCTGTCAAACCCATACAGCCCCTCAGAACTCATCCGCATTTGCTTAATCAAACTGCCTGAACATTTACGACATATTATTTTAGCAGGACGTTGCAAAGACGACATTGAAGCTTTTCAGGGACTGTTACAAGAATTAGAAATAGACACTGACAATTGCGGAACGCGAAACCAGGAACACAACAATTACAGGTCACATCCGTCGCAAATCCGCGATGAAAGAAGTAATAACTGGACACGACAAGGCTATTCTCACAACACAAATCGTGACCAAAACAGACACCACCCATATGACAACCACTGGCAGAGTAATAATAGTTACAGAGAAAGATCGCATTTCCGTAGTAATGAATATGACAGAGACAATAAGAGAAACAGACAATATGGGAATCAAAACAAGTATTATCATGGGAGGCAGAATAACTTCAGACGCAACAGTTCGGCGCAGAGTTACGATTCAGGGAGAAATTCTCCACCACATGACCGACAAACAAGAAACTATGTAAACTACCGACAAAACGACAGACGTGAATTTCATCAGAACTGGCGGGATTCAAACAGAGCAGGGCCCTCTCGGCAAGGCGAATTTGTAGAAGTTAGGTCTCCTAATCCCAATAACGACGCGCGCCAACAAAGAGACAGACAATGACTCGCACAGCAGGCAGCCGCGTGCGCCAGGTGGCTCAGAGAAAAATAACATAGACGCTAACCTTGAGAAAAACTCCAGTATTCTTTACCGACGTATACCGCCTGACAATTGCATTCAAGTTCAAACTCTGAGTACTATGAAGAGTAAAGATTGTACCACATTTCACATGTAAAACCGCTTACTGAGAGATAATCTGCTTTTTAACTTTGTCTTTGCCATAAAACGTTTCACTTCACGTTACTAGTATGCTTTAGAAACTGTTACCATGCAACAATGTTTGAAGTTAAATATCCAATCAAGAACCAAGAGAACTTATTTAAACAGAAATGACGAATGCATTGTTATAGTAAACAGACGTCACAGTGTTATTGTGTGCGTACATTCTTGCTTGTTTGTTGCACGATTACGTAACGACTATAAGGCTCACATACTTAGAACATTTACCAGTACTGCTAATGAGATTTTAATGCAACATTTTGGTTTATTTGAAAATACATTCTGAATTTAAAGTGCTTTCTGAGAGATACCAGATGACACAGAGGTTAGTTTATGTGACAGCTACACGATTTTTATCACGACGCTACTAATGAGTGACAATTTACAATGTTGCTTTTGCGGTGTATCTGTTTTATATCTCCACAGTTTTCTGAATTCTTCTGGAAATCAAAACATGTTTTATTAGTAACTTTTGTGGTATAGCTACAAGGAGACAGCCTTTTCCATAGCACAACAATACGTTACAGCACAGTACTTTCATCATCACAACAATAAGCATAATAACTAAGATATCTCTACGCAAAGCATTTCACTTTTGTTTATCATGAGGTAAGTACATTGGCTTCTGCAGAACTTAGCTTTCAGAGGACGATAACTACGACACTTCCACACAGATTATGTTGCAACAAGACGCACATTTAGCGCTACAGTACACGTATTTGAGTGATTAATTTTGTACTTGAAACATTTATTTTTAAAGATTTTTTAATTACAAAGAAAGTTTTCCGTGATACATTTCATTCCATTGCTGTAATTTGTAACACCTGAGGGCATAATTACATTTATCCTCAGGGGGGTACACGCTTACTTTGTGTACCATGTGTGTGGCAACCACAAGGAACCCTAGCTAATATGGTATTTGCTTATACAACTTTACACATCGGTACCATATTTCTCCAACACATAATTACACAGCTATCTGATCATTTAACTGAGACAGACAAACGTTTTTACTATATCAGTGACAGATGTTTGCGTAATTACACAGCTGGATAACTTCACACTTATGAAACTGTATTTTGTCTGTACTTTGTGAAACTGTTCATATTTTTTTGGAACCATTGTGATACTATGAGAGCTTTGAATGATGTATTTGGTATGGATTCATGATTTTTAAAGTACGTTTGAGGTAGATGACATTATTTAAATGAGCAGAGAATTCTTTTTAGGCTTAGAAATTATTGGAGGAAGTTACGACGATTTTGAGATTTGACTGAAGTTTTATGATATTATTACGACGATGATGTGTATTATGTTGTTGAGGAATGTTTATTATGCTACGTATTTCTCACGATGAAATATTGAAGAAGTGTCGACGAATATGTATATGTATAATGAGGTAAGGAGTAATGAATAGTGGGTAGGGACTCTTGACTTGTGAAAAAGGATGTTGGAAACCAAGAATCGTACTTTAAGAGTTATGACATGTGTGAATCATGTGTGAATGTATCACAATGCCACTGAACATTTTTTGGACACTGTTATATTCATAGGATTTTGTTTCTACAGATTTGCAACGCTAATTCTTGACCTGTGAAGTATTTTTATGTGAGACTGTCACTTTAGCGAAAATTGCTGTCGTAAATATTTCCGTACGAAAGTTAAGTGACCACCTGCACGTAATGCGTCGCGGGCACCCAGCTGTGTCAGACGCCTGGAGAAAAAGTCATTAGCGCGTGCCTTTCAGAGCACAGGAAGAAAGAAAAAAAAAGAAAGGGAAGGCCATTATCCTGGCCATTGTCATCCCTTTAGAGAAAGCATCGCAAAAACGACACGGTCGAACTTGAAAACATATGATTACACTAGCTCTTAATTTACGATATTTACTGAAATGCCTAATAAAATGACAAGAAATATTTTTACATCTGCACACCTGATTACGACAAGCGTCTTTCTACGAGAGTTGAGAGCTACTAACTTATGAAATGTCACATGACTACTGAATGATATTTTTATGCTTTGCTTTTCATAGTTGCTTATTTCATTTGACATCTGTTTCCAGCTGTGTTGCAGCATTGCTTTTATAAAATAAAATGCATTTGCTAATGTGAACACTTTCTGTCAACAGATCTATTAAATAATTATTTTATGATCCACATTCTTTAAAAAAGGAGCACTTGGAAAGGAAAGAACAATAAGAAGGATCTAGTAACAGTAACACATAATTTTCTTTTCAAGTACATGGTAATATTTCTTTTTACAATCAGTTGTTGTGGTGCACCACTTTAATTACATAGATATTAAGATGTGAATACACATTTCCCTTATCTGCATTGTTGTTTTTACTGTAATATTTTTTCTGCTTGCGCTATGTCATGTTTAGGTATAAGTTGCTGCTGTTTGCCAGGCATAGTGTTATTGAATTTGACTTTTGCTAATTTATACTGTAGCTTGCTTTGCAATTTTCCATTTTTTTCATTGCTGTTTATATTAATTGTTTTGTGCTGCTGCATTGCCTCGTTCCTTAGTTTAGCATCTGAGCTCAGTAGATTTAAGTTTGCTTAAGAGGGGGTAGACTATATGAGAAACTGACTATGGAGAATAGGTAAAGAATGCATTGCGAAGTTATATAAAAAGGATTTGGGCCCAAATGAGTATTGTACAATCAGAAATAATTATTTTGAAAGAAATATGAACAGAATACAGAAAGCATGCTTGGATAGGATTTTTTTGGTGGAAACAAAGGATGAAATAAGAGGAAAGATATATGAAGTTTTGGGTTGGACTGCAGTACCAAATGTTACACTGAAAACGAACCCTGTCCTTTCCTATTGGTGTTATCCCACTATGTGTGTGTGTACCCTTGTGTATTTGTTTTCTTCCTGTCTCTGTGTAATTTCATAGAATTTTTCTTTTAATATTAAGCTACATTCACTATGATGAGGAATACTGTTATCCTCAAATACAACTGGCATTAATAATGTGTTATTTACTTTGTAAAGATGTTTAGACATTGTTTATTGTTTTGTTTTAATGCTCATGTGTAAAGTTGATGTTTCAATAATTATTCTGATCTATGTATGTACTTATGTCATAATTCCTGTAACATTGATGTATATGTTTATTTCTATTCTTTTGTAAAGCCTGTTTTACTACAAATGTTATCTGTATTGTTATGTTTTTAATAATGTATTTTGTACCTTTGTTATTGTATTCTTATGTTATAAAATTGTAATTGTCACCAGTTCATGATATTATTAACTTGTTAGTTACATTTCACTGCACACGTTTCTGTTGGTCATAGTATATGGACAATATGTGAGAAGTAGGGACTGATAGTGTTTGCACGTGTGTTAATGATTCAGCAAGGGACTGGATAACAGCATTGCTGGTTCTAAGGACAATTTCAAAAACTTTGTGAGTGCACAAGTGGTGATTTATGGACTTGCTATATTGTCCGCAAGACTCTTCAGTGGTGATAGTGCACCTGCACAGTCACAACAGATGGCTGCTGGCCATCTCTTCAAGGACTACAGTGGGTCTACATCTTTGATGATCCATCAATACCATTATTTCTACAGGGACTGCAGTGGGTCTGCACCTCTGGTGGCCCACCAATGCCATACTCTCTACCAGGACTACAGTGGGTCTGCTCTGTGATGACCTACCTACCAATATTCTTCCAAACTACGACTGACTCTGCTGTGGGTTTGCTCTGTTGTGGCCCGTTATCTGTCAGCATGTCAAGAGTCAGCACTGTCTTTCCGTTGGAAGGACAACACTACTTCTTCAAGACTGCATGGAAATCCACTACTTCTGTGTGCAATTTCTTTTACTAATGAGACTTTGTGAAAAATAACCTGTAATTACTGTTATGATGTACGATTAGGACTGTCTTTATGGACTGTGAGACAATTTTAGCTTTTGACCAACATAATATCAATAAGTGTGTGCATTTGATTTCTTTGTTATTGTAATTATGAAAAATTTTTTCAAATCTGTATTGGCCACTGCCCCATCCAATTTGTAAAAATTTTTGTGGGGAGCATGGGGGCTATGTAAGTAGGCTGTTTATGTTTTCTCTATGTAAGTAGGCTGTTTATGTTTTCTTATTGGCAACGTTACGTAGCGCTCAATATGAAAATCACTGGCTGTGCTGTGTGCAGTCTGTGGCTGCTTTGCATTGTTGTAATACTCGCCATTGTAGTGTTAGGCAGCTGGCTGTGAACAGCGCGTAGCGTTGCGCAGTTGGAGGTGAGCCGCCAGCAGTGGTGGATGTGGGGAGAGAGATGGCGGAGGTTTGCAGTTTGTCATGAACTGATATATATATATTATGATTTGTGATGATATTAAGGTAAATACATTGTTTGCTCTCTATTAATATCTTTCATTTGCTAACTACCCCTATCAGTAGTTAGTGCCTTCAGTAGTTTGAATCTTTTATTTAGCTGGCAGTAGTGGCGCTCGCTGTATTGCAGTAGCTTGAGCAGCGAAGATTTTTGTGAGGTAAGTGATTTGTGAAAGGTATAGTTTAATGTTTGTCAGGGCCATTCTTTAGTAGGGAGTTTTGAAAGTCAGATTGCGTTGCGCTAAAAATATTGTGTGTCAGGTTAAGCACAGTCATGTAAAAATTGTTCAAAGGGGACGTTTCATACTAGGTATCGGTAACGCCATTAATATGAAAATGTTTATTTGAAATTTTAGTTCTGGATCACAGCATTGTATGGAAACCTTACTGACTGAAACACACTAAACGTTCGGTAACATTTTCGTCTTATATTTCAGCTTCGGTCCACACAGTTGAATAATTTCCGGCTTCGGCTGATTACCATCTCATCATCAGGTGATCGGAGTAGGTTACGTAGTAACTCGTCAGCTGGTGAGATCTGAGTAGCAAGCATCTCTTTAGTTGGCTAGTAAATATGTAACGTTTTCACATCATCTGATGATGAGTTGGTAATGAGTAGAAACCATAAATTATACTACTGTATGGCCTGAGGCTGAAATGTATGATCATTTTTCTGAAACTTTCTCATAAATAATAATAATCTGTTCCAAAGCAGTCAATACCCGTCCACCTGATCTTACTGTAAATGTGATCTCAAATATTTCCCTGTTCCTGTGTCCCATTCCATACACAAAGCTTATAATGAAACCCGTCCCGGAAATGCAAATCGAGTCCATCTCTTCTTAAACCCTAACTCACTATCTCAATTCGTTCAGTGGCTACTCTTGCCCATGTATAAAACTCCCCGTGTCAAAATCCACAGCAGAATGCATAACCCAATTTCTCAGAACAGCCCTTTCACGGCATATATTCTCTCTAGAATTTCCTCAACCCAAGCCCCACTTCTCTGTCTGTAGCTACATCTATTCTTTTCTGACGTGTAAACCACATATGTACGTATATAACGTGCCTTATGTTCAGACACATAGAGATACTCGTAGTACCTCATCTCCTCTTAAGGCCTCGCCTCTCCCCATAGATAGCATTGTGTTTTTCTCTGACCTCCTCAGTCCCTCCCGCTCACTTACTCCACTTGCCCATTCTAAGCAACCCTGTAAAATAGTGCCAGACATGATACTCGTTATCGTACAGCACATGAAGCGCTAATATCCACGCTTTCTCACTGCTGCTATCACAGTCATCTCCAAACTGCATTGCCACTTAAAGAACAGTCGAGTCAGCTTCACCAAGACTGAAGTACCAACTACACCACCGCAGTCTCCACCTTTAACACTGCTGGTGTCACCACCATAGATGCCTCGCAGAAACTCACAATCAGTACCTGTAAGTGATAAAATGAGTATTAGGATCCAAATTTATGTACTAAATTGTACATTACATGCACCTGTTGGAACTGCCAAAACATAGTAACACGGCTAAATAGGGAAACAGCTACTGTCAGCCTGCTCTCAGACGGGACTTATCTGGCAGTAAAAAATAAAAAAAACATAAAATAATGAAAATGAAAAGTAAATGAGGTTAGGGTCACGATCCTTGTTTAAAATGGTTATGATTAATTCCTTTCATTGTTTCCAGCTGAGGCAGCCCTTTTCTCTAATGTCATCGACAGGCAGGTGACGGTTAACTCCAGCTAAATTCGCTAGGTTTAAAACGAAAATTGGCTCTGGTTCATTCACTAGAACGAAGATAAATATTCTGTTTGCTTTATTGCTTCCTGAGAAGATTTGTTACAAATGTTGTCATCCACTCAGGGATCTTAATCGGAATATCTTAGTTCGGTACCTATCGTTCTTTGGCTAATGGAAATCAGAAATCTGTTACGGACGCCGGCTACATCTCGAGAGGAGGAAGAAAAATACCGTCTCCTTGTCTAGTGGTCAACTGTGACACAAGCGTATACTTTGCGACGACATGATGAGACGGAAGGCAGGCTTACCTTTGTGCTCACGTACAAGAGCCTAAGAGAGCGCCAGACGTAGGAAAGTAAATCCGTCCATGGTAATGTCTGGTATGAAACCTGTGCGATAACTGCAACCATACCGGCTCCTGATACGCCAAGGCTATTTGTGAGCAGCAGACGGATGGGGGTACTTCACTTTCCTGTTAAAAGTTGATATTTGTGACTTCCTGATGGTGGCTCTATTTGACATTCACCTTATAAGGCCTAGGACGTAAGTGAATTAGAAACAAGTGAGTGACCAATGGATGCTCGATTTTAAGGATCTTAATTACATAATCAACTAGATGGCTAGATTGGCGAAAACTATGTTGAGATACGAGAACACGAGAGGAGCCCAGACGGTCGAAGTTTTGGAGCCCATTTTTGGCAACCCAATGATTGATGGTGAGTGTGTACTCTAGCGAGACTCCACAGAGAATAAGAGAGCAATCGACACCGAGGAAGTGGATAGAGGTCCTACCTGGAGGAATAGAAAGAAGAGATACGCAGTCTTTGCAGCTAAGGGAACTCGCTGTTGTTCCCTTACGGCTGAGAGGATGGAATTTTCTTCGGACACGTAGTTTTCTGTTACGGTAAGTAGCTAACTTGGAGGGACTCTGACTTCCTAAGAGCGTTACTGAGACTTAGCTCTTGCACTTCAAAGCGAACGAAGTTACGGAGACGTTTAATTACTGGAAATAAATGAACTTAATTTTTAATTTGTATTGGCGTCTCCTTCATTGTAATTAGTCTTATTCGCTTTAATTGTCTCCAGGTATTTTGATTTGTCTCTGTATTCCAGAGTGCGCCTTAATCGTGCTGTACGGAAGATGTTACTGAACGGAAGAGACGTTCATACAATTTATTTATTGTTGTCAGTCCTCCGGCGTTGATTTCTCTGGTATTCGCCGAAACTAGGGACGGATGCTGATCTTCCGGTCGGTCAGAGTGTCTCAATGATTCATCTTTAGAAAGTTGTCCTTGTCTCACGGTGTGTGCGTTTTATCCTGAGGGGGGGGGGGGGGCAACGTAAGTAATTTAAGTCGCGATATTGGTTGCTGAACAACGTTACGTGAATGTCTTTATTTGAATGGCTAAACGAAGGGGTCGCAACCAGACAGTGACAGTATGTTCATAAACAGTAATTCTGTAATCAAATAAATGGTTTATAGCTTCTTAATACCCTACATTGTTCACACGACACTGTGTGACGTTGCCAGATAGCTCCATGACTAAAGACATATTAAAACGTACACCTTCAATTATAATAACGTTATAGAAGTTGGCTCGGAGATCAGTTTCGCTTCAGGGGACCTAAAGGTACCAGAGAGGCAGTTCTGACGTGGCATACGATACTGGTGGCAAGACGTAGGAAAAATCAAGGCACATTCATAGCATTTGTAGACAAACCAAATGAATTTCACATCGTAAAATTGGACAAAATGTTTATTATCCTCAGAGAAATACACTCCTGGAAATGGAAAAAAGAACACATTGGCACCGGTGTGTCAGACCCACCATACTTGCTCCGGACACTGCGAGAGGGCTGTACAAGCAATGATCACACGCACGGCACAGCGGACACACCAGGAACCGCGGTGTTGGCCGTCGAATGGCGCTAGCTGCGCAGCATTTGTGCACCGCCGCCGTCAGTGTCAGCCAGTTTGCCGTGGCATACGGAGCTCCATCGCAGTCTTTAACACTGGTAGCATGCCGCGACAGCGTGGACGTGAACCGTATGTGCAGTTGACGGACTTTGAGCGAGGGCGTATAGTGGGCATGCGGGAGGCCGGGTGGGCGTACCGCCGAATTGCTCAACACGTGGGGCGTGAGGTCTCCACAGTACATCGATGTTGTCGCCAGTGGTCAGCGGAAGGTGTACGTGTCCGTCGACCTGGGACCGGACCGCAGCGACGCACAGATGCACGCCAAGACCGTAGGATCCTACGCAGTGCCGTAGGGGACCGCACCGCCACTTCCCAGCAAATTAGAGACACTGTTGCTCCTGGGATATCGGCGAGGACCATTCGCAACCGTCTCCATGAAGCTGGGCTACAGTCCCGCACACCGTTAGGCCGTCTTCCGCTCACGCCCCAACATCGTGCAGCCCGCCTCCAGTGGTGTCGCGACAGGCGTGAATGGAGGGACGAATGGAGAAGTGTCGTCTTCAGCGATGAGAGTCGCTTCTGCCTTGGTGCCAATGATGGTCGTATGCGTGTTTGGCGCCGTGCAGGTGAGCGCCACAATCAGGACTGCATACGACCGAGGCACACAGGGCCAACACCCGGCATCATGGTGTGGGGAGCGATCTCCTACACTGGCCGTACACCACTGGTGATCGTCGGGGGGACACTGAATAGTGCACGGTACATCCAAACCGTCATCGAACCCATCGTTCTACCATTCCTAGACCGGCAAGGGAACTTGCTGTTCCAACAGGACAATGCACGTCCGCATGTATCCCGTGCCACCCAACGTGCTCTAGAAGGTGTAAGTCAACTACCCTGGCCAGCAAGATCTCCGGATCTGTCCCCCATTGAGCATGTTTGGGACTGGATGAAGCGTCGTCTCACGCGGTCTGCACGTCCAGCACGAACGCTGGTCCAACTGAGGCGCGAGGTGGAAATGGCATGGCAAGCCGTTCCACAGGACTACATCCAGCATCTCTACGATCGTCTCCATGGGAGAATATCAGCCTGCATTGCTGCGAAAGGTGGATATACACTGTACTAGTGCCGACATTGTGCATGCTCTGTTGCCTCTGTCTATGTGCCTGTGGTTCTGTCAGTGTGATCATGTGATGTATCTGACCCCAGGAATGTGTCAATAAAGTTTCCCCTTCCTGGGACAATGAATTCACGGTGTTCTTATTTCAATTTCCAGGAGTGTAGATACAGCTCATAGAGAAATACGGGTAATATTCAGTACGTACAAGAATGCTGATAGCGAAAGTACACACATCAAAAATAGTTTTGCATCACTCCGATTGCTGGAACTCCTGAAGATAGAAGTTGACTCTGTGGATTTTGTATCACAGACACAGTCGATTGTTCAGGGATGTCACTACACCCGCCCAAAGATGTAAACAACCTTGCATGAGCAGCGCCTATTAGTCGGAAGGGGTCCGACGGCTGAGCAGTTCCAGTCATTCCACCAGAAAGTAGGTACACGGCTCGCGTTGTCTGTAGTCTAACCATTCCTAAACTGTCAATACCTCAGTTCGATCGCGTCCGCATTGTTACTTCGTGCCAGGAAGGGCTCTCAACAAGGGAAGTGCACAGGCGTTTCAGAGTGAACCAAGGCGATGTTGTTCGGACATGGCGGAGAAAGAGAGAGACAGGAACTGTCGATGACATGCCTCACTCAGGCAGCCAAAGGGCTACTACTGCAGTGGATGACCGCTGCATACGGATTACGGCTCGGAGGAACCCTGACAGCAACGCCACCATGTTGAATAATGCTTCGTGTTACGACTCAAACCGTAGCGCAATAGGCTGCGTGATGCGCAACTTCACTTCCTACGTCCATGGAGACTTCCATCTTTGCAACCACGGCACCATGCAGCGCGGTACAGATGGGCCCAACAACATACCGAATGGACCGCTCAGGATTGGCATCTCGTTCTGTTCACCGATGAGTGTCGCATATGCCTTCAACCAGAAAATCGTCGGAGACGTGTTTGGAGGCAACCCGGTCGGCTGAACTCTTTAGACACACTTTCCAGCGAATGCAGCAACGTGGAGGTTCCCTGCTGTTTTGGGGTGGCATTGTGTGGGGCCAACTTACGCCGCTGGTGGTCATGGAATGCGCCGTAACAGCTGTACGATATGTGAATGCCATCCTCCAGCCGATAGTCCAATCATACCGGCAGCATATTAGCGAGGCATTCTTCTTCATGGGCGACAATTCGGCCCCCATCGTGCACATCTTGCGAATGACTCCTTCAGGATAACGACATCACTCGACTAGAGTGGGCAGCATGTTCTCCAGCTCTGAACAATATCGAACATGCCTGGGATGGATTGAAAAGGACTGTTTATGGACGACGTGACCTACCAACGACTGTGAGGGATCGACGCCGGATCGCCGTTGTGGAGTGGGACAATCAGGAGCAACAATGCTTTTAATGCCACGCCGAGTACAGACATGCATCAATGCAAGAGGACGTGTTACTGGGTATTACACGTACAAGTGCAGGGTGTTTCAAAAATGTCCGGTATATTTGAAACGGCAATAAAAACTAAACGAGCAGCGATAGAAATACACCGTTTGTTGCAATATGCTTGGACAACAGTACATTTTCAGGCGGACAAACTTTCGAAATTACAGTAGTTACAATTTTCAACAACAGATGGCGCTGCAAGTGATGCGAAAGATATAGAAGGCAACGCAGTCTGTGGGTGCGCCATTCTGTACGTCGTCTTTCTGCTGTAAGCGTGTGCTGTTCACAACGTGCAAGTGTGCTGTAGACAACATGGTTTATTCCTTAGAACAGAGGATTTTTCTGGTGTTGGGATTCCACCGCCTAGAACACAGTGTTGTTGCAACAAGACGAAGTTTTCAGCGGAGGTTTAATGTAACCAAAGGACCGAAAAGCGATACAATAAAGGATCTGTTTGAAAAATTTCAACGGACTGGGAACGTGACGGATGAACGTGCTGGAAAGGTAGGGCGACCGCGTACGGCAACCACAGAGGGCAACGCGCAGCTAGTGCAGCAGGTGCTCCAACAGCGGCCTCGGGTTTCCGTTCGCCGTGTTGCAGCTGCGGTCCAAATGACGCCAACGTCCACGTATAGTCTCATGCACCAGAGTTTACACCTCTATCCATACAAAATTCAAACGCGGCAACCCCTCAGCGCCGTTACCATTGCTGCACGAGAGACATTCGCTAACGATATAGTATCCAGGATTGATGACGGCGATATGCATGTGGGCAGCATTTGGTTTACTGACGAAGCTTATTTTTACCTGGACGGCTTCGTCAATAAACAGAACTGGCGCATATGGAGAACCGAAAAGCCCCATTGAAAGGTGGCTACACTGTGCCACTGCGCCAGAGATTGCGCCAAAGAGTACTATTAAGCCGCCTCCACAGTGCGTGTTAAGAGTTCGTAGCAGTCAGTGCTTGTGAAGAGTTCACAGCGGTCAGTGCTAGTAGAGAGCTCGTAGAGGGCAGTGAGTGTTAAGAGTTCGTACCGAGATGTGCTAGTGGGCACTGCTTGTCGTGAAGTCGGAGTGAGATGTGGTAGTAAAGAGTGTTGTTCCATGTTTTATGCAGTTATTTGATGGGAGAGATAGCAGATGTTGTTGTATTGTGTGCATTTCGTCAATATATATGAAGGTAAAAACTACAATGTTCTTTTATTAATTGTGTGTCTGAAATAATGCATCACTACAGGTTCAGTCAACAAAGCATCTGGTTTGTGTTCTTGCATTAGAGTGTAATTCTGGTTTTCTTGCGTAATTATAGTTTTTCTAATTTTCTTTTGTCACCTCAGTATAGTTGGTATTTAAAAATTCTTGTCTTGTTGGAAAGAACCGTGCCAGATGTGGACGTTGAGTCACACTCCCACATACAGAACAGTTACATTTGTGCTTGGATTTTGTAGGTTTTATAGTTGCTGGGGACTTAATTAATTAGCTGTGTTCACGAAAATTTTCTTACATTGTTTGTTGCAGTCAGATAGCGTAAAAATACTAGTCAGGGCCAACCGATTACGAGACTTACGTAATCGGACAGACAGCTACCAAAAAATATTTTCAATTATATATTTTATTAAGCCCCCATGCACGTGGCGACCCTGCCAGGATCGTCCCTTGGATTCTTCTGATTGCGAAAATTGTAGACTGTAGTATTGTTGTAGCAATTTGTAGTTTAGTAATTGTAGGTTATATTGCATGTGTAGATTTGGTAATTGGCATTCTTCTAATGGTATTTTTCAAAATATTGCCTTGTATACGCGTTTGACAAATTAGTGCAATTATTTCAATTGTTCGAATGATCGTGTCTGAGGGAGACATTTCATGTGAATAGTATTGTTGGAGATAAAGAGTCATTGGGTGTAATTTTCGTACAGTGACGAATCTTTCGTATATTTTGTAAATGATTACGCGGTCAATGAAAAAGGCAAAAATGATGAATAGTGAGAATAACGAAATTGTTGACATGGCGAACTCGCCAACAGAGGAAAACAGTATGATGGATAATGAAGTGGAAAACAATGTAATAAGTCGGGAAGACAGTACGGAACCATTTCAAAATTTTTCTCAATCAGAAAATTTACAGAATCTGAGATTAACGACAGAAGATTCTGAAATAGTATCGAACACAGATAGCTTTACAGCTGTGACGATGGAAGTTAGTTTTGCGGGAGATGTTAGGGGCGGAAAGAATTTAGAACAAGTTAATATGGAGCAGTTGATGGGTACAATATTAAATCTGGGATCACAAATGGGAACAATGGTAAACACAGATGGGAACTTTGCGATCTGAAATTAAAACTGATATGGGAACAATGGAAACACGGATGGGACCAATGGAAACACGGTTAGGATCTGAATTTAAAACAGAGATGGGAACTTTGGAAACACGGATAGATTCACGAATAGGGACATGTTTCAAAAATATGAAAGATGAATTAAAGAAAGAAATCAGGGAAGAAGTACAACCGATTCTGAATTCTCACAATAATAGATTAATTGCAGCAGAAATCAGACAAAGGGAACAGGATAGAGAACAGGAAGAAAGAGATCGCGTGATAGTACAAAAATTTTCAGAGTTAAATTTACAACGTGCAAACGATAAGAAAGAAATATTTGAAAGAATCGAGGAATCCGTACCAAATGGCAGAATAAATAACCTAACACAACAATATGAACAGCTAGCTACCAAATGTGTCAATACTGAAACCCGAGTCGCGACACTTACGGAAGACGTAAACAAGCAAAAAGAACAATTAGGTGACTTATCGGAAAGAGTTGAGGAAATTTCAGATAAATTGACAAATCTTAGTTTACATGGGGACAGAGATTCAGATGATACAGCTCCATTGCCATTTGCAGAAACCGAAGAATACCAGAACATAAATAAGCATGTTGAAAATCAGGAAAAATTTAATGAACGCGTGAAAAGGGAATTTGAGGCATTACGAAAGCAAGTCAAGCAGATCGAAGGCGAAATTGTAGGAAAAGATAGCAGAAGAAATTTAGAATCACAGGTAGCAGAAGGGTTTGAAGAAAATAATTTATTTCATTTACGAGATGCAACAAGAGAGCGCCAGGCGCGCGAACTTTACAATAATCGACATTCGGACTGGGACAGACGCGGTAGGTCTTTGTCGCCACGAGGCGAAAACTTTGATTATAAACACTTTTTGACTGTCCGGAAATTTAAGATCTTCCGCAATTCTAAGAATGACATACATGCATGTGCATGGCTAGATCAATTTATGTACGCACTTCCGCCAAAGTTGCCATTAAGTCACAAACTTGAAATTATGTGCAGTTATTAATGTCCTCAGGGGATTCACTACTCTAAGTGAATATGTGCCGTAGCGAGCATAGGGCCCCGAGCTGTAGTGGTACTATTTCTCTTTTAGTTTTCTGTACCGCTGCCTACTCTTTTACTATTCTTTGCATCTGTCAAACCAACTCTTCGACTATCAATCTATCTAGACAGTAGATAAACAATAACCGGATTTGACTACTTACCTAAATGAGATTTCGAAAATTATTGTTTGAACTTATTAAAGTCCTCAGGGGATTCACTACTCTAAAGTGAATATGTGCCGTAGCGAGCATAGGGCCCCGAGCTGTAGTGGTGCTATTTCTCTTTTAGTTTTCTACACCGCTGCCTACTCTTTTACTATTCTTTGCATCTGTCAAACCAACTCTTCGACTATCAATCTATCTAGTAAGTAAGTAAACAATAACCGGATTTGACTATTTACCTAAATGTGATTTCGAAAATTGCTGTTTGGACTTACTGTACCTTCTGCAGCATTCATTCGTAGTTTAAACGAAATGTTACCTGTTTATATTCGTGACAATATTACTTCATATGACTTACTGTATCTTCAGCAGCATTCATTCGTAGCCTAAATGAAATTTTACCTGTTTATCTTCGTGACAACATTACTTCTTATGTTGACGACATTCTTATTACTAAACGTTCTTGGAGTGAGCACAACAAAATTTTGGATTCATTGTTACGTATCTTTGCAAGAGTTGGCATTACAGTGAACTTAGAAAAATCTGAATTTGGTCGTTCTCAGGTGAAATTTCTCGGTCACATTATTGCTACAGAAGGTATTCTGCCTGATCCAGAGAAATTAGACGCTATTCGTAATTATGCTGTACCTACCGCAAAACGTGATGTTCGTAGTTCCTTGGTGTCTGTAATTTTCTTAGACGCTTTGTTAGTTTGGACGATTTGGCCACACCTCGTTTTTGCGATCTATCTGGAAAGTTCTTTTTAAACGAAAATCGGTCGACAGCTTCGTTTGGTTAGTTTGTATTCCTGATGAGTGGGTCAATAAATTGATTTGGTATACGCATCTCAGTTATGCACACTTTGGTCCCCGAAAATGCTTTCACAAATTACGAGAAAATTGCTACTTCAGTAATATGGAAAAACGTATTCGATCTGTTCTTGCCAAATGCAAATTATGTCAAATGGCTAAGCCTCCAACGATTTCTCACAGAGCACCATTGTTTCCCATCATTCCAGCGAAATTAAAGGAGATGGCTGCAGTCGATTTGTTTGGTCCAGTGGTTCGTTCTGCTAATGGTTTTGCGTACATTTTCGTAGCAGTGGAGTTGACGTCAAAATATGTATGTTTTACACCTTTACGCAAAGCAACAGCTCGTTCAGTATCTAACGCTTTCATCAAACATTTTCTTAAAGAAGTTGGTCATGTTGATAAGGTTATATCAGATAATGGATCACAGTTTCGTTCTAAAATTTGGGTTCGTACTCTACACCGTCGTAAAATTAAACCAATCTTCATCTCACTTTTTCACCCTCAATCTAACGCTTCAGAGAGATGGATGAAGGAAATCAATAAATTGTGCCGCCTTTATTGTCATCAGAATCACAGAACTTGGGATCAGTATCTTCATATTTTTCAAAACATTCTGAATGAACTTCCTAATGACTCAACTTCTTTACCGCCTCTATTGATATTAAAAAATAAAGTACCAACAAATCGCATTTCTGAAATAGTTCCTTTTCCGCCTTCACGGAAACTGCGACATTCTGAAGTTGTCAACCTGGCTCTACGAAATATTGCATCTGCGGCTGCTAGAAGAGAGAAATCAGCCAAACGTCCTGGTCGTTCAAAAATCTTGTCAGTTGGTCAAAAGGTATTAATTAAGTCCCACCGTTTGTCTCACAAAGGAAAAGGCTTGTGCCGCAAATTTTTTCTGCTTTATAACGGTCCATATAGAATTCGCAAAATTATTCATAATAACACTGTCGAAGTAGAAACTCTTAAATCTCGACGTTCTAAAGGAATACATCATATATCAAACGTCAAAATTTTTGTGGAATGACATACTTTGGAGAACTAACAGCTACATGTAAACATGCGGAGAGTACAAGGATACCGCGCTGTGTTTTGGCGGCGGCACATACTCAAAGCAACAGTCAAGTCTGCGCGCAGCACAAGGCAGTCGTTGACCGCAAACAATTGCTTCCTACGTCACGCGCCTACAGCTGATCGAGCGCTCAGTGCGAATGCACTGACAGCCGTAAACAAACACACAGTCTAATTTCTCCGATTAAAATTCAGTATAAAGCTATAAGGACTTGTTGAATTGTGTTATTAACATTCAGTATTTTGCAGGATACGGTGTATAAAGTATTTAAGACCTTCAGGTAAATTCTGTGCGTGTCCGACGTTAAGACGACTTGCTATCGAGAAAATTTCAGGAAGAATGTAATTTCGAAGAAGAAACTAATAAACTAAAAAAGGGTAACTATTAATTGAGTTTATTTTTCAGGTAACATAAATTCACTTAGGTACGTACTTTAGACGTAATTTGCTGCTCACGATTACGTGATTCGTACTTTGTGCTAATTTCATGTTCTATGAATTTACTTGTGAAGCGACATGCGTGCGTACGATAACTGATTTTGACAATGATTATTAATGAACTGGGTTGTGACTTGTATATATTATGCATCGCTTGGCTGCTATGCTTTTTCACTGACTGATTTTGACAATTATTGATTAATGAACTGGGTTGTAACTTGTGTATATTATGCATCGCTTGGGTGCTATGCTTTTTCACTGATGACATATTTTTTTTAATTATGTGCCTGCTGAGCTTATTTATTTAAATTATAATTGTAACCTGATTAATTGTGCTGACTGTTATTATGTATGTAAGTTATACTTTGTGATTTATCTGCTTGCGCCTTCATGTTTACTTATTAAGATGACATATGAACATTTATTTGCTTAGGCTGATATGATGCTAATGACTTGTTTATTACGTAAGATATATGTTTACTACTATGCGTATGGATTGCATATTTATACATTTCTGTTTGTCGTCACAACTACTCTTTAATTTGGTATATAGAAATGCTGATATAAGGTGTACAAACATAGAGTTTAGGTCACACTATGGTATTAATTATAGATTGTTCGCTTGGCAGAGCCTCGTTGTAGGAATTGTGCTGCATCCACTTGTTGACATTCTGTTCTCTACTGGTATATTTACTCGCTATTGCATGTTTTGCTTACGCTCAGTGCCTCATATTTTTAAGATAAGAAAATGAACTGCTATAATTCGACATAAACGACATTAGTACAAGAAAGTCATAGAAGTCACATGAGCTGAGGTTTTATGGAAGCTGTATAAATTTATGCTAATAGGAAGGAGGCTAACGACATGACAGACCGAAACTAGGTTTAGACCATTAACAATTATTACACTGCATTTTCGTGAGCAATTGAAATAGGAAGTGACACTTGACACAAAAAATACTCCACATGTTTGCTTCTGTTTGCCATAATTCTTGAAGTGGTGTACACACTGTGAAACATTATGATTATTCACACTCCGTAATCGTACTTAATTACTGAGAGTTATTCGAACTAAGTCTGTTAGAGGTCATGTTTGCATTTCTTTGTTTATAATTCATAATGAGTAGAAGATTGGGCTCAGATGGATTACACAGAGGTTGTGTGTTGACAATGTGTCTTCGGATTGTATGGGATGATGAGGTTTACATTAGGATTTTATCTGTACTTGTTCGAGGAGACTGACTAGAGGAAAGAGTTGTGTTGGAAGTGAGATGATATTGGCAATAAGGTTCACATTTATCGACGTATTATTGAGGTATAGAGATTATATGAAGTTGATGATTATGGAGTTTTTGTGGACAAGAGGTAAGGTAAATGATATTGATGATAAGACGTATTGAAGAGGTATTATTGAGGTATTATTGAGATTGTGTGAAGTTGATGATTATTGGAGTTTTGGTGTATAAGAGGTAAAGTAAGTGAGGAGCATATTTTTTTTGTTGGTCTTATGGAACAAGGAGGATGAAGATAGCAGACTAGAACACTAAAATAGAAGGAAGATAGTCTATACACACACTTTGTTAAATCACTAAGCAGTATACACTTTTTTTTGAAGAGAGGAAGTATTTGCATATCTTGGCTCACTGACAGTTGTTCAACAATAGTACATTTTGATCTGGCTTGGCAAACATTGGTCTTGACATGATGACTATGACGTTGACTTAACTATTATTGACTGTTATACATTGCTGCCACTACTACTTGATACACATGATGAACATTAAATTTTGACAGAATTGCATTTACACAGTTAACACTATTCAATTACACAGTAGTACTTAATGTGGATGAGAGATGAGTGAGTGTGTTCTGTGTGTTTTCCTTTACTAATCCTACCCACCTATCTCCTAAATATTATTTTATTTGTTGGTAAGTGGCTTGCACTGACACCAATAAATATTATAGGTTTACTGGTATTTGTGTATTGTAATAGTTAATAGGACAATTATCTGATATCATTTGTGTGTTTGTTATGATTTGTATGTTACTGTAAAAGCATTTGTATGTGTATTCAAACTATTGTTCATGCCTGAACTGTCTGATTAGTGAAGATAAATATTCTGAACTGTTACCTGCACTTTTCAACATGATGTGTGACATTTGGTCGTGTTTAATTTCTGCTGATGAACTGTGTGATCAGTGATTGTAAAAAAAAATTATGGACTGTTACCTGCACATTTTCTACATGATTGGTGCCACTAGGACATGTTTAATTTCTGCTCATAAACTCTGATGAACAGTGTGATCAGTGCTAGTGAATTTTATCGAACTGCTTCTGCTGAGAGATGTGACTTTTTGCTGTCTGCACCTACTCAATATTGCTGGGTGCCACTGATGGACTGCTTCTACTGAAATAATGTCACTTGTTGCTGTCTGCACCTGCTCAACATTGCTGGGTGCAACTGATGGACTACTCCTACTGAAATGGTGTCACTTGTTGGTGTCTGCACCTGCACTCAACATTGCTGGGTGCAACTGATGAACTGTTTCTACTGAAATGAAGTCACTTGTTGCTGTTTGCACCTGCTCCACATTGCTGGGTGCAACTGATGAACTGTTTTTACTGAAATGAAGTCACTTGTTGCTGTCTGCACCTACTCAACATTGCTGGGTGCCTCTGATGGACTGCTTCTACTGAAATGATGTCACTTGTTGGTGTCTGCACCTACTCAACATTGCTGGGTGCCTCTGATGGACTGCTTCTACTGAACTAATGTGTCTTGTTGCTGTGTGTACCTCTTGAACTTTACTGGGTGCCACAGATGGAAATGCTTCTACTGAAATAATGTCACTTGTTGCTGTCTGCACCTGCTCAACATTGCTGGGTGCAACTGATGGACTGCTCCTACTGAAATGATGTCACTTGTTGGTGTCTGCACCTGCTCAACATTGCTGGGTGCAACTGATGAACTGTTTCTACAGAAATGAAGTCACTTGTTGCTGTCTGCACCTACTCAACATTACTGGGTGCAACTGATGGACTGTTTCTGCTGAAATGATGTTGCTTGCTGTGTGTACCTCTTGAACTTTACTGGGTGCAACAGATGGAAATGCTTCTACTGAAATAATATCACTTGTTGCTGTCTGCACCTGCTCAACATTGCTGGGTGCAACTGATGGACTGGTTCTACTGAAATGGTGTCACTTGTTGGTGTCTGCACCTGCTTAACATTGCTGGGTGCAACTGATGGATTGCTTCTACTGAACTAATGTGACTTGTTGCTGTGTGTACCTCTTGAACTTTACTGGGTGCCACAGATGGAACTGCTTCTACTGAAATAATGTCACTTGTTGCTGTCTGCACCTGCTCTCAACATTGATGGGTGCAACTGATGAACTGTTTCTACTGAAATGAAGTCACTTGTTGCTGTCTGCACCTACTCAACATTGCTGGGTGCCACTGATGAACTGCTTCTACTGAATTAATGTGACTTGTTGCTGGGTGTACCTGCTAAACTTTACTGGGTGCAACTGATGGACTGCTTCTACTGAAAAGATGTCACCTGTTAGTATCTTTTTTTTTTTGTATAAACTAATCATTGAACGCATTTTATGTGAACATTTGTATAAACTGATTTTTTGTATATTGTGTAAGCTACTATGTAAAGTCACATGTATGATAAGAAGTTGTATTGCTTACTGTATTTCATATATTAGATTAGTAAAAGGTCAGTGCAAAGCCAAAATTTTTAACTAATTATGTGATATTTAGGTATTAATATTATCTTTTATTTTTATCTGTATTTTTCTGGACGAATTTGGTGGTATTTTCACCACCAATGCTGGCAAAAATACCATCAAATTCTGGCCTGTGGAGGAGGGGCATATGAAAGGTGGCTACACTGTGCCACTGCGCCAGAGATTGCGCCAAAGAATACTATTAAGCCGCCTCCACAGTGCGTGTTAAGAGTTCGTAGCAGTCAGTGCTTGTGAAGAGTTCATAGCGGTCAGTGCTAGTAGAGAGCTCGTAGAGGGCAGTGTGTGTTAAGAGTTCGTACCGAGATGTGCTAGTGGGCACTGCTTGTCGTGAAGTCGGAGTGAGATGTGGTAGTAAAGAGTGTTGTTCCATGTTTTATGCAGTTATTTGATGGGAGAGATAGCAGATGTTGTTGTATTGTGTGCATTTCGTCAATATATATGAAGGTAAAAACTACAATGTTCTTTTATTAATTGTGTGTCTGAAATAATGCATCACTACAGGTTCAGTCAACAAAGCATCTGGTTTGTGTTCTTGCATTAGAGTGTAATTCTGGTTTTCTTGAGTAATTATAGTTTTTCTAATTTTCTTTTGTCACCTCAGTATAGTTGGTATTTAAAAATTCTTGTCTTGTTGGAAAGAACCGTGCCAGATGTGGACGTTGAGTCACACTCCCACATACAGAACAGTTACATTTGTGCTTGGATTTTGTAGGTTTTATAGTTGCTGGGGACTTAATTAATTAGCTGTGTTCACGAAAATTTTCTTACATTGTTTGTTGCAGTCAGATAGCGTAAAAATACTAGTCAGGGCCAACCGATTACGAGACTTACGTAATCGGACAGACAGCTACCAAAAAATATTTTCAATTATATATTTAATTAAGCCCCCATGCACCATGTTGCAGTCCCATCGTCCCTGCATCCTCAAAAAGTACTGGTCTGATCCGCCATTTCTTCCAAAGGAATCACTGGCCCATTTTTCAGATCCGAAACGATTGCTGCATCACGCTATCTGGACATTCTTCGTGAGTTTGTGGCGGTACAAACTGCCTTAGACGACACTGCGAACACCTCGTGGTTTATGAAAGATGGTGCCCGGCCACATCGCACGGCCGACGTCTTTAATTTCCTGAATGAATATTTCGATGATCGTGTGATTGCTTTGGGCTATCCGAAACATACAGGAGGCGGCGTGGATTGGCCTCCCTATTCGCCAGACATGAACCCCTGTGACTTCTTTCTGTGGGGACACTTGAAAGACCAGGTGTACCGCCAGAATCCAGAAACAATTGAACAGCTGAAGCAGTACATCTCATCTGTATGTGAAGCCATTCCGCCAGACACGTTGTCAAAGGTTTCGGGTAATTTCATTCAGAGACTACGCCATATTATTGCTACGCATGGTGGATATGTGGAAAATATCGTATTATAGAGTTTCCCAGACCGCAGCGCCATCTGTTGTTGAAAATTGTAACTACTGTAATTTCGAATGTTTGTCTGCCTGAAAATGTACTGTTGTCCCAAGCATATTGCAACAAACGGTGTATTTCTATCGCTGCTCGTTTAGTTCTTAATGCCGTTTCAAATATACCGGTCATTTTTGAAACACCCTGTATGTACAGCAATCTGAACTACCACCTCTGGTCTCGCTGTATGGTGGTTCAACATGGAATGTGTGGTGTTCATGAGCAATAAAAGGGCGGAAATGATGTTTATGTTGATCTCTATTTCAGTTTTCTGTACAGGTTCCGGAACTCTCGGAACTGAGGTGATTTGCTGGCGATACCACTATGGTGGTGAAAATCAAGAAAAATAACAAGACATGTTGAATGGAATGAACAGTATAATTATAACCATTTATAGACTGAGAGTAAACTAACTCAAGACGATGATACTGAGGATAACAGAGGTGAGATTAGTGGTGAACCTGACGCTGAAGCGGAGGGCCACGTAGTAGATGAAGACAAGGATTCCGCTACCTTGGAAGCAAAACAATTCCTGCCGAAAACAGCAAGGAGGAGATAAGAGCGACATGAACACAGGCAAAGAGAGCATTCTTCTCTAAAATAAGTTTTGTAGTATCGAGGCCTAAAGTTGAGAAAGAAATTTCTGGGAATGTATGTCTGGAATAGGGGAGAGGGTTCGACTATCGGGTGGTTCCAGTAGGATTTCCTTTCTTCTAACTGATGCATTCTACCAGAGAATGCATGAAGTGCTTTATCTTCTCTTCCTATGTGGGCACCATGAATTTGTTTGCAGGAAGCAAATGCTGCTTTAATGACAAGTGTTGTGAGATGGCAGTTGCGAAATGCTTTACACTCTGCAGTGTATCTGAAGACATCAGCTAAATGTAAGCATTTATCACGTATTCCACACCTAGTCTTAAAGTGTATGTTTCTTAATAACCATCTGAATTCTAATTTATTTAGTAGATAATATGGCTTCCATTCTATGCGTGTTTATTTTTGTCACGTGGAGGGTTCTCATTGTCGGATAGTTAGCGGCTAAGCGATATCGGATTAGCTTCGATTAGTTGCCTCATAATGGCAAATTCGTTTTATAGATAGCAGCTTTAAAAAATGAGGAGAAGCGGAAACAGTGGAATCAGCAGTCCATGATCGACACTGTTAGTGCAGTAAAGGAAAAACAGTATTTAAAAACTGGAAAGTGTACAATGTGTTGAAATCATCTGTTGAAGACTATGTAATAAAACAAAGGACATAAATGATTTAATAAATACGAACTGTGAACTAAAGTGTATCGTGGGAGATATACTGGAGGAACTGTTAGTTAGATACTTCAAGGTCATTGGGAGCAGGTAATATGGATCAAGATCTTCCAATATCAGGCAACAGGCTTTCCAAATTGCAATGAAAAATGATACTGATTATCCACTAGCATCCGAGAAGGAGCGGCGAAAAAAGTATAGTTAAGGAATGT
This sequence comes from Schistocerca serialis cubense, assembly GCF_023864345.2. Classification (NCBI taxonomy): domain Eukaryota; kingdom Metazoa; phylum Arthropoda; class Insecta; order Orthoptera; family Acrididae; genus Schistocerca; species Schistocerca serialis. Next base: position 140,128,235 of record NC_064643.1, read on the forward strand.
TTTAAAGTGGTACCCATCTCTCACCTTGAGAGCACCGAATCAGTGTCGTTAGATAGAGCGAAAGGCTTTTCAAATGAAAAGTTGACTCTGTTTTTCGACGTACTAAAGCCAGAGCTGGAGAAAGTGAATTTCGATCCAGCGAAAATATTTAATGTAAGCGAAACTAGAATAACTGATGTTCAGAGTTAAAGGACGAAAATCAGTAGTGTTACAGGGAAGAAAAAGGTTGGAAATATGACTTCTCAAGAGAGAGTGGCTCTTAAGACAGAAGTTTATTGCATAAGACGGCCAGCATGTTCGTTCCACATTTGATAGTCTTCCTACGAAAGAACATGAAGGCTGAGCTGCTGCATGGATGTCCTACAGGAGCTATAACCAGTTGTCTCCCTACTGGACGAATTCAGCCATCTACCTTCACGTAATTGTTTCATCATTTCTTGGTGTATACAGATTCGACTCCAGAAAACCCAGTTTTTCTAATTTTGGATGGGCATTTCTCCCACACAAGGACAATATACAGTTATTATTGTGTGTCTACCTCCGCGCGATCCGCAAGTTACAGACTTTGGATGTATCCCTCACGGGTCCGTTTAAGACTTATTGCACACAAGCTATAGAGTCTTAGATGTCTGAAAATGCATTCGCAACCTAAAGTTCCTATATGGTAGGTGAACTGATGAGAAAGGTTACTATAAAACTGCGGTCCATTAAACTGATGCTAAAGGGTTTCAGTCATGTTGCTGTCCTTAGGTTAGTTAGGTTTAAGTAGTTCTAAGTTCTAGGGGACTTATGACCACAGCAGTTGAGTCCCATAGTGCTCAGAGCCATTTGAAGCACCAGAAGGTAGAAGTTCTAGCAAGGCTGTCTCAGCATTCCAGATTCGTTTACCACCAACAATAGGTCAGTATAATAAGCCTAACACAGTAGGACAACCTTCCGGTGCGGCAGTTACCGTAATAACTTCCCCATTCAGCAAAGTCCTTGAAGAAAAACTGTAAAGAAATGGTAAACCAAGACGGCCAGAACATCAAGATGAGCACTGGTAAACCTAGATCTATAATCGAAACCCTGATCATAGACTGCTGCAACTGCTATCACTAAGTATTCACGTCAAGCAGACAATTGAAGAATCCAAAACAAAACAAAAGAAGCCGCAGCCTGTCTTCCTGTTCATCTGGGGAAGATTGTGTTTTGGTCTCAACTGACGACGAGGACAGGGAGGATGAAGAATGTGTTTGTTGAAATCATACCTATCGCTTAGTCAACCGTGAGGAACAAATGTCTTGTGTTCTGATCTCTAAAAGAGGGGATGGAAGTCTTTTTTGTGATGTCTGGCAAAAATTTTCGTCTGGTAATTGGAGCATTTTGTAACTTGTAATAATTATTTTCATTTAGTGAAAAAACACTAAAAGTGAAATATGGAAACTACTAATTATTTTTGGCTATGTAAGGTGCATTCTACTAAATAACACAAATTTTTAATTTAATGATTGTAACCATCCTTCATTAGGCATGCTAAAATATTTCGGATATATAAACACGTCTTGTAGCATCCGACACTTTTAAAAAGAAATATTTCAAATTAGTAAATGATTTTTTCAGTACTCCTCTTCTGTAATATTTCCAGTATGCAACAATAGGGTTTGTTGATATATACTAACGAAATCAAGTATTATTAAAGTTAAAGTATCCGATATTAGGAAACTCTTCCTAGAGAATAAAATTAACAGCAATAGCAGCCCTCGGTCGCAAAAAAGGAGTCATTTGACCCAGGTTTCGGCACTACTATGTGTGCCTACATCAGGAATAAAACTCTGAAATTGGCCTGTATCATAGTTACAAAATTACAGGAAAGAAAATTTTTTTTAAGTGTAAGTACTAGCTAATAGTACAAAAGAGAAACAGTACTTACATGTTACGTAGTAAACTAAAAATCAAGCGATAAAGTTTTAGTCACAAAATTTCGAAAACAGACTACATAAAACCACTATGGGCTGCTCGGATGCGTCGAGCTACGATAGCATCAGACTGAGGCGCTCGCGTTAGCAATTGCTGGCAGGTGAACATTACACCGAGAGTGCCACCTAGTAGTCACAAATGCAAACAGGCTAATTAACATTCAAAACGTAGACGAATTTTACGATGAACATTATTTTGTACGTAAATTAAAAGGAAATAATTTTATCTGACGGCAGCCGACACGGTAACAAATTGTTTACCTAAGGGCTTGTAAATACAGTTTAAATGCTGAAAACGCCGTTTTGGAAGTACAAAGGGAGCTGAAGAACTCGGCGACCAGAAAATAATGTTATAACATGAATGCCAGTTAATATAAAATTTAAAAAAAAACAGAGAACAATTATGAGTCAACTTATATAGAAAAATATTTCGGTAACTGCTCGAGGGGACACGACATCAAATACCAAGTAACGGCGTTATACCACTGAAGAAGTTTTTATTACGAAATTGTGGCTGCTCATTAAGAATGAGACCATCATTACGAGAAAAATATTTAGAGCTCCACCTATTGAATATCGGCTTCGATGTTTGTTGATATTGCTGATACATACTAACGGAATAAAGTATTATTAAACTCAAAGCATCCGATATTCGGAACATCTCCCAACAGAATTGTGGCTTCGCCTGCGACGAAAAACTAGGAAAGAGAATGGAAGGGTTGGAGATATGGTTTTTCTGATGGATGTTGTAAAGTAAGTTGTGAAATGAATAACAAACCCAGAGTTTCCCTGGAGAATCGACAAGGAAAGAAATATACTCAAAACACTAATTAGAAGAAAGTACAGAGTGATAGCATATGGGTAAAAGTAAGAGGGGATAACACATGTTGTACAAGTGGTAATCAGTCAGGGTAAAAGTTGTAGTGGAAGGCAGAGACTGCGATGTATAGAACAGTTAGTCTAGAGCATTGTGTGTAAGTGCCACTCTGAGAAGAATACGTTGGCACAGGAGAATAAACCTGGTGGCCCCATCAATCAAGTCAGATTGATTACCACGTCATACTACCCCCAACCCTCATCCCGTCCACTACACACGTAAAAAAAAAAGAATGTGTGCCTCGGAAATCACTTCCGCAGATTTGTTAAATAGGTATGACTAGTATCCTCTTGTAACCCGGGGTTCGGTGTAGGACGGCGGTGGGGCGAGTGGACTGCTTGTAACCTGTTGTGGGGTTGTGAATTACTGAGGGCTATGGCGGGGACGAAGCCTCTTCGTCATTTCTAGGTCCCCGGTTCAATACACAACACACAGTCATCTTCTCCTCACGTTCTCAGAGGTGATGGTGTAAAATAGGTGCATACTCGTTGTTATTTGAAGCAGCCTTGATTGAAGTGTGGGGTGTTGGTTCTGAAGATCTTCGAACAGTGGTAGTTTTCGTTCCAGTTATACACTGGTAGATCATAGTATATTTACTTTATTCTCCTCTAATATTTCTGTAAACCTCCTGCCATTCTCTCCTCTAAAATTTCCACGTTAAATCGTTAACTGATGGTAATTTATTGTTACCAGTCAGAATTTTATTTCCATTACACATTTTAGAGGTTTAAATTTTCATCATCAGTTGAGTGTACGCCAGTTAATACGACATGAGGTTTCAACTGATATCAGTAAGAATAAAGGTAATACCTTACCTAAATTGGTCGTAGAAAATCGGTTCCTGAAATCTTAAAATAACACATTCGTTGATCATGAGTCATCTCTTTAGCGAAATTACCAACGACTACGTTACCTTTGATAGAGCCTTACGCAACGGTCATGCGTAAGATAATCCGCAATTTCCGTTTATCACTTCACAGCTAAATCCAGGGATGGTGATTCTAAACAGGCCCTGCCTGCTTCCTTGTCTCATTGCATGAGGATATTTTCTCTCAAAAATGGCATCGCTCTGAGGAAATATGTTTTCATTTTGCATTCTTCTAAGATTCTTTTTTTTTATTCCACAAAAGCAGTAACAAAAATGGCTAGCTTACAATGAAATTACATAAATAGAGTGACAGATAATTGCGGTCATAAATAACAGCATTCATAGAATGAGGAATGATATTCAGTCTTTAGAAGTAGCACACATTTAGCACCTTCGCTGTCACCTTCAACTGGTGATAGTTCAGCAGGCGCAATTTCTTCTTCTGTAGCCTGGGGTTCCTCATCATCATTTCCCAGACCCAAATAAATCATTCAGTAAATCCTTGATGTGTGTTCCTTCCAGGGTAAATTACGTGGGCACCAGTCCCGAACAGCGACATCGCCAAGTCTTTCACTGCCTTGTCATTTTTGTCATTTCCAGCCTTCTAAACGCATCCTTAGGGAGTTCAAGATCTTCCTTTATAACAGACACCAGATGTTTTCCGTCATATTCTTGCATCTGCTGTAATACTGACTTATTTTTCATGTGTGACTTGCAGGTGAGGTTAAGGTCGAGAACGTGACGCAACCCATCCCTTCTCAAAAAGGAATTCATGTGTTCCTAAAGCATACCCACACTGTTGAAGACAATTCGGAGCATGTTTCCATATTTCTTATTGTGATTCTAATGCTTAAGCGTTTTCTCGAATTCGTTTTCTAGGTACACTCGACAGCAAAAAAAGTGGGTCACCCCTGAATTCCAACGTGTAGGCTGCACCTGAATGTATGCAACCAATATAGCATATCTGTGTTGCACATAGTCGCAACCATCCACAGTACAGTCATTGTAAGATACGCGATGGGAACCGCTAGAGACTACTAGAGAAAACCAGTCTTTATGACAGTACATCCAGATGTAAAGTAAAACGTCAATAGTACAGAAGAGATCAGACAGTCCTTAACGTTTCTAAACTTAATTACATTAAGTGACTTTTCAAATGTTATGGGACAACTAGTTTTGTCACACAAATCATTCAGTAATCCTTAGTCACAATTAAATATTTGAGACAGTATATGGATTTATAAAGTTGTATGGCAATTGGAAACAAATTCTTTGCTGTCTAAAAGGTTTACCCAATACATGCTGAACATCGTTCAAAGTTCAATGGTGAGTAGTTTCGCATCAACTTTACGCAATACTGAGCAGTTAAAAGAAAACGTGATTAACGGCGGCAACCACTCTACGGAAATCCCAACATTAACAGCGAATCAAAAGTAATATCATTGTTCACATTACTCATCAACAGTTACTTGTACACGAAGTTGTGCTTTGAATGACATGACCAACGTCTTCGTTCTGGATCCGGATGTAAACACAGAACGTAAGGCCATTGTTAACCAAGCAAAGCTTTGTGCCTTATCGAGACTCGATTACTAGGCAGAAAGAGACGTCAAATATTGACGTTTGCACCAGTATCAGTTATCAATTCTCAACTTGAACGTAAATGACGATAATGTTTGTACGAAAGCAGGAACCCTAACATGACAATTACCTTCTTGGTAATTAACCTCAGAAGACGTTGTATAGTGTTGCATTGTCAAGGAATAAAGGATGCACATGTTTAAAATTGAAATGCCATCATGTAATGCTGGGGACAAGGATGCGAACCCAGCACCTAATCGGATTGTTGAATGAGTACGTAAAATCAGAATGTAGATATCACAGTTTGTCAGCAGTAGTGGGGTTGGAACCTTAAATGACGACTGAAGTTGTATTGCCTGACCGGGATTCGAACCCGGCGCCTACCGCCGTCGTTGTCTAACCAGGAACAGACGATAAATGCCCAATGTTGGTCCAGCATCAGCGAGATGTGCACACGTTTAACCAAAAATAAGGTGACGAAAACGTCTATGCTGACTGAGAGTCGAACGCCGCACACATGGTTATGAAGACACGTTAATAATCATCTTCATATTCAATAGTAGCTAGGAGTAGCATGTTTAGTTGCAAACCTTAAGGCCTTACTCATCCCTAGTAACGTGTTGCCTAATATCTGCGATATCATGATGTTAATTTACAAGTGGATTGACTGCCGTAAAGAGCAATGTTCTCTAGTAGTCATGTATCATTGAGATGTAAATGAAGTGCCTCAGCAGAAAGTAATTTCCGTCGTTCAGCACGTATTGTTTCAGAGACACTGAGTACATGCTATAAGTGCACAAAGCGTGTATTATATACTAAATATATACTATTATTTGGAGAAGCTGCCGCCAAACCTGTTTACTTTTACATTCCGCTTAGTTGTCGTTGTTGAATACAGGTTTTCTTAAGGCTACATCTAATGCACAGCGCTTACAAGAAAGTATAGTTTCCTGCGTCATGCTATTGCTAGCTAGATGAAATATTTTGTGGTAGCTATGTTTAAAATGAAAGTGTTTTTGAAAGCATTGTTCGTCAAATATTTGAATAAATCGTCTACTGTAGGTGTGCCTGCACATGTTATAGCATAATAGCTGTAGCTGCGTTAGTTTGTACTACAGACTTGGGTAGGTTAGGTGTAACTTTTGATCCTTCAAGGGGTGATCGTGGCCATGCGGCCCGGGTCTGTACTAGCCGCGGCTCGCGAGCTACGGGCCAGCCAGGCTGGCCGAGGCGAGACGCAAGTGAGCGAGCTGGCGGTGGCGTTGGTGGGCCAACAGCCCGGGACGAGCCAGCATGGCTGCGACGCATGCCTCTGCCTCTGCCGCTCCGTTTGACGTAAATATGTTTACCTCCTCTCCTGGAATCAGTATAAGAGCGGCAAGCAGAAATACACATCAGGCTGTCTGCCGTAATGGCTCACTGGGAGACGTCTATTCGAGGTAGAGCCAAAAAATGGTTCAAATGGCTCCGAGCACTATGGAACTTAGAACTACTTAAACCTAACTAACCTAAGGACATCACACACATCCATGCCCGAGGCAGGATTCGAACCTGCGACCGTAGTGGTCGCGCGGTTCCAGACTGAAGCGCCTAGAACTGCTCGGCCACTCCGGCCGGCTGAGGTAGTGTCGTCGCTCTCATTGAGGAAGGAGGATGTTCCATCAGAGAAGCTGGCAGACGATATAGCGTACCACATACCACTGCAACGAGATGGTGGAGGATCTGCCTTCAAAGAGGCACCACCAACAGGGCTTCTGGATCAGGCAGGAAGAGAGTGAGCTCACAGCAGGAAGACAGGGACCTAGTGTCTAGGAGCAGAGAAAATCCCTTTCTGAACGCGAAGCAATTGCGGTGGGACACCAACTTCCCCGGCTCCAGTGACACGATTCGCCGAAGGCTGAGGGACGCTGCACTGCATGCACAACGATCCGCCGTGAAACAAGAGCTCAGCGAAGACAACGTTTTATACCGGCTAGCATTTGCGGAGCTCCATCTGAGGGCGTCGTGGGACAACGTCATTTTCACTGATGAGAAGGTGTTTTCCACCAATAACGACGGTCCACGAATCGTTTACAGGCCACAAGGGACTTGCCATCCACGCGAATATGTAACCACGACGAGAAGAAGTGGCCGGCTATCTGTTACCTGCTGGGGTTGGAATTCTGCTAGAGGGGCGGGAATTCTTCACATGATAGAAGGAACTCTGGACAGCGCGCAGTATGGCCACATATTGCAAAATGTGATGCTTCCGTCAGTGCGAATGCTGTACGCAGAAGGGGACGTCACATTGGAAGAGGACCATTCTCCCATTCACAAGTCTGCATTTGTTCAGCAGCGGCTCTCCACGATTGGCGTCAACGTCATGGACTGGCCGCCACGGGCGGCTGATATGAACTCAATGGAAAACGTGTGGGCTGAGGTCGCCAGGACAGTAACAGAGAACTGGCCACGAAACAAACCAACTACTGCGGACGCTCTTTGGGACTGCGTCCTGGAAGCCTGGGAGGAAGTAGCTTCTTCAGGCTGTTACGTCCGACGGCTTATGCATTCTATGCCAAGACGCGTGATGGAAGTACAAAATAATGAAGGATTCTGGATAAAATATTAGAGTTCTTAAAATATTTTGTAGTGTCTTCTGTTCCGTCATTTTTCCTCATTGGGAGCTAGTGGAAGATCGCGTGGCAACAGAAAAGATATAATATGGGTTACCTTTCCTTTTAGATGCCCTTATAATTCAACTGGGTTTCTTTTGAATATACAGTTTGTTAAGTATTCTATTTTGATTTCATTTATACCCTGTCTACATACTTACAAACTAATCAGCGTAGATGGACTCTGTCACAGTAGTTTTTGTTATTTCAAATACGTCTCTCTCTTCCCCTACAGCCATGAACACACCCTCCGTCCTCCACACAATACGCCAACGATTTCATATTATGTTTACTCGCCGCGCGGGATCAGCCGAGCGGTCTAGGACGCTGCAGTCATGGACTGTAAGGCTGGTCCCGGCGGAAGTTCGAGCCTCCCTCGGGCATGGGTGTGTATGTTTGTCCTTAGGATAATTTAGGTTAAGTAGTATGTAAGATTAGGGACTGATGACCTTAGCAGTTAAGTCCCATAAGATTTCACACACATCTGAACATTTATGTTTACTCGTTGTTAATATCTATTCTATTCTCTCACATATTCTCTCTCTCTCTGACACTATCGCCGCAAGTGCCCTTCTATTACACTTCCCCAAAACTTTGTAAACAAATCTAGCGGTTTCCAATGACGCTACATTTTCTCTTTTAATTGCTGCTGTTTTTACTCTCTATCATTCCTCTAACCACCTATGAAACCGTATTCTTTGATCTCCCCTTCCCTATAACCCATTCTTCGTTCTGAGAACAGTCCTTACTTATCTCTCCGTCCTAAGATAATACGAACTTTGGCACACATCTAAGTAAGCAATATTTTGCAAGCATTTCACGCTTATATTTTGCACTTCTGTACTTCTATCCATTCCCAGATCCCGCCCTCCTGCCTGTTACGCGTCCCTTGACATCTGCATGTACATCTAAATGAAAACTCTGCAATTCATAATTATGTTCTTGGCAGGGGTTCTGTGGTCTGGTGGATTAATCTCGTATTGATGTGTAAAACGTGTAGGTTCACATGTCACGTCAGGCGTAGATTTTTCACACACACAAGTAGCTCTACTTCACCCTAGTAACGCCAAGTGCAGAACGCCAGTAAGCTCCGTAGTCCAATATCCGTAGTAAAGATAACATCCCTTCGCTGCCGACTGGGCATTCGTTTGAGCTGTGACAGATGGAGAAACCCCGTAAGGCAGAGACTCTGAGACCAGCAAGCCGTCATAAACTAGAAAACGTATTTCATTTAATGAACCAATGGCTATGTAAGTTTACAAGGCTCTTACTTTATTTGAAACTGAGACGTTGAAAATTGTGGTGCTGGACTGGGATTAGAATTCGATTTCACTGTGTTCCCGAAGATTGCAAACTCTTCTAGGCGTCCTCGAAAGGCACCTATCTGATTTCGAATCCTGACCAGCACAAAATACTCATTATTTCATTTCAAGCCCTAGCATGTGCACTCCGAACTACTGGTGAAAAATAATTGCATTTTCAACGTCTCTTCGTGCGTTGTCAGCTGTAACGTGTTCGTTTCAACTCACAGCCACATGATGAGCTTTTTATCACAACATTACAAGATCAAACGTTTTCTTACATCTTTTCAAGTTCAAACATTCCTCTCCATCCCACTGGTGAAAACGGATTTGGGTTTGACGTTGTGTTCGTTGTGATCACCAACGACGACTTGTTTTGGATTCAACCTCTAGCCAGCAGAGTATTTTCCATCACATCATTGAAAGTATAAACATGCCATTCCTAGCTATTACTGGAAAAGAATTTGATAGTTAAAGTTTCTTCATGACCCCGTGTGCGGGGTTTGAATTCCATTCATCACAGAACTTTTCGTCGCCAGATGTCTAGCTAAACATGCGCCCATCTCGCTGCTGGTGAACCAACAATAGCTGTTTATCGTCTGTTCCTAGCTTGAAAACGACGGTGCTAGATACTGGGTTCGAATCCCAGTCAGGCAAAAACAATTCTATCGTCAATTAAGTTCCCAGCATTTCGCTATTGGTGAAAACATTTGATACTTAACTTCAGATTTTTTGTACAGTCGTGCTCAAAAGTATCCGAACGACCTGAATTGCATTTCACCTGATTCCCATGCGACCTACATAACGCAGCTGTCTAGCAGGTCCTCTAATCGCTCCTTGGTACAGTCGTTAGACTATTGAATATGGTTCCAACAAATCACCAATAGAGAACACTGCTCTGTATCGCAATAACTCAAGATGTAAAGTAATACCACGATACAACAAATATAAGGGAACACCTCATCACAGGTATGACTGTCCTTAAGGCTTGTAAGCTCACATTTATTGCAATAGATGACATACCTGAAATGTTAGTACTCTCATTATTATGTCAGATAGGTAATGCACCTAGTAATTTCGTCGTATTCATGATTTCCTCTTCAAAGTAACATACCATAGTTGTTATTTAACACAAAATGTCATTAAGATTTACGTTATTCACGAGCAGCTAGTTGAGAATATGTATGAACTTCAAATGACACGACGAGCTGCCTCGTTCTGCATATGGATTCGAACCCAGGTCATGCAAGCTAGGCCGCGGTGGCCGTGCGGTTCTAGGCACTTCAGTCCGGAACCGCGTGACTGCTACGGTTGCAGGTTCGAATCCTGCCTCGGGCACGGATATGTGGTTTTCTTAGGTTAGTTAGGTTTAAGTAGTTCTAAATTCTAGGGGACTGATGTCCTCAGATGTTGCGTCCCATAATGCTCAGAGCAATTTGAACCAATCATGCAGGCTAAGATTTCGTGGCTGACGGAATTTAACAGTCATTCCTGACTAGGCATAAAGAGAGTGATATACCTCATTTTTTGACAGTATCAGTTAGCAAATATCAACTTAAAATTACATAACGTAAACATTTTTAACGGTCGCGAATTCCTACCCAGCATCTATTGTCCCTGTTAACGAACTACGAGAGATGTAAAATATTGCTACTTCACAAGTAACTTACATGAAATGCAGTGCGGTAAAGCTTTGTGTTGGACAGGGATTAGAACCCAGAACCTAATCGGATTGTTATCGAAGCACTATCAACATTGATATATCGGATTTTCTCGGCAGTAGCTAGATGTATTAAATGAAATGACGAGACGAAACATTAATTTTTCCTTCCCAGGACTCCAACCCGGCACGTATCGCTGTAATATTCTAGAGAAAAGGAACGTTATGTATGGGTTTGTTACACCAGCAGGGACATGTGAGCATGTTTGAACTAGAAATAATATGACGAAGTGTTCAGTGCTGACTGAGAATTGAACCCAAAACACATCGTTGTTGACTACACAAAAAGAGACGACACTCACCGAATTTTTCTCCACCAGCAGCTCGGAATGACATCCTTGAACTTACAGTGATCTCGCAAATAGTTCTGTGTCTCAATGGGAGTCCAAAACGTCAGATATCTTTAGTGTTGACAACGAATGAAAATGCATTAAAAATAAAAATTATTTTCCACCAGCAGATAGGTGTTCTCATGCTAGAGCTTGACAATACATAGTGAAAAGTTTAGTGCTGGGCCAGGATTCCAACCCATTCATGCGCAATATGTGAAGATGTTGAGGAATCTGCAGCTTTGAACAAACAACAAGTTGTAGTCACGAAGGGATCAAATTCCTCGTTAAGGGCGGTCTGAGTTGCATTCCCAGTTCAGAACCAATTTTATCGACATACAGAAGCTCAAATAAAAGACGGAATAAGTGTCCTGTGACAATACACAGGATTTGTTTCGTCACTAGAAATAAATAACTAGTATAAGAAAGGTTACTGGTGATAGAGCTTCTACATGTCAATACTCCTTACTTTATTGTGGTTCCACTTAACGTCTACTTAGTAGAGACGGAATAACATGTTTAATGTGATTTTCAGACCACAATTCCATTATATCTTCTTCACTTGGCGTAGCCAGAAGAGAATAGATTCTGCTTCTCCCTATCATAAAACATCGGCAGAAGTTGGAATCGAACCGAGACCAACATCATACAAATCTATTATCAGTCGAACAGACCACCAAACCCTTTTCTCTACGACTCGTTTCTCTATAATAAAACTGTTGCGGCACACAAGATGAGAATTCTGACACACAGGCTCCCTGTAGTGGTTTGCAGGATGTTTAGTACATTCATTTATTTGGTTGACCGAATCGCCATGAACTAGCTGCCTTGGCTACCCAGTGCATACATTCGTCTCTATTTTGTAATCACCGAAATAAAATAACGTAACTGCCACCTACACAGAACTGCCAACAGTGTAGGATGCAGAAATTTAAATAGGAAGTGTTCCTTTCCATTTGAGCTACTCTATTGCGCTATCTGTTTGTTGTAACCATCGTGCAGTGCAATAGAAATGCTGTAACTGTCTGTCTCTCAGAAGTCTATATCCGGCCATTTGCATTATCTCACAGCACTGTGGAATTCCAAAGTTCTGGAGGAGCTGTTGTTCACTTCCAGAGGTGGTGTAGCTACGTCGCAGCTAGTAGCGTAACGGTAAGCGTCGCGCACTGTTGATAAGACGTCGCGCGTTCTATTACATTCGCTACTACATTTTTTTTAAACGCAATTCTTCTGTCTGCTGATGTTATCAATTTAATGAAAGTTTGAACATCATTCTCTTCACTTCTCAACCCAAAATAGTCGCATGTGGAAAAAAGGCTAACTTCTGCGTCATTTTGTTCTTTTCAGGTTTAATAAACGGCCAGGCAGCCGATGCGCTCGAAGCTTTCTATTATGTATGGGGAGAGTGCATCGTGCCAAAATAGTCAGAAAAGTATTTTCTACGTTAGCTGTCGTCTGGTAGTGGCATTTATTCTTCTGCAAACCTTGTTTGACAGCTTTAACTCAGAACAAGTTTTCTACATGCATGTAAACAATAAACTGCATGTGCATTGTCAGACTGTTATAGATAACATCAGAGAATTCGCATGTATCGTTGACGATTAATTTCTCTCTCATGTTTAGTATTGTTTTAACAACACTAAAAGAAACCTTACGAAAACTGTGCACTGTATTGTAAGAAATGAAATAAAACTACCCACGATAACCATATGACGAAAGTAAGTCTGTTTTAACAAAACTTGGTATCTGCACGAATTAGTAAAACACTATTCACTCAGATTTCGATTGGGTCTGCGTTTAAATGGTATGCTGTGTCATACTCAACAGGTATGCAAACGTGGCATTTGATAAACAAAGTTACGTATTCCTAGAAACCCAAAATTTGCTTGGCAGCAGCGGAAAGAGGCGTTACCTGTTGTGCAGCATTGTAAGTTTTTCACCATTGCACTATGAGCTGAAAGTATTTTCTTGCGATTTGGTAATCAATTTATTTCCTTCATACTTATCACCCTGGCATGGGGGTCTTAAGTGAAGAACATTATTGAATTTCGTATCGTTGACGGTCGATTCGAATTTCTTCAGAGACGCTTGTATTGTATAGAAGCTTGGCAGTCAGAAAGCCGAGATCTACGACCATTAACACAACTTAGTAAGTCGAGCTGCCAAGAGGATTTGATGTGTAAGGGTTTTCTTCTGATTTTGTTAGAGAATTTTTTCTTGGAATTTGGAGCACCATGAAATAATACAAAAAAACCTCGCACGGGCTGCCCCTACCACGGTTAGAACTGACTTTTTTTTTTTTTTTTGGCAAGAAGTAAACAGAAATTCTATGGTGCACAAAAGACTATCACTTCATTGTTGAAGGAAAGTTGCTCCGCTGCTCTGCGAGAGAATGAAAATGTAAAAACGAAAGTGGGAAAGAAAAAATGCCTTCTGCATTGGTGAGCATCTGAATAGTATCTTAAAATTCCGAACGAACTAAAGTCCCAGGTAGCAAATAGGATTCATACATACAGGTCACTGGCAACCTCTGCTATCCGAAATATTGTATTTGAAGCATTTAACCGTTAATTATGATTTTCAGCATATTTCCAAATATCCTCCTGTAGTCACAATGCTGGCTCATTTTAAAGTGTTCAATTTCTATGTAAGAGTAATAGTATAGGAAAGTAGCCTATTCTGCATAATATACGATTCTGTGTGGCCCATGATCCACGTTGCAGCGTTGTTTTTTGCTCGTGGATATCTCAGTTTTTGTGGCTGGATGATCTCTAAAAGGTCTACACCACTGGGCGTCGTATGGTCTATCACCGCTAATCGTTGACGAAGAAATGTAGTAATTTCTTCTGCATGTCCGCACGTGAACCTATGAATAAGCGTATCGACTCTTCCGCATGCGTCACAGTTGGGCGTTGGATGAAGGCCTATTTTATGTAGCTTTTCTTTCGTTGCAACTTTATCGTTGACTGTTAGATACCAGTCGGCTATGACGCGTGATGGTAACATGTCGCTGTGCACATTCCGCCATACTATACTCCAATGTGTATGTGGGTGTTTTTCTTCGAGACAATTCCTGTGGTTTGTTGTCATGAGAAGGTCATAAAGCTTCCTGTTCGTCAGGCTTCCGTTATAGACGATGTTGTGTCGAATGTAGCTCATTTCCATGTAGTACAGTCGCACATGTCGATAAGAAAGTGGAATGCCGGCGATATTCACGGGTGGGTCAAGGCTTTGAGGCTTCCACCGTTGAATGAGGTTTCTGATGATACTTGTCCTCCGGGTATGAAACTCCTTCCTGACGCGACTTAGGAGCAGGGTGACACATTTTTTGTGTATTTTAATGAGGTTAAGGCCACCTTTGGACGAAGGTAAGGTTAAGGTATCGAATTGAACTTTGAAAATGTGCCCCCTAAAAAGAAACCAACATAACGCTTGTTGTATACTCTTGGCTAGATGGTCGAAGATTGGAAGAATTTGCTCCAAATAATTCATCTTGCTCGTAATGGCGATCTCGATTATCTTAACTTTCTATAGTATGTTCAAGTCACGGTCGGAGTGAAGTATCAAAGCAGCACGTAATTTATTAAGCATGTGTGACCAGTTCTTCGTCAGTAATTTGTCTGGTTTGGCCTCAAAGGTAACACCGAGGGTTGTGTGATAATCCTTAACCTTGCACCAGGTAACATGGGATATGTCTTCGATACCGCCACCGATCTGCAAAGCTGTGGTTTTAGTTCTATTTAGTATTGCTCCTGAGAGAAACGTGAATGTTTGTAAAAGAGTTTCCGCTGACAGAAGTTGTTCGATGATGACACAGTTACACATACATCGTCAGCATACGCAATGCATGGGATAGTGACAGACTGGACGCTAAGTCCGATCCCGCTATGCGCCAAGTTGTTCAGTAGCGGCTCCACTGCAATGGCGTACAAAGTCATTGACAGAGGACAGAGGACATCCTTGGCGGATAGATTGCTCAATGGAAACTTCTTTTGTAAATTGGCCATTAATGAGAATCCGTGAAGAGGCGTTTGTAGTAAGTTTGCGAATTAATTCTAAGAGATGAGGTCCAAATCCTAGTTTCTTCATGCTTTTAAAGAGGAAGTCATGACGTACACGGTCATAAGCCTTCTCAAAAACTAGAAAGATCAGAACGCCCTGTCCTTTGGTTTCAGCATATGAACAGATGATGTCCGTCAAATCGCAGGCAGCTGAGATTGCACTTCGACCTTGCACTGCGCTGTAGTGGTAACTGCCTAAAACCTTGTACATAACGGTTTGCATCCTTAGCTTAATCGATCTGGCGATGATTTTGAAATCGGCATTCAGGAGTGTGATGGGTCGCATGTTTTCGACCTTCCTGCTATTCCCTTGTTTCGGTAAGGGCAGGATGATACCTTCCGTAAATACCTTGGGTATGACTTCCAGGTGCCAGAGTTCATTCGCTATCTCGAGGAGTGTCGGACCGAGGAGGCTCCAGTATCCCTGGTAAAACTCAGCGCTGAGACCGTCGGGTCCTGGTGATTTCCCTTTCTTTGCACTGTGGACCGCCAGTCGGATTTCGTCCTCTGTGAAAACAGATTCCAGATTTGCATTATCCTGTTGCGACAAGTCACAGCTCAAGGTTCTAAGAAAATCGTCGCACGAATGTTCACCAACGGATTGCTTCTTGTAAAGTTGACTATAATAGTCGTAGACGTGCGAGATGATGTCACGTTGCTTCGTGATGGTATTCTCAGCCTCGTCAACGACGGCTTCAATCAACATGGCTTTACAGCGTTTCGTCGTTCTCGGGATGTGGTACAGAGAGGCTCGTTCTTCGGCGGCAGCGTCCTTGGGGTGGGCTCGCACGATAATGCCTTGCATTCGTTGGCGTTGTATCGCCGTGATTTTCGCTTTATATCGTTTGATCTTTACGTCGATATCGCGAGAAGGGTTGTTAGTGCGACTGTACAGTTCTCTCAAACAGCGATAATAAAATTCAATAGTCCGTTTCTGCCAGAAGCTTTTTTGTCGGGCGTAGCTCATGATGGTGAGGCGTAATTTAGGCGTAGCACACTGAATCCACCACTGTAGGACGCTAGCGTAACGACGTCGGTGCCGCTGGAGCTGTTGCCACGTTATGTTCACCTCCTCTTCAAGTTGGGCATCCTGCAGAAGGCTGACATTCAATTTCCAGTAGCCTTTCCCGCGGTAAATTTGCTGGCGTTGTAGGTTAAGGTAACACTGATATGCACGATGGTCGGAGATGTTGACAGGAGCTATGTCAGTTCACAGCGTGTCGCTGGAGGGCCTCGGACACATAGATCCTATCCAGCCGACTGGCAGAATGACTGGTTACGAAGGTGTACGCTACCCGTTCACCGTGCAGTTGTTGCCATGTATCGTGAAGACGCATGCCATGAATTAAATGTTCAAGTTCGATACATCTGTTCGTGTTAGGAGTTTGGTCTCTGTCGTTAAGCACACAATTGAAGTCACCACCGAGGATGAGATGTGCACGATAAGCGCTAAGAAGAATGGGAACCTCATTTTTATAATATTTTGAACGATCTCTCTTATGAGTGCTACCTGAGGGGGCGTACACGTTTACGATCTGCACACCATTCACTCGGAGAGAAATGCCACGACCACTAGGCAACCGCTGCACATCCGTAAAGGGTATACCGTCGCGCAGAAGTATGGCAGTGCCTACAGCATCCTGGAGATTGATGTTATCAATGAGAACGTAACCGGGCACTTCTAAGACTGTGACTACCTCCTGTAGGAGGGCAATGTCAACGCTGGTACCATACAAGAAATCAGTTAGCGAACGGAGTTTCACCGCACTTTGAATTCTATTGACGTTAAGTGTGGTAATGTTGTAGGTTTGGCTGTCGCAGATGATGGTTCAGAGGACAATTGTAAGTAGGCTGTTTATGCTTTCTTATTGGTAACGCCACGTAGCGCTCTGTATGAAAATCACTGGCTGTGCTGTGTGCAGTCTGTGGCTAGTTTGCATTGTTGTCTGCCATTGTAGTGTTGGGCAGCTGGATGTGAACAGCACATAGCGTTGCGCAGTTGGAGGTGAGCTGCCAGCAGTGGTGGATGTGGGGAGAGAGATGGCGGAGTTTTGAAATTTGTGAGACTGGATGTCATGAACTGCTATATATATTATGACTATTAAGGTAAATACATCATTTGTTCTCTATCAAAATCTTTCATTTGCTAACTATGCCTATCAGTAGTTAGTGCCTTCCGTAGTTTGAATCTTTTATTTAGCTGGCAGTAGTGGCGCTCGCTGTATTGCAGTAGTTCGAGTAACCAAGATTTTTGTGAGGTAAACGATTTGTGAAACGCATAGGTTAATGTTAGTCAGGGCCATTTTTTTGTAGGGATTTTTGAAAGGCAGATTGCGTTGCGCTAAAAATATGGTGTCTCAGTTTATGCACAGTCTTGTATAATTTTTCTAAGGGGACGTTTCACAATGACCTCTGAGTGTTGGATCGTCCTTCTCGACGGCTTGTAACCAAATTCGTTGGTAACGTCTGGAGTACGAAGCGAAATGTCAAAACCAATAACGGGTCATGGAGTGTAAAGGTCGCAGCGCAGTGGTCATGCGCGAGAGCAGCTACTGCCGCATCTCCTCGTCCTGCCGCCACCACGGCTCATTGCTGTCGGGGTGCTGCGCGGCGCGCGCCCCTCCCTGCCCGCCACCGCCGGCTGAGTCTGTCAATGTGGTCGCATCCACCTGGTCACCACGCGGGGCTGCGACTGACGTCAGCGAGTTCCTGCGGGAGCGCTGCTGCAGCTGCTCGCTACTCTGTTCGCTCTCCCTCTTAGCTGTTACGGTCTCTGTTCCCTCTCATCGCTCAGTAGTGCCTTCAGGTGTTTGGGTTGTTCACTAATGGGTTCTTGCCTCGCGGTGTCCTCGCAGCGCACGGAGCAAGATGATTGAGGTTCAGTCTCGCTGCCACTTTCTGACATGTGTACGGGTCTCAAATCATCCGACTTTTCCTCTTTGCGACTATTCCCTTTGCTTCTCCTTCGGCGGCCTTTCTTCGTTTCTGCTGCAGTCTCTACCGATAGGGGTGGTTCAGGCAAACTGATCTGCAACCGCTCCTGTATCCCACACGGCTTAGTGTCAGAGGTGGCTGGCGCATCGTTGGTATCCAGCGGTAACTGCCTCGGTGAGGATGACGGTGCCGAGTCGATGTCCGTCCTACCGCGAATGTCTTTGGCACTGCATTCCACCTGAACTGGCATCTCCGCCTCGCTAACATTTTCCGGCTGCCGGGGTGGTGGTACAGCCCCCGCGACTACCTCACTCAATAGTGGAACAAGCTTTTCACTACCTTCTGCAGGACGTTCCCGTGGAAGTTGAAATGGACGTCGACGTGTGCAGTTCATCCGCAGATGTTCTGTTGAATGGCAGATCGAACAGGTAGGGGGTTGTCCAATGTAAGGTACCTGTGAGCGACAGCCGCCAATGGTAACATACGAAGGTATATGCTTTTTTAAGTCTACACGTACACTTCGCACCCCGCTGTTAACTTTGTTAGCGATATGAACTCGACCATTTTTCATTTGAAACTGACAAAACAGCGCCGTACAGTGACAGAGAACGTGCAATCAGGTCATTAGGGCACTTGGGTGGCACATTAAATACCCTGACGGTTCTCACTCCGTATCCCGAAGGCACGATTTGGACATTACTAATAGTGCCATCATTATGACGAAATGGTCTCACACCAGCATGCTCCTCAACGAATTTCTCATAAGTGTCACTCGGAATAAATTTGATAAATAACGGCCGGCCGCGGTGGTCTCGCGGTTCTAGGCGCGCAGTCGGGAACCGTCCGACTGCTACGGTCGCAGGTTCGAATCCTGCCTCGGGCATGGATGTGTGTGATGTCCTTAGGTTAGTTAGGTTTAAGCAGTTTTAAGTTCTAGGGGACTGATGACCACAGCAGTTGAGTCCCATAGTGCTCAGAGCCATTTGAACCATTTTGATAAATAACGAGTACTGCACAAAGTCCAACTGGAACGTGTCGACTATATCTTCAGGCAATTTCAAATCCTCAAAAATCCACTCATGAGTTTCAAACGCCGTCGGTCGCAAGGCAGCGCGATCGAAAACACACTGAACGCTGTTCGCTCTGTTAATTGTCGACATCGTACTTACAACAGTGGTACAGAAACAAACGTTAACAGCGCTCGCACACGCTGCTCAGCTCTCCACCTCAGCACTGCTCGCGACGTAAACACTGGCCCGGACTACCGCCCGTCACCGCGCGATGTGCACTGGCCGAGTGCCTGAACACGACTGACGGGCTATGGACACAATGCTTCGAGCGTGCCACTCTCGTCATGGTATTGGTCGCTCAGCCTCATAAAGCATCGTGAAAGATATTAAAAGTTGTCACTTACGTCAAGAATAGCAGTTCCTTAGCCAAAAAATTGAAATTTCTGTCTCAGTGTTTTAATTTATGTGAGGGTTATATACCACAAGTCATTCAAATGGAAAAGGGAATATCAAGTGAATTTAGCGAGTCAGTTCAGTACCATACGCGGAAGTGATTGCACTGTCACAGTGTTGCCAAATGTTTGTGACGATGTTGCCAATTCTCAGCTGTGCTAGGAACAGCTCTGTAGCGTTATAGGAGGAGAATCCTGTGCTCGTGTCATAGGAGGATACGGAGAGGAGGCGCGGGGTTTGGTTAATATGCAGCATTTTCTCCTCCCATCTCTGTCAAACATTCAGGTGTGTAATCTTCCATCACCATTACAGTTTACCACAAAATATATACGAATAAAACACTTACCTTGTTACTTTGTTACAAAAGATTAGTTCAGTACAATAAAGTCTTTGGAAATCAACTTTGCCAACCTGTCACGAAAAGTAAGATAACAAACACTTTGCACCTCGAAATCGATTGCATCTATGTGCAGTCTTGTGATCATACAAGCAGAATTTCATGAATTGCACGAGAATGTAGAAAAATGTTTGTGCGAATGGAAGCTCAAAATGGCTCAAATGGCTCTGAGCACTATGGGACTTAACATCTGAGGTCAGCAGTCCCCTAGAACTTAGAACTACTTAAACCTAACTAACCTAAGGACATCACACACATCCATGCCCGAGGCAGGATTCGAACCTGCGACCGTAACGGTCACGCGGCTCCAGACTGAAACGCCTAGAACCGCTCGGCCACTTCGGCTGGCGAATGGAAGCTGTAAGATACACAGTTACCTAATTACTCTGTTCCACGTAATAATCAATTCATTTGATAATTCAGAAGAGAAGAAACTAAAAATTATGCCCATTAAGACAGAAACTAAAGTGCAGATGCGGGCACTGTACAGATCTGCGCTTTTTCATCTTCAGAGCTATACAAATAATGTATACTAACCAGCGTATTCATTGCTTTCGTTATGTTTCCCTCTTGTTTAGTCTTCTTATGATGATCTGGATCCACACCCATGAGTCTGATTTTTTCTTTGTATCCTTCCATCTACTATCTTTGTGTATCATTGTTCGGTGTTCAAAAAGCAAAATATTATGCCTGCTCCCGCGAGGTATTAAAATGAGGTCGCAAAAAGGCTAACGAATTATAATCAAAATACAGTGAGACGCCAATTTGTCTGTCGTCATGGTGTTAAGTGGACAGATATAGTTGGGTGTTATTGTCGTCTTTTCTTATTGAGATTTTCATATTACCCTGACACAACACGCCGAGATAAATGTGTATATTCTCGGTGACGAAACATCCCACATTCCATTCATCCTGATCCATTCGTTACGTGCATCGGCGGCAATGAGTGATAGGAAAGCTGTTGTGGGGTGACGAATAACAATAACAATGGTAGTAATTACAAATCAATAATCAAGGATGTTTACTGCATTACAGACGATTAACAAAATAACCAAGAATGGCTGAATCTTTAATTGGCGCACTGAGTAGGTGTTCTTACCACTTTGTTTCTGAATTTTGTTCCAATTGTTTGCAGAGAGAAAACAAAAAACCCTGTAGCCATACATATCGCTAGTACAACGAGATATTGCCTATCAACTATCCTTGCTTTACATCACGAGACGAACATGGCGTCACTGAGCTGATATTTGAAATACATTTCTGTTTTCTCTCTCTGTCTCTCTCTCTCTCTCTCTCTCTCTTTATTTTTGTTTTAATTTTTTGAGGAAAGCATCGAGAAGCACAATAATAAGCAAGTAGGCGTATAACCTGTTTACAGTTATTGTCATCGGGATACATAATGCAAAAATACAACATTTAAGTGTGTTATTGCGTAATTCCAGTTATTGACAGTCTATTCGTGAGCTTGCTGGCATTCAGTGGGGTGAAACCTATCACAGAAGCAAGCAAAACACAAATATTTTTTGCACCATGCGCAACACATAAACGAAATCTCGCTGCAGTGACGTGTTGTCCGATATATTGCACGGAAAACATACCTGATTCATGTTGCTAAATACAGCTCTATCAGATATCAATTTCTAAGCGTACCAAGTGTATAAAAGTATATCTTGAAATACGCAGAAAGGTCCATAGAGGTATTCGACTGAAACATAGCCATGGCCACAATGGTCTGGTGGAGCGAACTGTCACAAGTGCAATGCGTGGGTTCAGGCATTTACTTTTAAGAGGCACAAACAAATTTACTTTACCTCTGGTAACCCCAAGAGAAAGCTGTTATTATCCAAAATCCGCATTAAACATCACGTTCCTTCATTCCAAACTGGGCAGAGCCGGTTTAAGTTGGAAAATGACATAGGTGGAGGTCAGGGTAAACAGAAATACTGTCACCAGTAAACTTACTTACATTAGAAAATTTTAGTTTATTTGATGAACTGATAGCCGCCTAAAGGAACAGGGCTCTTATTTTACTTGTACTTGATTGAACTAGAGACGTTGAAAAATTTGGTGCTGGACTGTGATTCGAATTCGTATCTTCTCTTTCGAGGATCTGAATCTCTCGGAACAGTATAGTTCAATCATTTCATTCCTTTTCCCAAGACTGCAGTCTTCTCTAGGTCTCCTCCAAAGGTAAATATGTGGGTCTGAATCCTGATCCATAATTTCATTTCAAGTCCCATCACGTGCACACCGGCCTGCTAGTGAAAATTAACGTGCATTTTTAATGTATGTTCATGTTGCCAACAATTTCTGGAGAAAAACGCACACATCTTACTATTGGTCAGTAAGCAATTGATACATAAGCAATATTCGTGGACAATAAAGAAGAACGATAGGAGTGCGATTCGTTTGTCGCTCAGGCACAAAAATTTGTGTCCTTATTTTAGATTAAACACCTAGCAGCTGGCAAGAAAAACCGATGCGTAACACTTGATTTTACTTAGTTAACAATCCGATTACGTCTTGGGTTCGTATCTCCGTCGCAGAACTTCACATAATGCGCTTCATCTTTAAATTCATACACACTTCGTTACTTCTGAATTGAGGTATATCAGACCGCTTTCATGGTTAGTTAACAGGGATGAAAGGGTCTTGACAGGAGTCCCGATTTATTACAAAAACTGTCGTCTTTTATTTTCAAGTTTAGATTTGGTTACTGATATAGGCGAAAATTTCGGTACTTCATGACTCTTCATGGATAGTCAGCAATATGATATGATTAGATTGGTGTAGATTAATACTTGTTCCATAGATCATGAACACGACATTTCGTAATGATGTGGAACGAGTCATTTTAATGAAAGATTTCTTTACATACCAGTATTCAATTCCTTTACAACAATTTTTTACCCCCCCCCCCCCCCCCTCTCTCTCTCTCTCTCTCTCTCTCTCTCTCTCTCTCTCTCTCTCACACACACACACACACACACACACACACACACACACACACACACACACACACACACATTCTATTTTTATTTTTATTTGTTTGTTGTGCTCGACTATCGGCGAGGCACGAAAACGTCCATGAATGAGTTTCTTAGTTTTGAGTACAGTTACGAAAGAAATATAAAAACAACTATGAGAGTTACTGATTTATGATGCGTAGTAGCAGTCAGTTCTCAGTATTATTAGCAACTAAGCTCCAGTCCCTAAATCCAGTTACAAAAAAGGGAATCAGACGCATTACGTATTCCAGGCCGTAGCAGCCGCGTCTTTGAGGCGCCAGCTGCGGTCATTTTCCAGCCTGCTGTAGGATCACATCGGTTCGTCTTCTTCCTCCTGGTAGTGTAACTGAGATTTGGCAACAACGCAAGGTATGTATGGCAACTCTGTGATGGACGAGTTACTTCCTGGTGTGCACGGAATTAAGCCTCAAAGTTCACTTGATTTCTCGTGTCATTTCCATTGAATAACCTGAGTTGTTATCGCTTGAGGTGTAACAGAAGATTGTAAATTTACGGTTTTCAGCACAGCAAAATCATTGAACGTGCCAATCGCAACTAATCTCGTCCTGTAAATAGCGGTTTACGAGTTCTAGCGACTATTGGTCTCGTAAGAGGAATACGCAAACCGTATCTATCTGCTAGCCCTGTGTTTACGTGCTGACCTGTGGAAACGCGGCTGTTATGGTTCGCGGTTCCAGCCTCGCTAAATGTAAAGTTTTTATCCCTTCTATGTAAGAGCTGCAAGCAGTCAGATCAAACATAGATAAGCAAATCGTAAGAAAATACTTTCAGCTCATAGTGCAATGGTGAAAAACTTACAATGCTGCACAACAGGTAACGCCTCTTTCCGCTGCTGGCAAACAATTTTGGGTTTCTAGGAATACGTAACTTTATTTATGAAATGCCACGTTTGCATACCTGTTGAGTATGACACAGCATACCATTTAAACGCAGACCCAATCGAAATCTAAGTGAATAGTATTTTATTAATTCGTGCAGATACTCAGTTTTGTTAAAACAGACTTACTTTCGTCATAAGGTTATCGTGGGTAGTTTTATTTCATTCCTTACAATACCGTGCACAGTTTTCGTAAGGTTTCCTTTAGTGTTGTTAAAACAATACTAAACATGAGAGAGAAATTAATCGTCAACGATACATGCAAATTCTCTGATGTTATCTATAACAGTCTGACAATGCACATGCAGTTTGTTGATTACATGCATGTAGAAAACTTGTTCTGAGTTAAAGCTGTCAAACAAGGTTTGCAGAAGAATAAATGCCACTACCAGACGACAGCTAACGTAGAAAATACTTTTCTGACTATTTTGGCACGATGCACTCTCCCCATGCATAATACAAAAGCTTCGAGCGCATCGACTGCCTGGCAGTCTATTCAACCTGACAAGAACAAAATGACACAGAAGTTAGCCTTTTTTCCACATGCGACTATTTTGGGTTGAGAAGTGAAGAGAATGATGTTCAAACTTTATTAAATTGATAACTTCAGCAGACAGAAGAATTGCGTTTTAAAAAAATGTAGTAGTGACTGAAATAGAACACAGGACGTCTTATCAAGAGCGCGCGACGTTTACCGTTGCGCTACTAGCTGTGACGTAGCTACAGCACCTCTGGAAGTGAGCAACAGTTCCTCCAGAACTTTGGCATTCCACAGTGCTGTGAGATAATGCAAATGGCCGGATATTGACTTCTGAGAGACAGACAGTTACAGCATTTCTTTTGCACTGCACGATGGTTTCAACAAACAAATAGCGCAATAGAGTAGCTGAAATGGAAAGGAACACTTCCTATTTACATTTCTGCATCCTACACTGTTGGCAGTTCTGTGTAGGTGGCAGTTACGTTATTTTATTTCGGTGATTACAAAATAGAGTCGAATGTATGCACTGGGTAGCCAAGGCAGCTAGTTCATGGCGATTCGGTCAACCAAGTAAATGTATGTACTGAACATCCTGCAAACCACTACAGGGAGCCTGTGTGTCAGAATTCTCATCTTGTGTGCCGCAACAGTGTTATGATAGAGAAACGAGTCGTAGCGAAAAGAGTTTGGTGGTCTGTTGGACTGATGATAGATTCATATGATGTTGGTCTCGGTTGGATTCCAACTTCTGCCAATGTTTTTTGATAGGGAGAGGCAGATTCTATTCTCATCTGGCTACGCCAAGTGAAGAAGGTATAATGGAATTGTGGTCTGAAAATCACATTAAACACGATATTCCTTCTCTACCAAGTAGACGTTAAGTGGAACCACAATAAAGTAAGGAGTGGCGACATGTAGAAACTCTATCACCAGTAACCTTTCTTATACTAGTTATTTATTTCTAGTGACGAAACAAATCCTGTGTATGGTCACAGGACACTTATTCCGTCTTTTATTTGAGCTTCTGTATGTCGATAAAATTGGTTCTGAACTGGGAATGCAACTCAGACCGCCCTTAACGAGGAATTTGATCCCTTCGTGACTACAACTTGTTGTTTGTTCAAAGCTGCAGATTCCTCAATATCTCCACATATTGCGCATGAATGGGTTGGAATCCTGGCCCAGCACTAAACTTTTCTCTACGTATTATCAAGCTCTAGCATGAGAACACCTATCTGCTGGTGGATAATAAAATGGTTCAAATGGCTCTGAGCACTATGGGACTCAACTGCTGTGGTCATCAGTCCCCTAGAACTTAGAACTACTTAAACCTAACTAACCTAAGGACATCACACACATCCATGCCCGAGGCAGGATTCGAACCTGCGACCGTAGCAGTCGCACGGTTCCGGACTGCGGGCCTAGAACCGCGAGACCACCGCGGCCGGCTGGTGGATAATAATTTTTATTTTTAATGCATTTTCATTCGTTGTCAACACTAAATATATCTGACGTTTTGGACTCCCAGTGAGACATAGAACTATTTGCGAGATCACTGTAAGTTCAAGGATGTTATTCCGAGCTGCTGGTGGAGAAAAATTCGGTAAGTGTTGTCACTTTTTGTGTGGTCAACAACGATATATTTTGGGTTCGATTCTCAGTCAGCACTGAACACTTCGTCATATTATTTCTAGTTCAAACATACTCACATGTCGCTGCTGGTGTAACAAACCCATACTTAACGTTTCTTTTCTCTAGAATATTACAGCGATACGTGCCGGGTTGGAGTCCTGGGATGGAAAAATTAATGTTTCGTCTCGTCATTTCATTTAATACATCTAGCTACTGCCGAGAAAATCCGATGTGTCAAAGTTGATAGTGCTTCGATAACAATCCGATTAGGTTCTGGGTTCTAATGCCTGTTCATCACAAAGCTTTACCTCACTGCATTTCAAGTAAGTTACTTGTGAAGTAGCAGTATTTAACGTCTCTCGTAGTTCGTTAACAGGGACAATAGATGCTGGGTAGGAATTCGCGACCGTTAAAAATGTTTACGTTATGTAATTTAAAGTTGATATTTGTTAACTGATACTGTCTAAAATCGAGGTATATCACTCTCTTTATGCCTAGTCAGGAGTGACTGTTAATTTCCGTCAGTCACGAAATCTTAGTTTGCATGACCTGGGTTTGAATCCATCTGCAGAACGTGTCGGTTCGTCGTGTCATTTGAAGTTCATACATATTCTCAACTAGCTGCTCGTGAATAACGTAATTTTTTAATGACATTTTGTGTTAAATAACAAGTAGGGCATGTAAATTTGATGAGGATATCATGAATACGACGAACTTACTACGTGCATTACCTATCTGACGTAATAATGAGAGCGCTAACATTCAGGTATGTCAGTTATTGCATTAAATGCGGGCTTATAAGCCTTAAGGACAGTCTTATCTGTGATGAGGTGTTCCCTTATATTTGTTGTATCGTGGTATTACTTTACATTATGAGTTACTGCGGTACAGAGCAGTGTTCTCTAGTGGTGACTTGTTGGAACCATTTTCAATAGTCTAACGACTGTACCAAGGAGCGATTAGAGGACCTGCTAGACAGCTGCGTTATGTGGGTTGCATGGGAATCAGGCGAAATGCATTCCAGGTCGTTCGGATACTTTTGAGCATGACTGTACCTTGTCAACAATCTGATTAGGTGCTGGGTTCGCATGCCTGTCACAAGCTTTATATGATGGCATTTCAATTTTAAACATGAGCATACTTTGTTCCTTGTGAATGACACCATATTAAACGTCATTCGGTGTAGTGCCCAGGATGGTAACTGTTATGACAGGATTCCCAGTTCAGTGCAAACATTTTTGTCATTTATTTTCAGGATCTGAATCGAAAACTGATACTGTGCAAATGTCTATACTTCATGTCTCTTTATGCTTAGTGATCCGGTCTCATTAAAGCACAAACAAAGCTTAGCTTAATTATCAATGGCTATAGGTGCTGGGTTTGAATCCAGGTCCAGAACGACGACGTTGGTCATGTCATTTAAAGTTCAAATTTGTGTACATGTAGCTGTTGATGTGTTACGAGAACAATGATATTACTGGTGATTTGCTGTTAATGTTGAGATTTCCCTAGAGTGCTTGTTGCCGTTAATCGCGTTTTTCTACTGGTTCGTCCAATATCCAGTTTCCAGACCCTCTCACCATTGAGCGACCTTCAGCACATGGATGGAAAACCTTTTAGTGAGCGTAAAACGTTTTTCCAATTGCCGTACAGCTTTGTAACTCCATATATTGTCTCAAGTATTTAATTTTGACTAAGGATTACTGTACGATATATGAAAATAATCCGTTTTCTCAGAAGTTTTGGAATGTCACTTGATGTAATTAAGGTTAGTTTATGAGTGTTATGGGGTGTCTCATCGCTAAGAACATGTTTTCTAATAAGTTTTGTATGACGATATTAGTTGACGATTAGACTGACTGCCATAAAGACCTTTGGTCTCTTAGTAGTCTCTTGCGGTACCCATTGTGTGTAGTCAAACGACTGTACCCCACGGGGTTTTGGTGTTTAGAGGACCTTCAACACAGCTACGTTATGTTGGTTGTATTCGGCAGTGACCCACTTTTTTTGCTGTCAAGTGTACATCTTGTATTCAATATGTTCATCGCTCCCAACACGGTTAAAAACATTACTTGTATATTTGCCCAGTACCGAATCACTGCGTTATTTTTTTCCTGAGGGTAGTCACTTTCTTCTGGTCTGAAGAAAATGTTGGTCGGTACATTGTTTGCTGATGTTATTGTTATTTGAGCAATTATCTTCCTGGTCCACCTCCAGTTGATAATCCGATCTCTACATGTGTAACGATGTGGTACACTATCAACGATGTTGCGTTTACTGCAGAGGTTAGTGTCACTTAAACCAATGGCATAGAGACTCTCATTAGTGCTGACGATGTTATTGTCTACCTTGTACCACGCTGTGCTCACGTCAGACCAAAGAACATCACTACTGATGTTTTATCCAGACCACATTCCATGCTATTCCAGCATATTTAATTTCTATTTTATTTGAAAGTTTCCGTCTTTCAGCTACAATCGCCTTTGCTGTAACGTTTTTGCAATTTAAAAGCTTTTTTGCTGAGATACCTTAGTTCAAGATAATACTCCCTAATACACTCCTGGAAAAGGAAAAAAGAACACATTGACACCGGTGTGTCAGACCCACCATACTTGCTCCGGACACTGTGAGAGGGCTGTACAAGCAATGATCACACGCACGGCACAGCTGACACACCAGGAACCGCGGTGTTGGCCGTCGAATGGCGCTAGCTGCGCAGCATTTGTGCACCGCCGCCGTCAGTGTCAGCCAGTTTGCCGTGGCATACGGAGCTCCATCGCAGTCTTTAACACTGGTAGCATGCCGCGACAGCGTGGACGTGAACCGTATGTGCAGCTGACGGACATTGAGCGAGGGCGTATAGTGGGCATGCGGGAGGCCGGGTGGACGTACCGCCGAATTGCTCAACACGTGGGGTGTGAGGTCTCCACAGTACATCGATGTTGTCGCCAGTGGTTGGCGGAAGGTGCACGTGCCCGTCGACCTGGGACCGGACCGCAGCGACGCACGGATGCACGCCAAGACCGTAGGATCCTACGCAGTGCCATAGGGGACCGCACCGCCACTTCCCAGCAAATTAGGGACACTGTTGCTCCTGGGGTATCGGCGAGGACCATTCGCAACCGTCTCCATGAAGCTGGGCTACAGTCCCGCACACCGTTAGGCCGTCTTCCGCTCACGCCCCAACATCGTACAGCCCGCCTCCAGTGGTGTCGCGACAGGCGTGAATGGAGGGACGAATGGAGACGTGTCGTCTTCAGCGATGAGAGTCGCTTCTGCCTTGGTGCCAATGATGGTCGTACGCGTGTATGGCGCCGTGCAGGTGAGTGCCACAATCAGGACTGCATACGACCGAGGCACACACGGCCAACACCCGGCATCATGGTGTGGGGAGCGATCTCCTACACTGGCCGTACACCACTGGTGATCGTCGAGGGAACACTGAATAGTGCACGGTACATCCAAACCGTCATCGAACCCATCGTTCTACCATTCATAGACCGGCAAGGCAACTTGCTGTTCCAACAGGACAATGCACGTCCGCATGTATCCCGTGCCACCCAACGTGCTCTAGAAGGTGTAAGTCAACTACCCTGGTCAGCAAGATCTCCGGATCTGTCCCCCATTGAGCATGTTTGGGACTGGATGAAGCGTCGTCTCACGCGGTCTGCACGTCCAGCACGAACGCTGGTCCAACTGAGGCGCCAAGTGGAAATGGCATGGGAAGCCGTTCCACAGGACTACATCCAACATCTCTACGATCGTCTCCATGGGAGAATAGTAGCCTGCATTGCTGCGAAAGGTGGATATACACTGTACTAGTGCCGACATTGTGCATGCTCTGTTGCCTGTGTCTATGTGCCTGTGGTTCTGTCAGTGTGATCATGTGATGTATCTGACCCCAGGAATGTGTCAATAAAGTTTCCCCTTCCTGGGACAATGAATTCACGGTGTTCTTATTTCAATTTCCAGGAGTGTATGTTTTTAGTTTTAAGCTTATTTTTTGTGTATAGATTTCGAGATGGTCAGAAGGCAGAAGAGTAGTAGGCGGGTAGACATTCGGTATGTTTTCGAGCGCAGCTGGTATTTTATGAACATAGAGCTCCTGACAGACAACCGTTTCAGGCTCAGGAGCCTGTAAACACTGCCAGGACGTCCATCGTTCGGCACCCATAAACTCTCTCCGTCTCTCTCTCTCCCTCTCTCTCTCTCTCTCTTTCTCACTCTCTCCCAATTTCTCTGGCATCAGACGAGAGCGTTCACTACGACGACGCAGTAACTTGCGGCGTGACTTTGTGTGAGTAAGGCAGGGGGTGGAGGAGGCGGGCGGAACGGTAGTGGGGGAAGGGGTTATATATAGTGGCGAAACGATAGGGAAGTTTCTTTTCTGCCGCTCGCGGGATTCTGTAATGGCGGCGTAATGGCTGATTTATGGCGCGCGTCTGTCACGGGCAGAGCTGGGAGCAATGCGCTCCACCGCCACATCCGCGGCTCCAGACAAACACAGGCACGTAACTTTAAATGAGATCCTTCAACTTGTTGCAGAATTTAATAAGAGCCCCAACTTGCGTGGCTGCACGAGCCGGTGGGACGCAGACGAGACCCGGAGGCTATGTGGCCTTCCAGACCGCACGCCGCTCTCGTGCCCTCTCTCTGTTAGACATTACTGGAGACATTCAGTGGCACTGCTCAAGTCACACATAACGTTGAGAACTTTGACGTAGGCCGTCCTGAAGGGATCAGTGTCACTCAGCTGGTAGTAGCGCATATTATTTGCTGGTACAAAAACCTCACTGGAACAAATGGTTGAAACGGTTCTGAGAACTATGGCACTTAACATGTCATCAGTCCCCTAGAACTCAGAACTAGTTAAACCTCACTAACCTAAAGACATCACACACATGTATGCCCGAGGCAGGACTAACCTGTGACCGTAGCGGTGGCGCGGTTCCAGACTGAATGGCCTAGAACCGCTCGGCCACAACGGCCGTCTCACTGGAACAATAAATACCAAAAGTCTCTTTCGAGAAGCTTATTGTTTAGATTTATCATCTGATGTACAGGTCAACCAAAATTCGTGGAGTTGGATGCCGCAGCGCGGTTCCTTCCACTCTAACAATTAACAAAGGTATTCGTAAACAACTGCAACCAGTCGTGTTTTCTGGTGCGACGGTTTTTGTTTTGCCAGTAAAATAGAAACCGAACCGTCTCAAAAGGCGACTGGTTGCCGTTATTTCTGAAAAACTTTATTCATCATTGCCACACTGTTACACATCAGTAATGGTCAAGAATTTTAACACGTAACAAATGTCTCTACCAAAATTTCGCCCCGTGCTTATTTTCGGTAGAACATGGACGTCAAAGAAAGGTAATTTGCCAACGATGTAGGCGCGTGTAAGGGCCCCGGCACACGTGCAACGGATCGGAACGATCCGTCGTATCTGAGTGATTTTCTAAGAAATTTCAGTCAGAATTACTAAAGTCTCTGTGTCAAGTTCTCTTATTGTAAATGGAGTACTGTGTTTAGCAGCAGTTGCAGTTCATTTCAGTTTCCCCGAGAATACTTGGAAAACATAAATTGAAAATAAACGGGAATTAAAATGTATTAAACTTGTTTTGAAACGCTTCTTTTCGGAAATGTACGTTAGTTTACGGAGTGTATTGTATTTTTCATTGACACCAGACGGGTTAATACCTCCTTCCAGTGCACCAGTACAATCCGTTTTATGTCAATTAGTCCTCAATTACTTTTTTGTTCATTAGTATTAGATTAACTGCAAGTTTTGAGGTGCTCCAATAGTAAGTAGCTCTTGATACAAAATTGTATGAAGGAGGGTATGTGAAATGACAAGGCACTTGAGTTTAACTGCGTAATACGAAGGTTCCCTAGGAAGTAATGCACGGCATTTTTTTTTTCTCAGCTGGAAACAATGCTACGAATGCAGAATGTTAAGTATGTATTACTTGAAGTCTTCTGAGTGAGCGCTCCAAGTTACCGTCACTTCCGACTGATAGCGTAGCTGCGGGACAGTTTCAAAACGGCATTTGTAGGTGATGTACGTTACAAGAAACTTGCCGTCATTGAATTTCTCACTGCAGAGAAAGAAACTATGGGGAATATTAACAAACGCTTGTGCAGGGTCTATGGAACATCTGCTGTCGATAGAGGTACAGTTAATCGCTGGGCACGGAGGGCAAGGTCATCAGAAGGCGGTTCGACGGACCTTCACGATTTGCAGCGGTCGGGAGATCATCACACCAGACATGTTGCAGCGAGCTTCCACTTGGTTATGCCACAAAAAGATGGCGTTCGTGGAAGACATTTTGAGGACGATGAGGAGATGATACACACGGTGAAGCACTGGCTCCGCCACCAGGACAAGATGGGTACCGACTTGGCATACACGCACTTGTTTCTCGCTGGAGGAACGCCATAGAAAGGGATGGAGATTACGTAGAAAAATAGGGTGTGTAGATTAAACACCATTCTTTCGTGTGTATCATTCTCATTATAAGAACTTTCAGCATTGCAGCGCGTCAGCAATCGTAAGTATCGAAATAATTATGAAAAATCCGCCTCGATTGCACAAACTACCTGGTGTTTACCTAGGTTTCAGCGTGGGTAACCACGCCTTCTACAGAACAAATATAAAACAGTTTGCCTAAATAGGTACAGTCAAAGGCTAAAATCCA
The DNA here is from genome assembly GCF_023864345.2 of Schistocerca serialis cubense. Classification (NCBI taxonomy): domain Eukaryota; kingdom Metazoa; phylum Arthropoda; class Insecta; order Orthoptera; family Acrididae; genus Schistocerca; species Schistocerca serialis. The sequence continues at coordinate 140,161,087 of NC_064643.1, forward strand.
CACCTACCTGTCGGTGGAGAGCCTGTGACCATCGTACGTTGGCTGCGGTGAGGCAGCACAAACAGGGTTGAGATAAGTAATATTATTGACTTGGTACATAGGCCTATTCACCCCGTGTAATTGTAAAAAAAAAGGGGGGGGGGGTCTTGCCGCTGTAGGTATTGATTTTAGCCTTTGACTATCAAGCTGGCAAGCTGTTTTATATTTGTTCTGATGAAGCCGTGATGGCCTCAGAAGTTAAGTCGCATAGTGCTCAGAGCCATTTGAGCTTAACATTACAGTAGGTAGGTATGACATTCTGTTTAAAAGTTAAAAACTTTAATAATGGGTGTTATTATTTGATAAATAACTTGAAATCATAAGGGGGACCATACTGTATGGAGACTATAACTACGAACTTTCCATCAGTTCTTCTTCTATAGAAAAAATTTCGAAGTTCTAATCACTGCAAAATTGGAGGTCGTATTTTCTATTATTTGTTAATGTAAATGGGAAGTCAGGCTTCCACTTCACTTCTGAGAGTAGTTCTTGGCTCCGAAATAACTATAAATTCGAACGTAAATTTCTTACTCGACGCAAAACGAAACAAACTGCACAATCACGCTTAATAAATGGAGAAACAAACCGTATTCGTATTGCCACACACCGCTGCTAACGAGAGCGGCAGCCATATCCCTTGCGCGAATAGCATGCTGTCCATCAGACTGCCTTGGACTTCCGTACGACCTGCGATTTCGGCGTACAATCTACGAAGAGATGGGTCGCGCATACAACGGATCGCTGCGATCCATCGCTGATGTGTGGGGCCCTACAGACAAGTACCTTCGTAGCTGTGCCATACAGTGCAGTGTGTAGTTTTACGTTAAAATGCTCTAGATCGACTTAAAATGTAAAACGGCTATGTAGGTGTGGCTAGAGGACAAACAGAGATCTGTAGAAGCATGCATGACTAGGGGAAGGATGCATGCTACCTATAGGAAAATTAAAGAGGCTTCCGGAGAAAGCATAAGCATCTGTATGAATATTAGAATATTAACCGGGCAGATGGCAAGCCCGTGCCAATCAAAGACAAGAACACCAGAAGGCAGAAGGAATATATAGATTGTTTGGGGGCATATTTTGTAAAGCGAAGAGGAAGTACATGACGATGAGATGGGAAATATGACAGTGTAAGAAAAATTTGTCAGAGTACTGAAAAACCTAAGCACAAAAATTCCGCTAGAGTAGACGACATTCCCCTAATAGTATTGAGATATCGGAAGCACTGGTCACAACAGAACTATTTCACCTACATCTACAGTCGTTTCCCTTCCTGTTTCACTCGCACATAGAATGAGGGAGAAACGAATGTCTAAAATTCTCCGTACGAGCAGTAATTTCTTGCATCTAGTTTTCATCGTTCTTACGTTGGCGGCAGGAGAGTAGTTTTGTAGTTTTGCAGTTGGCCACCATTGCCGGTTCTCTAAATTTCCGCAATAGTGCATTGCGAAAACAACGTCATCTTCGCTCCACAAATTCCCAATTTGTGTTCCCGAAGCATCTCCGTAATACTTGCAAGTTGATCGAACGTACCGGTGACTAATCTAGCAGCACGCCTATCAATTACTTCGATGTCTTCCTTTAATCTGACCTGGTGGGGATCCCAAACGCTCGAACAGTACTCAAGAATGGATCGCACTGGCGTTCTATAAGCCGTTTCTTTTAGTGATAAACTACCTTTCCCCAAAATTCGTCATATGAAACGAAGTCGAGCATTCGTCTTGACGACTATCCTAATTCCATTTAAGGCACTTGGCGACGTTACGTCTATGTATTTAATCAAAGTGTCTATGTCAAACAGCTCCCTACTAATACTGTATTCCAACGTTACAGGATTGCTTTTGCTACTCATCAGCTTTAACTTTCATTTTTCAACATATAGAGGAAGGTGTTATTCATGACACCAACTACAAATTCTGCCTAAGTCATCTTGTGTACTGCTACAGTCACTCAACGATGTCACCTTCCCGTATACCTCAGGGGCATACGGAGGCAGCCGTAAATTGGTGCTCACCCTGTCCGTCAGATCATTTTTGTATATGGAGAATAAGAACAGTCTTATCACACTTCCCCGGGGGAATTCTGATGACAGTCGTGTCTCTGAAGAACACTCGTCGTCCAGTACAACGTACTGCGTTCTTTTACTTAATAAGTCTTCGAACCACTCATATATCTAGGAACCTAAACCGTATGCTCCGGCCTTCGTCAACAGTCTGCTGTTGGATACCATGTCCAACCCTCTCTGGAAAATCTAGGAACATAGAATTTGCCTGTTGCCTCCATGCACAGTTTGTCGGACATTTTGTCGGATACCATATGGGAAAACGGCGAGATGAGTTTCACAAGAGTGAGACTTTCTAAATCCGTGCTGATTTATGGGCAGAAGCTTTTATATCTCAAGGAAATTTTCCTTGTTTATAATATGTATCCGACAAGCGAAATACCCTCAGACTTCAAGAAGAGCGTAATAATTTCTGTTCAAAGAAGGCAAGTTCTGACACATGGGAACCCTCTAGGTACAATAAGTCATAGTTACAAAATACTTACTGGAATTATTTGCAGAAGAATGGAAAAACTGGTACAAACCGAACTCAAGGAAGAACAGTTTGGGTTCCAGAATGTGTAGGAACATGCGAGACAAGTTATCCGAAGGATATAAAGTTACTGGGAAACATGGTTCGTCAAATTCGAAAAGAATCCCTAATATAAGACTTACGACTGAGGGGAAGGTCGAGGGGAAGTTGCCTTCATTAGATGTGTTGATCGAACGGAAAGCGGATGGCTTCTGGTAAAGACTTGTATGTCAACGGGCATAGCTTTCACCATCCAGATCAGAAGCAAGCTAGCCTGAACACTTTAACGCACAGAGCCAGAGCCAGAGTGTGCTCTCTGCAACCGTTGGATAAGCAGCTGCCAGCAGAAAGTCGTATACTCCTAGCTCACTTATTTGTTACATAGTTTAATTAATTTCTTTGTGTGTTTTTGGTACTTGCATTGTTTAATTCGACTGTCTTCTGTTTTTGTTTTGAACGGCCAGTGTCGGTTGGTCACAGCCAGTGTGCTCTCTGCCACCGTTGGATAAGCAGCTGCCAGCAGAAAGTCGTATACTCCTAGCTATCGTAGATAGGGCCAAATGCGTTCTCGTAAACCACGGACTTGTAGTAATTTTAGGTTGTAATGCCGCATAATATCCACCTTCCGCACACATTCCACACCTCTTACCATTGCTCGTTTCCTTGGGTTCATGATAACGTACATCCGCATATCGCAAATCTCGTAACGCAGAAATGACAACTCAAGCAGGAGACACCAGAGCACCAGCCCTTCAGTCTTGTTCTCTCATCATGCGATTGTCACGCCTTCGGTTCCTCAAAAAATGCCTTTAAGGGTTGAATGTTCCTGTCGAACGAGGATATGGTGGTAAGTTCCTGCGGGACCAAATTGCTGAGGTCATCGGTCCCTAGGCTTAAACACTACTTAACCTAACTTAAACTAACTTACGCTAAGGGCAACACACAAACCCATGCCCGAGGGAGGATTCGAACCTCTGACAGGGAGAGGCTCGCGAACCGTGGCCAGGCACCTGATACCGCGCGGCAACCCCGCGCGGCAGGACGAGTGTGTGCAGCAGGCAGTTACGAACTTCTTCAAGCAGCAGGACATGGTGTTTTAGCAGACGGGAATCTTCAATCTGGTATGTCAGTGGAAGTATTGTTTTAGAAGTCGTGGCGATTTTGTCTGATTGGCATGCCGTTTCTGATCTGTACGGCCATCGAACGGAAACTTTTTGTTCGCCCCTTACGTGAACACAGTGACCGCCACATCAGCTTGTGCCCAACCATTGCGTAATCCATCCAATCTGTGCCGTCCTCTGGAAACTGAAATCGGAGCCTCCCCATTTTCACTATGGTCAGGTTTAGCCAGTGAAGACGAGTATGGAGGCGATAGCTTAAAATTTAATCCGAATTTGATACGTCAAATTTACCTATAACTTTTCATTCAAGGACTTCGTCGCGGAAGAATTCGTAGCAATACTGACCCACGACGTAGAAAACAGAGGGAAGAAAGGGAAACCTACATTTATAGTATTTACAGATTTAGAGAAGGGTTTTGAAACTATTGGCTGGAGGACACTATAAAATCCTGCATGTAGAAGGAATAAAGAACACAGAGCCAAAAGTATCCAACGTCTTGTACAGAAATCAGACCTCAGCCAGAAGAGTCGAAGGACGTGAAAGGGAAGCAGACGTTAAAGGAAAAAGGACCGTGGTGCTCTACGAAGTTGGTCCAATGTGCACTTAGGAAAGGGGATTAAAGTTCAAGGATGAAGGAACAGAAGCCTTAGGATTATCAATGACGTTGCAATTCTGTCAAAGACCATGAAGGACTTGGAAGATCAGATGAACGGAATACACACAAACGTGAAAGTGACAACATCGTAAATTCCATAAGGATTTTCGCGGATGATACTTTTATATGAGGAGAAGTCTCTGCTCTAAAAAATTGTAGCGAAATGAGGTACAACATGCAATAGATGTACGCTTGGGGGGGCGGGGGGGGGGGGGGGGGAGGACAAGTGACCCGCATCATAAACAAATGTAACATATTGCGTATACATAGAAAGAAACACTCATTATTGTATGATTACGATTGTAGAAATAACACTAGAAGCAGTTACTTCGGTAAAATATCTAGGAGTGTGCGTACGGGGGATTGAAAGTGGAACGAGCACATAATACGGATCACAAGAAAAGCAGATGCCAAACTGAGAGGGTGGGTGACAAAACCATCATTCCATGAATACTTGAATATTGCTCGTCAGTAAAGGATCCGAACCAGATAGCACTGATAGAGTGGAGCGGATCCGCGAAACTCCAGCACTTTTCGTTACAAGTTTATGTAGTAAGCGCGAGAGCGTCATGGAGATTGTCAGCCAACTGGAGTCGCAGATGCTGCGAGAGAGGCGTTCTGCATTGCGTTATGGTCCACTGTTAAGTTCCGAGAGCGTACGTTACTAGAAGAGTCAGCATATGTATTGCTTCCTACTGCTTATATATCGCAAGAAAAACAAGGATAAAATTAGAGGGATTGGAGCCCATATGTTTGCTTATAGGCAGTCGCAGTCTGGTAATGACTAGAACAGGAAAGGATGGAAGTGACTGGTGCACAAAATATCCTCCGCTACACAGCGCAAGGTGGCGTGCACAGTACGGATGCAGATTTAGACGTAAATAATGTCTTTAAAATATGTTATAAGAGGAATACGAACATTAATAAACAACAGTGATGGAATGTAACCGAATTAAATCAGGTGATGCTGATAGAATTATATGAAGAAATGAGACACTAAAAGTAGAAAGTAGCAGATGAGCTTCGCTATTTGAGCAAGAAAATAACTTATGGTGGTAGAAGTAGAGAGGATGTGAAATGCAGACTGACAATAGCAAGGAGCAATTTGTTAATATGGAGTATGCACTGATGAGCCAAAATATTATGACTTCTATCAACCGCGAGATTGAATGCCTCCTAGTGGTGTTGCGGTCACGTGGTTCAGTAAGGAAAGAATTTAAGTGGAAGAGAAGCGAATTGGCAGTCATTGTAGCAAATTTCTGGCCACATATGAGCGGTTTTGACAAAGGGGATATTGTTGTGGCGCTGCGGTTTTAAACGCGAGTCTCTGAAACAGCGAAGCTGGTCACCTGTTGGCGTACTACTGTCGTGAGCACCTGTGGAAAGTGGGTGAAGGATGGAGCAGTAACGAGTAGGCGTATGCTATTGTACGGCTTCATCTCATCACGAAACTTAGACACCAGAGGGTCCTCCACCGTGTAATCCAGGACAGGCAACGAGCTATGGCAACTCTGACGATAGAGTACAATGCTGGAGTACGCACAAGTGTTTCAGAGCACACCATTCAGACGCCATTGTTGAACACACAGTTCCACATCACACGACCCTGTGTTGACTCAACGATATTGACAGTTGTAATTGTAGTGGGCACACCGAGTTTCCACCGTGAATCCATAGAAACGTGTCGTCTGTCGAATGAATCGAATGTCTTGTTGCACCCGGTCTAATTGCGCACGGAACATTCACTACTCCACAGACGCAGGCTGGTGAAGGCAGAATTATACTATTGGTTACATTGAGTTGGGCTTCCATGAGATCTGTGTTGGTAATCGAAGGTACCATGACGATAGTGAACAAAGTAAACATTATTGCGGACCACCTGCATCGCCTCATACTTCAAGTCTTCCCATACAGCGATGACATCTTCCAGCAGGTAACTGTCCTTGTATCAAGGTCGGAATCGTGCTGCAGTGGTTTCAGGGGCATTATAGTGAACTCACATTGCTGGCTTGGCAGGTAAATGGGCCTGATCTGTACCCAATGGAACACATATCTGGCGCCAATTGGGTGCCTGGAACAACCGTCCCGTAATTTGCGGAAGCTACTTGACTGTGCGTAGGCATCTGGTGCCACATGCTACTGGAATCCTGTCAAAGACTTGTAGAGTTCATACCAAGTAGAAGCGGTGCTGCATTCCGTTTGCATAGTGGACGGCGAAATACGATCAGTTAAAAGGAGAGATTAGAATCTTTTCAAATGTGGTTTACAGGGGAATGCTGAAAATTTGCTGGGTTGATGGAATAACTAGTGAGGAGGTACTGAATCGAACCGTGAAAAAAAATTGGTTAAAAGCGGAGATCTATTGATACGACACATCCTGAGACATCATCAGTGTGTTAATGAAGGGATGTGTAGAGGTTAAAAATTGTAGAGGAAGACGGAGGGATGAAAACAGCAAGCGGGTTCAGATAGTTGTAGGTACCAGTAGTAAAACAGAGATGAAGAAGTTTGCACGTAAGTGACTACCGTAGAAGCGACATCAAACCAGTCTTAGGTGTGAAGACCACAACAACAAAACGAGGGAACTGTGTAATGAAAGCTGCAGGTGAATGTATCACCAAGTGAATCTTGCGTGATGTTTGACTAGTAACTGCAGAGGCGCCTTCCTGCAGCTCAGACGTCTGGAGTCCAATGGGGAGAGACCGGCGTCCAGCAGAGTGGAGTGGCTGTTATTTTTGTGGTCGCCTGAATGGCGGCGTGATTGAGCGCCGCCGGACGCGGCCGCTTTCACGTCTCCGAGACGCTGTCACAGCCGGCGGGACCCCAGAAATCCCACTCCATTCTCTCACAAGAGCTCTTTATTACGTCCCAAGCTGAGAGAGAATGGCAGCGGGGAGTTCGCGGCGCTGCTGTCGAACAGCCCAAAGGGGAAGCGGAACATTTTGTTTATAGCGCCTAGTAAAAACATTCATTCACCAGTTGTCTTGAAAGACTATACAGATCTCATTGTTTTATGTGCTGCATTGTAAGCGCTGTAGATTAACCCACTCCGCGAGCTGGGAGCTCGTAACGATAAATTCTTTGCTTGTTGGTTCTTTTAGTAGTCGCCAAGAACAGCGGATTAAATTGTTGCATTTGTCTGCACAATTGTAAAATAAGTGACTTGAAACTGTTATTTTACTTCAGTTGTATTCACAAAAACTCGTAAGACGAAAGTTCAAGTAGAGTGTTTCACCCTTGCACGCCTCGACAACGATGAACTATGACGCGAAACGAATAAGAAAAACAGTGAGCTCCTAACTTAAACCAGCAAAGACATATATTTTTATCTACTTGTGAGGAAATAAGATTTTGTGCTGCTGACAGCTAAAATTGGGACAACAATAAGAGTAGTAATTAAGGAAATTTTACTTGTGCGTATACTGTACACTATTACTAATACATAATTAAATTTATACTTGATTTGGGGTACGAAGGGTACGAAACTAATGAATTCAACTCCACCTTCTGGCAGCAGCAACAACGGTAACCCGACTAGGCACTGGGTCTAAGCTTGGATGACAGACAAAGTTACACCATTCACAGATGCTTCAACACGATGACGGTTTGTCGATAGTAGTGGTTGTCGAGTGGCGGCGTACGAGTCTTCGTCAAGCCATGACCAGATGTTTTCAGTGGGTGACAGATCCAGAGGACGTGCTGGCTGCAGCCACGGTCAGACACTTTCACCTGCCTAGATTACCAGTTGTGCGAAACAGTTGTTGGTTAGGTACACCTTCCACAGATCATTTTAACGATTCTTTTATCAAAATGGTGTGGAACAGGTCAGAAAACACGATACGTCTACATGATTAGTGTTAACATAAATTAACACATTATTGTTAAAATTGCTACTAATGCAGTTACACTTAAAACACATGCTTTTTCCTTTTTCTACTGGCTACCAGTTTTTAAGTTGAAGTTTCTCAATGAAACAGAAGGAGTTGTCCAGGAGAAATGATTTTTTGGTAACATTTAAAACTTGCTTTGCTCTCTGTCAGACATGTTATGGTGTTCGACAAATGATCAAAAATTATTGCTGCGGTATTTTGAACTTCTTTCTGAGGCACTGGCAGCTTAAGTAATGGAGAATAACGGTCATATTTCCCTCTAGTGTTGTGGGTATGAACTACTCTATTCTTTTCAAATTGTGATTGACTATTTACGACGAATGTCATTAGCGAATGTAGGTATTGTGACCTCCTTCGAGAGGTATCTATATGCTGTCCCAGGATGAACTCCACATATTACTCTTCCTGCTCGTTTCTATGCAATCAATACTTCCTTTCTAAGTAATGAGTCGTCCATAAAATTATCCCATAAGACACTGTCGAGTGGAAATATGCTAAATATGTCATGACGTTAATTCGTTTATTGCCAGCATTAGCAACTACACGAAGACCGAAAGTAGTAGAACTCAATTGTTTGATCAACTCAGTAATGCGCTTCTTCCAGTTTTCATTAGTATATATATGCTCAAAATTTTTGACCATTCTAGTGTATTCACTGACTTCTGCCCATGTGCCACGTTAATTGTTGGTAAAACTCTGTTTGTTTACAGAAAATAATGTAGCGTTTTCTTTCAAAATTTAGGGAGTGTCAATTTCCAGACAACTACTTTATAATTTTTTGAAAATCGTCATTTACTATCTCTTGTGATGTTTTCCCTCTAATAGATTTATTATAACAGTATTATAACATTAATCTGCAAAAGATACCAATTCTGTATGTTGAATTTAAGTAGGTCATTCTCATATGTAAGGAATAGGAATGGACGCAAAACTGAACCCTGTGGAACTTTTTTGTAGTTTCTGCCCTGTCATTAAAATTCTGTACCTTCCGGACAGTACTTAAACTATTAATCTCAAATATTTGCATTCTGTTTGTTAACTATGATTGTAATCAGTTGTGCATAAACCTATTAATTCCATAAAAGTTAAGTTTTCCTAAGAGATTAACATGATCTATGCATTCAAAAGCTTTGGAAAGGTCACAAAAAACAAGCTGACGATTTTTATTGTTTAAGGCCTGTACTATTTGATGAGTGAACTATAAATAGCATTCTCAGTTGAGCAATACTTCTGGAATCCTAACTGTGATATGCTATATAAATTGTTTCCATCAAAGTGTGCGACTATTCTTGAGTACATTACTTTTTCGAATAGTTTGAAAAAAGAAACCAGTGAGAAAACTGGACGATAATTAAGTCGGTCTCGTCAATGTCTTACGAGGTGATCGTGATATCTGTCCAATGTTCATCGTGATGCTGTACAGGTCCAGGACTCGTCTGAAGACACTAAATTACTGGTAGTAACCCTTGTCGCTGCATTCCAGCTTTCACGATGTGCGGTGGGGGTTTTATAAAAACTTTTTCATTTAGTTCTCACAAAATTTTGACAAATTTTTAGGTAGATAATTATTATTATATTCCAGAATGCGATTTTCACTCTGCAGCGGAGTGTGCGCTGATATGAAACTTCCTGGCAGATTAAAACTGTGTGCCGGACCGAGACTCGAACTCGAGACCTTTGCCTTTCGCGGGCAAGTGCTCTAGCAACTTTTTATTTTTTTTTATTTTTTTATTTTTTTATGTTTATTTTGTTATTTTTTTTTAGTTGCAGGTAAGGAGGAAACAAATAAAAACCTCTTGTGTATGAAAATAAGACGACGTTCTTCATAAAATAACACAATATCCTTTGGAAACGTAAAACATAAAAGGTAACTACATTTCCGCAACGAGCTTCTTTTTTTAAATTTTTTAAAATTTTTTTTTTTGTTAACATCAATGAGTACACAGTCTCACCATCAGCAGCAACCCAATTTTATTTCTTATGTTATTTTGGTTGGGGGGGAGCACAGGAGAAAGAAAACAAACAGGCTGCAGATAGAGAGCTATGCGTGAAAAGGATAATCATGTGTAAGGAAAAAAAAAAGGTTAGAAGAGGAGGAGAAAAGAGAAGTGAAAAAAAAATAGGAATACTTCCGCGCCATGCTCCACTTTGGCGCGCCATCAGAACAAATCTATCATTGACCATTAAAGGGGAACGTGGGATCGTCCAGTCTTGGCTGGCACGGTTCGTTGAGATTCCAGCTTTGAGGCGGGTCGGTGAAAATACTCTGTAAATAGTTCGCGAAAGTGGTCCGATAGTATCGATGTCGGCGAAGAGTGTGGTGACGTACTTGGAGGCGAGTCCAAAAGTCCACCGGATCGACGATGTCGTCCCGGAAGAGGTACTTGACAGCCATGTCACTGATCCATGTGATGGCGTGCCACTTAGCCAATGGAAAGTAGGTCGTGTCGGGATATATCATCAAGGTAGGCGAAACGTAATGTGGTGGTACTCGGAGGTAGAAAGCCACAATCTTCTGTACGAGGGTCCAGACAACTGCAGCTGGCCCACACCCAAAACGGTGTAAATCTGTATCTTCGACATTGCACTTGAGGCACAGGGATGAGTCCACCAGTGCGATGCGATGCAGTTTCTGTCTTGTAGTATACTTCCCGTTGACGAGAAGGTACCACGTAGAGGTGGTGTCAGTGGTGTGATATGGTTGGTGGATCGTTTTCCAAACTATAGGCCATGAAACCTGGGGGTGACGTGTTTCGACGGGGTTGCGGGGTAGAGACTTTCGGAGAAGGCAATATAAGTCGCGGGTGGTCGTCTTCCTGGTCCTGGGGAGCTCGGTGCACATGCAGCTGTACTCTAAAAAGAAAATGCCGATATGTGACATCGGAGATGGGATGTGTGCCAGAGACGTCGGTGGGCGTCTCGAAACTGGTGCAAGCTCGGTGGTCAACATTCCAGTAAAACTAGTATTTTGGCTTTTCCGTAACCGGAGCACAGTATTGGCGTAAAGTGCCGTAGTCCTGGCTCTCACGTTAACCAGATCGAGGCCACCGTCCCGCTTCGGTAAGGTGAGAGCTTCATACTGGACTTTGAAGATGTGTCCAGAACATATAAAATACCCGAAAGCCACCTGTAATCTGGCCGCCATTGTCGCAGTGATGGGCAGAATCTGTGCTATATGGGGTATCCGGGCTGCCAGATGGGTGTTGACGAAGGTGATTCTCTGGCACATATTCAGCGGGCGTAATGTGTGATTTTGTATGTTGGCCCGGTTGCGTTGCAGTAGCGCCCGAAAATTGATCGCCAAGGTGCGGCGAGTGTCTCGCGTGTATACAAAGCCGAGACAACGAAGGGTGTCCACCAGTTGAAATGGGACTACGCTGTCTGCGAGAAGGCCGCGGCCGATCTTCATGGCGCATGATTTTGCCACGTTCATAGCGCTCCCTGCCCCTGCACTGTAACGGGTAATCCACTGCATCGCAGCTTGTACGTCGGCCGCTGAACGTACGACGAGGGCCAAGTCGTCCGCGTAAGCTCGGCAGCGGAACATATGATCCCGGAGTGGAATACCTGTCAAACGTCGCCGTAATCAGCAAATGGGTGGTTCCATCGCAATGGCATAATGCACCGACGACAAAGGGTAACCCTGCCGTACTGAGCGCTCAATCCGTATAGGTTCTGTAAGTCTGCCGTTGACGAGTAGTCTGGACGTTGCTCCACGAAGGAGCCGCATAATCACTTGCGTGAACGTCGGGGGAATTGCCATTCGGTCCATCACTGCGTTGAGGAATGCATGATTGACGCAGTCAAACGCTTGTTTGAAGTCGATGGAGATTAAAGTGCCTGGCAGTCGCGAGTGTATTGCCACAGAGATCACATCTCGATATTCACTGAGGGTTGTCTGTATATTACGATCGCCGCCTAAGGATGTTTGTTCGTGAGAGACAACGTCTCGTAAGAAATGTTTGAGCCGCACTGCTAGAAGGCGTGTGAAAATCTTGAAGTCGAAATACGAAGAGATGATCGTATCGGCCGAGGAATAAAGGCGTGATATCTTCTGCGTAGAACTGGGAGCGATCCCTCCGTTTATCAGTGCCCGATGGGGCGTAGAGATTTATGATTTTGAGTCCTTTAACTGTTATGGCCACTCCTCGCGCCGTTGGGAGGTATGCGGCATCGGAAACTGCAATCCCGTCTCGTAGGAGGATGGCTGCGCCTGTGTGTTCCATAACTACAGGGACGGCGTATGTCTCATATCCATAACACCCAGCCCAAGTTGCTGCCCTCAGTTCTTGTAAAAGGGCGATGTCGATGTCCGCTACTCTTAGCGTGTCACGGAGCAGTTGAATTTTAACGTGGGAGCTGATATTATTAGTATTGATAGTACCTATTCGGTAGGCCTTATGGGAGATCCGTGCTGCCGATAGGTTCGTAGCTGGTGAAGATTGTCGTGGTTGATGCTGGAAGTCCACAGAAGTCGCAGAAGTCGCCGTAGAAACTTCCCCCATTTTAGTGTGGGTCTAACGGAGGAACAAATCTCATTTCCGTGTCATCCGCCCATGAAAAATGTCCGACAGGTTTGACATCGGCGAGAGGTGGCAGCGCTGGCCGAGTCGGCTCAGTTGCATCGGTGACAACAGGTGTGCTATGTTCCATGGCTTCTGGGCGCGGAGATTGCGCACGATCTCTGTTGGACGGTTCACCGTCTTGTGGATGACGCGTCTCCGTGGCAGAGGAGAAAGTGTTATCGTGTTCTCCGTCAAAGTGATGTGCCATCTCTTCGTCCTGCGGAGGGGGATCAATAGTCGATTCTCATGTCTTTCGGCGTTTTTTTCGTCGTTTGGGCGACTTCTGCTTTCGACAATGAGTTTCGGTGACTTAGGAAGGAAGAGATTCACGTCGTTCCGGTACAAAAGCCGCGAGTGCTATGATGCGGTCGTCGTTCTCCAGAACACTCTCATTGGTATTCTTTTGATCTTCCAGCGTGGGTGTGTCAGGCTGTTGGACATGTTCACGGGCGGCACCACCGGTGTCAAGGTGCTGGGACGCCTCCGGGTGTATCGGACCAGAGAGACGCTCATGAACGGCGTCTTGTAAGGGCTGGACGTGCAGTGACGCCGCATAGGTGACTGGAAGAGTGGTTGTGGTTCTGTCGGTGTTGGTATCGTCGTACCTTAGTTGTGTGATGCGGCGTTGCACGCATTCATTACGGACGTGGCCTTCCTTGCCACAACCGGAACATGTTTGAGGTTGTCCGTCGTAAATGACGACCGCACGGCAGCCGCCGATAGAAATGTACGATGGAACGTGCCGTTTGAGATCGATTCGGACTTGTCTCACACCATTAAACACCGGATACGTCGTAAACTGTGCCCATGTCTCGGCTACGTGGCTCTGGACTGTTCCGAACGTGCTTAGCGCCGCGATGACTTCATCTCCATTCACCTCGAAAGGCAGTTCGAATACACGGATCGTCCAAAGGCCAAGTCCTGCATGGTCGACATCCACAGGCCCGACGTTGCCGTCGGAGTGCCGAAATTTTAGTCCATGTCGCGTCCTTTGAATAATCTCATTCCAGGCGGCGTCGGAAGTCATCTTACATAAACGACGCTGCTAATGATCGATAGATGTATGCCGATGAGTTCGTCACGAGGGATCTTCACGTCTTCGTGTAGGAAGCGTTCGACGGCCAGTGCTTTGGGTCGTGCGTATTCATTTGAGAAGGTGAACTTACGAGTGTTGTTCCTGTAAGAGTTGGCCATTATAGCTTGTTCGACTGAGAAGGGCGGTGACGAGGAAGTAAACAAAACACTCCGCGCGCGCAGCGGCGTGGACGGCCGAGCGCGGTGCGCACTGCTGCCCTGCCGAACGCAGACTGCCCAAACTGAGCTACCCAAGCACGACTCACGCCCCGTCCCCACAGCTTTACTTCTGCCAGTACCTCGTCTCCTACCTTCCAAACTTTATGGGAAGCTCTCCTGCGAAAGAGTTTCATATCAGCGCACACTCCGCTGCAGAGTGAAAATCTCATTCTGGAAACATCCCCCAGGCTGTGGCTAAGCCATTTCTCCGCATATCCTTTCTTTCAGGAGTGCTAGTTCTGCAAGGTTCGCAGGAGAGCTTCTGTAAAATTAGGACGGTAGGAGACGAGATACTGGCAGACGTAAAGCTGTGAGGACGGGGCGTGAGTCGTGCTTGGGTAGCTCAGTTGGTAGAGCACTTGCCCGCGAAAGGCAAACGTCCCGAGTTCGAGTCTCGGTCCGGCACACAGTTTTAATCTGCCAGGAAGTTTCATATTATTATATTGTTTGCTTTCTGGGACTCTGCTTTATATTATTGTATAAAGTACAGTTACTTACGTAGTTTATGGATCACCATTACTGTGGAAGCAGTGGCGGTTAGAATATTTTACTACCAACGTAGATACAAAAAGGGGAGGTAGTTGAGAACGGTTGACCACCTCTGCACTATACTGAGTGTAAAATGTGTTGCAGCTTTTACAGTTCCGCACAGACCTCTTGTCTGATATTCTAAAGAGCAGGTCCCACATTATACAACTTTACATATAACACTACATTGTAACCTCAAATGTAAAGGTGGTATGCAATTAACAGTAATGATGAACTCTCACGTGAAAATTGAGATGCCTTTCTTTCACTGGTTTATTCGTTATTTCTCTTATGCAAGTCCTTACAAATGTTTCCACAAAATTACATTGTCGCCTTTCTTATGGGGGCCTGTGAAGTAGCGAAAGTTAATTTTATAACCACCTTGTACTTTGGCTTACAGCATCAAGTGGCTGCTACACCATTTGGCAGCATGCAAAGTCGCACTGGACAGTGGTCATAACGTTGTAGTTCGTTAATGCATATACACGAGGAATTTGTGTGTACAGATGTACGATTTTTTGAGAAATAAGTATAATAACAGTAGCACAATCGGAACTGGATTGCTTACTGTGCGAATTCACTTTCTTTTCCAGTATACCGTACTGTTTAAAGGTACTACAAGATAAATGGGGACACAGTCAACATTTTAATGCTAAAACGGTGTCCGGGTAATGCGCATTGACCTACTTGAACCCATCTCGTCTTATTTAGGTATACAGCGGTTCAAGGCTCTAATGATTTAAGGATAGTCTCGTACCTGTGCGACGTGAGAAGCTGCTCGCCATCTTCGTGCACAGTGCACACTACAGCCAAGGGCTCAACAAATAAACTCCATCCGGTTATGTAGCTCTTCGAGAATGCAAACAGTGCCAGCAACTTACACAGATAGTTTTGGGAGGCCTGGTGGTATACAAATGTACTTCCATATCAAACACCCGAGAACGATATTACAAAAGAGTCTAACAGTAAGACAACGCTTTAAGAAGCAACTGGAACTGAAAGCTTGTGCAGATAGTCACTAGACCAGAATGTTCAAAAGATGATCTTGCAACTAAAAAATTCGAAAATAATGAGTAAAATCATTGTACGAATCACCTGCAGGGCTCAGAACGCGAGCCGCGCGGGGTAGCCGCGCGGTCTTGGGCGTCTTGCCACGGTACGAACGGCTCCCCCCATCGGAGGTTCGAGTCCGCCCTCGGGCATTTGTGTTTTCCCCAGCGTAAGTTAGTTTAAGTTAGGTTAAGTAGTGTGTAAGCCAAGGGACCGATGACCTAAGCAGTTTGGTCCCATAGGAAGTTACCGCAAATTTGCGAATTTTTTGGTCAGTACCCGAAGCAACCGCAGTGAATAATGAATGCGAGAAATTTTAAACAATAGACAAAACTATCGCTGGATATTCACAATGACCAAATGAAAGGATTAACCCAGATCAAATAAATATACAGCTTTATACTTGCAGAGAAGGTCGATTCAACAGTGATATGCACAAGCCAAAACCTAATTAGTGACACTTTTGTCAGTCGAACCAATGTTGCACATTCTCAGTCGCAAAACTACCGAATATTATATGCAATTCAGAAATTAAACAGAAGTACTTTAAAACCCTTCAAACAAAACAGCCAGAAACTCGTCATGCGGGCCGCACTCTCTCTCGTCTCAGAATACACCTCTCCCCCCCCCCCCCTAATCATCCCTTTATGTTGTCTGACAAGGGAAACTCTCCATAGCATCCATCTCAGATTTAGTGGTCAGGTGCTCCTGTGGATAGCTCATCAAATGCTGAACACATGTTAAACATTAAAACATGAAGAAGGTGTACTGAACCGTGAAAAAAGAAGCAAAACAGGAACAGCGTACAGTCCTAAATCAAGATCTGCAACATCAAGCGACTTGTAAGAACGACGGTATCGTGGTTGTGTAGTTACGATGTTGGACTGCAGAGCGGGAGATCCATGTTCAAACCTCCCTCATGCCCCATTCTTTTCTGATGTTTATGAACTGTCCGTCCGACCATTCACGTGTCTGTTCTCCTTCTGTAGTCTTGGCAATTGTCATACTGTACAGTGGTTTAGAATACGAGTCATGTCGTAAGACTTTATTACCGTCGCAAGTAAATGTCATGAACAGCGAGGGAGCACACCACATGCCTTTCTTAAAAACGGAAACAACAAACAAACGTGTGGGAACTATATTACAATGAAGGTACTAAAGAGTCAAAATTTCCAAAACGGAACGCAAGAGGCATAACATGTACTTGTGTAGGATGAATAGAGGGTACGTACGTCTGGAGGTCCCTTCCTTACGCGTCGCTATTGAAAACGGTCGGTACACCACTATAATGACGCAAATTCGAATGCAGTAAACAGACATGTCAATGACCGGACGTACAGTATACAAATTTGTGAAAAAAAGGGGGCACGTGTAAGTTTTGAACACGAATCTCCCGTTTTGCAATCCACCATCGCAACTACACAACCACGACGCCGTGGACCTTACAAGTCACTCGATGTTGTACGTCTTGACCTTGGATCATTCACTGTTCCTATTTTGCTTCTTTTTTGTCACAGTTCAGTTCACCTTCTTCCTGTTTCCGTGCTTGATCAGTGCTCAGTTTTTGACGGGCTGTTCAATGGGGCATCTTAGCATTATACACTCCTGGAAATTGAAATAAGAACACCGTGAATTCATTGTCCCAGGAAGGGGAAACTTTATTGACACATTCCTGGGGTCAGATACATCACATGATCACACTGACAGAACCACAGGCACATAGACACAGGCAACAGAGCATGCACAATGTCGGCACTAGTACAGTGGATATCCACCTTTCGCAGCAATGCAGGCTGCTATTTTCCCATGGAGACGATCGTAGAGATGCTGGATGCAGTCCTGTGGAACGGCTTGCCATGACATTTACACCTGGCGCCTCAGTTGGACCAGCGTTCGTGCTGGACGTGCAGACCGCGTGAGACGACGCTTCATCCAGTCCCAAACATGCTCAATGGGGGACAGATCCGGAGATCTTGCTCGCCAGGGTAGTTGACTTACACCTTCTAGAGCACGTTGGGTGGCACGGGATACATGCGGACGTGCACTGTCCTGTTGGAACAGCAAGTTCCCTTGCCGATCTAGGAATGGTAGAACGATGGGTTCGATGACGGTTTGGATGTACCGTGCACTATTCAGTGTCCCCTCGACGATCAGCCAGTGGTGTACGGCCAGTGTAGGAGATCGCTCCCCACACCATGATGCCGGGTGTTGGCCCTATGTGCCTCGGTCGTATGCAGTCCTGATTGTGGCGCTCACCTGCACGGCGTCAAACACGCATACGACCATCATTGGCACCAAGGCAGAAGCGACTCTCATCGCTGAAGACGACACGTCTCCATTCGTCCCTCCATTCACGCCTGTCGCGACACCACTGGAGGCGGGCTGAACGATGTTGGGGCGTGAGCGGAAGACGGCCTAACGGTGTGCGGGACCGTAGCCCAGCTTCATGGAGGCGGTTGCGAATGGTCCTCGCCGATACCCCAGGAGCAACAGTGTCCCTAATTTGCTGGGAAGTGGCGGTGCGGTCCCCTACGGCACTGCGTAGGATCCTACGGTCTTGGCGTGCATCCGTGCGTCGCTGCGGTCTGGTCCCAGGTCGACGGGCACGTGCACCTTCCGCCGACCACTGGCGACAACATCGATGTACTGTGGAGACCTTACGCCCCACGTGTTGAGCAATTCGGCGGTACGTCCACCCGGCCTCCCGCATGCCCACTATACGCCCTCGCTCAAAGTCCGTCAACTGCACATACGGTTCACGTCCACGCTGTCGCGGCATGCTACCAGTGTTAAAGACTGCGATGGAGCTCCGTATGCCACGGCAAACTGGCTGACACTGACGGCGGCGGTGCACAAATGCTGCGCAGCTAGCGCCATTCGACGGCCAACACCGCGGTTCCTGGTGTGTCCGCTGTGCCGTGCGTGTGATCATTGCTTGTACAGCCCTCTCGCAGTGTCCGGAGCAAGTATGGTGGGTCTGACACACCGGTGTCAATGTGTTCTTTTTTCCATTTCCAGGAGTGTATGTGGACGGGGAAGCGATGGGGAGTTTGCCGTGTGAGGAGGAACGGTGAAAGGCAGGCAAACGCGCCGCTTAGACGGCGGAACAGTCGCGCACGGAACACAGACCGGCTTGCATGCGGCTTGAATTCATATTATGCTATATTTGAAAATTCGGAAAGCTGAAGCCGTTTGTCATGAAGAGTGGAATTATACTAACTGTTGATACAAGACCATAAACATGTAAATGTAAAATGAAGTTGAGTTTACAACTGCCTTGCACCAGTAACATGGTGTGAGTCACGTTGTTCCACTGTAATTTCTTACAGTACTTCAGCTGATATAAGAAAGAACAGGAGAACTGAAATAGTCTCAGCAGCATGCCATCAAGGGTGGAGTAAATTATAGTAACTCAAGTGAAAGGGAGAAAAAGTATTACGTAGCTCTTCTCTACCGATAGCGCCTTGGCTACAATTCTCAACAAAATATTTAAAAAAAAATCGTCATTATGTAATTACTTTCGCTTTCGCTGGAGAGATAATAAAATTTATATCTGGTACAGAACTTCGGCACACTGACACGTGTAAACACCTTGTGAGGCTGCCATCACTCAGATTGCCACGTAATCGTGCCTTATTTAGTTTCACTATCAAAAAAACTATTTCACACATGTAAGCTGATCCAAATACGGACATTACTTTTGCAGGATCATTGTGGAGATGTGGAAACACTTACTGGGAAAAACCTCCTTAGACCTCATAGACAGTTTTAGCGTTATGGAGTTTGACTGTTAACTGTGAAGAATCCTGCAGATCAATTAGCTCCATGTGCAAACGTACGTGGGCGCTTTCAACAGATATGGAAAATGGTCTTGAAAGTGCCTCAAAAGCAAATGAAAAGCTGGCAGTTGTAATAATACTTAACTTATTAAAAATGTATGTAATGAATGAAGGGGAAAAGTGCTGCACTTTTATTTCCCTAAACTTATAGAATATTTTCTTTGAAAGTTCTTTAAATTTCATGTAAGTTGGATTATACAACACTGTTACGAGAAGGATGTCCATTTCACGTAATAGGGCACGTACTTACACGAACGTCTCTAATCACTATTTGCTTAAAGATGTGGCCAGATACATAAAAAGTGTGATGACAATTATTTTACACAGACATTAAATAGGACAACATGAGTTATCTTATTTGCAGGGTGAATGTGGTTTCTGCACGTACGGCTGCTGGTGACCTAGGAACCAATCATAAGTAGCTGACAATAGTAAAAGAAATTCAGCTGCGTCCCGGTGTACCTGAAACAAATAAAAATTCTGACAGTATGTGCTTGTATTGCTTGCACATTATACTCCACTTGACTAACGAAGCCAGTTTTTAGCGATTATGTGGACGCCACGCCCAGCTTTCAGTGAACTTAGAGAATGTTGCCGCAGTGGCTGCCAACGATAAATGTATATCTGCTATACTGAAAAATGGCAATAACTCAGAGGAAAGGTGCTTTACAAACATACGGGTAATAAATAAAACCAATTATTTTATGTTAAAGAACAATAATTATATTCGGAGATTACAAACCGAAATTATTGCATCACAGACCTTTCCATCCGTGTAATAAAACTTCAGCGTACATGCTTGCGTATTATTCTTCCAAGGTCTCGAACAGAAATAAGTTTCAATAGTCTTACAGTCTTTACCCAATTAGTGTTAATAATGAACATTGTATTTCTTTCATTTTGTTGCATCGCAGATACAACTATTAGCTTAGTTTTTTGGATTTTGTGCTTTTCACTTCGTGTCTTTTCACAGGCAAGAAAATATTTATTTAGCACTTTTTTCTATTTCCAGTCGATAATACAGTTTTCTGAAATCAACTTGAAAAGTGTTCCCGTACTGCATCCAAAACCGAAATGTACTGTGCAAAATATGCATTTTCATTAACACAAGAGAGCTTAGGGAAATGTGCGGCGTTCTTTTTCAGAACTTGTCACTTCCACAAGGCGATTCTCATGTTAAATCAGATATTAATTTGCTTCTCACCTTGCAATGTCTTATTGAGAGTGTTCAAGCGCGCAGTCAGCTAAAAATGCGAAATCTGTAACACATTCCGTATCTCCAGAGACCTGTTTTCCTTTTTGTTTCATAAATCTAACGACAGCAGGTCTGACATCGAAAAATCATACCAGGTATCGTTGTAATTTTTTGCGGAACAATGCAGTGAACCCATGTTGTGTCCCTCGCATCGCTGGCGCTCCATCGGTGGTAACTGAAACCAGCATTCTCCAATTCAGCTAACGCATTCAACTGCCCCAGGAAGACTTCCAAGAGTCGAGCCCTCCCGTTGCATCTTGCACTGGCGCCAAATCTAATAGTTCGTGTGTGAAGTGTAAATTGCTCCCGACTCCGCGAACATACATCGCGAGCTGCGACATATCCGAAAACTCGATCGATTCCTCTAGAACAATTAAGACTGAAGAGAATCGTTCAGCTTGACAGAAGTGCAACCCTTCAGCAAATTTCCACAGATTTCAATGCTGGGCCATCAACAAGTGCCAGCCTGCGAATCATTCAACGAAACATAACCGATATGGACTTTCGGTGTTGAAGGCCCACTTGTGTACCCTTGACGACTGCACGTCGCAATGGCTGACACCTCGCCTGGGCCCGTCAACACAAACATTGGACTGTTGATGGCTGGAAACATGTTTCGTGATCAAACGAGATCGTTTCAAATTGTATGGACCAGATGGACATGTACAGGTATGGACACAACCTGGCGAATCCTTGGACTCTGCATGTCAGCAGGGGACTGTTCAAACTGCTGGCGGCTCTCTAATGATGTGGGAGGTGTGCAGCCGGAGTTTTATGGGACCCCTGATATGTCTAGATACGACTCTGACAGGTGACACGTACGTAATCATCCTGTCTGATCACTTGCATCCATTCATGTAGATTGTGCATTCTGACGGACTTGAGCAATTCCAGCAGGTCAATGCGTCACCGCCGGCCGAAGTGGCCGTGCGGTTAAAGGCGCTGCAGTCTGGAAGGGCAAGATCGCTACGGTCGCAGGTTCGAATCCTGCCTCGAGCATGGATGTTTGTGATGTCCTTAGGTTAGTTAGGTTTAACTAGTTCTAAGTTCTAGGGGACTAATGTCCTCAGCAGTTGAGTCCCATAGTGCTCAGAGCCAATGCGTCACCCCATACGTCCACAATTACTACAGAGTGGCTCCAGGAGCACTCTTTTGAGTTTAAACACTTTAGCTGCCCCCCAAACTCCCGAGAGATGAACATTACTGAGCGTATCTGGGGTGCCTTGCAATGTGCTGTTGAGAAGACACCTCCACCCCCTCGAACTCTTATGGATTTATGGATAGCCCTGCAGGTTTCATGGTGACGGTTCCCTCCAGCACTACTCCAGACATTAGTTTCTTTGGCTCTTCAGTGTATGTACAAATACATTTAGCACAAACACAATGATCCGCGTTTGTTACTCACGCGGGGCTCGCTGTGCAGCACAGCACACTTTTACGTCTGCCTAATTGTTTTCTCTTTCATCACCAGCTAAATCTTGTTACTTCCCTTGTGAAATGTGGTGTGATGCCGTTTTATATACCAGATTTGTGGTGTCAGGCGATTATGAAGTTGCATAATAGACACTGAGAATTTTCATCATTCTCTCCGAAAAAGGACACTAACGTTGAAATACCCATGCCAATACGTCAGCAGGATGCCTCTTTGTGAGAGTGCCTACAACTGGTGTTCTTTTACACTTCCTTTAAATCAAAAGCAAACAACAAGGAATACATAAGGCATAAAAACAGCAACATATGCCGGAAGAAAAAGTGTTGCATCACACCACTAGATGAAAAGTCCTGCCGTACTGAGTACTTCCGAGGAGGACCGAGCAAAGCCGAGACAGACCGAGCCTCATCCCAGATGTAGCCCGCACATCGGCACGCGTACGGTTTGGCCTTTCGTGGCCAGCCATACTTTAAAAGAACGTGATGAGCTAGAAGAACGGAACACGGAAAGATGTGTACGCGGGACCAAACTTGGAACGATAGCTGGACGACGCCAACCAATACGCTCTAAACAACTGTGAATTGTTGGATGACTGCAAAAGAAATAAATGAAACTAAAGAAATGGACAATACGAAGGAGTCTGATGGCACAAAAAATATATTTTGTAGAAGATTAGAAAATTTAATTTGTGTAAGTAATGATACAAACATGCAGAAAAGAAAGCTGCATTTGAGAAGGACGATCCCTTGCTATATAGGGCAACAAATTAGCAAGTTTTCCATGAAGAAAAACGACTACCAGTGTATGCCCTCTTGAAGCATCGTCCATCGAGTACTTTGTAAATACGGTTAATGGCCGTCTGTTTGGTGTAGTCTTCCATAGACCTCTCTGTTTCAAAAATTTCTCCACTCACATTCCAACAACGAATATTTCTTAGGAGCATATGCATCAGTAACCTGATGCCATTCGTTGATTGTATGATGTGTGGTAGAACAGAAAGCACAGTTGACGTGTAAGTAGCCTCATACAAAGAAATTAAGTTAGTTTTCTTTGTACCTCCTCTATTTTCAAAAAATGGTTCAGATGGCTCTAAGTACTACGGGACTTAACGTCTGAGGTCATCAGTCTTCTAGACTTAGAACTACTTAAACGTAACTAACCTAAGGACATGACACAGATCCATGCCCGAGGCAGGATTCGAACCTGCGTCTGCAGCTGGCACGCGGTTCCGGACTGTAGCACCTAGAAACGCTCGGCCACAGCGGCCGGCCCTCCATTTTCTTGATATTTTACTGAAAATATTTATCACCATCAGCACGAGTAATACTCTGTCGGCGACCTTGAAACAGTGCTAATGAGGCTACTCATCGCACCACCTATACTAATCGCACTCCACGGCAGAATTCGAACAAACTCTATAATACTACCTGTTGGAATAGCCATCTAGAGTCACACATATTAAAGTTACAAGTGATTAACGATTGGTTGCATAGATAACTAACGTGATACATACGTCTCTCTTAAATTATGGAACACAATGAGTAGCTTTAGGGTGTTGTAGCCTACTAGACTTCTAAACGAAAGATCCCGATGGGTCCAGTGAAAGTGATTCTATCGTATAAACAGAAGTAGGGAATGGATAAGTACCGAATCACATCAGCGAATCTATTATTTGTTACAAATTTTTTTGTCGTTATAGTATACTACCGACTACAAGGCTCTGTGATGGTCTTTGATCACAGATTTGTTACCCTTCGTTCACGCACACGCCAGCACGATCAAGTTAATGTAACAAATCTTGGTTCACTAAATAAGAGACGGCAGACTTCAAACAGTACGCAGTTTGGAAAAATAAATGTTGGTTACACTCTGAATGTAAACGTGCAATACTTTTTTTTTATTCTCTTCTGTTTACTGTCAGTGTTTGAGTCGACCAAAGAATATGCATTGAAGCAACCTGGTAGGTTGCGAGGAATGCGTTACTCTCTTGACCACTACATCTGGTTCTCTGCCGCTCTGACTTGTATGGGATTCTTTCGTTTTTAACAAGACAAGAGTCCGTTTGGAAGTTAAGATTTACCGGTAAATTGGTGATGAATAACTGTTATTTGTCAGTTTCTGAAAAAGCATTTCACGTAATACTGATAAAGGCAGGATGTTTAGTCGGACTTGATATAAAACTCACACCAACACCAGTACACTATGAAACTTCCTGACAGATTAAAACTGTGTGCCCGACCGAGACTCGAACTCGGGACGTTTGCCTTTCGCGGGCAAGTTATCTACCATCTGAGCTACCGAAGCTCGATTCACGTTCGGTCCTCACAGCTTTACTTCTGCCAGTATCTCGTCTCCTACCTTCCAAACCTTACAGAAGCTCTCCTGCGAAACTTGCACAACTAGCACTCCTGAAAGAAAGGCTATTGCGGAGACATGGCTTAGCCACAGCCTGAGGGATGTTTCCAGAATGAGATTTTCACTCTGCAGCGGAGTAAAGCTGTGAGCATCGAGCGTGAGTCGTGCTTCGGTAGCTCAGATGGTAGAGCACTTGCCCGCAAACGGCAGAGGTCCCGAGTTCGAGTCTCGGTCGGGCACACAGTTTTAATCTGCCAGGAAGATTCATATGAGCGCACACTCCGCTGCAGAGTGAAAATCTCATTCTGGACCAGTACACTAGTATAGATTGCACATTCCGTTTTTATTATAATACAAATTACACTCTTTTATACCAAAACAGCAGTACGTCTTGCAGTGGTAACAAGATTTGTGTTACTGGTGATTTTTTCGGAGCACGAGCTTAAATTTTTAATGTTGTCCTATGTTTCCAAGTAAGTAAAAAAAAAGGTTCAAATGGGTCACATGGCTCTAAGCACTATGGGACGTAACATCTGAGGTCATCAGTCCCCTTGACGTAGAACTACATAAACCTAACTAACCTAAGGACATCACACAGATCCATGCCCGAGGCAGGATCCGAACCTGCCTCTGTAGCGGTCGCGCGGTTCCAGACTGTAGCCCCTAGAACCGCTCGACCACCCCCAGGTAAGTAATATTTCATTTTTACTGTAGACAACCAACGGCACCGATTCCCGTCAGATCGTCGAAGTTAAGCGCTGTCGGGCTGGGCTAGCACTTGGGTGGGTGACCATCCGGTCTGCCGAGCACTGTTGGCAGGCGGGTCGCATACGCGATCGACGCCGCCATGGTGGACGCTTTCGGGAAGACTGTATTTTTGAACGTCATTGCGGACAGTGAGGCAAGCTGAGGAGCTACTTGATTGAGAAGCAGCAGCTACGGTCCCGTAAACTGACATACGGCCGGGAGAGCGGTGTGCTGACCACGTGCCCCTCCATATCGACATCCACTGACGCCTGTCGGCTAAGGATGACACTGCGGCTGGCATGGTTGGGCCTTCATGACCTGTTCGGGCGCAGTTTGGGTTTTACTGTAGACTACTGTTTGTAGAAACTGAAACACTCAGCAGCAATAGTCTGCAGTACTCCTCGATAAGAGTACGTGTAGAACAGCAGAATCGTGATAAGTGATTAAAATGGCAGATAGGTGGCAAGCACGTAGATCCAACAGCACTCTCTTTTGTGCGAACGGACAGGTCAGTATTATGCAACACTCATTCGGTGTGGAGCTATCACAAAAAGTGGAAACGTGTAATGAGGTAGAACTATTCATCGCCGACATCACAGGATGGAATATCGGCAGTGCGTTACAACGGAGCAGACTGATTGGTCTCCTGGAGGCGTGTCTGTCGCTCCATGACACTGCGGCTCGTACATGGCACGCTGCTTCAACAGTGAGGCGTATGTGGAACCGGTGGAGAGAACACGGCTGGACACAGCGCCGAAAGGGTACTGGACGGCAAAGCGTGACTGTCAACTTGTTCGCTTGGGCGTAACGGACAGAACAGCTTCGTCCACAGTGTTGGCGCGACTTTGGAGCAGTGCAAAGGATGTGGACATGTCTGCGCCGATGATTCGACGCCATTTTATGCGGGCTGGACTAGAGGCATGCATGTCATTTCTTCGGCTTCCATTGACGAGAACCCATCAACGCAGCAGACTATAATGGACACGCTGACTCTAGCTTGGTGAGTGCAAAATGTAGTGTCTTTGGACGAGTACCGCGTCAAGTTGTCCTACTTCAATGGCCGCATACGCGCTTGAAGCCCCCATGGTGAACGCTTTCGGGAAGACCGAATTGTTGAACGGCATAGCGGACAGTCGCCAGTGTAATGGTTTGGGGCCACATTGCCTATAACACGCGAGCGCGCCTCCTACGTCCTGAGATCAATGTACACAGCTTTCACTACATCGGAGAGGTTACACAGACCGAGGCACTGCCCGCCCCTCTCCTTCTACAGGTTGTTCCCCATGCAATATTTTAGCAGGAAAATTGTAAGTAGGCTGTTTGTGTTTTCTTATTGGCAACGTTACGTAGCGCTCTGTATGAAAATCACTGGCTGTGCTGTGTGCAGTCTGTGGCTAGTTTGCATTGTTGTCTGCCATTGTAGTGTTGGGCAGTTGGATGTGAACAGCGCGTAGCGTTGCGCAGTTGGAGGTGAACCGCCAGCAGTGGTGGATGTGGGGAGAGAGATGGCGGAATTTTGAAATTTCTAAGACTGGATGTCATGAACCGCTATATATATTATGACTATTAAGGTAAATACAGTGTTTGTTCTCTATCAAAATCTTTCATTTGCTAACTATGCATATCAGTAGTTAATGCCTTCAGTAGTTTGAATCTTTTTTTTAGCTGGCAGTATTGGCACTCGCTGTATTGCAGTAGTGCGAGTAACGAAGATTTTTGGTGAAGTAAGTGATTTGTGAAAGGTATAGGTTAATGTTAGTCAGGAAGATTCTTTTGTAGAGATTTTTGAAAGTCAGACTGCGTTGCGCTAAAAAAATATTGTGTGTCAGTTTAAGCACAGTCTTGTATAATAGTTCTAAGGGGACGTTTCATATGACGACCCTGCCAGGATACCTCACTGGAATGTTCTGATTTTGTCTTGTACTTTGTGTAATTAGTGTAGCTTTAGTTTATTGCTAGCGCGTAATTGTAGAGAGAATCTCCTTTGTAGTTGCAGTCTTTCATTGTTGTACAGTAAAACAGTTGTGGCATGCATGTATTTCGCAGCTGCGCTTGCAATTAACTAGATATTATTTTCAGTGCTATGTTAATGTGTTCTCTTATTTTTGCTCTTCAAATTGTGCTTTTCTGTGTTATGGTGTGAAATATTGTGATTATAATGGCATGTGAAAAACGTAACACTAGGATCCAAAGTAAACTGAGAAATAATAGTGACGACGAGTGTAGCTTATCAGCACCACTGTGTAATGAATTAACAGACATTCAAAGTAGTAATTTGGTAATTGTGCATAGGGAAATGGAGCGGGCGGCAAATAATGGTGTAGACAGTGAAACAATTAGTGAACAGGGAAGCATTATCGATCGATCGGTTGGCAACAGCTCGCCTCAGGATTCCGAAATGACAGGACACAATCTTGCATATACTGTAGATTCAGGTTTTGTGTCCTCACCGTTTTCTCAAATAAGTCAAGACACATTTTCTGCTTTTCAAAATGCGAATATTGCCGGTTCAAATGCCCTGCCGAATAGCACTCAGGAACATGTTTCAGACACCAGTGCATTGTTATTACAGTTAATGCAACAAATGGGACAAAGGCTAAAAAAGTTAGACACAATGGAACAAAATCTTCAAAAGTTAGACACAACGCTTGAACAAAATTAGAAACAAATGGAACAAAATCTTCAAAAATTAGACACAATGGAACAACACCAGAGACAAACACAGCAACAGTTAGACGCAATGGAACAAAATCTTCACACTACGCTTGAACAAACACGTGAAGATTTAACTACTGAGTTACATAAAATCGAATCGAAATGTCAAAAGTCTGTAACGACATAAAAACACAAATTTGTGAGCATTTCCAACCTATTTTTTCCCGTCATGATAATGCGTTACAGAATCACGAATCACCCATAAAAGAACTACAAACTATTGTTCATGAAAATCACGACACCTTGCAAGCTAAAATTGACTCAGTTGCATCTACCGATTCGGTTACACAACTTGCAAGAGCTCAGCAAAACTTAAAAGACACAGTAGATACGATTTCAACACAAATGGACACTCTGAAACTTGGTTCAGAAAAACACACAGAGGAAATAATTTCACTAACGGATAAAGTAGCCGAACTTCCAGATCAGTTCACTAACTTATCTACAAAGGTAGATGATGATCTGAATGACACAAGACCCGTAGCCTTCACGGACAGTGAAGAGTATGAAAAAATTAGAAAATTCAAACAAAATCAAAATCAAATCAATGCACAGTACAAAAGAGATATCCGGGAAGTACAAGATCAGTTGGCACAAGTAATACACGAATTACATATTTCAGAGGACACTCGTGCTCCAGTACGGGAAGAGGGACATAGAAATATGGAACAACCACGAAATAGTAAAACAGGACACTTCGGAAATTATGAAAGAAATTGGCAAGGCGCATTGGATTTTGAGATGGAACCGCCGAAAAGAAGTATCAATGAGCGATGTGCGACTCGCCGACACGATGATTTTGACTATAAGCTGTTAATTACTACACGTAAATTCAAAACATTTAAGAATTCTGACAACGACATTCATCCACAAGCATGGCTTCATCAATTCTCTCATTGTTTTCCTCCCAACTGGTCATTGGAGCACAGGTTAGAATTTATGTGTGGCTATTTAGAGAATGAACCAGCTGTAAGAATGCGATCGGTCATTCACGATTGCCACAGTGAAGGAGAATTTTATCATGCCTTCCTCTCAGCGTATTGGTCTCAAGCTACACAAGACCGAGTAAAACATAGCGAAATAATGATGAAACGTTTTGAACAATCTGAATTTTCCAGTCTTATGAAATATTTTGAAGACATGTTGCATAAGAATCAGTATCTTTCAAACCCATACAGCCCCTCAGAACTCATCCGCATTCGCTTAATCAAATTGCCTGAACATTTACGACATATTATTTTTGCAGGACGTTGCAAGGACGACATTGAAGCTTTTCAGGGACTGTTACAAGAACTGGAAATTGACACTGACAATCGCGGAACGCGAAAACAGGAGCACAGCAATTACAGGTCACATCTGTCACAATTCCGCGATGACAGAAATAATACACGACAAGGCTATTCTTAGAACGTAAATCGTGACCAAAACAGACACCACCTGTATGACAACCATTGGCAGAGTAGTAATAACTACACGGAAAGATCACCTCTCCGCAGTAATGACTATCACAGAGACAATCAGAGAAACAGACAATATGGGAACCAAAATAATTATTATCATGGAGAAAGAATATCTTTAGATGCAACGGTCCAGCGCGCAGCTACGATTCAGGGAGAAGTTCTCCACCACGTGACTGACAAGAAAGAAAGTATAGAATCTACCGACATGACGATAGACGATATGATCGTAAAGACAGACCTGAATTGCATCAGAACTGGCGGGATTCAAACAGAGCAGGGCCCTCTCGACAAGGTGAATTTGTAGAAGTTAGATCTCCAAATCCCAATAACGACGCGCGCCAACAAAGACACAATAGGCAATGACTCATACTGCTGGGAGCCACAAAACGTACATATGAAGCTGACGACGCAGCTGCCGTAGCTAGTAATTACGTAAAAATGGAAGACATTAGGGACATCTTACTCCAGGAACACGACGTAAAACATAACAACATTGCATATCCTGCGATTCACATTACAGTAAATGACGTAAAATTCACGCCAGTACTTGACTCTGGCAGTCCCATTTCAGTAATTAGTGAAACAGCCTTTAGCAAATGCAACAAATCGAACGATTGCCCCACACTTCCGTTACGTAAGATTAAATTAGAAGGTAAGTCAATAGCTTTGAAATTTGATGAATGGCTCTCAAACCATGACGAGGAAATTAATCGGCTTTACCTTCTGTAGGACAACAGTTCGGAATTTTCTACAGAACTAGACACTAACAACCACTGTGCAAGTACTGACAGGGATGATATCGACGGCATATTTGAAACTAATGAGTTAATTGAGAATAAAATTCAAACAATTGACAATTGAAGTGACAGTGATAGGCAGGACCTTTTTGAGATTTTACAAGCACATTCCACAGTTTTTACTCACAAAACAGGAACAATCAAGGGATTTAAATACCAATTTCGTGTTCGTGAGCATACTAAATTTTGTGTTAGACCATACGTAATTCCGGCAAATTATAGAGACCGTGTTAGAACAGAAATACAATCTACGCTTGACGAGGGCAATATTGAGCCTGCAGTAAGGTCATACAACAATCCATTACATGTTGTTGAGAAGAAAAATGGATCGCTCAGGCTTGTCTTAGATTCGAGACAAATCAATACTATCATCATTCCTGAAACAGACAGGCCGCAAACGTTGGAAGAACTTCTTCAAAATTTTAATGTTGTAAAAGTGTTGTCATCTATTGATCTCAGATCCAGCTTTTACCAGATCGATCTTCATCCAGAATGTAGAAAATACACAGCTTTCCTTTGTTTCGGCGCTTGTTATCAGTTTCGGAAACTTCCTTTTGGTTTGAACATTTCTTCGGCAGCATTCATTCGCGGGCTAAATTCCATATTACCTGAGTTCTTAAAGCGTCACATCACCTTATATGTGGACGATATTCTGATAGCAGAAGCCTCATGGGAACAACACAATCGCATCCTCAAGTCAAAGGTGAGGTTTTTGGGACATATTATTTCTTCTGAAGGCATTCAGCCGGATCCTGAAAAGTTAGAAGCAATCAGAGCCATTCCAGTTCCATCCACAAAAAGATAAGTCCGCAGTTTTCTAGGTCTCGTAAATTTTTACCGTCGTTTTCTGAATATGCAAAATCTAGTTACACCAAAACTTTGTTGTCTCACTGGAAAAAATACTATTTGGAACTGGGACGAACAAGCACAGTTGGAATTCAATTCTTTGAAAGAATCGCTACTTAACGCGCCAATACTAGCTCATCCGGATCTGTCACAAGATTTTTGCCTTAGCACGGATTCTTCTAAAGTCGGTCTTGGTGCCCATTTATTTCAAGAAGCCATAGAAAATGACACTACCGTTCAGAAAACCATTGCTTTTGCTAGCCGAGTGCTAACAAAATCTGAAAAAATTATTCCGTTACTGAATTAGAAGCTTTAGCTATCGTTTGGGCATTTAACAAATTCTTTCTGGTAAGCACGTAAAAGTATACAGTGATCATCGTGCATTACAATTTCTTATGTCTTCAAAATTAAATCATGACAGGTTAAAACGTTGGGCATTGTTTCTGCAAGAATTCCACTTCACAATAGTCTACATTCCCGGCAAGGAGAACATTGTTGCGGACGCACTGTCACGCGCACCGGCTGGGCTTGAGAAAAGTAACACAGAAGGCAATCTCGAGAAAAATTTCAGTATTCTTTACATTCAGAAAGTCGCCTTTGAAAACTTTATCACCACATCTTTAAAGGACATTGCTCATGAACAAGATAAAGATCCGATTTGGAAAGACATCAAAAGTAAGTGGCATGAGAAGACACACACACAGATTCGGCATTATTATCTGGTTAGAAACAACATACTGTTCAAACGCTGCACTGTTGATGACAAGCTATGGGTACTTTGCATTCCAGATGATTTTGTTAATAAGCTCATTTGGTACATTCATTTCAGCTACGCACATTTTGGTCCACGAAAATGTTATCATATTCTTCGGACGACTTGTTATTTTAACAATATGGAAAAGAGAATTCGAAGAGTCTTGTCTATTTGTAAACTTTGTCAAAAGGCGAAACCATCTACTATCTCCCATCGTGCTCCGCTGTTTCCTATCATTCCTTCTAAATTAAAAGAATTTGCTGCTGTTGATCTCTTGGGACCTCTTGTCAGAACATCTAATGGATTTTCGTACGTTCTAGTCGCTGTTGAACTTACTTCAAAATTTGTTTCTTTCACTCCGTTACGTAAAGCCACTGGACGGTCTGTATACAATGCCTTAGTTAAAAATTTCTTACGTGAAGTTGGACACGTTAGTAAAGTCATTTCAGATAACTGACCGCAATTCAGATCTGCTGTTTGGTCACGCATGCTTCGGAATCATAAAATCAAACCTGTTTTTATTTCATTGTACTCACCACATTGTAACACCTCCGAATGGATTATGAAAGAAAACAATAAGCTTTGCAGACTTTGTTGTCACAGAAAGCATCAGCATTGGGACAGATATTTACACTTATTTCAAAACGTGCTGAATGAAATGCCTCATGACTCCACTGCTTTACCACCTGCTCTTGTACTGAAGAATGAAGAACCACCGAACAGAATCAGAGAGCTTGTGCCTTTCCCGAATACACGTAAACTTCGACACAAAGACTTAATTGATTTGGCTATTATAAATATACAATCTGCAGCAGACAAAAGGAGAAAACTACACGGTGAAGCAAATGCAAAGAAATTATATATTGGTCCGAAAGTTCTCATTAAAGCTCATTCATTGTCACATAAGAAGAAACACTTGAGTCACAAATTCTTTCTACTTTACAATGGACCTTATAGAATCCGACGTATACCACATAATAATTGCGTTGAAGTTGAAACTCTGCGTAATAGGAAGAGTAAAGGTTTACACCACATTTTACATGTAAAACCGTTTATTGAAAGACAATCTGCTTTTTAACTTTGTCTTTGCCATATAACTTTTCACTTTACATTACCAGTATGCTTTGTCAGACTTAGAATCTGTTAATATGCAACAATGTTTGAAGTTAAATATCCAGTCAAGAACCAAGAGAACTTATTTGAACAGAAATTACGAATGCATTGTTATTGCGAACAGACGACACAGTGGTTAGTTTATGTGACAGCTACACGATTTTATCACGACGCTACTAATGAGTGACAATTTACAATGTTGTTAGTGTGGTGTATCTGTTTTATATCTGCACAGGTTTTCTGAATTATTCTGGAAAGTAAAACATGTTTTAGTAGTAACTTTTGTGGTATAGCTGCAATGAGACAGCCTTTTCGTAGCACAACAATACGTTGCATTATAGTACTTTCTTCATCATGGCAATAAGCATAATAACTACGATATCTATACGCAAAGCATCTCACTTTTGTTTATGATGAGGTGAGCACATTGACTTCAGCAGAACTTTGCTTACAGAGGACGATAACTACGACACTTCAACAGAATTATCTTACAGCCAGACACACATTTAGCGCTACAGGACACCCTTTTCAGTGATTAATTTTGTACTTAAAACATTTATTTTTAAAGATTTTTGAATTACAAAGAAAGTTTTCTGTAACACGTCATTCCATTGCTGTAATCTGTAACACCTGAGGGTATAATTACATTAATCCTCAGTGGGGTACACGCTTACTTTGTGTACCATGTGTTTGGCAAGCACAAGGAGCCCTAGCTTATATGGTATTTGCTTATACAACTTTACACATCGATACCATATTTCCCTAACACAGAATTACACAGCTATCTGATCATTTAATTGAGAGAGACAAATATTTATTTTACTACATCAGTGACAGATGTTTAGTAATTACACAGTTGGATAACTTCACACTTATGAAATTGTATTTTATCTGTACTTTGTGAACTGTTCATATTTTTTGGGACCCATTGTGATATTATGAGAGCTTTGGATGATATATTTGCTATGGGATCACGATTTTTGAAGTAAGTTTGAGGCAGATGACACTTTTGACATGAGCAGAGAATTCTTTTTAGGTTTTGAAATTATTGGAGGAGGCTACAACGATTTTGAGAGTTGACTGAGGTGTTATGATGTTATTATTACGATGATTATGTGTATTATGCTGTTGCGGTATGTTTATGATCAATAAGCTGATGCTATATGAGTTATTTGATTATGCTACGTATCTGTTATGATGAAATATTGAAGGAATAATGAGTAGTGGTTAGGGAGTCTGGTTTGTGAAAAAGGTTGTTGGAAACCAAAAATCGTACTTCAAGAGTTATGAAATGTATGTAAATGCGTGAATGTATTACAATGCCGACGCAAATTTTTTGTACACTGTTATATCAATAGGATTTTTTTTCTACAGATTTGTAACGCAAATTCTTGACCTGTGAAATATTTTTATATGTGACTGTCACTATAGCGGAAACTGCTGTCGTAAATATTTCGGTAAGAAAGTTAAGTGACCACCTTCACGTAATGCATCATGGGCACCCAGCTGCGCGACAGACGAGTGGAAAAAAGCCATTAGTGTGTGCCTTTCAGAGGCACAGGTGGAGAAGAAAAAGAAAAAAAGAGGCCATTATCCTCGCTATTGACATTCCTTTGTGGAAAGCATCGTACATACAACACCCTCAAACTTGAAAACATGATTACACTGTAGAGTTCTTAATTTATGATATTTACTAAAATGAAATGATGAGAAACATTTCATGTCTATTGTCTAGCTAGTTGAAAGATTGTTTACTGCATTATGAAATGCCATATGGCTAGTGAATGACGTTTCACACCTTGCTTTGCCTATTTTGTTTAATATCTAGTTCCTAGCTGCACTGCAGTATTGGTTAAAATAAAATTTTATAGATGTACTAATATAAATATTTTATGCCTACAGATTCAGTAAAAAATAACTTTATGATGGATGTACTCCAAAAAAATGAAGGAGCACAAAAAGACATTTCCACTTCACAGGAATTGCATACATAATTTTTGTCAGTGACTTGGTAACTTGTCTGCTAGAGCAAGTTACAGTGATGCATCACTCTAGTGTTAAGATGTGACATAGGTATTAAACATGGCCATTTTTACTGTAATATTTTTTCTGCTTGAGCTTTCTCATGTTTAGATATAAGTTATTGCATTTGCTGCGGCTGTTTGCCAGGCATAGTGCTACTAAATTTCACTTTGTATTACTCTGCTAAGTTAGTTTTACTACTGATTTATTTTTCTTGTTGCTGCACATTGGCTCATATTAGTTGTAATGTTGCATTGCTTGTTAATTTAGATTTACTGTAGCTTGCTTTGCCAATTTCCATTTTTTTTGTCATTGCTGTTTGTGTTAATTGTTTTGCGCTGCTGCATTGCCTCATCCCTTAGTTTATGCATCTGAGCTCAGTAGATTTAAGTTAGCTTAAGAGGGTGTAGCCAATAAGAGAATGAGTTGTGATGAATTTGAAGAAATGCACTGAGAGGTTATACGAGAAAAGTACAGAAAGCAGGTATAGATAGGACTTTTTGGAAATAATGAAGAACGAAGGGGGATCTCTGAGATGTAAAGAAAGTTTTGTTTGCAAAATACTGCAGTAAAACAAACCCTGTCCTTTCCTTGTGTTATTCCACTGTGTGTTTGTGTACCCTTGTGTTTTTATGTTTTTCCTGCCTTTATATGTTTATCTGATAAGACTTATGTTGTAGAATTTTTCTAATACTCAGCTACGTGAACTATGATGAGGAATACTGTTATCCTCAAATATAATTTGCGTTAATAATATGTTATTTACTTTGTAAAGATGTTAGACATTATTAATTCTGTTCTGTTTTAATGCTCATGTGTGAAGTTGATGTTTCAATAATTATTCTGATCTTTTATGTATTTACTTATGTCATAATTCCTGTAACACTGATGTACACTCCTGGCCGTCGAATGGCGCTAGTTGCGCAGCATTTGTGCACCGCCGCCGTCAGTGTCAGCCAGTTTGCCGTGGCATACGGAGCTCCATCGCAGTCTTTAACACTGGTAGCATGCCGCGACAGCGTGGACGTGAACCGTATGTGCAGTTGACGGACTTTGAGCGAGGGCGTATAGTGGGCATGCGGGAGGCCGGGTGGACGTACCGCCGAATTGCTCAACACGTGGGGCGTGAGGTCTCCACAGTACATCGATGTTGTCGCCAGTGGTCGGCGGAAGGTGCATGTGCCCGTCGACCTGGGACCGGACCGCAGCGACGCACGGATGCACGCCAAGACCGTAGGATCCTACGCAGTGCCGTAGGGGACCGCACCGCCACTTCCCAGCAAATTAGGGACACTGTTGCTCCTGGGGTATCGGCGAGGACCATTCGCAACCGTCTCCATGAGGCTGGGCTACGGTCCCGCACACCGTTAGGCCGTCTTCCGCTCACGCCCCAACATCGTGCAGCCCGCCTCCAGTGGTGTCGCGACAGGCGTGAATGGAGGGACGAATGGAGACGTGTCGTCTTCAGCGATGAGAGTCGCTTCTGCCTTGGTGCCAATGATGGTCGTATGCGTGTTTGGCGCCGTGCAGGTGAGCGCCACAATCAGGACTGCATACGACCGAGGCACACAGGGCCAACACCCGGCATCATGGTGTGGGGAGCGATCTCCTACACTGGCCGTACACCACTGGTGATCGTCGAGGGGACACTGAATAGTGCACGGTACGTCCAAACCGTCATCGAACCCATCGTTCTACCATTCCTAGACCAGCAAGGGAACTTGCTGTTCCAACAGGACAATGCACGTCCGCATGTATCCCGTGCCACCCAACGTGCTCTAGAAGGTGTAAGTCAACTACCCTGGCCAGCAAGATCTCCGGATCTGTCCCCCATTGAGCATGTTTGGGACTGGATGAAGCGTCGTCTCACGCGGTCTGCACGTCCAGCACGAACGCTGGTCCAACTGAGGCGCCAGGTGGAAATGGCATGGCAAGCCGTTCCACAGGACTACATCCAGCATCTCTACGATCGTCTCCATGGGAGAATAGCAGCCTGCATTGCTGCGAAAGGTGGATATACACTGTACTAGTGCCGACATTGTGCATGCTCTGTTGCCTGTGTCTATGTGCCTGTGGTTCTGTCAGTGTGATCATGTGATGTATCTGACCCCA
Organism: Schistocerca serialis cubense; assembly: GCF_023864345.2. NCBI lineage: Eukaryota > Metazoa > Arthropoda > Insecta > Orthoptera > Acrididae > Schistocerca > Schistocerca serialis. Next base: position 140,198,249 of record NC_064643.1, read on the forward strand.
GGAATGTGTCAATAAAGTTTCCCCTTCCTGGGACAATGAATTCACGGTGTTCTTATTTCAATTTCCAGGAGTGTATATGTTTATTTCTATCCTTTTGTAAAGCCCCTATTACTACAAATGTTTTAATGATGTATTTTATACCTTTGTTATTGTATTCTTATGTTATAAAATTGTAATTGACACCAGTTCATCGTCTTATTAACTTCTAAGTTCAATTTCACTGCACACGTTTCTGTTGGTCATAGTATATGGACAATATGTGAGAAGTAGGGACTGATAGTGTTTGCACGTGTGTTAATAATTCAGCAAGGGACTGGATAACAGCATTGCTGGTTCTAAGGACATTTCAAACAAATTTTTTGTGAGTGCACAAGTGGTGGTTTATGGGCTTGCTATATTCTCCGCAAGACTCTTCGATGGTGATTGTGCACCTGCACAGTCGCAACAGATGGCTGCTGGCCGTCTCTACAAGGACTACAGTGGGTCTGCATCTTTGATGGCCCACCAATACCGTAATCTCTACAAGGACTACAGTGGGTCTACTCTGTAATGACCTACCTACCAGTATTCTTCAAAACTTCGACTAACTCTGCGATGGGTTTGCTCTGTTGTGGCGCATTACCTGTCTGCATGTCAAGAGTCAGCACTGTCTTTCCGTTGGAAGGACAACACTACTTTTTCAAGACTGCATAAAAATCCACTACTTCCATGTGCATTTTCCTTTACTGCTCAGACTTTGAGAAAAAAACTGCAATTTTGCAGTGATGAATGATCAGGACTGTATTTATGGACTGTGAGAAAATTTTAGATTTTGACCAACATTGTATCAATAAGTGTGTGCATTTGATATCTTTGTTATTGTAATTATGAAAAATTTTATCAAATCATTATTGGCCACTGCCCAAAACAATTTGTAAATTTTTTTGTGGGGAGCATGGGAGCTATGTAAGTAGGCTGTTTTTGTTTTCTTATTGGCAACGTTACGTAGAGCTCTGTATGAAAATCACTGGTTGTGCTGTGTGCAGTCTGTGGCTAGTTTGCATTGTTGTCTGCCATTGTAGTGTTGGGCAGCTGGATGTGAACAGCGCGTAGCGTTGCGCAGTTGGAGGTGAGCCGCCAGCTGTGGTGGATGTGGGGAGAGAGATGGCGGAGTTTTGAAATTTCTAAGACTGGATGTTATGAACCGCTATATATATTATGACTATTAAGGTAAATACAGTGTTTGTTCTCTATCAAAATCTTTCATTTGCTAACTATGCCTATCAGTAGTTAGTGCCTTCAGTAGTTTGAATCTTTTATTTAGCTGGCAGTAGTGGCGTTCGCTGTATTGCAGTAGTGCGAGTAACGAAGATTTTTGGTGAGGTAAGTGATTTGTGAAAGGTATAGGTTAATGTTAGTCAGGGCCATTCTTTTGTAGAGATTTTTGGAAGTCAGATTGCGTTGCGATAAAAAAATATTGTGTGTCGGTTTAAGCACAGTCTTGTATAATTGTTTCACAACGTCCGGTAGTATGTGACGAGGAATGCGCAAGCCATCTTCGAAGGACGCCGAGTACCGCTGCGTCCCTACACTGTTCGTTCATCTGACGCATAAGTCAAAGAACATGCCTGGAATATGGCCGACCGGCGACTTGTTCGTTCAGGGCGTCCGCCGCTCGTAGTCTCGCGGTCGCGTTCTAGCGTCGCGAGCTTGGGGTTCCGGGTTCGATTCCCAGCCGGATCAGAGATTTTCACCTGCCTCGAGATGACTGGGTGTTTGTGTTGTCCTCATCATTTGATCATCATCCATGCAAGTCGCGAGACTGGACTGAACAAAGGTTGGGAATTTTTACTGGGGCTGATAACCACGTAGTTGAGCGTCCCACAATCCAAACATCAGCATCACCATCACCATCGTTCAGGGCCTCCGGCAACCACAGTTGAAGCTTTGTAAACGCGCCGACAAATCGCGTGCCAGAGTATTTTCACCAGCAGCTTATTCAGATGTTCTTTGATTTCCTGCCGCGACGTCTAGCAGATCTGATTGTAGCACGCGGTGGCGCAACTTCGTACTGAAGTTCCACAAGCACATTGTATCTACAGGCATGTAATACCACTCATTTATCTAATGTAGTATCTGAAATGGGTGGAATAAACGTCATTGTAATCACTTATCCTGGTCTTGGTGTTTCAGCTTTTCCAGACAGTAGTGTATCTTTCGATAGAACTGATGTTATTCTCTTTATAGTACTAGACTATGTAACAACAATGGAAATGTTAAACTGAAATAATGCTACGTTCGGGTTGTATCGGACTAAGCAATTTCGGGTTGCTCCAATAACCATTTCTTTTCGTTTTAACACGCAAATATGGAGAAGTCATGACGTAAATGGGGATGAAAACAGCATGAGTGAAGCTGCAGAACAACGCAGGCTTATTGAAATGACAGTCAGGTAAGTCAGTAATAAATATTCAGTTACATGAAGTACATTAGATGATAGACTTCAAGCTTAACGGGAAAACAAAATGTTGGCCAAAAAACTTCGTTTAACAAATAGCTTAAACGAAGCAAGTAGCAGTCAGTGATGAAAAAGAAACAGTATTGTACGACCATGTTAAAAATTCCAATAGCCAGCTTATGCGTTCGCGTAAAGACAGTTTTTAAATATAATATATAAATATGCAAGCAGAAAATAGCATGTTTGTTCAATAGGACTAAAATGAAATTTAGAAAGTTTTATTTTGATTTTATGAAAGGACATGATGACTTAAGGCTGAGGACAGCTGAATTCACAAGTTTACAGCGATCTGTAGGTTTCAGCGAGGAAGAAGTTCAAAAATGGTTCAAATGGCTCTGAGCACTATGGGACTTAACTTCTGAGGACATCAGACTGTAGCGCCTAGAACCACTCGGCCACTCTGGCCGGCGAGGAAGAAGTTGATGGAGCCTGTTGTAGAGTAAGTAAGCTGCTGGGCAAGTCCAAGTTTATAACCGTTTACAATCCAATAAAACAACAAAAAATAATTTTTTGCACATTACAGTTTCGTGTTCGATACATTCCTTAAAAAATTTAAACCATGAAAATGAAAAGGATAGAAAAAATACTTAAAAACCAACGAACGTGTATTCTTATGATACTGAGTTTTCTAATTCTGTTAATTAAAATATCACAGTACAATTTAGTTCCATTACAACCTTCAGAAGGTGTCATAATATCGAAAAAAGTTACGCATCCGATGCTAACCCATCTACATCTACTGGAACTATTGCTCTAACTCTGAAGAGGAATCAGAAAATAGGGGTTACGAAAGGAACAATAATGATTGCGAAAAGAAAAAAATGACATTGCATAATCGATGGAGTTTATGGCCAAAATACTGGTAGCATTTAAAACGCTGGAAACTGAATGTTCAGAACTGACTTGGAGCGACAGTAAAATGAGGCCGATGGGTAGGGATGAAAAGAAGAAACCATAAGTGCTTCAAAATCATAGAAGATTATTAAAAATTTTAGTGGATTATTAGATAAATTGTAAACAATAATTACATTTATCTGTAGCTTCCTGGCAGATTAAAACTATGTGGCGGACCGAGACTCAAACTCGGCAGAGGTACTGACAGAAATAAAGCTGTGAGGACGGGGCGTGAGTCGTGCTTGGGTAGCTCAGCAGGTAGAGCACTTGCCCGCGAAAGGCAAAGGTCCCGAGTTCGAGTCTCGGTCCGGCACACAGTTTTAATCTGCCAGGAAGTTTCAACCAGCGCACACTCCGCTGCAGAGTGAAAATCTCATTCTGGATACATTTATCTGTGTATGCAGAGTTCTTAGCTGATTAGCTGAACGAAAGTCTCGCTTGGAGCCAGCCGCATAGAAATTGCGTATGTATTTTATACTTTAGAAATAAATGCATTTTTTCCTTCAAAAGAGTTCATGATTTTGAGAACAAATTTAATAAGCGACATAACGTATATGCTGTTAATCAAGTAAATCGTTAGCGCAGTGAATAATGCTGTACATGGGGTTCATAAACTATTTCATATATAGTCTACATGACAGATTTTTTTTCTTGCAGATTCATTTTTGATAGAGCTGAGTTTCCATTACCCCGTCTAACACTAAGAAATGAAAGATTTCAAAATACACACTGTTTTTTCTTAATCACAAGTACTGAATGCGGACTATGTGCTTCATTCTTAGAGGTATCTGCTCCCAATTTCAGTTGTTCATGAATACGTCATTTCCGTGGACTTCGTCTCAAAGATCTGGTTTCATAAACAACAGTTACCTTGCTCGTAGTGTCAGCGAATAGAACGTTAGCCTTGACAGAGTTTGTGAGAAACAGAACGTTTTCTGATAAGATGTTTATCTGCTTTAGACCCTCGCGAAAGACAATAGTGGCTTATTTTAAATCTTTTTGTATGCGGTAAATGAACTGCATGTTAGTGTCTCTTAATGTGATAGCTAGTTACCGTGCAACATATGTCATTTTATTATATTTGGTTGACTCTACACTGCACATTAATGTAAGAAAATAGTTACTTATTTCTAATGTCCTGGTCATTTGAATAATTTATACGGAACGAACTCTGTGATAAGATATTTCTTATTTTGTTTTATGCAGAGTCACATTTGATAATGACTCTTGTGGCAGAAAACTCTCCTGTGTGAAATGAAAGCGCAACTAGTGTTGAAATTCTCTTCAGAAAGCTCACAAATGGTACACAAAAGTTCCTCTGTGCCTTTGTGATCCGCTACGTTTACATCACCCCTTACATAATGTAACAGATAATCATGTTAAATTTCACTGTGGAGAAGGTATGCTTCAGAGAGGTAGAAATGACACTTACGTTTGACGAGCCAGTTACACAATATGAGTAAATCTGCAAACGTTAAGAAAATAAATAAAAGAAATGCACTCTCAGAGGCTAAGTAAAAGCACATGGGACGTGCCAGCTACTACAGGTAACTCACCACTATAAATCTCAAAAGGATGGACGCGGGCTCATTATGCGGTATTTATACAGAAACTGGAAACTGGGGAGGATGTGAAACTGCCGAATGGATTTGAAAAGGTGCGAAAGAAATTTATATCTGGTAATGACGAGTTTGATGGTAACTGCAAGGCACTGTGAGACAAGGGACCTGTGAACGGCACCATTCGTAAGGCAGCCACCAACAGCCAATGAGAAAAAATTAGATGTTTTCTTTGTGCACTGTGTCAGATGTCTGTTGAGAAGCTCGTCAAAGAGTCGAACCGAAGCGAATTTTTCTAGCGCCAATGTGACAGTGGCAGTCCATTTTATAATATCGCAAGCTGTCGTTACCGTCACACGATGTTTATATAGAGCCATACATACCCCAAGTTCTGCTGCAGTCTTCGTTAGCATATTACTGTCAGCTATTGAAACTAAGTCCGAAGCACTCCAAGCCTTTACTGATAGCTGAGATGACAAAAGTACCAAAGCAGGTGACGCTTTAAATGACGTACAGACTGAAGTATTATTTCAAGTACTGAGATTTTCCTGGTACATAAAGGTGTTCTGGCGTTCTCGAGGTTACTTTATCCTGAAAACCACCTTCAGTTTAACCAGATAGATATTTGCATACTTTTGCACTGATTGTTTTCATACATTGCACTAGCCAGTATACTGAATAGTTTAGAAAAAATGAAGAAAATATAATTGGCATGACTGTAAAACTTTACAGTGTTGCGGATACTTCCAAAAATTATTAATTACAAACAAGGCGGAACCTTAATATTAAGGACATAGCCTCCAATTTTTGATGGTGCAACCAGAATTTTTGTAGCTTTAATAGACTCTAAAGTATAGACAATTTCAGTAATGAATTGTTAAGTAAAATCAAACTGTTAATTAAAATATGAAACCAACAAAATTTAAATTTAGTTTGTGATAAATGTGATCATATTCTAATATCTTACCACATGCTGCATTTCACTACTGAGGTAACCGTTTCTTCCACGAAATATGCTGCAGCTGAGAAACATCAGTAGTTCGTCAAATGTATCTCATCGAGTTCTTTGTCTAACACATGCTTCTCTTTTATTTTATTCATCTGGTTGTCTGTTGTTTTTTGTGGTTTTCAGTCTGACGACTGCGCAACCAGCTTCATCGCCGCCTAACACTTGCAATGTACATCTATTTGAACCTCCTTAATGTAGTCGGTCATTGGCATCCCTCTAGAATTTCTTACCACACACTTCTCTGCATTGCGAAACTAAGGATACCTTGATGTTTCAAAATACCTCTCGTCGAACAATCTCTTCTGTTAGTCAAATTATATCAAAGTTTTATTTTCCCCCAATTCATTCAATATCTTTTCAGTAGTTCTATTTCTGTAATATAGTCTTCTAGTTCGTTTCCTTTTCATAGCACATAAATATATCCCTGCCACATTTCAGCCTTCTTTGCTGAGTAATGGCTTGTCATTTGAGATTTTGGTATTCATCACCTCTGCTTGTCTTTCCTATAAACGTTTCTTTAATTTTCCTACACGCTGCATCTATCATCCTGATAGTTGTATATGATCCTTCACCTTTGTGTTTCTCCTCTATCCATTCCTACTTTGCCAGTTTGTTAGTCTCTGCTATTAGAAGTATATATTCCCTTTCACCTGCATCGTATACTGCATTTTCAAATTTATCCATTCTTAAATTTAATTCAGTATCCAATATGTTACCCAACGTTTTCTACTGGGTATTGTAGGTTTCCCTGTGTGATCCTTTGCTGATGTCCCCATTTCATCTCTAAAAACCACTCTTTAACTTTGTATAGCGTTCCTGTTCTTTGTTTCAGTTAAACGGTACCTAGCACTTCATTTTAAACTTCCTATAAACCCTGGTTTTTTAATCCATCCAGGGGTCACTTCCATAATTTTCTGTCTTTCTGCACTTTCTCCGATTCTAATTAGCAACTGATAACCAGTATATTAAGGTCAAAGTACATACGTCTTCCCTAATTAAATTTATATTTTTTGCTTAATTCTGACATGGTGTATCCCATTCATTCATTTCCCCCAAACAAAGGTCTACTTTTTCTTCTGTTACATTTCCTATTATCGAATTCGTGTCCCCCATTACAATTAACTCAATTAACTCTTCATCCCTCTTAACGATTTGAGAAACTACTTTAATCTCGGTGTGCATCTCATCATGATTTGTGGACCCAGTAGGCAAATAAACTTGTATACTGTGGGAGGGGGGGGGGGGGGGAGAGGGGGTGTAGGTTTTGTGTCTGTCTTGGCTGTGATAACAAGTTGACTATACAGTTCATAGTACCTCATCTGTTTTTCTATTTATTGACGGACTGTACTCAGGGGTTCAGCATTCATGTGCTGAGTACGGGGTTGGTGACGCCGGGGTTCCCGAGCTGTGGGCTTGTAAGTGGTGCAGTGCTGTATGGCCCATCAGTGGAACGTTGTGTGTGTCGGCGAACGGGGATCCTGTCTCAAGATACGCTGCGCGCTATTGAGATGCATGGCTGTTGATGTGGAACAGTCGATAGCGGTTAACCTCTGGGGAACCCCACACCTCTGTTGTGTAAGGCTTATCTAGACACACGGAGCTGGGTCTAGGTCAACTTGTATGTATCTAGCTGCTTTTGGGACCAAGATGGGCCACTCTAAATCGTCTTTTCCTCCTTCAGCGATATAGATGGGTCTCTTGGAGGTACCAACGCCCAATTGCCCAAGAGGCTTCATTTGATGAGCCCTCTGGATTCAGGAGTTGTTAAAACTAATTTGAGATTTAGTAACAGAATGCATACTGCAGGAAAGAATGTATTTTTGATAGTCAAGAGACGAGACGAAATCATTGAAAAAGTCTCTCCTTCTTACATTCAAAAGTGTTTAGATGGCATTAAAAGGACATTAAAATCAACCTAGCGGGTACGAAATGGGTCACTATTGGTTGAAATATCTAATTCCCAGCATACAACGAACATGCAGTAAGCGAAATGTCCTGGGGCGTGTGCCACTGAAACCGAGCTCCACACTACGCTGAAATGCAGCAAGGATGTGCTGGACATCCCTTAAGAAGAACTGAAAGTTGTGTGGAGCCAAGGAGGAATAGTAGATGTGCAGAATACCATGCGAAGGGTGGCTGGTGATTTTGTCAAATCAAATCATTTTGTCTCGACTTTCAGCACCACGAACCTTCCAGAGAACGTTAAGACAGGTCTCGTTTGGCTTAGCGTGCAGCCCTATATCCCGAACCAAATCGTCTGCAACAAATGACAGCATTTCCGGCGTTCTACTCTTGGAAGTAAGGCAGAAGCCACTTGTGAAAAATATGGTAAGGTCGCTCACGAAGGAGTCGCTTGCTCATCCCAGGTGAAATGTGTGATAAGCGCAGGTCATCCTTTCTGGAGTCGGGACTTCAGCGTATATCTTGAAGAACGGAAGACCTTAAGACGGCAAAGCACATCCCATACAATAAGGCCAAAAAGATATATAAAGCTATCACGCCACCAATGTTCGCGGAGTACGTTGATTCAGTACCGAAACAGCCAGGGCAGAAAACCGAAGCTGATACACAAACGGAGGTTGTTAGTGTCAGTACTGAACTGAAGCGCAAAAGAAATTGGTGTAGTCATGCGTATTCAAATACAGGGATATGTAAACAGACGGAATACGGCGGTACGTTGGGCAACGCTTATATAAGAAAACAAGTGTCTGGCGCAGTCGTTAAATTGGTTACTACTGCTACAGTAGCAGGTTATCAAGATTTAAGTGAGTTTGAACGTAGTGTTATAGTCGGCGCACAAGCGATGGGACACAGCATCTTCGAGATAGAGATGAAGTGGGGATTTTGATGACCTCAGATGTTAAGTCCCATAGTGCTCAGAGCCATTTGAACCATTTTTTTTTTTTTTTTTTTTTTTTTTTTTTTTTTTTTTTTTTTTTTTTTAAGTGGGGATTTCCCGGACGACCGTTTCATGAGTGTACCGTGAACATTAGGAATCGGTAAAGCATCAAATCTCCTACATCGCTGCGGCCGGAAAAAAGATCCTGCAAGAACGGGACCAACGATGATTGAAGAGAATCGTTCAACGTGACAGAAGTGCAATCCTTCTGCAAATTGCTGGGTCATCAAGTGTCAGTGTACAAACTATTCAACGAAAAATAATCGATATGGGCTTTCGAATCCAAAGGACCACTCATGTACCCTTGATGACTGCACGACACAAATCTTTGCCCCTCGCTTGGTCCCGTCAACACCGACACTGAACTGTTTATGACTGGAAACGTGTTGTCTGGTCGGACGAGTGTCGCGGATGGACGTGTACCGGTATGGTGACAACCTCATGAATCCATGGACGCTGCATTTCAGCAGGAAACTGTTAAGGATGGTGACGGCTCTGTAATGGTGTGGGGCGCGTGCATCTGGAGTGGTATGGGACCCTGATACGTCTAGATACCATTCTGACAGGTGACACATGTAAGCATCCTGTCTGATCACCTGCATCCATTCATGTCCAATGTGCATTCCGACGGACTTGGGCAATTCCAGCAGGACAATGCCACACCATACGAGACCAGAATTGCTACAGAGTGGCCCCAGGAAAACTCTTCACAGCTTATACACTTCCACTGGCCGCCAAACTCCGCAGGCAAGAATATTATTGAGCATACCTGGGATGCATTGCAGCGTACTTTCCAGAATATATCTCCACACCTTATGTTTTATGGATAGAACTATGGGATTCAGGGTCTCCCCTCCAGAACTACTTCAGACATTAGTCGAGTACATCCCATGTCGTGTTGCGGCACTTCTGCATGCTCGCGGAGGCCTAAACGATATTAGGCAGGTGTACCAGTCTATTTGGCTCTTCAGTGTAGTACCTGCATTTGTCGATGTACTTGACTGCTGCAGCCATTTACAAGCCTGTCCTTCCCCCAAAACGTCAGAAAATGCGGTGCTTTCTGACATTTTGGAACTTCCTACCCCTCAACAGATTAAGTCTTGTCCACTGTCCAGCTACCACTTCACAGTTGTGGCACCGAAGCTGTCTCAGACAAAAAGACTGAAGTTGAACGTGGAAAATCGCCCTCTGACGTAGACAGGAAGTACACACTCTGACGATGTCGGCGTCATGAAGTCTGATGTCTCTCTCAACGCTTCTTCAGAAGAGATGGACCTTAATGTTGGGCAGACAATCATCTCACCCCACGACTGAGCCTCCACCCATTATGAGCTCCGCTCCTTCGGGAGAAAGTCAGCATGAAAGTGCTACCCCCACAATTGATGGGTCCCATCCTACAGTGGAATATTAATGGTTTCAGGACACAAGAGGACACTGACCTGCAAGCAGTTGCCATTGAAACTCACGTGTTCCAGAGGATCACTGTTTGCTCCCTGTATCTACCTCCGCAAGACAAATTAGACTCTGAGGCTTTCATAGATTTTATGGAACAACTCGCCCGGCTATTTCTCCTTTTGGGAGAATTCAATTACCATCATGTTTTATGGGGCTCGACCTCTAATTGCCTTAGGTTCGGGTTAAGGGAGCCTCAAGACATCTCAAAAACTGTGCGTCCTCAAAAATGGTACTCCCACCTACCTCTGCGCTGCTACTGGGTCATTGTCAGCCATCGACCTCTCTTTCTGCTGTCTAGCCCTCTTAGACTCTTAGACACCGTTCAGCGGGAAGTCAGTGATGACCTCCATTCACACAACCACTTCCCACTTTGCCTTCACCTACTCAATGGAGCAATCACTAGAGAGACTCCATCAAAATGTATGGTGGGCAAGGCTAGGTGAACGTTGTTCAGTCAGCTGGCTGTATTTGAAAGCATCTACACTGTCCAGGACTGTGTGGACCAGATTACACTGATCCACATGCCCCTGTCTTATCCATCCCAAAGTCCTCAGGTCATTATATGAAGCAGCCTGGAGATGGTGGACTGGTGATTCCACTCAGCAACCAGGCCAAGTACCTGTATGTGGCTCTTCTACAGTGTAAGTGCTGTCTAACAGCAGAGAACGTCACAGCATATCGTGTCAGAAGAGCCAATGCTTCACCCATGATCAAGGTGAGCAGGAAAAGGTCACGGAAAATGTTCTTGCACTCTTCAACTGTTACACGTGTCCTGCTAGGAATCCTCCCACAGGATTTCCAGTAAACGCACCAGTTTAGCAATAACAGCAGTGGTGAAACAAGGGTGTCTCGAAAAAAAGGCCCAGAGACATCACTCAGACGATGGCAAAGCATTTTGCAAAGATTACTGTGAATTCCAGCCACGATACAGCGCTTTGTCACTACTGTGGAACTATGCAGAGGGGCAAGTTGGATTCAGAGCCACCAATTCTGAGTCATAACATTCTGCATTTGGGAGCTGAAATCGTCATTGCCTGACACTTGTGACGCTGCTCCCGATGACGACCAAATCCAGTACTGTGTGCTTCGACATTTGCCTCGAATGTTTTATCCTTATGTGGCAGATAGGCAACCTCCCCAACTAGTGGAGAGATGCAGTTCTGATACCTCTCCTCAAATCAGCAGTTACTAGTAGATAGTGTCGGAAGTTCCATGCGGCTTTTCGCGGATGATGCTGTAGTATACAGAGAAGTTGCAGCATTAGAAAATTGTAGCGATATGCAGGAAGATCTGCAGCGGATAGGCACTTGGTGCAGGAAGTGGCAACTGTCCCTTAACATAGACAAATGTAATGTATTGCGAATACATAGAAAGAAGGATCCTTTATTGTATGATTATATGATAGCGGAACAAACACTGGTAGCAGTTACTTCTGTAAAATATCTGGGAGTATGCGTGCGGAACGATTTGAAGTGGAATGATCATATAAAATTAATTGTTGGTAAGGCGGGTACCAGGTTGAGATTTATTGGGAGAGTGCTTAGAAAATGTAGTCCATCAACAAAGGAGGTGGCTTACAAAACACTCGTTCGACCTATACTCGAGTATTGCTCATCAGTGTGGGATCCGTACCAGATCGGTTTGACGGAGGAGATAGAGAAGATCCAAAGAAGAGCGGCGCGTTTCGTCACAGGGTTATTTGGTAACCGTGATAGCGTTACGGAGATGTTTAATAAACTCAAGTGGCAGACCCTGCAAGAGAGGCGCTCTGCATCGCGGTGTAGCTTGCTCGCCAGGTTTCGAGAGGGTGCGTTTCTGGATGAGGTATCGAATATATTGCTTCCCCCTACTTATACCTCCCGAGGAGATCACGAATGTAAAATTAGAGAGATTAGAGCGCACGGAGGATTTCAGACAGTCGTTCTTCCCGCGAAGCATACGCGACTGGAAAAGGAAAGGAAGGTAATGACAGTGGCACGTAAAGTGCCCTCCACCACACACCGTTGGGTGGCTTGCGGAGTATAAATGTAGATGTAGATGTAGATGTACCAGGGCTTCGCCTTAACGATCTGTGTAGGAAAGACCCTGGAGCGCATGGTTAACTGTCGCCTGTTCTGGTTGCTTAAACTCAGTTAGGATTCTGGAGATTTCAATCCACTGTCGACAACCCGACCCTACTAGAGATGGCTATTCAGCAGGCTTTCTTACGTAAACATCACTGTCTCGATACATTTCTTGATATCAGTAAGGCGTACGACACTACTTGAAGACACGATGTTCTTGCGCAAATCCATCAATGAGGCTTTCGTGGCCAGCTCCGCATTTTCATACGGTCCTTCATGTCTAAGCGCTTTTGCAGGTCTCGAGTTGGTGACGTACTGTCGGATCGTTTTGAGCGGGGAACATGCTCCTCAGAGCAGTTTGTTAAGTGTTACCCACGTTGCCACAGCCACCAACAGCATCACGTATAAGCTATGAAATCCTGTACTTTGACCATTATTTTTGGACGATTTTGCTGTTTTCTGTTTCTCTTCTGGTGTTGCAACACTTACCTGTCGGTTGCAAATTACAGTGCAAAGGGTAGAGAAGGGGGTTGAAAGGACACGTTTTCGGTTTTCTGCAGATAAGTAATGCGTGCCCATTTTAATCGTTCTCGTCGTATTTTTACTTTCATCTCAGGGACACCATTCTACAATTTAAAGACTCAGTGAGATTTCTGGGCTTCATTTTTGACTCCAAACTACAGTGGCTACCGCACATCAATGACCTGACAGCCAGAAACCAGAAGACGCTGAATATCAGAAAGTGCCTTAGCCACTGCTCTTGGGATGCAAACTGGGCGCTTCTGCTCCAGTTTTATAGGACTTTTGTGCCTTCACGGCTAGACTGCGGACGCATACTGTATGGGTCAGAGAGGCCTTCTTACCTGAAAATCATTGACGCAGTATACCATGAGGGAACCAGGCTATCCGCATGCGCTAACAGTACCCGCCCCATACTCAGAGTTTGTGCTGCGACAGGTGAACCGCCACTTACCATAAGACGGCAGCTCCTCATGGAGAATCAGGCATGTAAGTTCCTCGTAGCTCCGACTTCACCCACATACCATAGTGTTGCTCATCTGCGTGTGGAACGCCTTTTCTCCAATCGTCTACGAGCAAGAATGCCATTTGGTATCTGCGTGCGGCGTGTGCTGGAGTCACTCGATGTTTTAAACGCCTGCCACCGTTGTAACTGCAGAGGCAGAGTGTAATTTTATATTTGGTACAGTATAGGAGAGACTGCACTTCTGCTTCCGTTTTTAATGTGGTATTTTCTGACGTTTGATATGAGCATCACAACTGTGAAGCGTCTTTTCGGATTGGTCTAAAAAGGGAGACTCCGTTTGTTGCTTTGTTGTTTTGCTGGATCTTGTCCTCAAGACCCGACTGCCACAAGGCTTACTGTTTTCCATGCAGAATTTTATGCGATCTTGCAGGCGCTGGAGCAGATGAGACATTCCTCCAGTGCTAAATTTCTTGACTGTTCCGACTCTCTGACTGCCCTTCACTCTTTACAACGTTTGCACCCAGCAGATAAAGTAGTTCAGAATATCCAGGATGCACTCCTCCAAATACAATGACTGGCGAAGGGGGTGTCTTTCTACTGTGAACCAGGGAACGTGGGTATTGTGGGGAACGAAAGGGCAGATCTAGTGTCCAAGAAGGAGTGTCGTGATCCTCAGTGATTTCAATCTGCCATTCCCATGCACACTGTAGCGTCACTGTTGAGATCTGGAGTTTTACGTCGGTGGGAGGATGTATAGCTGGAAGCGACAGACAGTAAGCTCCATCCAGTAAATCCTAGAACCTGACCTTGGCGTACCTTCTTCCAGCCATGTCGTTAGGACGAGGTCTTCGCATAGGCCACATCCCTTTGACGCATAACTTCTTACTCGGGTAACAGGATCATCCGATGTGTGGTATTTTGGGGCGTACGGATGACTGTGCTTCACATTTTATTGGACTGTGTTTTATCTACCGATCAGTGGGTGACAGCGGAGTTGCCGACGGAGCTTCCCTCTATTTTAGGTAAAGTTCAAAAGGAAGTGGTTAGTTTCGTGAATTGTCCAACGTTTTTCCAGAGATTTTAGGGAGATTGCTTTAATGTTTTTTGAAAGCGGTCAACGAGAGAACGCGGTGAACGACGTCGGCCAATGAATCTCGGAATAGGACCATACCACGATAGGAGCGCCCTCAAACCGAAGTGCATATAAACCCCGCTTCTACCAGCCTCGGCCGCTAAGAGCGGCTCAGTATACGGACATTGTACCGGCTCAGTGTCGCGACGTTACTGGTGAGCATTCGGACATTAGTGGAGCGTATTCGCGGAGCATAGCACGGCCTAGCAGAGAATGCTACAAGAACAGTTAGCAGTTATCCACAAAATGTGTGGCAGAGGAGTCACACGACTCTGATTTATACTGCCTGTCGCCCATCGCTTGCGACATTTGTTCTAGATCTAAAGTTAAGTATCGTCAATATGCTTCCGTGAACGCGGCATCCCTTATCCAAGGTATACGGTGTGAGTGGACAAGACCCAACACTTTATTTTAGCTTCTTACTTGTGTTTTAATATCATGTACAGCACCTTTTACTTTTTTCCGTTGCCTTAACGAATGTGAGATAGCGTTTGTGAAATGGGAGTGAGTGCACGACTGTCATTTTCTAGACTTTCTATTCATTTTGTGCAAACATTTTAGAGCACGTGTTGTCAGACTACTCCCGCATTTAGGTTATTTGCCTTTAAATTGATAATGCTATAGTGATTAGAGCATTAGTCCTGTTCTTACTGTAATCACAGGTCACTAATTCCCACTAAATTGATCTCCAAACTTTTCATTTAGACGCATCTTTTAAATTCAGTGAGCCATCTACTCAGTTAAGGAATCTAACATTCCACCGTCTGACACATTGAGTGCAAAGTCTGTCCCAATAACCATATCCACCTGAGTTGTGCCTGCCGATCCTCCAAAACAGTTTACCCGCGAGGATGCTATCATAATTAAACTATACAGCAGAACTGCATCCACACGGATATATAGTTACTGTAGTTTAGCCTTGTTCTCAGCCATTCACAGTGTGGTCACAGCAGAGTTACGCTGGGGAATATTGTGACAGATCAGTCAATCACCCACACTGTTGCTTCTAAAACTTTTAAAGCGGCTGCTGCCCCTCGTTAGGAACCACACGTTGGTGTGGCCTGTCTAAGATAGCCCTCCGGTGTGGCTGTACTTAACGGGTCGGTACCTATATCGTTCAAGCACGCAAGCCACTCCAATACGCCCAAGTACAGGGACCGTTGCGGAGGATGTGGGATTGATTGGAAGGAGTGAAAAATTGAATTGGAAAACAATGTGTAATGGATATTTTCTAGTAAAGTAATATTTTTATTTCATCATCAAGTTATTGCTTTTACAGGATTTGTCAGTTACATATCTTTGTGCAATTTATTAACCTCTTGTTTTTTTTATGTAATGATGTAAACATGTTGTTAAGCTATTGTGACAAATTCAGTAGTAGCAAAATGTAAACAAAAATGGAATTGCTGCACTTTGAGCTGGAAAAAAAGAGAGAAAGGGAGTAACAAATTTTACATTTATTACATGCACAAATCATTAATAGAAAGCTTTTATGCCTATTTGATTCGCTGTAGACACGACAGGATAATTGGGCTTGTAGGAGGGGCGGGGGATGATTAACTATTATTTTTCACCTCATGACGGAATATACGGTGGGGGAGACACCGTGGTGACGTGTGGCTGTTAACAGATAGACGGCAGCTTTGATCTCAGCACCTCAGTGTAAGTGTACCAGCAGCTTTGCAGATGTCGCCCAGAGCAGCTTAATTTCCGTCTTGCCAATCGCTTCCTGTCTAATCTCGCTACTGATAAAACCGGCAGCTGACGGTGTGTGCGGCGCTGTTGTACTGGCGCTTGCACAGGAGGTGTCTCTTGTCTGCAGTAATTAGACTGCAGCGGTGGCGTCCAAGCTAAGTTTGGAGATGAAGGTCGCAGTTCAGAAACACTGTCCAATCTTTATGAACTAAAACACCGAACGAAAGACTGTCCAACAGGGAATGGAACCTGGGATTGCCGCAAAATGACTAGAGGCATCATAGTGAAAGTCTGAAATGTGAGTGGAGTACTGACTGGAATTCTTCCAGCATGAAAACTGCGTAAGAACTGGAAAAATACGTCATGCACACATTAAAAATTAATTAAATTTCAAGACAATTATGTGAAATAAATAATGAAGAAAAATTCATAAACCTTATGTACTTTTGATCGGTAACGTTCTCAATACACATAAACGATTTCTCAGATCTAATCATCATGGCTATAAGATTTTTCATACTAGGGAAGTACCATTATCGGGTAATCATAGCAAAATTCGGAATAGGTTGGAGAAAAAATTCACTTGTAGTGAGTGATAGCTCTCGTGAAATGTTGATAAATGCAGTATAATACATATAAGTAAAAGGAAGAACCCGACATTCTTCGACTGCAAGATTAGTGGTGACCACCTTGAGGCCAGAAAATCACTGCCGTTAGTAAGATGTATCCTCTGCCATACACTGTACTATGCCATGGGTTGTACAGGATGCGTAAGCGTTCATAGTGGGATATTAAAGGCACACCATCAGGCAGTAACTGTAATTTATTTATTACCTCTTATGTCAATTAATAGTTAAAGGTATGCCATTTCCTAATGTGCAAGTCATTGTCCATTGCGTGGATTACTTTTTGAATATGACTTCTGTCAAATGATGCCCCCTCTGCACAACACACTCATCTAGAAGGAGTTGGAAGCTTTCCATAACTCGGCGAAACGTTTTCCCTGGGACATTGCCGACGGCAGTTCTGATGCGATCCTTCAACTCAGGAATGCTGGCACAAGGTGTTAGGAACACTTCTTGCTTCAGGTAGGCCCCCAAAGGAAAAAGTCTGCACATGAAAGGTCAGGTGAGCGAGGCGGCCAGGAAATGTCACCAAAACGGGAAATTACTCTACCGAGAAATGTCTGTCGCAAGAAATCCATGCAAATTCTGGTTGTATGCGAGGTCGTTCCGTCTTGTTCAAACCATAATTGTTCCACATCCACATCAAACATACTAAATGGGGAAATACGAAGTCTTGCAGCATGTTTAGGTAGCGTTCACTGGTGACAGTTACAGCCACACCGCTGTCATCCTCAAAGAAGTATGGGCCAATAATCTCCAAGAAAGCAACTCCACACCACACTGTGACACGAGAACTGTGCAAGGGTTTGATGTACGGTTCATGCGGGTTTACATAACTCCAATAACGCATATTCTGTTTACTCACTGAACCACATAACTCGAAATGAGCACGTTTGTGGATTTTAGCGAAGATCACGCAAGGTTAAGCAGAATTTTTCGCGTGAAACCCAATCGCGAGGCCTCATTTCCTGAACAATCTGCAGCTTATGTGGGTGAAAATGGAGGTCTTCGTGCAATATTCTCCTGAATGAGCGATCGGACATATGCACAGTTTGCGCATGACGACGAGCACATCTTTTTGGGCTACGCAATACTGCAGCACGAATATTTTTCATGGCTTTTGGTGTCGGCACAGTTCTTTCACTTCTTCCCGGTTTGCCATTGCAAACAGAACTTGTTGTTCGAAATACACGTACCCACCTTCCAATGGTCCGTCCATCTGGAACTTTCTCATGACGTCCCAAGTTGAAATGTTGCCGAAATAGACGCTCGGTTGTAATAACAGAGTCGTTATTCTTGAAATAACTTTCAACAGCAAAGGCACGATGCTGTGAACTCCACCGCTCCATATCACTGTCACACTCGAAATGGCAGCTCATTAGTACACGAATGAGCCACAAGCTGGCGCGCATTCCTGCAGTACGTGCTTGTACTACGCAAGTCAAATTACGCCATGAACGCTGCCGCACCCGGTATATATGTAGGCATTTGACTTAAAAATGGTTTTTGTTATCAAAATGCATCAGTTACGTTCAGATATCTCTGAAATTATTTGTGAATTCGGCACCCTAAACGTACACATCGTGGTTTAAACTTCGTTGCACACGATTTCTTTAACATACTTCCATCCATAACTATTACCTACTTGAGATAGATGATATGCCTTCTACTGCACTTTGTATTCGATGTTCATCACTGCATGATTGCCACAATACTCCGCCTTTATGACAGCCAATCCACGATGCTATATCAATAAAACAAAACACCCTGTAACCAGCTGTACGTATCTCCCTCGGTATTCCATATATTGAGCTATGGAAACTCGATCCTAGTATATCAAGCTTCATACTCAGAGAAAACAAAGCAAACAGGACAACACCCTGTAATTTCATGCTCAGGAAAAAATATGCCGGTACGGGATTTTACTTTATGACTTAAATTATATCTTTATGATCGAAGATCACTAATCACAACACTGTATGTGTTGGTTAACTGAAATCTGTTAAAGACGCAATTTATCAAACATGCCAAACGAATGACTGTGCTTGCACTTGTGACTCGGTAGATGAAATTAGATTCTGTTCCAACTATAGGCGGAATTGTTTATTTTTGTTATACCAACATCAACTGAGTTTCTAAAAAGTAAATCATTTGCTCTTCTTCACACAAACGTACCATTTAAACATAACGCAACATACCAACTGATATGTTTAAACGGTACGTTTGTGTGAAGAAGAGCAACATAACATAACATAACACAACATAACAACTAATAGGCAATACTGACCCTACGACTTATCTTAGAAGAAAGATTAAGGAAAGGCAAACCTACGTTTCTAGCATTTGTAGACTTAGAGAAAGCTTTTGACAATGTTGATTGGAATACTCTCTTTCAAATTCTGAAGGTAGCAGGGGTAAAACACAGGGAGCGAAAGGCTATTTACAATTTGTACAGAAAGCAGATGGCAGTTATAAGAGTCGAGGGGTATGAAAGGGAAGCAGTGGTTGGGAAGGGAGTGAGAAAGGGTTGTAGCCTATCCCCGATGTTATTCAATCTGTATATTGAGCAAGCAATAAAGGAAACAAAAGAAAAGTTCGGAGTAGGTATTAAAATCCATGGAGAAGAATTTAAAACTTTGAGGTTCGCCGATGACATTGTAATTCTGACAGACAGCAAAGGACTTGGAAGAGCAGTTGAACGGAATGGACAGTGTCTTGAAAGGAGGGTATAAGATGAACATCAACAAAAGCAAAACGAGGATAATGGAATGTAGTCGAATTAAGTCGGGTGATGCTGAGGGAATTAGATTAGGAAATGAGACACTTAAAGTAGTAAAGGAGGTTTGCTATTTGAGGAGCAAAATAACTGATGATGGTCGAAGTAGAGAGGATACAAAATGTAGACTGGCAATGGCCAGGAAAGCGTTTCTGAAGAAGAAAAATTTGTTAACATCGAGTATAGAATTAAACGTCAGGAAGTCGTTTCTGAAAGTATTTCTATGGAGTGTAGCCATGTATGGAAGTGAAACGTGGACGATAAATGGAATAGAAGCTTTCGAAATGTGGTGCTACAGAAGAATGCTGAAGATTAGATGGGTAGATCACATAACTAATGAGGAGGTATTGAATGGAATTGGGGTGATGAGGAGCTTGTGGCACAACTTGACTAGAAGAAGGGGTCGGTTGGTAGGACATGTTCTGAGACACCAAGTGATCACCAGTTTAGTATTGGAGGGCAGCGTGGAGGGTAAAAATCGTAGAGGGAGACCAAAAGATGAATACACTAAGCAGATTCAGAAGGATGCAGTAGGAACTGGGAGATGAAGAAGCTTGCACAGGATAGAGTAGCAATGGAGAGCTGCATCAAACCGGTCTCAGGAGTGAAGACCACTACAACAACAACTAATACGCAACTATTCTTATTTAAATGCCATAACTCAGGTTTCATAAACCTGATACACAAATAATGCCGGCTGGTAGACAACACTGCAATACTTTTTAAATTTGAAACTTCCTGGCAGATTAAAACTGTGTGCCGGACCCAGACTCGAACTCGGGACCTTTGCATTTCGCGGGGAAGGGGTCTACCAACTGAGCTACCCAAGCACGACGCACGACCCGTCCTCACAGCTTCAATTCTGCCAGCACCTCGTCTCCTACCTTCCAAACTTCACAGAAGGTCTTCTGCGAACCTTGCAGAACTATCACTCCTGGAAGAAAGGATAATGCGGAGACATGGCTTAGTCTCGGTCCGGCACACAGTTTTAATCTGTCAGGAAGTTTCATATCAGCACACACTCCGCTGCAGAGTGAAAATCCCATTCTCTTTAGATTTGCTTACATCCCCTAGCAAACACTGAATCTACACTGTAGATGCACATATTTCTCAAATGAGCAAATCAAACTGTAATAATTCTTAAATAAAATATCAGTTTCTAAATTTTAATTTTTAACTGAAAGGAATTTGGTAACGAGATGTTAAATAATCTATTAAATACTATAAACGACGCGTATCTAAGAACACAGGAATCGTAATTTCGAACTAACAGAAAATACTTAAACTCTAACTTCAGCGCAATGACCACGCTTGTTTATATATTAATTTCCAGTGACGTTTATGCCTGCCAGTACTTCCTTAAGTTTAATATGTTTCAATCTTACGTCGTTATTCACCTCCATGAACCAGTTTTTGTAGTTAACATCTGCAGCCTATTCATCAAAACTTACTTCTCAATAATTATGTTTACTGATAAACTATGAACGCTGCTAAAACTATCCCTTCTTTCATTAGTGTCCTGTAACTCCAGGCGCTTTTCTAATTTTTATTCCTGTTACAGCCAAGTCCAGGAGACACATTTGTTAACGTGGTTGCACAACGACTCAGATATTGCCAAGTGCCAGACTTCAAGTATTACTTAAACAACTGACATAGACTTCATTAACCACTACTCTTATTACTCGTTTCACAACTTGCCCGTTTAAATTTGGTTTTATGTAGTAATCCTTTTCTACTTTTCATAATGTCATTTAATACCATACTAGTTTAATATCACGTAGTGTTTCTATGTTCTGGCAGTCATCGATTTTTTTTAACCAAATGTTACTCTGTACACACAATTATTTGTACCAGGGATACTCAGCTTCCTAGTAACCAAGACTTTATCTATTTTTCACGACTGCGAATTTGCTTGTTATATCTCACTGCTGTCCAATGACTTTCATTTCGTCTTTTCTTAGCTTGCCCGTATATCTAAAAAAATCCCATTTTCGGCGCATCAGTGTATCGTAAGTTCAGTCAGCGAAATGTCGCTGAATGAAGTGCAGACGTGACAGTTGTGCAACCAACATCTCGTCGACGTAAAAAACGGAGCAGTGTTAAGAGTCAACAAAATTCAGTGTCTCGGAACACAGAGAATTGAAGAGTAATATTTTTCCATTTCTGTATGTTATTCTTCTTAGAGACTTGGATGCATGAGCAGTTAAGCCGCTAAAGCAATAGTTTTCGCATACATCTACCCTTGATGTTTTCGGGAATATATCGACAATATGGTTCCCAAAGTCCTATAGTATGTTTCCAGTGTCATATATCCTACATAAAAAGTTCAGTAATCAGTTAGTTGCCACTTCACGTAATGGTTATGGAAATGCCGGGTAAATGTAGCCTTTCCAGCTGCTTTGTTTAATTGTAAATCTTCGAAGGCTCTGCGTAACTCTGGCTCTAATATTGGATACTTTATATCACATAAATCGACGCCCATTTCTTCATCTGTCACCTCGGAAGGCAGTTTCCTATCATTACAGATATCATCAGTGTACTGCATCCAGCTATCCACTTCTCGTCTGCGTTTAATAGTGGAATTCTTCTTGTACTGTTATTGTTGGCTCCTTTGCCTTTATTTTCACCAAAAGTAAATTTAACTTTTCTGTTTGTTGAATCTATCTTTCCGAGAACCCTCTTCTTCCCGGCATTTTCACAGTTTCCATTTCTTCTGTGGGTAGAATCCTTGTCCAACGACGGTGAATACAATTTTTAGGTGGCTCTATTCCTCTTAAATGAACAGTCTACTGTGGTATTCACAGTATTCAGAGCCTCAGAGAACTTCAAAGGCAAACTACTTCCTTAAACACTGAGCTTTCATAACTATTCCCTTAAACTCCAGCTCAACTGTATTCAAATGTGTGTGAAATCCTTTGGGACTTAACTGCTAAGGTCATCAGTCCCTAAGCTTACACACTACTTAACCTAAATTATCCTAAGGACAAACACACACACCCATGCCCGAGGGAGGACTCGAACCTCCGCCGGAACCAGCCGCACAGTCCATGACTGCAGCGCCTCAGGCTGCTCGGCTAATCCCGCGCTAAACTCCAGCCTACTCTTCATTATTACTGAATTGTTAACTTACTCTATATTTGCTCCTGGCTACGCTTAGTTCTGAAATCTCAGTCTCAAAATGATGTAATTTCTCTCCAGACGTTTTCCATTACACGTGCTGCTGTTGTGATCCTCGACATCCGTTTTTGCTACTAAATTTAATGCAGAACTCGAAGAGTCCTTTTAACATTCCTAAGAGTAGGACTGAATAATTTCGCAACGCTGTCTTCTTTCTTTCTCCTACTATAGCGTTCCAACCCCTAACGAGTATTAGATTACTGAGTTCCGCATTCAATACCCTTATATGCTCTGTCGCTCCCACGTCTTCGTGCGTCATTAACATGTATACTTCCCCCACTGTATGTCAAAGTTTTGTCACTAAAAGTTGTGTAGCGATTCAAAATTTTATTATTTCCAAATGACACAAGTGGTGTTGTTAGAAACGTAGACCGTTATGTAATGTACTAAATCATCAAATAGGGTGGCAATAGCTAGTAGATTAAAGAAAACAGAATGGTGCTTATCTGCAATCAGATAAAAGAATTCTTGAAGAGGTGAAATTCTACTGTCGGAACTGCAATATATCACTAATTCATAGTGTAAAATAAGGTTGAAAGACCTGTGTTGTGATAAAAAGCAAAACTTACTGTTTGGCGACCAGTCTTCTCTGAAACTGTCATCCAACGTATTTCAGAGCTTTTTATGCTCATTCCCTCTATCAAGTAGTCGATTACCTACACTGCATAAGAATTGCCACCTCCAGTGGCTGTAACTTTGCTGAAATTTTTTTACTTCTCTTTTTAGTAGAATGAAATTATTGCAGAGTTGACAGCCTACGAACTGGCTAGTATAAGTCTTTTTAAACTAATCACACTACCGTAAAAATGTTCACAGCCCAGGACAACGTTACAGCCTCGGGTAGCCAGAACGACATTCACACGCCATGGTCTCCGGGCACTGGATGTCTTTTCTATAGAAGGAAACATTCTTCGTTGAAGCTTTTAGGAAGATAGGAAAACTCTAGACTCTCCCAGAGGCTGTCGTGTGAATTGCTGCTACCTCAGGAGCGAACACACAAAATAACATTGGGTTTAAATTTCGGAACGCAGCCTTCTTATTCGTTCTTACTGTTATTTTCCACAGAACAAGCATTTTCTCTTCCTTGCCTACGTGTCGGCCATTTCATGATTCTGTTTCGAAATTGTACCATGAAGTGTACCCATACACGCGCGCGCGCGCGCACACACACACACACACACACACACACACACACACACAGAGTAAATCACCAAGCGTAGGAGATCGTTTAACATCTTTACTTGAGTTTTACTTGATTGAAATCGAAATATTTGCCACGACTGGTCAGAGAGATCCCTGATCTGCCAGAAACAGCGAAGTTACGGAGCTTCCAGACAGAGAGCACTTCACATTAGGTGACTGAAGAACAATCTTAACGCTAGGCGTTTGAAGAGTAATGACCCGCTGCTAAGAGATGGAGGAGTAAATAAACTTGCTGCTTGGAAATGGTGGCGTGAAGACTTCTTAGAGGATGACTGATGAAGCGAGTCTTGAAGCTGCACAGAAGGATGATTCCGCTTGAGTAGTGAACACACAGAGAGATCTGAACCCCCACTTTCCAGAAGCCACTGCCGCCGCTTTCCACATTACGCTACGAGTTTGGTAAGATTGGACATCGTTGCAACTGCAGACTCCGTAGGATGCGATATTAGTTCACTCCTTTTAGAAGCCAGTTATTTAGTTTTAATACTTCGCAGGTAGCTATTTTGGTGACCTCACTGGTGTTCGAACCTATTTTAACGTGTCCTTCCTGTAATTCTCGAACCATACTTACATTCACTGACCGCATTCGTGTACTACGCATAGGGGACTCAGAATTTGTTTCCTGGGTACGGGCTTGGCGGCCGTAGGGTTCCTGAACTGAGGACTGGTAAGCACTGCCATTCTCCTGTCACCATAAACTCTGGATATGCTTCAGCGACCACCGCGCAGCGCGGCAGTGGAACGTAGTGTGTCACAAGGAATGGGGATCTCGGCTTCATCGCTTGGATCGTGAGAATGGTACAAACCTCTATAAGAAACACCTCAATCTCAAGGTGCTCTGTGCACTGATGAGTTGCTTGGCTGTTCAGATGGAACAGTCGTTAGCGGAAAACCGCTGGGGAGCCTTATCCAAGAAAGCTAGGCTCTGTGTGTGTGGACTTCCTTGCGTAGCTGCTGGTGGGATCGCGACGAATTCCGAATCTCATTTTTCTTCTCCCGCCGGTTTGGGTGGGACGTTTGGCAGTCTTAACACTCAAATTCCAAAGCGGTCTCGAATGGATAGCCCACCTGGCTCATATGTGACTAACAGCGCCAATAATCAAAGTAACAGACCACACCCTCTGGTACATCTTTTGCTGTGATGAAACGTGTGGACGCTTCATTTGAAAAGCTGTCGCCGTTCTGTAGCCATAAAGCTCTCAAGGGACAGATCAACTTAGATCTATCAAGAGGCTGAGGAATGGCATTCTCCTGCGAAGGATCGCCAAGTTCAGAAGCTGTTGAATGCCAAGCTACTTGGAGAATATCACATTAACAGCGAGCTGCACACTGGGTTAAATGTTGTTACAGATGGTGTCACACACCAGGGCGCTATGGATATGGATACAAAAGAACTGCATTAGAAATAGGAAATTTCAAGGGTGAATGACGTTGAATATATTACGAAAAGTGTTGATGGTGAGCTCCAAAAGTCAGCATCATTTATTCTTACATTCAATCTGCCGAATTTGCCGGAGTATATTGCAGGAGAATTTATCCACCTTAAGGTAAGGCAATGTGTCTCAAATCCAATGGACTGTTTCGAGGGCCAATGCTTTGGTCACATCACTACGGGTTGTAACGGCGGGGCCAGGTGGGCGATGTGGCATCGTGGCACACGAAAAGGGTTTTCAATGCACTGCCCCACCCAGGTGCGTTAATTGCTCCCAGGTCATCCAGGTTGCAAAAGGGTTTGTTCTGCCTTCACTAAAGAAAAGAATATTCAGGAAATGAAAGTCACCCAACGTGTCTCGTACTCAGCCAGTCAGCCACAAAGTTTTGTTAAGTCTTTTGCCACAGCGCTGAAGCAGGCTGTACTCAGACTATGACAGTTGAGCCAGGGTATGTCCACCTCTATTTGTAAAAGCTGCCACCAGCCTGTGCAGCTGGGGTTGTAGCCCAGTCATCCTCCTGCTGAAGCACTGAAACCTGACTAACATAGTGCCAGTGTAGACAGAAAATCCTCATTGTAGGCATTGGAAGAGACCCAGCAGGATGTTTCTGTTACACTAGCCTTGCCACCATTCCCAAAATCCAAACTCGAGATGAAGGCTTTTGACACTGTCCTCCAAATCCAAATAGCAGATGAAGGCCAATTGGCCAAAGTGGTCCGCTCTGAAACCATTGGACCATGGGAACCTGTTGTTATCTGATAGATTTCATTATGATCGTACCATCGCTGGTATGGACGTCGATGTTTGCCTGAGGGATCCAGCGAGCTCCTCAAGTGACGCCCCCCACATCCCAATCCCAATGCCGTCCGGCCACCACGGCGGAACGAGAAGGGAAAAGACATAGTAAAACCTTACCCTTAAAATGGCTTCCATGCTGCAGTGGAACATTAATGGGTTCATGATACATGTGGAGGAACTGAAACTGCTTGTGCAGGAGCGTCACCTCCATCGTAAGGATGACATGACTGGAGAAAGGGCCAAGGGTGGGGTCGCTGTGTCTGTTAATAATGTGCATCACTCCTCTGCTTGCCCCTAGTTACTGACCTGCAGGAAATTGCTGTTGAGGTTAATGTATGTCAGAAGATCACGATTTCCTCACTATATTTACCTCCACACGATACGATTGACTCTGAGGCTCTAACAGAGCTTGGAGAAAAATTCCCCGCTCATTTCTCGTACTGGGACACTTCATTGCCCATCATGTATTGTGAGGTTCGAACTCTTCTTGCCCTAGGGGTCGGGTTTTGTTGACTCCATGACGTCTCACGAGCGGTGCATCATCAACACGGCCACTCCCACTCATTTCTGTACTGCTGGTGGGTCATTCTTAGCCAGCGCTTGTGGACTCCGTTCAGTGGGAATTTACTGAAGACTTTCAGTGACCACTTTCCACCACTGGAAGGAGCTCTCCCTAAGTAGACGCAGCCACGACGAATGATCAGCAGAGCCAATAGTTCCTAGATATCTTAATGCAGCCAATACTAATGGAAGAAATCCACCTTCATGTGATGTTAATCCTGAGCCTTCTTTCTTTTTTGTTAGATATTCAGCAATTTTTTTTCGCGACAGTAATACCTAAGGTTTTAAGCAAATTTTGACTTGTCTTCTTATCTTTCTTTTTTGAGCACCAGTTGAAAACTGATCAGTACTATGTCGCTGTTCATTACACAGTTTAATTTTAAATGATTTTGGTTTAATCTTGCCATTAGGTAGCAATTTGTAAACAATGTTGTAGTTATTTATTTATGTAGATTAAAAATGTATGAATATTTTCATAATCCCCATCCATTATCATCAACATATAAACCCATAATTAATTTTCATTTTCGAAACGTTATTCACTGCTGTTGCTGTTAATTTTTCTCCTAATGAAGCATCTTTAGCATGCATTCTTTCTTTTGTACCTAACTGAAGTTCTTTATCTACTTCATATCTTCTTTCCAAGTCCTTATTATCTCTATCGGCAATATAATGTTTCTTACAAGCTTCAACTAGTAGTTATGATCGAGTCTTGAAACTTACAAGCTGTGCAAAGTGTATAGTTTACAGGCCCTAGAAAAATCATTTGGAAAAGCACCCTGACTCGTGAAATGTAATAGATACAGTCTTATAAACACAGGTATTTTCGTAATTTTGTACAACGCAAAAGAAATGAGCCTGTGTAGTTGAGTATTGCCCAGGGAACACTGATTCGTAAAGGTAGAAAACAAAATTGAACATGTGTTTAGCTTCGTCTGTAATTGGTTCAAATGGCTCTGAGCACTATGCGACTTAACTTCGGAGGTCATCAGTCGCCTAGAACTTAGAACTAATTCAACCTAACTAAACTAAGGGCATCACACACATCCATGCCCGAGGCAAGATTCGAACCTGCGACCGTAGTGGTCACGCGGTTCCACACTGAAGCGCCTAGAACCGAACGGCCACACCAGCCGGCTCGTCTGTAATTACCTGGTCGTCATTGGGACGTTAAACCATAGTATTTACTCCTTCGAAATGGTTCAAATGGCTCTGAGCACTACGGGACTTAACATCGGAGGTCATCAGTCCCGCCGGCCGGAGTACCCGAGAGGTTCTGGGCACTACAGTCTGGAACCGCGCGACCGCTACGGTCACAGGTTCGAATCCTGCCTCGGGCATGGATGTGTGTGATGTCCTTAGGTTAGTTAGGTTTAAGTAGTTCTAAGTTCTAGGGGACGGATGACCTCAGAAGTTGAGTCCCACAGTGCTCAGAGCCATTAGAACCATTTGAACCCAAAGTGCTCATTTGAACCATTTTTCATCAGTCCCCTAGACTTAGAACTACTTAAACGTAACTAACCTAAGGACATCACACACATCCATGCCCGAGGCAGGATTCGAGCCTGCGTTAGTAGCAGCAGCGCGGTTCCGGACTGAAGCGCCTAGAACCACTCGCCTGTAAAGAATTCGCGTTAGTATTTTGCAGCCGTGACTTATTAAAGTGATAGTTCGGTAATTTTCACATCCGTCAACATCTGCATTCTTTGGGATTGGAATTATTATATTCTTCTTGATGTCTGCGGGTATTTCGCCTGTCTCATACATATTGTTCATCAGATGGTAGAGTTTTGTCAGGAGTGGTTCTCCCAAGGCTGTCAGTAGTTCTAATGGAATGTTGTCTACTCCCGGGGCCTTGTTTCCACTTAGTCTTTCAGTGCTCTGTCAAACTCTTCACGCAGTATCATATCTCCCATTTCATCTTCATCTACATCCTCTTCCATTTTCCATAACATTGCCCTCAAGTACATCGCCCCTGTATAGATTCTGTATGTACTCCGTCCACCTCTCTGCTTTCCCTTATTTGCATAGAACTGGGTTTCCATCTGAGCTGTTGATATTCATACAAGTGGTTCTCTTTTCTCCAAAGGTCTCTTTAATTTTCCTGTAGGCAGTAACTATCTTACCCCTAGTGAGATAAGCCTCTATATCCTCACATTTGTCCTCTAGCCATCCCTGCTTAGCCATTTTGCACTTCCTGTCGATCTCATTTTTGAGACGTTTGTATTCCTTTTTGCCTGCTTCATTTACTGCATTTTTATGTTTTCTCATTTCATCAATTAAATTCAATATTTTTTCTGTTACCCAAGGATTTCTACTAGCCCTCATCTTTTTACCTACTTGATCCTCTGCTGCCTTCACTACTTCATCCCTCAAAGCTACCTATTCTTCTTCTACTGTATTCCTTGTTGTCTGTTTCATTTACTGCATTTTCATATTTTCTCCTTTCATCAACTAAATTCAATATTTCTTCTGTTACCCAAGTATTTCTACTAGCCCTCGTCGTTTTACCTACTTCATCCTCTGCTGCCTTCACTACTTCATCCCTCAGAGCTACCCATTCTTCTTCTACTGTATTTCTTTCCCTCATTCTTGTCAATTGTTCCCTTATGCTCTCTGTACAACCTCTGGTTTAATGAGTTTATCCAGGTCCTATCTCCTTAAATTGCCACCTTTTCGCAGTTTCTTCAGTTTTAATCTACAGTTCATAACCAATAGATTGTGTTCAGTGTCAACATCTGCCCCTGCAAATGTCTTACAATTTAAAACCTGGTTCCTAAATGTCTGTCTTTCCATTATAAAATCTATTTGAAACCTTTCAGTATCCGCGACGAACAGAGATAAGTGTACTCTTGCGCCTGATGAGCGCGTATAGAACAACACCGACTGAAGCCTTGCTTGTGATGCTAGGTTTGATGAATCTCTACATAGAAAGGGATATGCACAATATTGGCTCAAAAAGGACGAATATCGTAAGGTAAGGGAGATACTGTACACAAGAGCCACATCGAATAAGGATATTAAGGCATGCATTGATAGACAATGCAAGAAACAGGAAGGAACATAGCAGTTCCCTCCTAACACAAAAGGAGACTTCATGAATGTCTACGTTCCTTCCGACCCACTACCTGTCGGGGAATTGTTATTATCCCAGCTACTTGTTCAGAATACGGCAGCGCACCGCAGAGACTTGTCAATATGGAGCAGTCTATACCCCAGACTACATTGCCTGGGAATGCCATTAAACAAGACGTTACAGACCAGGACAGGAACACCGTTGGTAATAAAACAGTCTATAACATAATAACTAATTGGGTATTAGCTCAACTCCATGACAGCTAAAATATCAGCTTATTAACTGCACCCTAGGTGGCTGAGAGACAACCAATAAGATGCCATACATTATGACAACGAGGAGAACCGCGGCAGAACATCTGCCTACAACAATCTTCCGGAAGCAGGGGGTAGACGGGCCTTGGCGAGAGCTAGGAAGGATTTCCTGACAACCTGAAAGCCATCTCCAAATCCCTACACCTTCGGCAGCACACTTGCCTGTGAATGCTGAGTTCTAGCTCAGCGCGTCGAAGGCTACCTATCCAGATAATGCATCATACTTTAGAAGACCAGTAGCATATCCCTTTTGGATTCCGGATGAACATATACCTATGCACCACATGGCCAAATTGATTATGTAGACTCCACTAAAAATTTTTCAGTTTCTTTCTCTTCATGTAGTTATTTTATGTAGAAATTTTCTGTCAAATACATAATGCTTAGTTGTACTAAAACATTTGAAACTATGTTAAAATGCTCAGCGGCAAATTAATCGTAATATCAAAAAACAATTAATGTAGTGAAATTTCTGGAATGCACTTCTCTAGGTAACGTGTTTAAGTGATTAAGGTAGGTGCGAGACAAGCCATTGCAAATGTGAAATGAAGTAAATTAAAACTCTGTGTAATCGTCAGAATGTTGAATGCAAGCGTACAAATCCTCATGCATTGTGCAGTTGCCAAACGTCACGTTGGGGGACAGAGTTCCAAGTCTCGGCCAATATAGGGAGGATTAATGCTGCTTGTGGATAACGCTTCAGTTGTCGTCCGATAATGCCCCACATGTGCTCGATTGAGAACAGATGTAGTGATCGGGCTGGCCAAGTCGACACACTGTGGAACATGTTGGGTATGTATGAGCGGTAAGTGGGCGAGTTATCTTATTGGGAAACATACTTTGGATTGTTGTCCATGAACGGCAGCGCAACAGGTCATATCACAATACTGACGTACATTTTGCAGTCAGTGTGCAGACCTTAAATCCAAAAGTACGAGGGCTGTCCAGAAAGTAAGTTACGATTGATCGCGAAATGAAAATCACTGTGAAAATCAGAAATGTTTCATTTGTAACAGTTAGCTACACCTTTCAGCTACTTCTCTACGTAGTCGCCGTTCTCACTCAGACATTCGTCGTAGCGTTGTACCAACTTTCCAATACCCTCATCACAGAAGGCAGCCGCCAGTGCTTTCCGCCAATTCTCTACGCTGGCCTAAAGCTCGTGGTCTGTGCCAAAATGTTGTCTTCATAGCCAGCGGTTCGTTTGAGCAGAGATGAAACTCAGTGAGAGACAATTACGGGCTGTATTGTGGGTAACCAAACATTTCCAATTGAAACGATGCAGGAACATCATCATTGCCCCTGCAGAATGAGGCTGAGAATTGTCTTGAAGACGAAACCGCACGACAGTTATGTAATGTTGGTTGCATAGCTTCAGGGGAAAATTCTCACCAGGCCCTCGTACTTGGCGGGAGACACTATTTTCTATAACATCTTTACGCGCTCACTAAGAGCTCAGGAATGAAAAGAGCGACATAATTCTACCTAGAATCATACTAGAGACACGGCCCAACACATCTTTGCAAAGCTTTATCGGATTTTCATAGTCGTTTCCATTTCGCGACCGATCGTAACTTACTTTCTGGACAGCCCTCGTATATCCGGTGTGTCTTTGACGCAAACAGGTCGGTTGCAGATCCTCAACTGGCCTCGTTATAACCAACACACAGCCTCCACTGGCACCGAGGCAGAGCAAGTTTTCATCACAAAACAGAACGGACCTTCATCTTGGCCTGCAATGAGCTCACGCTTGACTCCACTGAAGTCGCAAATGACGGTGGTTTGAGTCAGTGGAATGCATGCTACAGGGTGTCTGGCTCGGAGCTGTCCTTGAAGTAGCGGATTTGTAACAGTTGGTTGTATCATCGTCGTGCCAACTGCTGCTCAAATTGCAGCTGCGGACGCGGTACGGTGCGCCAGAATTACAGGCCGAACACGTTGGTTTTGCCTCTCGGAATTGCGAGGTGGCCACTCGGAGTCCGCTCTTCTTGTGACCGTACATTCTCGTGACCACCACTGCCAGCGATCATGTCCAGTGGCTACATTCCTGCTAAGTCTTTTTGCAGTATCGCAGAAGGAATATGCAGCCTCTCGAGGCCCTATTACATGACCCCATTCAAACTAAGTGAGGTGTTGATAATGGAGTTTTTGTCGCCTTAAAGGCGTTCTTGACTAAGATTAACACACCACGGGCAGACTCCCTGGTAACTGACGCTCACGACCGTTACAGCGTGTACTTAAAGCGAACTTGTTTGTATCATCACAATGGCGTGAAATTCGAATAGACATCGTCTTGCAGATGTACGAACTTTCGTGTATGTCGTACAACCCTTTCTTGGTGTTGCGTTTTTTTATCCGTCAGTTCATTATGTGCTATATTCATGCCAATTATACATATGGTCTGTTCTTGTATCAAGGTAAGACAGTAAAAGAAAACAAACAATAAATAAATGTGAGTACATGAAAGTGAAGATAGATGTGATTGTGGCGAATATCAGGATACGGATCTCTCCTAAGTTGTCCTAACTGTTCCAATAAATTATGGCAAAGAACAGGGAAGCATTGGCACAGCCCTGTTTTGGGCTGCAAAAATTTGATCTCACGAAAAGTGAGATAAAGTACGGCGAACAAGGAAAGTGAGAGGAGCTGCGGGAGTGCAAGTGGACTTGTCTCCGCGCGGACAGGTTTGGCTGGCGGCGTCATAAAGTCGACGTCAGTGGGACTGTCCTCGGCCGGGCTAGACGGGATTAATAGCCGCTGCCCCCGGGGGCGGGCTGTCAGGGGCGTGACCGCTGCTGAGCCGAGGAGCGGCTGCCGGCTGTCAGCGGCCGTAATGGGAGGCGGCCGAGGCGGAGGCGGCAGCGGCGCCCGCTGCTCCGGCGGCCAAATTAATGGACGCTCTGTGTGCCATTAGCGGCTTTCCGGGTCAGCCGCCATCTGCTGACGCCGACAAAACTGCCGTGGAATCGTCCCGCTTGCGCTATCTGCCCACTGCGTTAGCGCAGGCGCGCCGGAACGTCAATCACGGATGGGAGTCGCCGGACCGCACAGGGAGGTGGGAGTGGTCTGCGGTAATGGCGGAGTTAAAGTCTTAGGGCGAGTGGACTGCGAGACAAGCGGAAAACCACTGTCCGTTCTCAGTACTGCACCTCCAGCATTATAGAGTCCGTAGAATTCTCTCCTTACTTCATTTCGCGTGGTATTTTAGCGTGTATCCGCAGGGTTCCTGGAAAAATTGATTGAATAGTCTAGTGTATTAGACTGTATGGATGCTGAATCTATTGCTGTACAGCGTCCAGTCAAGCACAGGATTATTCATTAATATCGGGTGGTTACATACTCAAGAGCCTAAGAAACTGGTATGCCTGCCTAATATCGTGTAGAGCTCCCGCGATCACCCTGAAGTGCCGCAACACGACATGGCATAGGCTCGACTTATGTCTAAAGTAGTGCTGGGAGGAAATGACACCATGAATCCTGCAGGGCTGTCGGCTGTCCGTAAATCCGTAAGAGTACGAGGGGTGGAGACCTCATCTCAACAGCACGTTGCAAGGCATCTCCGTTGTGCTCAATAACGTTCATGTCTGGGGAGTTTGGTGGCCAGAGGAAGTGTTTAAACTCAGAAGAGTGTTCCTGGAGCTACTCTGTAGCAATTCTAGACGTGTGGCGTGTCGCATTGTCCTCCTAGAATTACCCTTCGAAATGCACAATGGAGCCACCCGGTGTGGCCGAGCGGTTCTAGGCGCTACAGTCTGGAACCACGCGACCGCTACGGTCGAGGGTTCGAATCCTGCCTCGGGCATGGATGTGTGTGATGTCCTTAGGTTAGTTAGGTTTAAGTAGTTCTAAGTTCTAAGGGACTGATGACCTAAGAAGCTAAGTACCATAGAGCTCAGAGCCATTTGAACCATGTTTTTGCACAATGGATATGAATAGATGCAGGTACGTGTCACCTGTCAAGAATCGTATCTAGAGGTATCAGGGGATCCAATATCTCTCCAACTGCACATGGCCCACCACTACTACATTACAGAGCCTCCACCAACTCGAGCAGTCCGCTGCTGACATGCAGGGTTCATGGATTCATGAGGTTTTCTCCATACCCGTAAACATCCATCCGCTCGATACAATTTCAAACAAGCTCGTCCGATCACGAAACATGTTTCCAGTCATCAAGAGTACAATGTTAGTTTTGAAGAGCCCAGGCGAGGCATAAAGCTTTGTGTCATGCAATTATCAAGGGTACACGAGTGGACCTTCGGCTGCGAAAGCTCATATCGCTGATGTTTGTTGAATGGTTCACAGGCTGACACTTGTTGATGGCCCAACATTGAAATCTGCAACAATTTGAGTTACACTTCTGTCACGTTGAACGATTCTCTTCAGTCGTCGTTGGTCCCGTTCTTGCAACTTCTTTTTTCCGTCCGCAGCGATGTCCCAGATTTGAAGTTTTACCGGATTCGTGATATTCACAGTACACTCGTGAAACGGTCGCACGAGAAATTCCCCACTTCATCACTACTTGGGAGATGCTGTGTCCCATCGCTCGTGCGCCGATTATAACACCACGTTCAAACTCACTTAAATACTGATAACCTGCCATTGTAGCAGCAGTAACTGATCTAACAACTGCGCCAGACACTTGTATATGGGCGTTGTCTCCGCAGCGCCGTATTCTGCCTCTTTACATATCTCTATTTCAATATGCATGCCTATACGTTTCTTTGGCGCTTCAGTGTGATTAAACTGATGTGTTCCGAGTGCTGCGGTGTGGGTTGCATATATCGCGGAACGCTCAAGCATCACAGGTAGTTCAATATCGGGAGTGCTCGCGGGGTATGCTGAAAAAATTAATAGTTCTACTTTCGGCCACCAGGTGAGAATACGGCGCTGTAAGCAGTCAGAATTTGGTGTGGGTGTAGCAGAAGGGTAGGAATGATAACTATGGCCCTGCCACGTTTATTACAGTATGGTCACAAATTATATACTGTTTTCAATATAGTCTCCCGACTCAGCAACATTCTGTGTTCAAACACAACCAGGTATACAGTTGATGGCAACATATCCATCGCAATCAGAGCAACAACAGGAAGAGTCTGGATACATTTCTGATAGGCACGATTTTTCAGATATCCCCACAAACAAAAGTCACGTAGATTTAGGTCGGGGCATCTCAATGGCCACACATCTTGAATTTTCCTGGAGATGATACGGTCATTACGTAAGGTTCTCGAAGAAAATCTTTCTCCTGGCAAGTAATATATGGTGTCACCTCACCTCGCATTCTTCCGAAGTTGCAATCATTGTGCAAGGAGGTCCTCGTAACATGCAGACGTCACTGTACACGTAATAGGCCCGTGAAGATTCATCTTCTTCGAAAGAAAAGAAAAATAAAAGAAAAAAAAAACGTACCGAGAATGAAGGCGCTTGTGAAACTACTTCCCACAGTCACGTAAGTTGAGTGCAGTGGAAGTTCCTGCACAACATGTACCAGTGCAGGACCCCATATGCGACAGTTTTTTGCACTCACATGAGTGTGCAGACTAAAATGTGCCTTGTCTGTCCAAAGAATATTCCCCGGCCACCTTTAATCAATTTCCATGCGTGCCAAAACGAAGGCAAAAGTCACGGCATTGTAGCCTATCTTGGGGCTTTATTTGGCGCACATTGTGAATCTTCTAGGGATATCAGTGTAAAATGCGCTGCAAAATCTTTTGAACTGTTGGCCACAGGAGAGACAATATACGTGACACAGCTGGACCACTGGCTGCAGAGTTGAAGCGTGTTCTGCACGGTCGGCTATAGCTACAGCAGCCCATCAACAACTGCCATGAGAAAGTGCCCATCCCTCTCCCTGCTACGCCCCCTAAATCTTTCTTGAAACTCCTTGAGCATATTCTCTAGCCCTATTGTTGTCATCGGGCCTTTTTCCAGCTGTTTCTGTCGGTGATATTCTCGCAATGCAGTGCTGCTATTGTTGTAGTTCTGATGAAACAGTGCGCGGTCTTTTTTCTCAAAGCTATCGCGTTTCGCACGGAAAACTTCAACCTTCTTCACCCTTTAAACCAACAATTACATTCCGAAAGAAGTCAACACGCGTCGCAATCCGACAAACATCATACTAACGTCAAAACTGGAAAAGTTTCACATTATGACTGCTTACAGCGCCATGTTTTGATCTGAAGACAAAAGTGGAGCTATTACTTTTTGAACGCACTGCACGAGCGCACCAGTTAACGAACATATCTATGATGTTTCAGCGTCCTCCGATCTATACAGCCTGCAATGCAGCACTCGAAATATCGTCCGTTTCGCTTTAATCACCTGGCACATCCAAGGTTTCAGAAGACGACATAACCAAAAATGCAAGACTTACAGTGAAAATTGCGATGTCATACGTGCATTAAATGACATACGTGTCAGAACATGTAGGCATTCATACACACATTATTGTCACATCGAATTAGTTCACGCCTTCCGATAGGCAACCCAACAAACATATCTTTAAAGTGGACTGCAGTCTAGCCTTCTCTGGCAGTTCTCGCCAGAAACTTTAGTGAAATGCACCAAGTATTGAAAGGGGGAAGTCAGCTGATTCTAACTTCCTAAAGTGAACCAAACATCCAGGATACAGTAGACTAGATCGTACTAGTTGAGTATCCAGCACTGCCTGTGTATGTTTTTATCCCAGTCTTCAATTTGTCCATTTACTCCTTCCCCCTTTCTCTATGAGTCTCCTCCTCCACTCTCTCAGTATCCATCTCTTCTTCACCCATCTCGCTGTTAATCTCTTCCTCCCTGCTCTGTCTGTCCATCTCCTCCTCTTCCCTTTCTCGGCTCATCTCCTTCTCCCCCTCTGTCTGCTAATTTCTTCCTGTCCCCTTGTCTCTGTCCATATCCACTTCTTTCACTTTTCTGTCCATCTCTTTCTCTTCCTTCTCTCCGTTGCCCCCTCCGTCTCTCTTTGTACATCGCCTCCTCTCTCTCTCCCCCCCCTCCATCTGCGTCCATCTCCTGCTTTTCCCTCCCTTTCTGTACATATCCTCCTCCTTCCACCTCCCTCCACGTTATCACCCCCAACCGGATAAGCGACTGATGATTCTTACCCCCACAAGTTTCTTTCCAGATCATATCTATGACTAGTACGTGTACCAGATTTAACTGAAATCATGCCACGGGTTTAGGATGAGCTTTCTACCCGTGACTTTACACGCGTGCGCACATGTGAAACATATTTCACATTTGACGTAAATGTGTTTTACATGTTATGATGCGGTACCATGTCCAGAAAAGTTTTATGTCGACTGACTCTGACCGCGGAAGCCTATGCAGTTATATATTTTACATTTGTTTAACACATTTCACGCGCATTTGTACACACATTTTAGCTGTATCTTTAGTGGATTTCACCCTGCAGTTTTGAGGTCGAATCTCCTGAACTATATGTCGTACAATGATATATATTTCTATGTACATTCAGCGACATATGTGGATACTTTTTGCATAGCTTGTTGTGAATAGAGTCAGTAGTAATGAAGTAATTAATTAAACCGTCATGCACGATGCGGTCGTTCTTCAGGTATCTCTGTGTTTATGACGTCATATCTCCCGAACTAAGTGTCACACAATCGTATAATTCTGCAGGTACATTCAGTGGTATACGTGAATACTGTGTTAAAATTGTCTCGTGAATACAGTTGCTTGTAGAGAAGTAAAAAATGATAATAACGTCATGCCTAATGTGGCGGTTTTTCTGCCCTAACAGCGAGAATGAGGTGAGCGACAAATATTTTTTCTTTCATAATTTTGTAGTTTTTGTCAGCAAAAAAAGTTTCTTCATGGTGTGAAATTATGTATAATGTATGTTGCATGGCATTAAGGGCTGTCGTTCTCAAATACTGAATGAACAAAGTACGATTATTCCCGCGTCGTCAGCTACATTGCTTTTTCATCCCCACGCCTCTATTAGGAAGTTTTTTCCTACGCCCGCACTGATTGTTTCCATACGGTAAATGATATGTGAACCAAATATATATATATTTGTAGATTTTTATATACAACGCAATAGCGTTAAGGACCCTACAAACTATTTCCATCTTATATGACATCTGAGTATCGATTAACATCTTCTTATAACACAATAACTCAAGAAATGGGCATGGTTCATTGGTGGTTGGGCAGAAAGGAGAACTGGGATAATAGAAGGAAAAATGTCACTTTGAATGTGTTTGACCAAAAGCAACGCGACCTGATGGGGCCAAAACAATTTATATAAGAAATTATCAGCCTCGACTGCGGTAATGAAACCAACCATTACCTAGGTTACAGCCCAAATAATTGAGCCTTCTTCAGAAAATATACCTGAATCTATAATTTGTCTAAGAGGGCATGGTTTAGAAATAAAAGAAAAACAGCCTGAATAGGCTTCCATATCAGATTATCACGACTGCTGACTGGGCTGCAATGTTGAAAGCACCAAAATAATTACTTTGATCGTATTGCTCTACTAAAGCGTTAGTTCAGCACTAATTATATGAAATTCCGAGAGTTGTTCGTTTATTAAGGTCCGATCGGTTGCGAAATCGGAAATTAAATCAAAAATGTTTTATTTGGAACAGGCAGCTACAGCTTCCAGCTACATCCTTAACACTGCTCCGACTTAGACGTTTGTCGTAGCGTGATCCCAACTTTCCAGTACTCTCGTCAAGGAATCCAGCCCCTTGTGGGTTCTGCCATTTCTCTGTGCTCGTCTACAGCTCACTGTCTGTGCCAAAACGTTATCTTCATAGCCAGTGGTTCAAGTGATCAGAGATGAAACTTAGGTGGAGCGAAGTCAGAACTAATAAAATGCGCCGGCCGTTGTGGCCGAGCGGTTTAAGGCGCTTCAGTCTGGAACCACGCGACCGCTACTGTTCGAATCCTGCCTCGGGAATGGATGTGTGTGATGTACTTAGGTTAGTTAGGTTTAAGTAGTTCTTTAGTTCTAGGGGACTGATGACCTCAATTCTTAATTCCCATGGTGCTCGGAGCCATTTTTATGATAAAATACTTCCCACCGAAGCATTTGCATTGCCTCTGCAAAGTGCGGCAGCGAATTGTCGTGACGAGTATGTTATGTGGGCTGCATGAAGTGAGACAAAATCTCTCAGCAAGTACTCGTAATCTGCGGGAGACACTACTTTCTAGGTATTTTTACGCGACCACTGGCGATCGGAACTGAAAAGACGCCAGCTGGGCGCGATAGACGGGTATACTATACTAGTGACACTGCCCAACACATCTGTGCAAAGCTTCATCCCGTTTTCACTGTTATTTCCATTTCACGAGCGAGCGGACGTTCATAAATTAATAGCTCTGGTACATCTACTCGGCAGTGGAATAGCATTCACGAATGTGAAGTCCACTCACGAGCTAAAGAGAACAAGTTAGTACAATTAACTGAAAGGAGCTAAGCGAAGTTCGCTCTTCCATGAGGTCCGTTAGGCTTGACAAACTCAGATCAGGCCTAGCGTTCTATTTGCTGTTGCCAGGCTCCCACAGACTGGGAGTCCGCGCCACTCGACATGGGCCGCCAGTGATGTCATCGCCAGCGCTCCATCTGCCGCACTCCGAGCTTCCATCAGAATCTTTTTCGTCCTTCTCATCTTAGTTTCACTTTCTCCTTTTCTAAGAAAAACGCGTAGCTTGGTTCGTCCAGCAAAAATAGTACAGCCACCAGTACGCCGGTCCGGCGAGACCAACGAGGGGCTGCTCTACCCTTCAGTGCGAAGGTCTGTGTGTGGTCCATCCGATTTTACAATGTGTGAGTGTAAAACTTGTTTACTGAACTGTGTGGTGCGAGTCTGTCGCGACAATAACTGTTTTGTGAGCAAAGAAATGCGACCACCAAAGACGCTTCACCACACAACCATTGCGTGTGGCAGCGTGGCTGCTTAGTGTCTGGTCATCACTAGGAAGATATTCTGAGGAGTAGCTTGGGTAAAAATAGTTTTGACCTTGGAGCAACAGGCACATTTCCTATTGTTCCGACCAGAGCGTGACCAAGCTAGTATATCTGCATTACGAAAATAGCTCGCAGATTTGCAAGTGATTTGTTCCTAGACAGACAAAATGGGGAGAATTGTCTCACTTCAGCATCTCGCACCGTCGTGGCGTCTACTCGCCACACACGGTGCGAAAGTCGGAGTATTTTAAAGGGTCACCCCTCAGGGCTTGCATAAGTAACCAACCTTTTGCCAACAGGCAACAAAATGGGCCCCCAACTCCTTTCGGCGTAGTTGAAAAGGAAAAAAGACTGAAGTTTCCGCACAGTCGAGACGTGTACTTACGAAAATCTAACAAATGAGTGAGAAATTATGTACTTTATGAAAGTTTACAATTGCTCAACCATCCCTTCTCAGAGATGTGCTCTGATGTGAAGGGATACTTTCTAATATTCTGTGAGACCTTATTTTGCCCGGGGTACTGCAGAAACTCGACGTCGCATGGACTCAACAAGTCGTTGGAAATCCCCTGCAGAAATATTGACCCATGCTGCCTCTTAAGCCATCCATAATTTCGAGAGTGTTACCGGTGCAGAATTTTGAGCATGAACGGACCTCTAGATAATGTCCCATAAATGTTCGGTGGGATTCATCTCGAACGATCTGGGTGGCTAATTCGTTCGAATTTTCCAGAACGTTCTCCAAACCAATCGCGAACAATTCTGGCCAGCTGACATTGAGCACTGTCATCCAGAAAAATCCCAACGTTGTTTGGGAACATGAAGTCAATGAATGGCTGGAAACATAACCATTTTCAGTCAATGATAGGTGCAGTTGGACCAGAGGACCCAGTCGATTTCTTCTAAACAGAACCCACACCAGCATGGAGCTGTCACTACTTTGCACATGCCTCATTGACAACTTGCGCCAATGCCTTCGTGAGGTCGGCGCC
Organism: Schistocerca serialis cubense; assembly: GCF_023864345.2. Taxonomy (NCBI): domain Eukaryota; kingdom Metazoa; phylum Arthropoda; class Insecta; order Orthoptera; family Acrididae; genus Schistocerca; species Schistocerca serialis. Next base: position 140,239,336 of record NC_064643.1, read on the forward strand.
ACACACAATCCCTGCTATCGGCTTTTACTAACTGAAATCGGAGCTTATCTGACCGGGCCACGCTTTTCCAGTGTCCTAGGGTCCAACCGATAAGATTACGAGCCCAAGAGACGCGATGCGGGAGATGTCCTGATGTTAGCAAAGGCATAGGAATCAGTCGTCTGCTATCATAGTCCATAAACACCTAATTTCGCCGCATTGTCCTAACTGATACTTTCTTCGTACGAGTCACATTGATTTCTGCGATTATTTTATGCGCCGTTGCTTGTCTATTAATACTGACAAGTCTACGCAAACGCCGCTACTATCGGTCGTTAAGTGAAGGCCGTCAGCCACTGTGGTGTCCGCGGGGAGAGGTAGTGGCTCATATTTGGTATCCTCAGCACACTTTTGACACTGTGGATCTCGGAATATTGAATTCCCTAAAGATTTCTGAAATGCGAAGTTCCATGCTTTAGCTCCAACTACGATTCCGTGTTCAAAATCTGTTAATTTCCGATATGCGGTCATCATTACGTCGGAAACCTTTTCACATGAATCACTTGAGTGCAAATGAGGACTCTGCCAATGCACTGCCCTTTTATACCTTGCGTACGCGATACCACCGCCATGTGTATATGTGCATATTCTAAATCATGATTTTTGCCACCTCAGTGTATTAAAACTATATGGGAAATGGGATGTTGTAAAGGTGTTATTGATTGATCTTGTGCCGTGACTAATATTATCCTATCTCTACCAGGCCAGCGTAAGCAGCATAACATAAAACTTGCCAGTCGGTTAACTGACAGATTCCAATTGACTGACTCTTTTCAATATTCACGTTAGGTGTCTCATAAGCTGTGGCCATGTGCAGTACCTGTATTGTGACTTACAAACTTGGAGAGACGCTATGTCCACTAAAACGTGTCTGTTGTATGTATATCTCGTGTTTTTCCCACACCTGTCTTCTGCAACCACGGAGGTATTTATGAATAACCATGTTTATGCTTCTGACCAATAAAGCTGCAACACCATGAAGTCAGAATACAAATATCTTCAGATCGACATGCAGTGCGTGACATTCTTGGACATTTATTTCGGAGCAGCTGCACATACACTCCTGGAAATGGAAAAAAGAACACATTGACACCGGTGTGTCAGACCCACCATACTTGCTCCGGACACTGCGAGAGGGCTGTACAAGCAATGATCACACGCACGGCACAGCGGACACACCAGGAACCGCGGTGTTGGCCGTCGAATGGCGCTAGCTGCGCAGCATTTGTGCACCGCTGCCGTCAGTGTCAGCCAGTTTGCCGTGGCATACGGAGCTCCATCGCAGTCTTTAACACTGGTAGCATGCCGCGACAGCGTGGACGTGAACCGTATGTGCAGTTGACGGACTTTGAGCGAGGGCGTATAGTGGGCATGCGGGAGGCCGGGTGGACGTACCGCCGAATTGCTCAACACGTGGGTCGTGAGGTCTCCACAGTACATCGATGTTGTCGCCAGTGGTCGGCGGAAGGTGCACGTGCCCGTCGACCTGGGACCGGACCCCAGCGACGCACGGATGCACGCCAAGACCGTAGGATCCTACGCAGTGCCGTAGGGGACCGCACCGCCACTTCCCAGCAAATTAGGGACACTGTTGCTCCTGGGGTATCGGCGAGGACCATTCGCAACCGTCTCCATGAAGCTGGGCTACGGTCCCGCACACCGTTAGGCCGTCTTCCGCTCACGCCCCAACATCGTGCAGCCCGCCTCCAGTGGTGTCGCGACAGGCGTGAATGGAGGGACGAATGGAGACGTGTCGTCTTCAGCGATGAGAGTCGCTTCTGCCTTGGTGCCAAAGATGGTCGTATGCGTGTTTGGCGCCGTGCAGGTGAGCGCCACAATCAGGACTGCATACGACCGAGGCACACAGGGCCAACGCCCGGCATCATGGTGTGGGGAGCGATCTCCTACACTGGCCGTACACCACTGGTGATCGTCGAGGGGACACTGAATAGTGCACGGTACATCCAAACCGTCATCGAACTCATCGTTGTACCATTCGTAGACCGGAAAGGGAACTTGCTGTTCCAACAGGATAATGCACGTCCGCATGTATCCCGTGCCACCCAACGTGCTCTAGAAGGTGTAAGTCAACTACCCTGGCCAGCAAGATCTCCGGATCTGTCCCCCATTGAGCATGTTTGGGACTGGATGAAGCGTCGTCTCACGCGGTCTGCACGTCCAGCACGAACGCTGGTCCAACTGAGGCGCCAGGTGGAAATGGCATGGCAAGCCGTTCCACAGGACTACATCCAGCATCTCTACGATCGTCTCCATGGGAGAATAGCAGCCTGCATTGCTGCGAAAGGTGGATATACACTGTACTAGTGCCGACATTGTGCATGCTCTGTTGCCTGTGTCTATGTGCCTGTGGTTCTGTCAGTGTGATCATGTGATGTATCTGACCCCAGGAATGTGTCAATAAAGTTTCCCCTTCCTGGGACAATGAATTCATGGTGTTCTTATTTCAATTTCCAGGAGTGTAAGTCAGAAATCACGTCAACTACGTTCTGCGTATAAGGGTAAATTTCACAGCAGGTTTCACATGAAAAAATGTCATTTGAGTGTTGTGTATTTGTCAGAAGCTCGTTTTTTATCTTGTATATGAAAGAAAAATATCTAACAGCACTTGTCGTATTACGACTGTAGTAGGATCTTGGTCTGCTGAGAGTGCAGTTCGTCATTCCGTGACACTGCTGCTCACGTTGGTCGGTATCTCACGGCTGTAATGCCCAAATTGTGTGTGCAGGAGGACCCAGTTCTGTATCACGTAGGCTGTCAATAGCCCCAAGCGTCTAGCCCCCGAGAGGATCGTGCTGGATCAAGCTGTCACTTCTCGTACTTTTGTCACGAAATAGGCTTATTTGCATTATGACAAGTATCTATACGGACATTGTAAAAAAAATTGCTGAGTGAAAGCGTTACATTTCTGGCGTGTTAAGGCTGATGGCTTTCCCTACCTTCAAAGTCACTATGATGATACAGAGCACATGTTGCCCGTGCAGAACTGCCCCGAAGCAGAGGGTTTTCAACTCTTTCCGAGACAGCAGATTCTTCAGATTCCTCTTCTGCTGAAAACCTCTGATCATGGACTGGCAATAGACTGCTATCCTACCATTCAACACTGACTGATTTTGTGTGTCTTCTAAGCAAATTTGAACTCAGTGCCAATGTGGGTTACGGCCACTGTTGTTGCCGAATGTGGCAGCTCTGTTGAGAGAGATGTGTCAGCCCCTCTCATATTCATTCACTTTCCTGAATTGTTCATCAGTTTTTGGCACTTGCTAAATGTTTGCGAATATAACCAACCTCTCAGGAAAGAAATATGCCATTGTTATCTTCAGGTTTGCATATTTGATAAATGATATTCTGCGTCCGCACTCCTTACTCGTTACTTAATCCGACTAATATTAAAATCCAATCCACAATCAGGTGACAAATTAAAGGCACATGTGAGGATGCAGCGAGTGTCTCACTACTTGTACTTCGAGCGAGACATCTGCCTGCTGTTATTAAAAGTCGGCTATGATAGTTTTTCACCAATAATTTCAATATGAGTTTAATCAATGCAGAAACAAATGCAGTCACTCTCATAAATAGCTACTTTTAACAGAATCTAGGCAGGCATTTTGTTACTCCTCTTAACAGGTCATGAAACGAGAATGTCAGACGTTATTGAAATAGTAGTATTTCGTTTGTGGGAGGTAGTATTCGGATGGCCGAGTTCCATGCGTGAGTCGGGTATCTCTTAGGGCAAGTTCCCATGTTCGTGTCTATCACACAATGCAGGAAGTTGGCGAAACGCCTTCAAAGAAGGCGCTGCCCAGGATGGTCGCTTTACAAACATAGCAGGGGTTAGTCAGGGCCCGTTCTCGCTATTTGCACTGCGCTGGGCACTTCGCTGATTAATGGCGGAGACATGTGTCTTGCAGAAATGACAGATCAGGAACTAACGACACTTTACGCCTCCATACGACATACTGGCACCAGTCGACGGTTGATAGCCTGCTGATTAAGTAGGAAACTAGGCCCCAGAGAGACCTACCAACGCCAATGGCATTTATCGAAACCGTGGGTGGAGCTAAGATACCTTCGAACAATATTCAGGGTGGTTGGTGGAGAAACAAGCATTTGCTGACCTATCGCAGGCTAACGCCAAGACTAGAGCTTTCATTCACCGCTAGTATGTGGCTCTTTCTGGGGCTCGTAAGTCGAGATGAGGAGTATTGCGTCGACATTTTTCTCTCTTCCGATAGGTCAAACAAATAAGCACTAGTCCTTGCTGGCTGACACAAGCCTTAGGTATAATTATATTTGCTGAGACGCCAGAGTTAAAGAAACAAAAATGTACAGAGACCATTCTGTTTCGAAGAGTGTCAGAGAGATCATTCAATTTCAGAAAGTGATAGAGAGATAATTTAGATAGAGAGATAATTCTGTTCTGGAGATAGATGGAGAGCAGTTGGTTACCTTTTGAGATGCGATGATGCAGTCAGAATGGTAAGTTTCTTCGCTGCAGTGTTAGAATTTGATTGTGATCAGCCACGTTTGATGTTTAAGTACCTTGCGGCCATAGGACACATTCCTTTATTTTGTAGTGGTCATTGATGCTCAGGCATTTGAGACTGTTGTATTACGAGGTCTGACAATAAAGTAATTGCAAGATATGGCAACCCCGCAGGCTTGCGTAGGCACAATATCTTTGACCTTGGTCTATAAGCTGCTTCTAGTCCAAGCAGCACATGGATGCAACTGCTCAGTCGTGAGTTGTGCTGTAATAAGTTAACACGTGTTTTTATCTCTCGTCACAGAAATGGAACCACATAATATTGCACAACAGTATGCAATTTCTTTTTGCACTAAATTGGGTGACAACGCGACGACAACTTACAGTAAGCTTCAGAAGGCTTTTGGAGAGGAGGTTATGCCAAGAGCTCAAGTTTTTCCTTGGCATAAAATGTTTAGTGAAGGCAGAACGAATGTTGAAGATGAAGACCGCAGTGGACGACCATCAAGCTCACAGACGGATGTCAACTTGGCCAGGGTGCGTGAACTCGCAGGATCTGATCGTAGATTATCCGCGAAAATGATTGCAGAAGAACTGAACATGAATGGAGAAACGTTTCGTCTAATAGTAACTGATGATCATGGTATGAGAAAGATTTGTGCAAAGATGGTCCCCAAAAATCTCATACCACAACTGCGATAAACACGGAAAAATTTGGCAGCCGATCTGTTAGAGCAAACAGAAATCTATCCAGAATTGTTGAGCCATGTTATCATAGGTGACGAATGCTGGTTTTTTCAGTACGATCCAGAGACAAAACGCCGAAGTTCGCAATGGTGCTCAAAGGGATCATCCAGACCAAGAAAAGCTCGCATGTCAAAGTCAAAAGTGAAATGGATGGTTGTGTGCTTCTTTGGTTCCAAGGGAATTGTTCATAAAGAGTGAGTGCCTCCTGGGCAAACAGTTAACCAATAGTACTACAAAGAAATTTTAGAAAGTGTGCCAACACTGCTGATAATTGGATTCTGCATCACGATAATGCGCCTTCCCATACTGCTCTGTCAGTACAGCAATTTTTAACCTTAAAACAAATTACAATACTACCACAGCCACCTTACTCACCAGATATCACTCCGTGCAACTTTTTTGTATTTGCAAGAGTCAAATCGGCGGTCAAGGAACACCATTTTAAGACAACACAAGATGTCCAAAAAGCCGTGACGAGGGTCTTGGAGGATATTACAGAAGATGAGTTCCAGAAATATTACCATCAATGGCAGAAGCGCTGGAAAAAGTGTGTGCGATTAGAAAGGAACTACTTTGAAGGAGGCAACACTAAACTTGACTAAAACGGTAAGTAGCATATTTTTCACATCAGTCTCATTACTTTATTGTCCCACCTCGTAAATCATTAGTAGAATATAACAGCAACAGCTTACTTAGTTCCTCCCCACATAGTAATTGACAGGTTTCATTTGAGATCTCCCTGCCAGGATCTCATCCACATATCGATAATAGACTCATTTCACTGTGTACTAAATTTAGGACCCTTTGTACACCCAGTAGCCAGAAACTTTACCATGTATTTTCCTTAGTGTACTGTATGTGCACAATAAATGAAGTTAGTTATCTTCCAACCTTCCTACCCTTTGCGACTTCTTTGACCAGCAGTTTATCATCACCACCTTTCTGTTCTTCTTGTTTGAACTATACCAGTTTTGCGCTCGCGCTTACGCAGCTGTGCCAGATGTACAAAATGTCTAAACTGAACAGTTCGCATGTCTGGTACCGGTTTATTGTGGTCAACAGGCGCAATATTTCGGCAATCAGACATGTCGCTATCGTCAAGTGTGCTGACGGAATGACCTCGTATGGGCGCACGGCCCACGTACATTTTCGTCCCAGACGGATCGTCTGTCCACTGGTCCGTGCTCTAAGCGGCCTAAGACGCTATTGTCTCGGTATCTGTGGCCTGCACCACTCTGAGAGGCGTCCTAACCTGCGCTACCGTGGATGTAGGCACTGCGTACTCCTGGTCGCCATCTCGTTGTATGTCCTGAGTTTTCTTAATTGTAGGTAGTGCGGGTCCAGAAGTTTTGCTGAAGCTAGATTCACTGTTCCAGTTGATGAGATTGTCCCTCATGCTTCTCGATCAATGTCGTGCCATTATGTGGACGTTCACGCTGAAATCTTGGTACGCTCGTATTCCATCGCATGTCTGTCACAATCAGTGCTCGGCGGCAGCACCCTAGTTTGGATAAAATGTGCCGCTGGTGTTCCCAGCATCGATTTTCGATGGTACGTACTGTTTGTCCGACTTTTGGCTTGCCACGCTGGCATAAAATCTAGTATAATCCGGCTTCCATAAACCGAGGTCATCTTTGACGCTCCCCAGTTATGTCCGTGTTTTTAGACAGATTCTACTCATCAACATCGGAGCTCTTGCACATTTGCTGGTCATTCGGCCAGCTTTCTGTTTCTAGCACAAGATGGGCGTGATTATACACTGACTGAAAAAAGTCGCTAGACCAAAAAATAATTAAAGTAGAATAATGAAATTTCGGGATTTTTCTAAGTAACTTTTTAAGTGACTAACACTGCAACACAGGTTAATGTAAGTGTTAGGTAATCTATTGGAAAAAACTGCTGAGGTCATCGGTCCCTAAGCTTACACACTTACGCTAAGGTCAACACACACACCCATGCCCCAAGGAGGACTCACCTACATCTACAATCAGGGTGCATCGGATGACCACGAGATTACTCCTGCTGTCATACGAACTATCAACGCAGATCATAGCTCCAGGTCTAGGTCCAATGTGTCCAGTACATGGACAGGCTGGTTTCTGGTTTTCAACTGGCTTCCTTCTAAGCGACTCATGGCTTCCACTGGCAACGGGGCAGAACAGCTTTCATCAGAAAACACATCAGTTCTCCACTCAGCCCTCCAATGAGGTCTCGCTTGACAGCAATGAAGTCGCAAATGGCGGTGGTTTGGGGTCAGTGGTATGCACGCTACGGGGCAACTGGATCGGAGCTATCCGATTTGTAACAGTTTTTTATGGCACGCTGGTGCCAACTGTTGCTCAGAGTGCTGTTCCAGATGCAGTACGATGCGTCAGACCCGTACGCAGAATGGTCTTCACTCCCGGTTTGTGCCACGTGGCCGTCCGGAACCTGAACTTCTGGGGACCGTACATTCTAGTGACCACCGCTGCCAGCAATCAAATACAGTGACTACATTCCTACCGGTGCAGAAGCTTGTAGTAACTCTGTCACACGATCTCATTCAAACTTAGTGACGTGTTGCGAAAGATGTCTTTGTCACCTTAAAAGCATTCTTGACGATCAACAACTCACCATGCCTAACCTCAGAAATGACTAACGCTCACAACCGTTACAGCGTGTATTCAAAGCAAACCTGATTTGCATCCTCAGTCTCATGCGACTGGAGCGAAATCTGAATAGACATCATCTTTCAGGTGTAGAAAATCGCCTACCAACTTTCGTTTATGTCATATTGCTCATTCTTGGTGTTGCGACTTGTTTCTTTTTTCATCATATGTTTGTAAATGAGACTAGGTCTGGGACATTTCCATGGACGCTCCTCCAGTTCACTAACACTATACTAATTATTTTCTCCGATCTGCAATGACGAATGCTACACTCTGAGAATAACTGAGCAGACGCCCTTCCCTCTCTGAAACCAGAATATAATTTCTCGTGTCCGTCGTGGTATCTCTCTGGCCTAAAACTCAACATAGACACCGGCACCGAGAGCCACTCTACAGTACCGGTAGTCACTTCCTATGTGCAGTGCACGCCCAAGATATTAGTGGCGGGAGTAAGAAATCCTACAATTTTCCTAAACTCAAGAAATCCATAACCAAAATCGTCGTCTGAGTGCCTAGTTGAAACTCTCCATTGGTCTCCGAACTAGACAACCACGATAGGTTCTGGGAACTAAGCGACAATACACAACTGAGAATGGTGCTAGAACCCAGGTGGACAGCATCATTTATGCCGTGAGTCACGAATGGCATCCTTAGTTGTAATCTGTTATAGTTCTCTTTCTCTTCACACACAATATAAAAAAGGGTATTTTTTACTCTCTCCGAATAAGACACATTTACATTCTTCACGCGGTTAGCGGAATTTTTCGTTGGTACATATTTTATAATAAAACCCATGTATCAGGAGTCGCGTTGTTACATATCTTTGGTTTCTACATTCTCTGGTCCAGCTGTTATACAGCATCTCTGGTGTGTTGCAGAATTCTTGGTCTCTTCTTCCGCCACATGATGTTAATCATTTCCTGATATAGTCATGTGGGAGGTAGCTACTGTTTGATTTCCCCTGTGAAATAAGCGCCTATCACGAGCTGATATTTAGATCTAAATGGCGCTGTTTCTCCAACTCCTAGTATCCGCATCGTGAACACCGTCTCGACTTCTTTAGTTCTTTCCATATCGCTGATCTTAAGTTTTTTCCATATGATTTCTATTCCACACGTTATTACAGGTGCAACTGCCACTTTGAATAGTTTCAACTCTGTGTTTGTCGACAGAGTGGTTCTGTGAGAAATAATGTACGAGGCTTCGATAGATGCTGCTACTGCTCTTTGCTGAATATGCATCGCGAAAGATCATCCGTCGTCCAAAGAGCGAGCTTCTAAAGCAGTTTTCGAAAAAATTTGTTGCTGTTGTCAGTCTGGTGCTATCTACAGAGCTGTTTGCCAAAGCAGCGTTCTTACCATGCAATACAACCACACGTGAAGCTAATCGGTGCAGACTGCATCGACGAGCGAGCGACACCACCGTAGACACGTCCAGAGGAGTTCTGAGAGGCCGCCCCTTCCGCTCTTCTTCTTATGATCGAACACAGGACCGCTCACTGCAGTCCGCTATCATCGACGAAGACGACAGCACCGTCTTTCTACTATGCCACCAGTGTTAACATTCAGTTATGCAGAACTCTGGGCCAAGAGTCTTGGATCTTGTCAATGTCAAGAAATACCTTACCTTTAAGAGATAGTTACAGATACTAATGATATTTCTGTCGAATTGCATTGTACCAGAGTTAAGTAATTCATCTTGCCTATGTTACGATCTAGTGAACTAATATTTTGTGGGTTATACACTACAGACCATTAAAATTGTTACACCACGAAGATGATGTGCTACAAACGCAAAATTTAACCGACAGGAAGAACATGCTGTGAATGTAAACGATTAACTTTTCAGAGCATTCACACAAGGTTGGCGCCGATGGCGACACCTACAAAAAGCTGACATGAGGAAAGTTTCCAACCGATTTCTCATACACAAACAGCAGTTGACCGGCGTTTCGTGGTGAAATGTTGTTGTGATGCCTCGTGTAAGGAGGAGAAATGCGTACCATCACGTTTCCGACTTTGATAAAGGTCGGATTGTAGCTTATCGCGATTGCGGTTTATCGTATCGCAACATTGCTGCTCGCGTTGGTTGAGATCCAATGACTTAGCAGAATAAGGAATCGGTGGGCTTAGGAGGGTAATACGGAACGCCGTGCTGGATCCCAACGGCCTCGTATCATTAGCAGTCGAGATGACAGGCATCTTATCTGCATGGCTCTAACGGATCGTGCAGCCACGTCTCGATCTCTGAGTCAACAGATGGGGACGTTTGCAAGACAACAACAATCTGCACGAACAGTTCGACGACGTTTGCAGCAGCATGGATTATCAGCTCGGAGATCGTGGCTGCGGTTTCCCTCGACGCTGCATCACAGACAGGAGCGCCTGTGATGGTGTACTGAACGACGAACTTGGGTGCACGAATGGCAAAACGTCATTTTTTCGGATGGATACAGGTTCTGTTTATAGCATCATGATGGTCGCATCCGTGTTTGGCGACGTCGCGGTGAATGCACATTGGAAGCGTGTATTCGTCATCGCCATACTGGCGTATCAGCCGGCGTGATAGTATGGGCTGCCATTGGTTACACGTCTCGGTCACCTCTAGTTCGCATTGACGGCACTTTGAACGGTGGACGTTACATTTCAGATGTGTTACGACCCGTGGCTCTACCCTTCATTCGATCCCTGCGAAACCCTCCATTTCAGAAGAATAATGCACGAGTGCATGTTGCAGGTCCTGTACGGGCCTATCTGGATACAGAAAATGTTCGACTGCTGCCCTGGCCAGCACGTTCTCCAGATCTCTCACCAAATGAAAACTTCTGCTCAATGATGGCCGAGAAACTGGCTTGTCACGCTACGCCAGTCGCTACTCTTGATGAACTGTGGTATCGTGTTGAAGCAACATGGGCAGCTGTACCTCTATACGCCATCCAAGCTCTGTTTGCCTCAATGCCCAGGCGTATCAAGGTCGTTATTACGGCCAGAGGTGGTTGTTCTGGGTACTGATTTCTCAGGATCTATGCACCCAAATTGCGTGAAAATGTAATCACATGTCAGTTCTAGTATAATATATTTGTCCAATGAATACCCGTTTGCCATCTGCATTCCTTCTTGGTGTAGTAATTTTAATGGACAGTAATGTATTATCCACTCGACCGTTTCCAATAGTAAGGGAAGAAAAAAGAACTCACCACTGTATCTACGAGCGTATCTTTGTCCGGTGCAACAATCTGCAATGTAATTGTCTGGTATTTATATTTTCCCGCGATTTATAGAGGTTCATTGTACATAGTTATACTGTCTTTGGGTAGTATTGTTCCTCCCTTCTTGAACGTCTTTCTAATTGTCTTCCCTTGTTTACTTTAAGGTCATTTGATTTTGCCCAAAATTCTAGTCTTTGTAGTTCCCTCTGTAGGACTCTCTTACTGCTAAACCTACTGTTTACCGTTCACAACTAGTATTCGATGTGAATCAGGTGTCAGCTCTTGGGGGAACAGAAATACAGATCTTATTTGCTTGGAACAAATCTACTGTTCTTAGTTGTTGTAAAGGAATGGAGTTTTGTATTATGAAACATTTGGAGCACCGGTATGCGCAGAAGTGATGGAAGGGCAGTGTTGGAATGAAAAAAGAAAAAAAAAGGGAACTAGAAATTTTTCAAAGACTGCGCTACAGAATACTTTAGAAATAAAGTGGTTATATGAAGCGTTAAACGAAGAAGCCTTAGAAGAAAATCTGTGAAGCGATTGAAGCTTGGAAACGTCCTTCGAGAAAAGGAGAAGGTTATGGCGTGCTAGTGAGATATCTTGGAGTAGTTGATTTGTTAGTGAATAGAAGGGGAGCACACTGGGAGGTTACACAGATATGCTGTTGAAGTTATGTGTAATTGATATGCAGATTTGAAGTGGTAAGCGGCTTCAAAATGCATTGCTTTACGAATACGTGTTGCTTGACGCTTATATTTGGTTAAATGTGGTTCTGTGGCCCCACTATACGAACTTTTCTAATCCATACTTTCTAAGGGCTAACTTCTGCTGTTTACACGAAAGCTAATAGGAGCTAGAGAGATAGTCCATTAACAGAATCAACCGGAGTTGCTCTTTAGGCATTACCTGCGTTCCGTTAGCTGACATGTTCCCTGCATGGGAATACCAGAAATGCTTAATGCACTCCCTAATGGTATTCGTACAACTACTCAGCGTTAATTTAAGGAATCGCTGTCGTAGAAAAGGCAACGGAGTATTAGCTGTTTAGAGAAGATGCCGTGAATGAAGTAATTATTGTACTACTTACGTATCTAAATAATGACAGTTGCTATTCTTAAGCCTGCCGCAAAAACGTCATTCAAAATACAAAGAAACGTATCGATAGCTTGTGAACTACTTGATGGCCAAAACTCCTTCCTTCACTACATAGGATAGGAGGTCCTTGCAGTGGCCGGTGATTATTCTTAGCACGTACAAATAGAATTTGCCTGGATCGTAATCAGAAGTTCCGACGATGGCATCATCGGCTTAACACAAAAAAGTATCACAACGTTTTCGTGCATATTTTGATCTGATGCTGCCTCTGGCTGGAACATATAAGAAATATAACAAAAAAACACATAACAATCGAGAAAAATCTTGTGCGCAAATCTTTAATGTAAGCTAAGAATTTTGAAATGTTTCTACTACGAGGGTGAGTCAAATGGCTCAAATGGCTCTGAGCACTATGGGACTTAACAGCTATGGTCATCAGTCCCCTAGAATTTAGAACTACTTAAACCTAAATAACCTAAGGACATCACACAACATCCAGTCATCACGAGGCAGAGAAAATCCCTGACCCCTCCGGGAATCGAACCCGGGAACCCGGGCGCGGGAAGCGAGAACGCTACCGCACGACCACGAGCTGCGGACGGTGAGTCAAATGAAAACCTTAAATTTGTAATAACAAATCGAAATTTCGCGCCGTTATCCTGTAAGTTGGTAAGCGTGCTACAAACAGCGTGCAGAATGGCATGTAGGTGGCAGCATAGTGCAGATGCATACATACCGTAGCAGTATCAGTATAAAGATGGGCGCCCCACTTGCGACTTGCACCGGTGAAGAACTGCGTTCTGTTACTCGGTTTTTGCGTAGTGAAGGTGTGAAACCTATTGAAATTCATCGACGAATGAAGGTTCAGTACGGTGATGCTTTTTTGTCACAGCAGCAAGTCTATGAATGGAGTAGGAAGTTTGCAAATGGTGTGACTTCAGTGGAAGATGCTTCTCGTCCAGGTCAGGCACAACGAGTTGTGACTCCATAGAACATTGCAGCAGTTGAAGCCATACTGAAGGAAAACCGTTGAGTGACACTGAATGACACTGCAGCATGTTTACAGATTAGTCATGGGTCAGCACACCACATTGTGCATGATGTGCTCCAGTTTCACAAAGTGTCTGCAAGATGGGTGCCACGGCAGCTGACTCCTGAAATGACAGAACGACGTGTTGATACTTTTGAAGAACTTCTTCGGCGCTTTGAACGAGAAGGTGATGGCTTCCTTGCAAGAATCGTCGCTGGGGACGAAACCTTGGATCCCTTCCACCAACCGGAAACGAAGAGAGCGAGCAAGGAATGGCGCCATTCCTCAAGAAGTTTCGAGAAGTACCATCAGCAGGGAAGGTTATGCTGCCTCTCTTTTGGGACGAAAAAGGCGTCATTTTGGAGCATTACTTGCCTAGAGGGACCACTGTCACCAGTGCATCATACACAGATCTCCTAAAAAATCGTCTGCGGCCTGCTATCAAATCAAAGCGACGTGGATTGCTGTCAGCAGTTGTCCTTTTGCAACATGACAATGCAAGGCCCCACACTACTCGTATAACAGTTGCAACAATCACAGACCTTCATTCTGAGTGTCTTCCTCATCCACCATACTCACCATACCTTGCCCCAAGTGATTTCCATATGTTTGGACCACTCAAAGACGCCATGGGAGGAAAGAAGTTCCGTCCTGATGAAGAGGTACACCACGCGGTGCACGAGTGGTTGCGCGGACTACCAAAAGAATTTATGCACTTTGTAAGCGCTGGAGGACTTGCATTCAGAGTGGGAGAGATCATGTTGAAAAGTGATACAGCTTTGTACCACTTCTGCACAATAAATAATATTTAAAGAAATGTTTAAGGTTTTCATTTGACTCACCATCGTAAATTCATTCCCGCAAATGGTAGCAGGGAAATATGACTAAGTAAAGTAGACGAACAATTTTACTGTGTATAGCATGTAGGGAATGAAAGGCTATTTGGCACACTGTTTTCTAAATCCTTTATCTGTTACGTTCTATACTTCTCTTTGATGTGAAAATAGATTATCCAAGCAGCAAATTATCATTATTATCATACTGATAAATCGACATTTGATGTCCTCTTGAGAGAAATAAATTGTCAGATCTGCAGTGCGTGTCTCTGCGATAATGAACTCTAAGTTAACTGCCGGTAGGCAATGGATCACCTGAGATATAAACCCCTCCCGCCGGAAGTTCGACTCCTCCCTCTGGCATGGGTGTGTGTGTTGCCCGTAGCATAAGTTAGATTAAGTAGTGTGTAAGTCTAGGGACCGATGACCTAAGCAGTTCAGTCCCTTAGGAATCCGCACACATTTGAACATTTTTGAGATACCAAGTCTGTACAAATTTATTTCGCTTTAGGTGGAGTAGTAGACACTCTTGGACATTTTGGTATCAGTTTGCACTAAAAAGTACTTGTGTAGTCAGTACTACCACGAATGTGAAAACGAAGTCAACTTTGTTCAGCAGGTGTCTGCCCTCTTTGGGAAACTTTATTTTACGAACTACACGTACTTCAAGATTTGTCTATTCTAGTATATTTCGCATCCAGTGTAATTGTTTTGTGCGACAGTGGTGTTAGTGGAGAAAACATTATTAAAAAAAATTAGAATTGATTTCTTAATCAGACTGTCAAGGTACGGATCAAACTATACTGAATTAATTTAGGAGAGCTGTCACGATTTTCTGCACTATTATTGAAGCTACTCGTTTTCTTCTTCTCCACACGTATTAGTTTCATGTGCGTACGGCTGCACTTGCGTTCTCTGCTACTGTAGCATCACCAGTAGCGTCATTAGCATCAGCTCTGTTTAATTAACCAGACCACACAGAAACCTCACTGTAACAAATCAGATTCCTCTGACCAACTAAATATGCCGACAATGCTGTCCCAAAGAAATACCCACAAAATACACCCTAAGAAAAAAAAAACGACGCATCACGAAGAAATTACGAGAATAGGGCGGAAATCGATAGATTTTATGTACACGTACAAAAAAAAAAATGATTACTATTTCTGAAAAAATTCATGATTTATTCAGGAGAAAGAGCTTCAAAACCATGATAGGTCAATAAAGGGATGGTTCACCTTTGACCCTTATGAAAACAATTATTCGGCTTGTCATTAATTCATAGACTTGTTGGATGTCGTCCACAGTGATATGATGCCAAATTACATCCAACTGGTGCGTTAGATCGTCAAGATACCCAGGTGGTTGGAGGGACCTGCCTAAAACATTTCGAACGTTCTCGATTGGGGAGAGATCCGGCACCTTACGGGGCAAGATATGATTTGACAAGCGCGCAGACAAGTAGTAGAAACTCTCTCTTGTTCGAGTAGGCATTATATCACTGAAATGTAAACCCAGAATGGGTCGCCATGAAGGGCAACAAAACGTGGCGTAGAACATCGTCGACGTGCCGCTGGGCTCTAAGGGTATTGTAGATGATAATCAAAGCGGTCATGTTATGAAAAGAATTGGCACCCCAGACCATCAATCACGGTCGTCGGGCTTCATTGCGGGCAAGAGTCAAGTCGTTATCCCGCCGCTGTCTGGGGCGTATCTACACACATCTTCGCTGGTCGTCGGGACTCCATGTGAAGCGGGACTCATCACTGAAGACAATTCTACTCCAACAATGAAATTCCAGTCCAGCAGTGGGATGCCAGCTTGACTGCCGTGTGCCATACGGGCCTACAGCCAGTAGAGATGGTCTGGAATTCCATTAATTCTTATAAAAGGACTCCTCTATTTGTCATCCACGGCTCCCTTGCAGCATAGAGGTACGTCGGCGATATCCTACGCCTCGTTTTATTTTCCTTTATGGCAAGCCATCCTGGGCTTACATTTCCGTAATATAATGATTGTTTTCGTGCTTGCTAAACTCTGCCTTGCCCAGAAAGGTCGCCGAATTTCTCCTCAGGTGAGAACGTTTGTAGCATTATATTCTGGGCCTTCCACCATCTCGGGCTTTGGCGATCTAACGCACCAGTTGGACAGAATTTTGCACTAAATTGCTCAAGACGACATCCAACAACTCCGTGAATCAATGCCAAGCCGAATAACTGCTGGCATAAGGGCCAGAGGTGGATCAACGTGTTATTGATATGCTCAATTTGTGAAGCTCTTTTTCATCAACAAATCATAAAATTTTTTCTAAAATTGTAATCTTTTGTTCGTCCGTACATGTACATCATACTTACCGAATTTCTTCCCATTCGGAGAATTCCTTCACGGTGTGTCGTTTACTTTTGTCTTGGAGTGTACTATGCACCGACAAATAATCCATCCGGAAAGCTAAATGTAACACTGTGAAAACCTCAAAATCCAAACGCGTTTTTATTTGTTGAGTAACTGATACATTTTTCATTGCGTTAGAATTTCACTTCGAGGTATGTCGTTTGCTGTTTACGTGCACCATTGGTCTTCTGGAAATTTTAGCTTGTATTGTATCGTCTTTTATTACGACGGGCATGCTTTGATAATGGCATTATACCCGATGCCGTTAATCGGTCCATGAAATAAACGGTAAACGCTGTAGAAGAAGCACAGGTTTAGTCTTAATTTGCCTAGTTCACTTACAAAAGCTGTGTTACCCTAACATCATATTCGATGCCAAAACTAGTCGAACTGCCTCTAAACTTTCCGGGGAAGCCAGTCAGTCTACGTCCAGCTGACCGACCCTTGCGGATGGCAACTGAACGTTCAATAAGAACTAGTGAAGTTCACTCTTTCTAGTGTACTGTATTGTAGATTATTTCTCTGCGATAAGTACGACAAAGTATTATGCAGAAAGCAGAAAAGACCGAAAGCGACTCGTCAAGTGTGTTGACTCATGAAAGACGGTCAAAAAAGCGTGGTCTCACTTTAGAGTTGTTAAAATTCGTTCAGCATGACTTAAATCTGGTGATATTTCTAACAACGCTGATAATCTCATGCTCGTGGATCTTTCATGAGACTACACTGAAATTTCTAGAGGGATGGGTTGATGCGCCGTGCTGCAGAGCGCGAAATTCCCTCGAGATGTTTTAGTCCAAGACAGGGGTGCACGCGGAAAAGCTATTCCCCGTTGCACCGTTTAAAATACGTAGGCCATTAAAAGTAAAAGCGTCAACATTAAGGCTGTAAAATGAATTACAATGTTAAATGGAGGGGACAGAGAGGATATTGGAGAGGGTGAATTGAGCGCCTCTACGAGCGGGAAGTACGTTCTGCTGCATGGATAAAAGTACAAGCGAGTGCGGATTTGGAACATACATAGGACCCAGATTAAATATTTACAGGGAGTTGTAAGACCATCGAAGGAGGCAGAGCAGCTGGACAACATTCCCTCGGAGCTTCTGAAATCATTGTTACAAACGGCAACTAAAACGTTTTGAAGCTGGAGTGTGAAATCTGTCAAACTGGATACGTACCGTCGGACTTTCAGATTATCATCTGACACAGATGGCATAGAGAAACAATCTCATAATGAGCTTCTTAGCTAAAGCATCAACGATGCAGACATGAGTAATATGCAGAAGAGTGGAAGAGAAATTTAGGATCTCGTTGATGAGGATCCATTTGGCTTTAGGAAAGGTAGAGGTACGAGAGAGTCAGTGCTGGCGTTGCGCTTTATAATGGAAGCAACTGTTAATACAACAAACAAGATTTATGTGGGTTTTATTGATCTACAAAAAGCTTTTGACAACATAAACCAGTGCACGAGGTTTCAGATTCTCAGAAAGGAAAATACGATAATAATATGTAATACACACTTGAACCGAGAGGGGTCAATAACTGTAGATAGTAAAAAAAAAGTTTTCGAGTTAAAAAGAGCGTTAGGCAAAGATATAGTATTTCTCGCCTTATTTTAAACCTGTACATCTAAGAAAAAATGTCTGAATTCAAATAAAATGAAAATGAGAAAGAATTACAGGACCGGCTGAAAAGAATACACAGCCTGTTGAGCACAGAACATATATTGAGAGTAAAGCAAAGAGAAAAGAAATAATGAGGAGAATAACGTGAGAGGTAAGCGACAAATGTAACATTGAAATAGGGGAACACGAAGTAGGCCAAGGAACTTTGCTACTTCCGATTCGAAATAACACATGACGGATGCAGCGAGGAGGACAAAGAGGTCGACAGCACGCGAAATGAGGACGTTCCTGGACAGCAGAAGTTCACTAATAACTTTATTAATTTAAGAAAGAAGTGTCTGAAAATATGCAGAATTGTACAGAAGTGAATGATGAACTCTGGGAAAACTGGAAAAGAATAGAATCAATGTGCTTGGAATGTGTATTAAAGCAAGTTGACGAAAATAAAGAAAACCGATAAAACAAAGTTTTCTGTAGAACTGGAGTAAAAAATAATACGAGAAAGACACTGGCTGAAGGAAGGAACGGATCGACGGAAAATATTATGAAATACGAGTAACTTTCATAGTACGAGATGCAAAAACTCTTGAGGAATACAGAGATCGGAAAATATGCAGTAAATGATCGAGGACGCTGGATCTAAGTGCTGTTCAGTGATGAAGAAGATACTTCATTCTATAGTACCGCCAAACGTTCCTTACTTTTGGCCGAAAGAGTTATATTATCGGTGGGTTTCCACACTCGTATTACTGTCCTGTGATTTCATTGCTCTTACGACAGTAACATCAAAGAACAATGGTGATAAATATAAAACTTCTTTAAAAATGTAATTCTCTTTATTGTTTTTCTACTTGTTTTCTGCGGATATACGTCTGTGTCTCATCCTGACTGGACGCAGGATTCTGAGACCTGTATCCTACCTTGAAGCGTAGAAAAAGGCCACAACGTGGTTAATATTCCATAACTTTTTCTTACGCTCTTTTAAGATTGTGGATAAAATCAGAATGTATGTTAGCCCGTTATGACTACCTGTGTTGTTAACTCTATACCCATACACTCCCCGCTGATTTGGGTAAGTTACAAATTATCTTACGTAAAATTGTAAACTGCGAGGGTGGTTTGAAATGTACTTGGGATCACCACGAGAGGTCAGCGCTTCACTGGAAACACGTGCCACGTCGGTGCTCTTAGAAGAGAGCTGTGTCGGTGACGTGGCTCTGTTGTTCCCGCGTAGTGATCTGCGAGGAGTGATTAAGTACTTCGTAAAGAGGGGTATGAAAACAAAGGATGTTCATGCCCATTTCCAGAATAAACTGGAGGACTGTGCTCCTTCATATTCAGCTGTTGCCTAATGGACAAATGAAATATGGTCGGGAAAGCATAGATGATGATCTGCGCAGTGGTCGACCAGAAATCATTGCAAAAGTGCACAAAATGGTCATGGAGGATCGTCGATTGAAAGTGCGTGAAATTCCTCTCGCACGCTCGCCAGAAGTCATGTGAAAGGGTATATCACATTTCAACCGAAGAACTAGAAAGGAAAAAATTATCTGCGACGTGGGTGCGGCGACTCTTGACGCTGGATCAAAAACGCATGAGAATGGGCATATCGGAACAATGTTTGGCCCGTTTTAGGAAAAACGAACAAGATTTTTTACGCCTGTTTGTGACCACAGACGAAACTTGGGTGCAATACTATACCACAGCCGGCCGCAGTGGCCACGCGGCTTTAGGCGCTTCAGTCTGGAACCGCGCGACCGCTACGGTCGCAGGTTCGAATCCTGCCTCGGGCATGGATGTGTGTGATGTCCTTAGGTTAGTTAGGTTTAATCATTTCGATGTTCTAGGGGACTGATGACCTCAGATGTTAAGTCCCATAGTGCTCAGAGCCATTTGAACCATTTCTGAACTATACCCCAGAGACAAGAAAACAGTCCAAGTAGTGGAAACTTGCTGATTCTCCGCCACCAAAGAAAGCAAAGACAATTCCTTAGGCGGGAAAGGTCATGGCATCTGTGTTCTGGGATGCGAAGGGGATTCTGTTTGTAGATTATCTCCCCATTGGGCAAAAAATTACTGAAGAACACTATGCTTACCTCCTGGTCAAATTGCGACAAAAAATACGCGATAAAAGGCCAGATTTAGCAAGGAAGAAAGTCATCTTCCACCAAGACAAGGTGCACTCGCACACATGTGCCGTCGCAATGGCAATATTACACAACCTAAGGTATAAATTGTTGTCTCACCCACCTTATCCACCTGATATCGCTCCGTCAGACTTCCATCTCCTCCCAAAACTGAAAATTTTTCTTGGTGGACGAAGATTCACATCAAACGAAGAATTGATAACCGGGGTTGACAACTATTTTGCAGGCCTGCAGGAAACTCGTTTTCAAGATGGGATCAAGGCACTGGAACATCGTTGGACCAAGTGCAATAATCTACACCGAGACTACATTGAAAAATTAAGAAAAGTATCAGTGATGTGAGTTCTTTTACTCTATTCTGTTCCGAGAACTTTTCAAACCACCCTCGTAGTTTGACCGGAAATCATTCAGCGTTCTGGGACACTCTTACTGCAGGACCTATTCTCTATACATTAATTTCAACTTTCTGTCGTTGTACAGATTTTTATTCTTTTCTTGCTTCTCATCTGCAAATGACAAAAGATTTTTATCTATAAATTATCTGTAGTAATGCTGTAATCATGATCTTATACATAACCTTTCCGTTAATCTATGTTTAGTTTACATTTGTCATTCAGCATGATAGCGTTTACCTCCATCTCTCGCTGATTATACACTCCTGGAAATTGAAATAAGAACACCGTGAATTCATTGTCCCAGGAAGGGGAAACTTTATTGACACATTCCTGGGGTCAGATACATCACATGATCACACTGACAGAACCACAGGCACATAGACACAGGCAACAGAGCATGCACAATGTCGGCACTAGTACAGTGTATATCCACCTTTCGCAGCAATGCAGGCTGTTATTCTCCCATGGAGACGATCGTAGAGATGCTGGATGTAGTCCTGTGGAACGGCTTGCCATGCCATTTCCACCTGGCGCCTCAGTTGGACCAGCGTTCGTGCTGGACGTGCAGACCGCGTGAGACGACGCTTCATCCAGTCCCAAACATGCTCAATGGGGGACAGATCCGGAGATCTTGCTGGCCAGGGTAGTTGACTTACACCTTCTAGAGCACGTTGGGTGGCACGGGATACATGCGGACGTGCATTGTCCTGTTGGAACAGCAAGTTCCCTTGGCGGTCTAGGAATGGTAGAACGATGGGTTCGATGACGGTTTGGATGTACCGTGCACTATTCAGTGTCCCCTCGACGATCACCAGTGGTGTACGGCCAGTGTAGGAGATCGCTCCCCACACCATGATGCCGGGTGTTGGCCCTGTGTGCCTCGGTCGTATGCAGTCCTGATTGTGCCGCTCACCTGCACGGCGCCAAACACGCATACGACCATCATTGGCACCAATGCAGAAGCGACTCTCATCGCTGAAGACGACACGTCTCCATTCGTCCCTCCATTCACGCCTGTCGCGACACCACTGGAGGCGGGCTGCACGATGTTGGGGCGTGAGCGGAAGACGGCCTAACGGTGTGCGGGACCGTAGCCCAGTGTCATGGAGACGGTTGCGAATGGTCCTCGCCAATACCCCAGGAGCAACAGTGTCCCTAATTTGCTGGGAAGTGGCGGTGCGGTCCCCTACGGCACTGCGTAGGATCCTACGGTCTTGGCGTGCATCCGTGCGTCGCTGCGGTCCGGTCCCAGGTCGACGGGCACGTGCACCTTCCGCCGACCACTGGCGACAACATCGATATACTGTGGAGACCTCACGCCCCACCTGTTGAGCAATTCGGCGGTACGTCCACCCGGCCTCCCGCATGCCCACTATACGCCCTCGCTCAAAGTCCGTCAACTGCACATACGGTTCACGTCCACGCTGTCGCGGCATGCTACCAGTGTTAAAGACTGCGATGGAGCTCCGTATGCCACGGCAAACTGGCTGACACTGACGGCGGCGGTGCACAAATGCTGCGCAGCTAGCGCCATTCGACGGCCAACACCGCGGTTCCTGGTGTGTCCGCTGTGCCGTGCGTGTGATCATTGCTTGTACAGCCCTCTCGCAGTGTCCGGAGCAAGTATGGTGGGTCTGACACACCGGTGTCAATGTGTTCTTTTTTCCATTTCCAGGAGTGTATATCTAATTGCCCTGAATCCCAATGTTCTCCTCCCTTGCAGGGTACGTTTACTTATTTCATCAACAAACTTTAATGTGTATTTACTTATTGATGTTAGCTTACGCCTTGCAGTACCTCTGGTCTTACTTATTATATCCACTTCACTTCTAATGATCCATGTTTGATTCGCCTCAAAGAACTTCTGCCTAGTTAATGTCAGTTAAATTTCCACATGCTTCACTGGTCAACTATGATTCCGCATTCTTCTGCGGCATCATTCACGGTTCAGTTGTTGCTTATTTGTTTCCTCTTGTGTGTGGAAAGAGGCATCTGTCTGACCTCCTCTGAAAGACACATTTCAATTGACATGCTTCAGGGCATACACAACGTACCCGCTGATTGGCTGAAGGAGGAAATAGAAGTGGTTTTTAAGTATTGATCAATTTAAATACCTTCAAATAAACACAAGTTAGGAATGTAATTTTAAAAAGTTAAAGTGTCACTAACTTCCATAAGGAGCAACTGATGAATGAGCCAGTGGAAGAACAGTAACTATAAGAAACCTAAAACTGAAGGATGCCTGTGTTAGAAAGCTTTAATGTGAGGCGGGGAATGGATTTCAGCTGAGGTAGAGAGTGGATATCGCACAGTTAGACATCACGAAAGTTCGCGCCGTTTCTTGGAGAGGAAGAAAGCATATTGCACTCGATATCATAAAGTATCACATTTCACGTCAACAACTTATTGCCAGGCACATTATCAAAAACATATAATTAAGCAGTTTTAACGGACCGTTTTCGTTAAAATTATTCCGTGATAGGGTAATAACTAGCATTCCTTTCGAACACGATTCCTACATAACCATAAATTTTTTTCGAACTGTTTCTAGGACGATATCTGAAACAATCCATACCCCGCAAAAACCAGATTTATTCACATTATCAATAGAAGCAAACATTTTGACTGCAGAGGACATGACCACACATGAAGCTACATATCAGCTCAAGGGCGAGAACAGTTTCATATGTTTCAACAAGCAGATTCTCTTTCTGCATAAGCAATTATAAAAAAAGTTCCTGGTAGATCAAAACAGTGTGCCGATCCGAGATTCGAACTCGGGATTTGTGACTTTCTCAGGCAAGTGCTATACCAGCTGGGCTACCCAAGCATGAAACGCAACTCGTCCTCACAGATTTACTTCTGCCAGCACCTCATCTCCTACCTTCCGAGCTTCACGGAAGTTCTCCTGCATAATTTGCGGGACTAGCACTCGTGGGAGAAAAGATATTGCATGGGGGACGTTTACACAACAAATTTTTCACCCTGCTGTGGAATGTACACTGATATGAAACATTCTGGCAGATCAAAATTGTGTGCCATACCGGTTTACAATTTTACACTGACAAGAAGTTTCATACCAGCAAAAACTCTGCTACAGAGTAAAAACTTCATTCTAGAATCATGGAAAACTTTAAAATCTTCTAAACGAACATATCCATTGAATGCAGAATCACTGAACTGCTATTATCGTTGCCAGAAGAAGACAAATCTGTTGTCAAGGGCTGGGTGACGTCACAAAGTGGGACTATGGTTCAAATGGCTCTGAGCACTATGGGACTTAACATCTTAGGTCATCAGTCCCCTAGAACTTAGAACTACTTAAACCTAACTAACCTAAGGACATCTCACAACACCCAGCCATCACGAGGCAGAGAAAATCCCTGACCCCGCCGGGAATCGAACCCGGGGACCCGGGCGTGCGAAGCGAGAACGCTACCGCACGACCACGAGATGCGGGCAAAGTGGGACTATTTATAATGAATTTATTTAATAGATTGTTAAAAGAGTTGGCGTGACAATGCACACTAGGACTGAACTATAAACAAACAAATGACATTTACATGTATTATAGCCTCGACGTCTGTAATTCAACGTTCACTAATTGTCTTAAACGTCTCTATTTGCTCACTGTCTACACATTCCGTCATATTTAAAATACACAATGTGCCATTTCATTCCTCACGTCTTGTGGTATCAGCCTGTCTGTCTGAACCTGTTGTGGAGTTCTGAAGTAAATTTCAAATTTCTGTCCTTAGCGGCTTGGGCTGTGTGAGTGGGTCAGTCAATCAATTGGGACATTTCCTTTTATATACAGAGATTTACTTGAAGACTGGAGTACATATAGCCCATAGTAGCGTAGCAGGCTTAGTAGGGAGCTGCTTCATTAAAATCAACCATCACATCTGCTATGTGGTAATTCGCATAGGTCATATTTCATCATTTTGATTACATCTGATGTCAGAGTCAGTGTGTTGTTGCAGACGACTGGGAAGTCAAACTACTATGTCGTTGGTAATACAATTTTAAGATAACACTGAAGTTAATTCATATAGAAGCATTACAATATCAATTATCTCAAGAACGATCTTTGCAGAAAGATTATAAGGGCATAAATGGCTTGCAAGTGACTGACGAGGATTAACAAATTATTTTGGCAATATTAAAATCTAGAAACTGGGTGGTTTTCATCATAATTTCTTTTTGCACTTCAAACATACCTCGAATCACTACTTAACTTTAATATTCTTATGCGTGTAACTTTCCCAAAACTCCTTCATATTGTCACTAGAGGCCTATCGTAATTTTAGCGTCCATCCACTTTTCAGTTTTAGATGTCTTTCTGTTAGTTACTTGGAGTATCAGTTGGCAATCGATCTTCTGTCTGTATATAGCCCGTGTGCTTGCTAGTGTGTCAACGGTGAGTGATGTCATCACAGCTCATTATGAGGGAACCCAGATTTGGATGTTTGTCGCCCGTGCCCTGTGGCTGCTCGTAAGAGAGTAGGAAGTCAGTTTCGACAGAGATCTCAAAGTTTCTCAAGGACGACTCTGACATCAGTGGTGGTCTTGGTAATTATTACTCTTGCCTAGGCAAAGGCAACACATCGGTTTTAATTCTTTTAGTTTCTCGGTCTCTGTATTAGTCCATAAGGAGAGGATATAACCCTTCGCCTTGTGTTGAGCTTGTGTTTTTTTCTACATATTTGGAAATTTTCCCCCATGGATTTTACTTCGCGGTGTTGTTGCAGTCTCTTGCATTAAGACACTTGTTTTATTCTTCACACCACAGTTTTGTGATACGTTACACAGGATGCTGAGTTCAATAGAGCCACAACATTTTTTTAAAAACTACAATAGTGACCATTGTGCGTATCGACTGGCGACGTCGTGTTATCTTCTTTGGATTCCAAGTCTGTTCTCTACAAGATCGACGGTGTCTATAGCACACCTTTCTACCATTATGCCTGTTACTGCAATCTGGCACGGAGGGACAATAGAGAATATTTTTCAGTTGATTGTCAGACGGTAATTTTTGTCAGACGGTAATTTATAATTTAATCGTCTTTTCTGTGTAGTGTGGAATGAGAATATCCAATTTATAAGTGCAACTTTGCTCTTCCATATATTCACAGTCTTGTGTTTGCCTCCGATATTTAGTGTATCGACGGGAGGGTATTGAAGATGGTGTTACGGGAGAATGTCCATTTGGTCGTAGGAATGGGAGAGGATAGAGACTAGCAAAGGTAAGAGGTTAACCACACCTTAAGAAAAGACAAGATAGGTTCATAGGATTTGTTGACCCAGAAAAAGCATTTTACAATGTAAAATCATGCAAGATGTACGAAATTCTCAGGAAAATTGGTGTAAGCTGTAAGAAAGTATGGGAAATGTACAACCAGCGCACAATGCTCCCGACGGATCGCAAAAAAGGCGAACATACTCCCTCTCAAAAGACTTTGGTAAATAAGTTGGGAAACAGCTGTCTCAATCTTCATTTCACTTTCGTCACCAAAAATTTTGGCATTTGACCTCTTTTAAAACAGAAGTTTCTAAATCCTTTTACCCAATCTCTCTTTGTAGTGAAACTTCAGATTCAGCATCTCCCTCTTACTGCCCCTGAGTATATATGTCTTTTTCTAACTGTCTCCGGTTTCTCCTACTGGAAATTTCCCCTAAACGCCTCTACCTCTGCCAATGTCTCCAATTATTTCTTTCTCTCTTCTTTACCACTGTCTCCTGCTCTGCCACTTTCACTGGCTTTCTGTCCTACTGCCACTGTCTTTGTCCCATTCTCTTTCTCCTCAGTTCCCACTGTCGTTTTCTTTCTGGCTTACAGTTGGCTCTTTCCCTTTGTCTCCTTTCCACACATGTCCTTGAAGAGGGTTTCCTCGGAGTTTTGACCCCTAGACCGGGAGGCTTCAACACACGGGGACAGGGCGATGGGGTAAATTAACGGAAGTCGACCCCCCCCTCCCACCCTCTCCAAAAAAAAAATCCGTCGACAGGCGGAATGTAGGCTCCCCTCTTTCTGTTCCACTCTCCGCACTTTTTTCTTAATGTCCCACTGACGCTGTCTCCTCTTTCACTTACATTGGCTCCACTTTCACTTCCATTTCCTCCTCTCACTTCCAGCATCACTCTCTCTTCTATTGTTTTTTAGAAAAAAAACGGGGCGAATATGTTCGAATGGGAAAATGTCTAGAGGGGAGTATAGAATGATGATTGAAGTAGGTGTTTCTCCAGATTTCTGTCAGTCTTTTAAAGATGAATAAATTCGTCTATTCCGTACTCCGACAGGAGCATTTTTACTTTGGTTCCCACCTTTTCCCCATTATAGTAGAGTGAGCTGCTTGTATAAAACTATTTTTGTAGGTCCAGAAGTCTTGCCATATGGCCATCAGTGAAAACCACATTTACGCCTCAGGCCGGATATTAGGTGCATATTTTACGTGCATAAGTATGACAACTTTGAACCTCTGGATCTCGGTAACGGATGATGATATCCAAGAAAGTGTCAAGGTTCCCAGAGAACATCATCTACAAAACCTGTGGTCACTATTTCGACGATTTTCCATGAGTAGGAATTATAAATATGGTCATCCCACAATTGGTATTTAAGATACCAAAAAACGGTGTCTTTTCAGATGTAGCCTGGAAACGGTTAAGCGTTTCTGAAAACGGGAAAATTGTGGTTCTAGACAAATGTCAGAAGAGTATACAGTTAAAATTGGAGTCATTTGCTACGTTTCGTTATTTAGATAATTGCGGCCACGGTGCAAAACACTGCTGAAAGTCAGTGTTTTCGGTCTTCTCAGGAACAGCCCATGAAGAAGTGTTGGTTTTATAACTTGCCTAAGGTCCCCTTAGACCACAACTAATGCACAGGAAACAACTGATTTTCTGAGTTTGCCAGTGTGTTATCACGTATGGATACCACGTCACAGGCATTCAATAGTTGCTAAAGCAGTGGCAGGATTCTGTGAGACGCTGATAGCGGTCGTGCTGCATCCGGCGGATCCAATGAAGCGCGCCCACTGAGCTACGCCTCTGTAAGGTTGGTATCTTGAGTGCCCTCTGCTGCTGCAATGTAGGTGGACCGGCAGCAGTGGCTCAGCCGACGCGCGCTCAGGGCCACTTCACTACGGGACGCTACACTGAAGCTGTCTAGTCGCTGATCTGATTCCATCGTTGCTGCTGTTGTAATAGCTGGGCTCTGTTTCTTGCCTCATTAATTGTAGCGAGTCTTCATTCCATTGGAGAAACACAAGGTAAGTAAATCTTCTGTTTGTTGTGTTAACTTGTTCGCTAATCATTGCTGCCCCTGTCCATCTTTCCTACAACGGCAGTTGCCGCACCACTCTATAGCCGACCTCTCCTTACCGTTGTGCGTGAAGTTACACGCATCAGCGTGGGATGGACGAAGTGCGTAATGCGTAAATTTTGACACTTTACTGTAGGACAGCGTCAGTGGGATCTCTCGATGAGCAAAAGGTCTCTAGGCCAAGGCCTATCTAAAACATTTTTTTTTATTTTTTTTTAAATAAACGCACCGCCATTTGAATGTATTGTTGCTTATTTAATTACGTCCCAGGTTTCGGTCATTTAAGTCATTTTCAAGTGATTAGACTGTGGCATTGACATGTATTGCAGGATATCAAGCATAAAATTTGCCATAAAATAAGAAAAATATTGGGTCCTCACGAAATGCCCATTGGAAAAATCACCTTCTTGTAAAAAGATGAGTAAGGCTCAAATGGCTCTGACCACTATGGGACAACTGCTGAGGTCATCAGTCCCCTAGAACTCAGAACTAACCTAAGGACATCACACACATCCATGCCCGAGGCAGGATTCGAACCTGCGACCGTAGCGGTTCCAGACTGTAGCGCCTAGAACCGCTCGGCCACACCGGCCGGCTAAGGATCAGTAAGTAATAGTGGGAGCAAGTCACATATAAATATGACGTCCTCCCACTATTACCTACTGGTCTTTTTACAAGATGGCGATTATATATATATATATATATATATATATATATATATATATATATATATATATCGCCATCTTGCAAAAGGAGCAGCAAGTAGTAGTGGGAGCAAGGTGATTTTACATCTGGAATTTCATAAGGAGCCAATATTTTTCTTGATTAATGGCCAATTTTGAGCTTGATGTCCTGCAATGTACGTTAATAACACAATTTTAATAACTTGAAAACGGCATAAAAGGCCTAGAACCGCTCGGCCACACCGGCCGGCTAAGGATCAGTAAGTAATAGTGGGAGCAAGTCACATATAAATATGACGTCCTCCCACTATTACCTACTGGTCTTTTTACAAGATGGCGATTATATATATATATATATATATATATATATATATATATATATATATATATCGCCATCTTGCAAAAGGAACAGCAAGTAGTAGTGGGAGCAAGGTGATTTTACATCTGGAATTTCATAAGGAGCCAATATTTTTCTTGATTAATGGCCAATTTTGAGCTTGATGTCCTGCAATGTACGTTAATAACACAATTTTAATAACTTGAAAACGGCATAAAAGGCCAAAACCTGGATCGTAATTAAATAAACAACAATACAGTCAAGTGTCGGTGTGTTCATTTAAGAATTATTGTACGACTCTTGCTCAGAAACGTCAGAAACCGATTACTATCTAAAACACTTGACCCATTGTCTTCGTAATCTATAGAAACTGAGGTATGACTTCCTGGAGAATCACATTTCTGCGTTCAGCGATGGGAACATATTGGTACCGTGCACTGCCATGCACGGATCGATGTGTATAAGAACTGAGAATCAACGATAATAATAGATTGCCAACGACGAACTATTCAGATTAGAAAGTGTGTAAGACAGGGATACAGTCCTTCAAGAGTACTGTTCCGTCTAAGCATCGAAGAAACAATGACAAAAACTTTTAAAAAAGGTTCAACAATGGGATTAATTTTCAGGGTGGAAGGATATCAGTGAAGAGATTCACAGATAACATTGCTATCCTTTAGTAAAAGAGAGGAAGAATTGGAGAATCTGTTGAATGCAATCAACAGTATACTGAGCATAGAATAATGTCCGGGAATAAACCGAAGAAAGACTAAAGTAGTGAGTAGGAGCAGTTAGATTAGGAATAAATGAACATCAAAACTGGGAATCACGAAGTGGAAGCAAGGAGGTCATAAAATTCAGTCTAGCGTAGGCAGAAGAGGCCTTTCCTGAGCAAAGGCAGCTTACTACTGTCAAATATTGACGTTGATTTGATGAGGTACATTCTGAGAATATACGTTTGGCGGACACCACTGTTTGGAAATGAATCTTGGAAGGAGGGAAGAATAGGTTGAACGTCCCGTCGACATCGAGGTCAGTAGAGACGGAGCAGGAACTCGGATTACGTCAAGGACGGGGAAGAAAATCTGCCCTACCCTTTCAAAGGAACCATCCCGTGATTTGCCTGGAGCAATTTAGGGAAAGCACAGAAAACCTGAATTTGGATGGCTGGATGCGGGTTAGAACCGCCCCCCGCCCCGCCCCCCTCCCC
The DNA here is from genome assembly GCF_023864345.2 of Schistocerca serialis cubense. Taxonomy (NCBI): domain Eukaryota; kingdom Metazoa; phylum Arthropoda; class Insecta; order Orthoptera; family Acrididae; genus Schistocerca; species Schistocerca serialis. The sequence goes on from NC_064643.1 coordinate 140,269,555, forward strand.
CCTCACCATACCCCTTCCACCGCACCAATGCGAGTTCAGTGGTGATAACCACTGTGCCACCTTTCTCGGTAAGAGAATTATGGACCGTCAGAAACCTGCGAAAATTAGATGAACTGGAAAGATGAGAAGTGAGGAGCTTTTCTGGGCAGAATCGGCGAGGATAGAAACATGTGGAAAAGAATGACAAAAAGGAATAAATGACAGAAACTGCGTTTTGACGGGGCCCGCATCTCGTAGTCGTGCGGTAGCGTTCTCGCTTCTCACGCCCGGGTTCCCGGGTTCGATTCCCGGCGGGGTCAGGGATTTTCTCTACCTCGTGATGGCTGAGTGTTGTGTGCTGTCCTTAGGTTAGTTAGGTTTACGTAGTTCTAAGTTCTAGGGGACTTATGACCACAGCAGTTGAGTCCCATAGTGCTCAGAGCCATTTGAACCATTTTTTTGCGTTTTGACTCCAGGGAATAGCTTCAATAGTAACAGTGAGAGAGAGAGGAAGAGAAACGTCCAGCGGAAGATCAAGAGCGACATATATCGAAGATATAGCTGAGGACGTTCGATGCAAGAGCTACTCTGAAATGAAGAGGTTGGCACACTAAAATAAATCTTGCTGGACCGCATGAAGTCAGGCAAATGACTGATGATAAAAATTTAATAAACAGATCACTGCAACAATTACACCGTCTTTGCTACGCGGGATTAGTCGAGCGGTCTAATGCACTGTGCACTGTGCGACTGGTCCCGGCGGAGGTTCGAGTCCTCCCTCGGGCATGGGTGTGTGTGTTTGTCCTTAGGATAATTTAGGTTAAGTAGTGTGTAATCTTAGGGATTAATGACCTTAGCAGTTAAGTCCCATAAGATTTCACACACACACACACACACACACACACACACACACACACACACACACACATTACACCGTCCTTCCTATCTACTTTGTTATTTTTGATGTGCAATATGACGTTACCCATCTCGTCGTGCGCTGGTGGAACTCAGTCGTGGTTTGAAATGGATCTGCCAAGTTGCTGTTTTTCTGTAGGTGACCAACAGTCACGTAGTTTCACGACGTATTGCCTCGAGATGTTGCAGTGAGCTTTTGTGTTGGTTTCTAGAGTTCCAGCTGAGCGATGGAAACAAAGAAACGGGTTTTTTACAGTTTTCTAGTTTTTCCGTAATAGTTGCGCAAATTTCAAGTGTTACTCTGTTTGAAGTCATCATTATTATTATTAATTTCCTTCAGTTTCCTGCAATTCTGAACAGCTTAGCGAGATTAATTTATCTAATTGTTTGACATATTTTTATATTTTAAGTAATTATGGGAATTTTCAGGATTTTTGTGAAAATTCCAAACTGTCCGTGTCGGATGCCTAATTTCATAGCTCTGTCGGATCCACCATCCGTGTGTACGTTTTCTTATATGTGTGCAGAAATCACTTACTGGTTCCTGAATGGTCTCTATACGTACATCATGTGGCTGTGTGTTTCACTATAGTGACTAAATGTTTGTTTAAGTATTACAGATTGATGAGTGATTCTTTAGCTTTCTAATATTCTTTTCCCATTTCATTTGTGGAGAATGGTAGACGGCATTCGTGCAACCCTAGTGTCTTTGCACATTAATCACTTTGCGAGCTGGCATTTATCCGTCTAGTACTGGTGATTTTATTTTGGTCATTTTTCGAAGGTGGTCCTTAGAATGTGTCAGCCATTATGCATGCATTCGTTACGTATCATTAATAACGCCCTGAGAAATTCCCAGTAATGTGTCTGTATTCCTGTTTTTTGTCGTATTACTAACTGATATCTCCCATATAACCATAATATGCCTACATCTACATCTATACTCTGCAAACCACCGTCAGGTACATGTTAGAGGGTACGTCAATTCTACCAGTTATACGTATTAGGGTTTCTTCCTGTTCCATTGACGTATGGAGAGAGGGAAGAATGAGTGTACGTACATAATTAATCTATATTCCCGTTCTTGAAAATTTGTTAATAGACTTTCTCGGTTTAGTTTACAACTATCTTCAAGATTCTTCCATTTCAGTTCCTTCAGTATTTTTCCCATGGATTAAACAAACCTTTGTCCATTCGTACTACCCCTCTCTGGCACGTTCACTATCCCCTGTAAGCCCTACCTGGTACGGGTCCCACACACTTGAGCAATATTCTAAGATGGGTCGCACTAGTGACTCGTAAGCAGTCTCCTTTGTAGACCAATTGCACCACCCTAGTATTCTACCTGACCCCGCCGGCAATCGAACCCGGGACCCCGTGCGCGGGAAGCGAGTACGCTACCGCAAAACCACGAACTTCGGACAACAGAGTGTTACTCCCACGCATTTGTGTGAGTTGACCTCATTGATGTTATAGTCATAACTACTACGTTTTTTAGTTTTGTGAAATTCACAGTTTTACATTTTATGAACATGTAAAGCAAGTTACCAATCTTCGCACCACTTTGAAATCTTATCAATATTTCAGATGGGACTTCTTTACAGATAACTGAATCATCTGCAAAAACCTTGTTGTTCCTATTAATATTGTCTACAAGGTCATTAATATACAACATGAACTGAATGGGTCCCAACACACTTACCTGGGATACATTCGAAGTTACTTCTGCATCTGGCGATGACTCTGCACCCTGAAAATATGCTGTGTCCTACCTACCAAAAAGCCCTGAAACCAGTCAAAAATTTCAGTTGATGTCTCATATGATCGAAGTTTTGACGCCGGCCGAAGTGGCCGTGCGGTTAAAGGCGCTGCAGTCTGGAACCGCAAAACCGCTACGGTCGCAGATTCTAATCCTGTCTCGGGCATGGATGTTTGTGATGTCCTTAGGTTAGTTAGGTTTAACTAGTTCTAAGTTCTAGGGGACTAATGACCTCATCACTTGAGTCCCATAGTGCTCAGAGCCATTTTTTTAAGTTTTGACAGTAAGCGTAGATGTGGTACTGAGTCAAAAGATTTTTGGAAATCAAGAAATACTGCATCTACCTGACTGCATTGATCCAAAGCTTTCAGTATGTCACGTAAGAAAAGTGCAAGTTGGGATTCACATGCTTGATGTTTCCGGAATCCATGCTGGTTGGCGTTGATGGATCATTGACCGTGTCAGTTTGAGCTGTGACAAGAAGTTCGAAACTGTGATTATGTCAGGTTCACTGTTCACTGCAGAATGTGGTTTCAGAAGCGTATAGGCTTTGTTGGCGGATTTAACGGCAACATAAGGGAGGCGTGGAGGCGTTCTGAGGAACATACTAAGTCTATTAATGCGCAGAGGATACAAAAAGAACGGATAGTCAAAGATATGTAAATACCTATTTGTGAGTTTAAGTGCAGCTTTTTCTATCCACATACGACATCCACCAGAATCAAAGTTACGAGAACTGCGGGAACGTTTATCTTGTTCTGTAAGTCTAAGAATTTCTTATTGGTATGAAGGAAGTATACTGACGAATGTCTATTATCACCTCGTGTAGGTTACATAATCTCGGTCAAGTGACTCGTTTCCCAGCATATATGTTTAATTATTGCTGCATACAGGTTTTGTACAATGATTTTTTTTAATTTGATGCGATCGTTTATGAAGCAATTAAAATTCTTCAACAAATTTTAAACCAAGATGTCGCTATATATATCACATCGGCCAATAATTTGTGAGCGAATTCGTGGAGACGAGAGAGTCACAGAATGATAACCAAACCGAAAAACAAGTCATTTAGAGATTTAACCGGAGAAAGTATGCGCCTATACCGACTAACCGTCAGCAACACTGAAGCGCTGTTCAAATGTGAAAAAACTGCGTTAGCCAGCGATTCGTGACCTAATGCATTTGTGCTGTCTAACAGTGACAACTTACTGCCCAACTAATACGATTTACTCGTTACACAAAATTTCTGTTTGTTGAGCTTTTCAGGCCTCAATATAACTGGTGAAAATATGAAAGAAGTGATAGGGCAGCGGTGGCGCTGGATTCGTGTGTATGGGTATAGCAAAGAGCAGCTCAGACCAAAGCGTCAGTTAGTTGAAGTGAACAAAGAGTGACGTCACACATACTTAAATTTTAAACATGCTAAAATATTTTTTGTTTTGTCTGACCTTGTTTATCCCCATCATCGGTTATCCAATTATCAACTAAAAATGTCAGTTACATGAACATTTCGTTACGTTTCAGAAACGTGACAGATTCTAATACATATTTGCAGTAGTTTTTGACGTTGTTTGGAATGCACTATTTAAGTTCAGAGTTATCCGATATTTGTTTTGGTACTGAGGGGCAAATGTAACCGATTGCGTCTGTCAGCGTGTGAGTACGAGTGCCGGTCCGTTGTGCAGTTTTGACTTTTGACAATTGTTCAGTTTGTGTGTGTGTGGGTGGGTGTGTGCGTATGTCAGTTATGAAGTCACCACCTTGACTGTACTGATAAGAGCATCCAGAGGACAGCACGTACTGCAGAGCTGATACTAGTCGTGCTGCAGTCAAGTTGAAGCCTTACGTGGTTCTTTTAGTACTGAAGATGCCGTAGTTTTAGTGAAAGTTTAGTTTTCAAAACTCAGAATATATCCACGATTTAACAACGATTTTGTAACGAACATTGTGCCTATAGATGTAGTTGCATTATATTGCCTGAGATACCTCACATTCTTTGGTCTCTTTCTTCCAAATCTGAAGACGTTCCTTACGTGATGTTTAACGACAGTCCTACAGTGATAATGTTAGTGACAAATGACATGACTTCTGCGAATTACTAAAAGAACGTCTATGTAAATGTACGAACAGTGACTACTAACGAATCACTGGGATTATAAAATACCTTTCGAAGATCTCAGAAATGTCTTGCACACTGTGATCCAGAACAAAAAATTGAAATTATAAAAATACGGTGGCTATAGAGAAGAAAGGATAATAATCTAGAGACATAAAAATGATTAAAGAGCTGTACTAAGAGCAATAATGATGGTAATGATAAATAGTAGAAGAAAAGGAAGAGTTCTTAAAGACTAACTTCAGATAAGGATGTAATTTATTCCCATTTTGCGTAACATGCAACGAATGAGTGAAAAGAATGCTGTGCCTGTATGAGAAAATTACAAATGTCTGGGGTTGCAAATGACACAGGTGTGAGAGCCCAATGAAAGATACCTCCGAGGAAGTTTAGTTGATAAACAGGTTCAGTACTAAGAGACGGATACAAAATGTAAAATTAGATGGAAACAGAAGTGTGATCCAAGGAATCAGAAAAGTAAATATTAAAATTAGAAGAAATAAGATAAAACGTACAGGAGAATATAAATATTTAGGTCGTGCGAAGAGGACTGAATGTGGCAGGAACGGAAGAGACATAGGACAAATAATTTTAGAAGAAACAAGAATAATAGCAAATACTAAAGCTATGAAGAAACAGTTCAAAAGATGTAGTTGGACAATAACACTTCATGTATATGAAGCGTACACCAAAAGCAATATGAAGTGAAATTCATGAAGCGTCTGAGGCATGGTCTATGTTCCACCGAACATCCCGGAATCTGTTTAATTCCTTACCTGCATCATCATTACTCTTGAAATATTATACATATTATGAAATGGAATGTTGATACCTGATGAATAACAATTTTATCTATCAACAGAGGAACACTGATATTACTGAGAACAATACCGACGTGTGAATGGCCGGCGTCATGTTTTGACAGTTAATACTGAACAGAAATTAAAAATGATTGATACATAATTGGAAGGACCTACCGTACATACAAAGAAGTTTCTTATAACCGCACAGTAGTAATGTATGTATAGGAAAACATAATGAGCACAGGAAACGCATTTTGCTGTACGTACGAGTAGATGCCATAATTTTGTAAAAACTGCAGAAGAGAAATACGCTAACTGCTTGAAAACACTGGAGTATCGTGACGTAGTACGAAGCTGCATAGATGACGACGCCCTGAGATTACTAACGACTTATCTTACGTGAGTTTTCACAGAGGCTCCAAATAGTTGGCTGTTGTTGTTGTTGATGTTGTTGTCTTCAGTACAAAGACTGGTTTGATGCAGCTCTTCATGTTACTTTGCCCTGTGCAGGGCTCTTTATCTCCGAGTAACTACTGCATCCTACATCCCTCTAAATCTGCTTACTGTTTCCATCTCTTAGTATCCCTCTCCGATTTTTACCCCACACGCTTACCTCCAGTACTACGGTGCTAACCCTTTGAGGCCTCATAATGTGTCCTACCAACCGATCCCTTCTTTTAGTCAGACTTCACCACAAATTTCTCTTCTCCTCCGTTCTATTCAGTACCTCCACATCTAATCTTCAGCATTCATCTGCAACACTATATTTCAAAAGCTTATGTTCTCTTCTTGTCTAAACTGTTTACCATCTATGTTTCGCTTCCATACATAGCTAAACTCCATACAAATACTTTCAGAAAGGACTTCCTGACACTTACATCTATACTCAACAAATTTCACTTCTCCAGAAACGATTTTCTTAACATTTTCAGTCTACATTTCATATCCACCCTACTTCCACCATCATCAGTTATTTTGCTTCCCAAATAGCAAAACTCATGTGCTAATTTAAGTGTCTCATTTCCTAATCTAATTCCCTCAGCGTCACCTGATTTAAGTCAACTACACTCCATTATCTTCGTTTCTCTTTTGTTGATGTTCATCTGATATCCTACTTTCAAGATACTGTCCATTCCGTTCAACTGCATTCGCAAGTCCTTTGCTGTCCCTGACACAGTTACAACTTCCAAGTTTTTATTTCTTCTTTCTGGACGTTAATTTCTGCTCATAATTTTTCTTTCGTTTCTTTTTCTGCTCGCTCAATATACAGATTGAAAATAGTTGGCTAATGAAGCAGAACTATGGTAAACCTCAAATGAAAGAGTGAAAAACATAATGCGACGTTCATTACGACTGGAAGCTGTAAACACGTCATTCTGTCTACCACAGTAATGTAAGATACTGTTTCTGATCGAAAGTATTCTGACACTCCCGTGTAAAGCGGAACTGACAACTAGATGTTACGGGAGGCAATCTCTCCAGTATTAAAGGAGGCGGGAGTAATGTGTTAACAGTAGTGAAGCAGTGACAGCAGAATGGATCGATCAGACCTCCACCAGACTTCGAACGTGGGCTAGTTGTTGGACGTCACCTGATTAACAGACCCAACACGGACATTTAAACTCCTCTAAAGCTACCCCATATCAACCGTCGGTCATGTGACTGTAATGGGAAACGTGAAGGAACAACCACATATAAACCAAGACCAATGACCCTGCCTAACCAATTAAAAGGAATGTGCCTTAAATTTCTGAAGCGAATGGTAAGTGACACTTGAGTTGGAGTAAATGACAGTGCTACAGAACAATCGATGCCAGGAAACGACTGATTTCGAGTGATGAATCGCGCTGTACCTTGTGCCAGTCTTATGGAAGGATTGGGTTTGGCCATTGCCTGGAGGACATCAAGTGTCATCACGTGTCCTGCTAATAGTGAAGTACGAAGAGTGGTGTTACTGTATGGCAGTATTTATCGTGGTTAATAAATCGCTAAATGTGGCATGATACGAACACATTTTACACCGTTAAGCACTGCAAACAGTAGAGGAACAATTCGGGTACGAATGTTGCTTTTGTTAACATGACAGTGCACCCTTTTATGAAGTCGCATTTGTGAGGCAGCGGATTGTGGACAACGACATTGTCGAAATGGATGGGTTGATTCAGAATGTCCAGACATCAAGGCACCTCTTCGAAAGTGTATCTAGCAGAGTTCAAGGTGACATAAAGTGCAAGGATGGACACACACCATATTAGTGTCCACTTATAGACGTCCGGATATTTTTGATCAAATAGTGTATTCGTTTCACATTTTAGGGTGAAGACAGGTTATCACATACTGGAAGCTTTGGAAGAGGAGATAGTCGAATGTGCAGTGCTACTTCAAATTTTACTGGACCCTAGACTTTTGCCGCCAACGCGCTTTCCAACTAACGAAATATCTTATTCTTCTTTCTTAGATTAAACTGGCCAACAATGAAAATGGGTCGGACCCAAAAATAGCTTATGTATTTCCAACTGCCGAATGCACAAATAACCATAGAAATGACCGATTAGCTCTTGTTTTAGCGAAAAAGTAATAAGTAATTTTTTTACAGTCTACATTTTCTGTTTGGGGCGAATTTTATTTCCGAAACTGCACACCTGGCAATTGACAAAACACGATGTTATTCAGCTGTGTGTAGGATACGAACATTTACATTGTTGCTGTGAGTGTAAGTTTAATACTGTTTCACTTGTTATTAGTGCAGAACTTCTGTTGTTTTAAGTCTTTTAAGGAAGCGACATTATTAAAATGCCGTGAAACTGTCTAAATCCAATGAATAAATTTTGTTACATTTGCGGCGAATTAACATTTTCATCACAGAAACGAAATCTGAGGACTGCAAATTCGCATTATTTTGGTATGACGGTAGGGGACCAGGATAAGTCGTGGTGTCCACATATATGTTTAAGATCTTGTTTTCTACTACACTACGAGAAGCACTGAAAAATAAAAAGTCATTTAGACTTTTGCTGTACAAATGGTTTGGCGAAAGCCTAGAAGCCATATAGATGACTGTTATTTCTGACTGATTCCAACTGTAGAGGCCCGATTTTCAATGAAAGAACGAAGACCAACTCAGTATTCGAATCTTCCATCTGCTATTCGACCTATTCCATAATCAGATTACTTATCAGCTCCTGTTCCACCCGAAAACTTTGAGAGGGAAATAGAAGATAGAAACGGTTTCTACGAATTTTTGAGGGGAAAGAAAAGAAAGCTTCGGAAGCCTTCAAGGGAGTTATTCATGCATATTTAGCACACAAAGGGGACGATAACTGTTCTTAGTTGGTGGCAATAGTCCTACACAAACACCATCAACTCGGATGCTACCTGTCACTTAACGTACATGGAAGAAGAACCCAAGGAGCTTTACTCATCCCATTACCATGAGTTTGAGGAAAAAGAAACTAAACGACATCGGCCGATTCAGTTGGAATTGAGAGATCTCATTCTAGATCTTGGTTTGTCAAAGGACAAAGCAGAACTTTAAGTCAAGACCTCAGCAATGGAATCTTCTCCAATATGATATCAAGGTCTTACATTACAGAAAACGTCAGCAATATCTGCTGCCTTATTTTGAGAAGAAAAATAATCTTGTTGTTTGCTGCGTTACTAATGGTTTGATAAAATATTTCAGCATGCAATATGATTATATGGAATGGAGGCTATTCATACCCCCATCCAAGCTAAGACTGAAAGCTGTATTACATCACAACGACAAACGTCTTGCTTCCTGTTGATCATGCATTTCACGTGAAGAAGACTTATGCAAAAACGAAAGCTCTCCTCAACTCAGTCAAATATGCTGAACACACGTGGAAAATATCTATCGATCTAAACGTTATCGCTGTTCTCTATCCACGCACATTGGCCTGCAGAAAATCTTAACCCTAGCGAGAAAAATGTCATTGCTAAGCTTCTTATGTACACAAAAGATGTTACTTTTCCACCCCTATATTTCATTAAAAAATTTGTCAACGTAATGAACCTTGCATTAAGTAAAGTCTTGTAAAGGATCCTGCGTTTCCTCGAATTTTTGAGGGAAAGAAATGGACGCTTCAGAAGCCTTTAAGGAAGATATTCATGGATATTTAGCACACAAAATAGACGATAACTATTCTTAGTTGGTGGCTGTACTCCTGCAAAAATACCATCAACTCGGATGATACCTGTCCCTTAAGGTACGTTTTCTCCACTCCCACGTAAACATTTCCCCTCTTTTTGTGGTACTGTCAGTGATGAACAAGGAGAAAAGCTTCATCCCAAAATTACTGTCATCCAACAGAGATATCAAGGCCATTTGAAAGAAACAATGCCTACACATACTATTGGTCTCTGTATAGGGACTCTCTACAAATCACTTACAAGAGGAAATCCAAAAGACAACGAGCTCATGAAGCGACCACATGAATCTCTTTAGATACAATCACGTGCCAGGGGTTTTTCCATTAGTTTAGAAAATTTGGAATGTAAGACGCGTGAAAAGAAATTCAAGCGGACTTTCAATGCTGTTGACGTAGATAATTGAAATATATCGTTTTTTCTTAAACAGCTAAAATAAAATATTTCCACCTAATGCAAGTCACGGAAACTAGAACCAATAAAAGTTTTCTTTTTCATTTTCAGTCCAAAATTGGTGAGATTTGACTCATGAAGGGAAGGAAACATTCAAAAATTCTTTTTTGTTGAATAGTAGCTTTGTTAATATTAAAAAAATACGAAAGTATCACCTCAATAGTAAAGTAGGCTACTATTAAATTTTTTTTTCTCATTTTAAGCTTCCACTGATTAACTGCTACAGTGATTAATATACGTACAACTTACTCTTCAGTCCAGTGTAGTACATATGACCTGATATGAGGTGAACGATCCTGCAGCGGTTATGAGAATGATGATTTTCTATTGCTCTAAATGAATTACACATAGTTAGATAATTTCAGTCATATATCTGTGCGTGTTTGTTACCGTATACGGCAATTTCTTAGAGTTATCTCACCAATGTATATAACGAATCTTGGGCATCTACACTTGGTCCTTACCGTTCTCAGTCATGTGAGAAAAAATATTGACTGTAGAATACAGACAGTCGACTGCCCAAGAATGTGTATACTCATCTCCTGCTCAACATTTTTCTACTAGCTTCTAAGGGAGACTTTGTCTTTCTTCAGAGCATTTGATGAACGTTGTTTCAATGTTTGTAGCGCATTAAGTATCATTGAGACATTTAGGGAAACTGACACTATTATCATGAAATGTATCTTTTTTTGTTGTTTAAAAGAAGGGCAGTGGTAACACTGTGGATCTGATTGAGTGAAATCACTGTTCGTATAAATATTAACTTACCTTAAGGATCACTGCTTGGTCCCAGTTTGTTGGATCAGCTAAGCATGGGATACGGACTGCTGCGTCAAGTAAGTTTTAAAGAAAACACGAGGATCAGTTAGGATTCTGAAACTGCATATTAGTTTATGATCTTCGTCCATGGACAAAAGGAATACAAGGGAGTTAGGACTAGACCACTATAAAGTATTTGATATTTCCTTCTTTTTTTTTTTTTGTAAAACAAATCTTTAATACACATGTTTGAAAATCATTTACAATATACCTTCTTTGTTAATCTGTGGAAGAATACATCATGCCCAGACATTTCTTTCATATTTCATGTTACACATTATGGAGTTTAAGATGTTAGTGTTGGAAATGATTTTCCAGTATGAAGCACATGTCTTGTACTGAGAACGAAATGCAAGAGGAATACAAAATGTAATGTTCTGTCCATTAAATCCGAGATCCTGCAATCGGTACTCAATGGCGAACCAGAACCTTTAAATCACGAATAATTTAATAATAACGTCAACGATTCCTGAAGTGTATTTTCCATTACATACCAGGTTTTACAGTTAGCACTCAGTGCCGAACTAGGACCGTTAAATCACAAACAATTTTGTAACGACCTCAATGATTCCTCTAGCGTTGTGCCAGTACAAAAAGCAATGCCTGTTTCAAAAACGTGAAATACATTAGCACACTCCTTGTTTATAAAATGCTTCCTCAGTATCAAACATTACATAACACAAATTCGGCCGAGTTTTCTGATTTTCGTTATTTACTTTCTTCAAAATAAGGTGTACTCATCTCTCTCCGACTAGAAACATTGAGCTAGAATAAGTAACATATAGCAGAGAGGCATTATACATCTTCAAGAATTAACAATGAGCTCAAAACTATTTAATCTCTACAAGGTTACGGTAAAACTGTCGTACAAGTTAACTTTTCACTATACTTCATACAGATGAAACTTATTAAATATAAACTCATGTTTTTATTGTTATCCTGATACACAACAGTTTTTATTTTTTATCTTGATACACAACAGTTTTTATAGTTTTTCTTCAGCCGTTTTTATAGCATTGCTTCTTTTCCTCTAAAAGGCATAGAAGACGAGTTGTAGGCCTCTGTCACTTTGTTTAGTGTGGGGAGATGGCGTATAGGTTTGTTAAAACTTGTTAAGCGTCATGTCAAACTAGCACTCCACACAAGCGAACTACATGGTGAACTATTTCAGTTTCGAAAATAAAAAAATAAAGGTATGTCATATTTACTGAATTAACTCAGGATACAATGGACAATTTAAATGAGGGCGACAAAGCTACTTTACAACTTCACAACGCAATACTCTAACCTCCACTCTAATTAGAACGAAGTGTGCCTCACTGATACGACAGTAGAGAAATCATAAACCGCGTCTGGAATAATAATGTCGTAAGAGAAACAAATGAAGTCTGAAAACACGTGTACTGAAACCACATCGGACGTAAAAGTACGAAGCCCTCCGGGACACAATTTGGCAGAAAATCACCCTTTCGAGTATGGGACAAGAAGTTTAATGGAGATAGGTAGTGACGCTTTAATGATCTTAAGGCCCGGTGTAGAGCAAACGACGAAGACACCGAATGTGTTCCTGTGGCTTTCTTCCCATTACGACAGAAGCCTGTGCGAAAAAGTTCAGGTTACCTTAAGCAGGTGACATTTCACTATGAATCATGTCGCCATGTGTAGTAGACAATAAACGTAACACCCATCATATATCTTCGATGTGTAGGACATAAATCAACAACTTTCTGTGTTGATGGAGGTATGTTCAATGGAGTGTTTTATAGTGGTACAATGCAGATGTGGTAACACGTCAATCAAAAGAGGTTCAGATTCTGACATGAAACTGAAGGATGGTAAACTTAGTCATTACATCGTATCAGTCGCATTCCATTCTTCCTGATCGATTAACAGTGGTGGAATTGCGTTGCGAAGTTGTAAAATGAATTTAGAACCTCGAATATTTTGTTGTGTTTTCAGTAGAATTTTTTTTTCTTTCGGAAGTGCAGAACGAATTAATTTTGTTTGACATCTCCCCACACTTTGCTAATATTTAGGAATAGTACCTGAAATTACGATGGGCCTCTCAAAGCCCCCTCTACATCTTTGGTAGTGTTTATTCGAGAACTTACCCTGTAACGTGGTAACTAAGTCAGCCGCTTGATGCAGATAGGTATCGACAGGTGATTCCCGGGTCCGTTGCAGCAACAGCCCAAGTTTTCCCCGATGCAGCTCGCATGTATAGCTCTATTAAAATCTGTCCGAAAACATAACAAAAAAGAAATGAACAATTCAAGACTTAACAATATAACCATATCTGGGTCCATTTCCTTCCTTCGCTCCCTACAACTTTTTGTAAACATCTGTGACAATAGAAACGTTATATATCTTTTTTTTTCTTTTTCTCTCTCTCTCTCGCAAGCACACGAATATTGTCGATCCACAGGTAGAGAGTGACTGCAGGCCTCCCGGGGGGAGGTGAGGCGCCGTCGATGACGTCGTCGCCGCCGCCGCCGCTGCCGCAGCCGCCGCGCTGGCATCGCCTGAAGACCGCAGCAGCCGGCGGTTCCCCGTCCGCCCGGACCGCTCTCAACCTGCAACCACAAGTAGAGCGCTGCTCAACGAGGAAGAGAGCCTCCGTAATTAATCGCGGCGATTAATTCAACTAGCGGCATCAGCCTGCCGCCGGCGTGGGCAGGCCAGCCGGTGTAATTGGAGAGCTGAGGGCCAAATTATTGGCGGGTCACCAGTCTGCCTGCAAGCGAGCAGCCCGTTGATGCACCGCTGGACGCATAATGCTGGACCGCAGGCACTGCGGACAGGTACATGAGGATGTAACTGATGCAGCTAACCCTACAGGCGAATGGAAAATTCTCTCGCTCCCAGCACACCCTACGATTGCTTGGATTCACCAAGATGGAAAACTTTCGTCAGTTTCCTCACGGTAGGTTTTACTCGCTTCGAACTTGTAAAACAAAACAGGAAAAGAAAAGACGAGAAGTAGAGCCACAACACTGCGAACTTGTTATACGAATACGTGGCGTCGGACATGTCCGAAAGAACAGGCACCATACATTGATATAATTGATTCGCTTCGATGGGCAATGAATCAACAACCCTCAGTGCGGATCCACATTTACGAGTCGACTTCCCGCGTGAATCTAAAAATTTGCCAGCATGAGGACATGGAAGGGGGCTGCGGACAGGTGACGCTAGGTGAGAATGTGAATCGGCCGGGGACCATAAGGTGATTTTGTGTGATGTTAACCATCTCCAGCGAAACGGCTATCGTGTCGCTATTGGACACGTCCGTGTAACACAGGACTTCATTATGGAACACATTACTGGGGTTACCCAGAAAGTAATGTACCGCATTTTTTTTTCTCAGCCGGAAACAATGCTACGAATGCTAAACGTTGTGTGTGTATTATTTGAAGCCTCCTGAGCAAGCCTGCCAAGTTTCACTTCCGACAGATAGCGTAGCTGCAGGACAGTTTCAAAACGGCGTCTGTAAGTGATGTACGTTACAAGTAACGTGCCGTCATTGAATTTCTCAGTGCAGAAAATAAAACTGTGGGGAATATTCACAAACATTTGTGCAAAGTGTATGGAGCATCTGTTGCCGACAGAAGTACAATTAGTCGCTGGGCATAGAGAGTGAGATCATCAGAAGGATTTTCGGTGGAGCTCTACGATTTGCAGCAGTCGGGGAGACTTCTGACTTCCACGAATGGCATCCTTTAATGGCCCAAACAAGTGGGAGACGTTTTTACCCGACAGGTCAGCCGAGAGCTGCATCCTGGACTCGGGTAGACGAGCCGGCCCCGGATCGAATCCGCCCGGCGGATTAACGACGAGGGCCGGTGTGCCGGCCAGCCTGGATGTGGTTTTTAGGCGGTTCTTCACATCCCCTAGGTGAATACTGGGCTGGTCCCCACGTCCCGCCTCAGTTACACGGCTCGCAGACATCTGAACATTTTCGCACTATTACATGGATTATACTACTCGCCGACAGTTGGGGTACACTAATTCCTTCCGGGGGGTACGGGGTAGCGGCAGGAAGGCCATCCGGCCACCCCTTAAACTAACATTGCCACATCCGATTAACCATGCCGACCCCGCGTCTCCGTGGGCAAAAAGGCGGAAGCAAAGGAAAGAAAGAAAGAAAGAAAAGAATTCGTGGAAGACGTTTTGAGGACCATGAGGAGTATTCACGCAGTGAAGCAATGGCTCCGACAGTAATACAAGGATTGGTATCGACAGGGCAACATCGCTCTTGTTTCGCGCTGGAGGAAGGCCATAGAACGGAATGCAGATGACAATTTACACTGATTTTCACGGTTACTAAGATGTTTAGTATTAGAAGCTTTGGCCCAGGGGAAGAGGTGGAGCCTACATCTGCGAACACATGAGACTACTGTACCGCAACATCGCTTTTCTTCGCGTACGTGGCACCTTTTACACTGACCGGCAGTCATCCAACTTGTAAGTCTGTTCCATCTATAGTGCCTCCATATGGATGAACATTTTAAATAACGTAAAATGTTAAACGCATCACAGAGAAGAATATTGCGGGTGACACCTGATTATTATTTTTAATATACGTTACGCTGAAAATGTGATAAACATCGCCTACGTGAGAATAATCGTAAAGAAATTTCAGTTATCTAGGCAAAGAATAGAAAACATGCCGTAATGTCTACGAATACTACATTATGTAATAAACACTGAGATCTTCATCTTGAAATGATAAACAAGATCAAACATTAAAGAACTTCGTCTCTGGATGTAGCCGAAGGTAGACGCTTATTATTTACGTTGTTGTATACAGGCCTTTTCTGTGGGAAAGAAGAATAATATGTGTATTAGGCATCGCTTTTGTGGTTATTTACGAAATAATGGCACCCTCCATGTCAAATAATAAAGTAATCTCAGATTTTACTTAAAGTGCCAGCTTCGAGAAATAACATCGCTGGCGGCCAACAATTCGCCGCCATTACGCGGCAGATTCAGATTTCTCTAAATTGTGAGATCGGTGTGCAGTTACACGTAATTTAAGTCATACAGTCTGATTTTCAGCATACTAGTAAATGACAGTAACATAAATGTAAGTCAGACTTCACTTTCTTAATGAGTAGTGATGGAAATGTTTCCACTAAGGTTAACATTATTTGAGGCCCTAAAGCATTAAAAATAAGATGGCAAAAATTTACATTCAAACTGCTTCAGATTTCAATGCCTGGCCAACAAAAAGCGTGAGCGAACGAACCGTTCCAAGAAACGTCGTAGACATTGCCATCCGGAGCCGAAGGCCCAATCGTTTACTCTTCATAAGTGCACGTCACAAAGCTTTACTCCTCGCCTGGGCCCATCAATACCGCCATAGGATTGTTCATGACTGGAAACATGTTGCCTGGTCGGACGAGTCTCGTTTCAAATTGCATCGAGCTGATGGATGTGGACCAGTATGGAGACAACATCATGAATCCGTGGAGGCTGCATGTCAGCAGGCGACTGTTCAAGCTGTGGAGACTCTGTAATGGTGTTTGGAATGTGCAGTTGGAGTGATAAGGGATCTCTGATACGTATAGATACTCTGACACGAGACACGTACGTAAGCATTCTGTCTGATCACCTTCATCCATTGTGCAGCAGGCGTCTGTGGCCGAGCGGTTCTAGGCGCTCCAGTACGGAACTGCGCTGCTGCTACGGTTGCAGGTTCGAATCCTGCCTCGGGCATGGATATGTTTGATGACCTTAGGTTAGTTAGGTTTATGTAGTTCTAAGTCTAGGGGACTGATGACGTCAGATTTTAAGTTCAAAAGGTTCAAATGGCTCTGAGCACTATGGGACTTAACTTCTGTGGTCATCAGTCCCCTAGGACGTAGAACTACTTAAACCTAACTAACCTAAGGACATCACACACATCCATGCCCGAGTCAGGATTCTCACCTGCAACCGTAGCGGTCGCGCGGTTCCAGACTGTAGCGCCTAGAACCGTTCGGCCCAAAGGATGTTAAGTCCCACAGTGTTCAGAGCCATTTGAACCAATTGTGCATTCAGACAGACTTGAACAATTCGAGCAGGACAGTGCAACACCCCACACGTCCATAACTGCTACAGAGTGGCTCCAGGAACACTCTCTGAGTTTAAACACTTTCACTGCCACCAAACTACCTTGACATGAACACTATTGAGCATATCTGGGATGCCTTGCAACTTGCTGTTCAGAAGAGGTCTCCACCCTCCGTACTCTTACAGATTTATGGACAGCCGTGCAGCATTCATGGCGTCAGTTCCCTTCAGCACTACTTCAGACAATAGTCGAGTCAATGCCACGTCGTGTTCCTGCACTTCTGCGTGCTCGAGGGGGCCCTGGACGATGTTAGACTGAAGTACCAGATTCAAATGTTCGAATGTGAGTGAATTCCTAAGGGACCAAACTGCTGAGGCCATTGGTCCCTAGACTTACACACTACTTAAACTAACTTATGCTAAGAACAACACACACACCCATGCCCGATCGACGACTGGAACCTCCGGCGGGAGGGGCCGCGCAATCTGTGACATGGCGCCTCAAACCGCAAGGCCACTCCGCGCGGCTGTACCAGTTTCTTTGTCTCTTCAGCGTAAAACGAATTGTGAATCACTACAGAGTGAAATGCGTGTTTCGAGATAATTCACGTACTTGGCCCTGTTTCTTTCGGTTGAAGACAACATTCGAAAATCTGCAGTGATCTGCGGCATGGTTCTCGACTATGCGCAGCAAATCACATCTATATCTACATCTACATTTACGGAAGTCACCTTATAGTGTGCAGGGACTCCTAATTTGTGCACCACCCTCATTTCCCCTTTTCCATCTCCAGCTGCTAGTTGCGCATGGGAAGACCCATTGGTGGTAGGAATCCTTATGAGTCCTCACCCCTCTAAATCTACCTGCATGGCCTTTTCGTGAGATACGCGCTGGAGGAAGCAACATACTTTTGGACACTTGTAGGACGGTGCGTTTATGGAATAAGAGACTGCAATCCACCGCATGTTATACAGTTGAACCAGTCGTGCATGACATACTCATCGGTGACTATAAAGGCGGATGGTGTGCTTCAAAATAACTGTGAATCTTAACCAGAAAGAGAGTGGCAGGAATTTCTTTCTAGAAAAATATGGTCTTAATTGACTCCTCCAAGGTTAACACACTGGTTTCTCATTGGAGGACACCGAGACTCAGATTTACGTCTACCATCCAGCTGCAGGTTTTCCACGCTGTGCATAGATCGTTAGGACAAATGCAATTTCCTTTGAAGGTTAGTTTGTAAAAGCCACGGCTAAAGTGTTTCCCCAATCTCGACCGATTACAGCGTGTGCTCCGTCTCCTATGACCTCATTCGTCGACTGGGACACTAAACTCTAATCACCCTTGTATCTCAATCCATCGCAGGGTTTCTCGGGACTTTGTTACTTGCCGCATCGTTTCCACCTCTCACTGCAACGGTATATTAATCCACCTTTCGAAAGGCTATTGTATCTCCTTAGAAAACGTGACAATTTGTTGTAGTGTCTGTTACCTAACTAGTAAGCCGAAAACTGTTTGTAATTATTGATATACAACAGTCCCTTAGCTGCTTATTTAAACTGACGTGCTGAGCGCTGCGTAGTGAGGCAGTGTACTGAATTGACCATTGATGTTGTTCTATACTGTAAAACCTGAGCACAATTTTCAGCCTTTTCCTAATTTTTCCAGTCAAATGGTGTGCTGTTTGTTCAGTTGCTTCTCATACAAACTATACCAATATGAATAGGCGCACAAGGAAGTTTAAACATTTCTAACAAATATGGCACACACGACCTCTGTTAAGTTAATACGAAAGCGAGTCAAAAAGTGAGTTACACTTCCAAGATATGGCCATTTATTAAACCACATACACATACGCAACACGGCTATTGCAACATCTTTTTAAGTTCACTTTTCCACATAGTCTCCAAGAGACTGAAAACATTTCTCGGAACGGATAACCAACTTTTCACCCCCAGCAGTATATAACCGCGTGGATATAGTTGCTTTCATCTCCTGATCGTTCCGGAATCGTTATCCACCGAGACCCTCTTTCATCTTGCCGAACACATGATAATCGCATGGCGCTATGTCTGGACTGTATGAAGGATGTTGCCTTACCTTCCACTTGTATTGCTGCGTTCTGACATTTGGTGGGCCGAGAATGGTGTTACGCTACTGCGCAACGAAATCACACCGGCGCTCAATTTAACCCGGCGCTTTTCTTTAATTGACTTACGCAAACGGTGCAATGTTTGACAATAGGAAGCAGAGTTTATTGTCGTGTCTTTCGGCATTTATTCCACGTGCACCAAACCCTCCATGTCAAAGAACACTGTCGTCATCACCTTTCCCGCTGAAGGTTGGACCTTGGCTTTTTTTTTTTTTGTTGTGTTGGGGTGGTGTGCATCCATTCCATCTATGCTCTCTTTGTTTCGGGGTGAAGTGGTGGACCCACGTTTCATCATCTGTGACGACTCGTCGCAGAAACTCGTTGCCTTCGACAGAATTCGGTTCCAAAACATGCCAGTCACGGTTGGAATCGCTGTCCCTTGTGAACATCAGTGAGCAGTCGTGGGACTCATTTGGCACACATTGTACGATGTCCAAGGTGTTTGTTATCAATGGAGAATGTTCAGCGCCGGCCGGTGTGGCTGTGCGTTTCTAGGCGCTGCATTCTGGAATCGCGTGACCGCTACGGTCGCAGGTTCGAATCCTGCCTCGGGCATGGATGTGTGTGATGTCCTTAGGTTAGTTAGGTTTAAGTAGTTCTAAGTTCTAGGGGACTGATGACCACAGATGTTAAGTCCCATCGTGCTCAGAGCCATTTGAACCATTTTTGAAATGTTCAGCATACTGGCAGTTTCCTGCAGTGTTATGCGCCGATCCTCTTTAACGAACACATCCACACGGTCAACAGTTGCAAGGGTAGTGGACGTAGCGGGCCTTGTCTTCGCGATGTTCTTCAGAGAGATTCAGAGACATCCGTGTGTCCGTTGTGAAATTGCTTAGGCCACTTTGCAACGCCTGGGCGAGAAACTGTGTGCTCTCCATATGCAGCAGTGAATTCACGATGAATATCAGTACAAATGAGCCGTGTAGCCACTAGAAATCTCATCGTCGCACGCACCCCCTATATGGACTGAACGTCCAGTAGACGCGTCATCGAGCCTAGCCCGCTCTGCACAAACAGCACTACGAGATACCACATCACCTGTCCTATCGAACATGTCAGCAGCTACTGTCACGTGCTAGACGTTAGCCACGGACACAACACACAGCTTGCTTTCGCCGTAAGCTAGTTAAACCGTGGCGCGGCTGGCACCAGTGTTCTCGCACTCAAAATGGCAATTAAAATCGCTCAAAAGAGGAAAGGCCGCTGGACCTGATGGGATACCAGTTCGATTTTACACAGAGTACGCGAAGGAACTTGCCCCCCCCCCCCCCCCCTTCTTGCAGCGGTGTACCGTAGGTCTCTAGAAGAGAGTAGCGTTCCAAAGAATTGGAAAAAGGCACAGGTCATCCCCGTTTTCAAGAAGGGACGTCGAACAGATGTACAGAACTATAGACCGATAACGTCGATCAGTTGTAGAATTTTGGAACACGTATTATGTTCGAGTATAATGACTTTTCTGGAGACTAGAAATCTACTCTGTAGGAATCAGCATGGGTTTCGAAAAAGACGGTCGTGTTAAACCCAGCTCGCGCTATTCGTCCACGAGACTATTCCGAAGTAAGAGTGATTTCAGGTGTGCCGCAGGGGAGTGTCATAGGACCGTTGCTATTCACAATATACATAAATGACCTTGTGGATGACATCGGGAGTTCACTGAGGCTTTTTGCAGATGATGCTGTGGTGTATCGAGAGGTTGTAACAATGGAAAATTATACTGAAATGCAGGAGGATCTGCAGCGAATTGACGATGGTGCAGGGAATGGCAATTGAATCTCAATGTAGACAAGTGTAATGTGCTGCGAATACATAGAAAGATAGATCCCTTATCATTTAGCTACAAAATAGCAGGTCACCAACTGGAAGCAGTTAATTCCATAAATTATCTGGGAGTACGCATTAGGAGTGATATAAAATGGAATGATCATATAAAGTTGATCGTCGGTAAAGCAGATGCCAGACTGAGATTCATTGGAAGAATCCTAAGGAAATGCAATCCGAAAACAAAGGAAGTAGGTTACAGTACGCTTGTTCGCCCACTGCTTGAATACTGCTCAGCAGTGTGGGATCCGTACCAGATAGGGTTGATAGAATAGATAGATAAGATCCAACGGAGAGCAGCGCGCTTAGTTACAGGATCATTTAGTAATCGCGAAAGCGTTACCGAGAAGATAGATAAACTCCAGTGGAAGACTCTGCAGGACAACCGCTCAGTAGCTCGGTACGGGCTTTTGTTAAAATTTCGAGAACATACCTTCACCGAGGAGTCAAGCAGTATATTGCTCCCTCCTACGTATACCTCGCGAAGAGACCATGAGGATAAAATCAGGGAGATTAGAACCCACACAGAAGCATACCGACAATCTTTCTTTCCACGAACAATACGAGAGTGGAATAGAAGGGAGAACCGATAGAGGTACTCAAGGTACCCTCCGCCACACACCGTCAGGTGGCTTGCGGAGTATGGATGTAGATGTAGATGTAGATCGCTGCCATCGATAGGGTCACCGTCTTTGCCTTCCAAGATTCAGGCCGGTCGTCGGGTGGTTAACGGAGAGAGAACAGAGACAGCGGAGTGAATATTGGCAGGGTCGGAGGTGGCTTTCTGACGTTTACCGTGAGGCCTGTGGTACGACGCCTGTACGCTATGGGCAGGGTCAGCGAGAGATCCCGGCAGTGACTTGATGGGACCTCGGGTCTGGTATCGCGGTGGTGCACTGTGTTTTGGGGTTTTTCTGCTGCGAGGGCATTTATAGGTTCTTGTTACTGGCCATTGAAATTGAGATGTGTGTATGGCGTGACGGAGGAAATGTGTGATGCTCGCCGCTGTTGCATGTGAATACGCTTTGTCTGCCTTGTGTCTGTGCAGGAAATTATGTGAAATAAATAGCTGATACCACGGCGACGTCTTGCTCTCACGTGTTGTTGAATATATTTCGTAATTACTGAATGGTGAA
The DNA here is from genome assembly GCF_023864345.2 of Schistocerca serialis cubense. Lineage (NCBI taxonomy): Eukaryota > Metazoa > Arthropoda > Insecta > Orthoptera > Acrididae > Schistocerca > Schistocerca serialis. The sequence continues at coordinate 140,291,730 of NC_064643.1, forward strand.
GATGTGCCACGTGTAAAGCAAATGAAGCCATTTGCGCCATACTAAGGTACTGTTTTATTCTGCGTAAATCTGTCTCACTTATATGTGCATTTATACGCCCTTATTTAGTTGCAGAAGTTATAGAAGTGTGTAAACAGAGGGCCATGTAGAAAGAGATGTAAAGTTGAAACCCTTCCAATAAGTGAATACACTCGAACTCTGTGTTACTAAAGGTGCCTTTCGATACCAGCACCTACCTTGGGTAATAAGTGTTATTCAAAGGTTGTCATGGTACTGTAAGTAATTATTATACACAAAATTGTTTATTCTGATTGTAGTAAATTGGAGATGTAAGGTCGGTTGTGTGCCACTGTAAATTACTATTTTCTCCTCTGTGTGGCAGCCTAGCATTGTCAGTGGCTTCAATCATTATTCCTGTCATATTTAGTTTTGTATTCGCGGGTTTGCTTAAGCTCACACTGTCAATGGCTTCAGTCATTATTCCTGTCATATTTAGAGTTTTGTATTCGCGGGTTTGCTTAAGCTGACACTGTTGAGTTGTAAGACCTATAAACAGGCAAGTCAAACTGAGTATTCTATGAGCTCAAGACGATATTCTATTACGTGGTACCTTAGTTTGTTGTAGGTTAGAAGTATTTTACGTGTTATTAATATTCTGCCGTTTGCTTTGTCTAAAGAGGAGCTAGTTCTGTGAAGTAGACGTTTATATTTTATTAGCGTGTTACCCGTTGTGCCTTCTCGTGTTAATTGTCTTTAAGAAGCTACAAATGGCTCTGTGTATGTTGCAGGTAACTGAAACTGACGTGTTCACGGGTGTCGCGTGCTGACCGGGTTGGTAGTGGTCCTTTTTACTACGGCACATCCGACTATCCTCCTTCAGTACATTTGTCTCGCTTATATCGTTACAACGTTTGTCGAGTGGAATTAGGGCTTAGTGTAATCACCTTATATGTTGAAGTTAAGTATCTCTCTTGCTAGGGCGCTAACCTTCGTGGATATAGTCGTATTCTCATCTGTAAAGATTGATAGTGTTTTTCATTTGTTCTCGTCACATGTATGATTATTTATCTTGTTATATTTAATGTCAATAAAATGTAAGTGTTAGCGAGGTCCGAATTGAGACGTTGTATTCTCCTCTTGTGGAAACAAATTTAAGTGATTTTATTCCTTTTTAAGTAGCCTTTAGATGCTTACATTTTGCCTCCATGTTTTGTCTTTTTATGACTTCCACGTTAATTAAAATTACAGTAAATGTAAATTTGGCAACCGAGGGTTTCGCGTATCTATTACATGCTAAGTGCATCCTAAGTTAAGTGCAGGAACCGTACCACTAGTGTAGCTTACTTTTTGATTCGCCCTCTTAATTGATCATAGATGGACAGAAACGCTTTCATTTACGGGATAAACCTAGAGGGGAAAAAAAATAAGATGAAGATTTTATGTTGCATTGCCAGCTGTATCTCTAGGAAATGGTAGGCTGGGCAACACTTCCAATATAATTCACAAAATAATGTTTCTTAGTTAAATTATTTATGCGAGAAGTATGCTGGAAAGTGGTCTGGGAAAGACTACGAAATTCGTTCTCAGAAAATGGAAGCAGATTTAAAACTTAACCGGTACCAACGACAACAAATGCATCTCAAAATAGAGAAAGTGTAACACTATAACATCATTATTGATGCAGAGTGTCTTTAGTTTAGAAGCAAAAAGAGACATTAAAAAATCCAAACAGAAGCAACGGAAAGAGAGCAAATAAAATTTAGGTGCAAATAATACAGATGGAGGACCATAAAAACTGAACGTGAATAAGTAAATCGAAAAAAGTTGAAAGTCGAATGTGTGTGAAAACTTAGGGCAGTTACCTGCTAAGGTCATCAGTCCCTAAGCTTACACACTACATAACCTAAATTATCCTAAGGACAAACAGACACACACCCATGCCCGAGGGAGGACTCGAACCTCCGCCGAGACCAGCATTACAAATCTGAAAAGTATGTCAACATTTATTCATGTATGAAAATATGCAGACTAAAATTCTATGGACACGTCAAGAAAGAGTAACTAGATAAAGTCGTAGTAAAAAGCTAAAATTGAAACAATAAAATAGATCGTTTGCAGAAACAGAACACTTGGTGTAGGAATAACGCAACTTTGTTTACCACACAGAAAAAATAATCAGGACAAAAATTCAGTACCGGTCAATTAGCCTGCCAGTAAAGCAGCAGAGGGGTGTAAAATTGGGTCTGAAGAACAGAAAAAGAGCCCGTTCTAAGACAATGGAGTCTGCGTTTGCCTTCTACCACTATTTGTGCCCAGCTAACATAATTTTTTTTACCTCATTATTTTATTGTCAAAGGAGCGTTAAAGTTGAAAACCATCCTTTCTTTCCTTTGGTATGAATGTAGGACGGATTCATTAGCTGTTAAGGCTTGAGTAATACGGCACAGGAAATTCTTAATGAGCAGCTCTTACCAACAGTGCGTTTCCTTTGACGCTCCGTCTCGTATTCTTGCCGTTTCAAGCGACTATAGTTGACAGGACGATAAAGACAAACCCTTCACCATTTTTCGTGTTACTTTTCCCGTTACCTTCCTAGCCTTAACAAAACTATTTTCTCAACGAGCTCCCAGACACTGTACCCAGTTCCCCTTTGATTCTGTACTCGTACAGCCGAAACAACCAACTGTAGAGCTCGGGGTGCGGAGTGACAAAAATGAAATTTAAAGAGCAGCCTCACATTGCCGCTTCAGCTCTTTTGCAGGGGAACAGTGGACTGCGCAGGATTCAGGTCGCACAATGGCGAATATGGCAGCCATTTCGCCAGGAAAATTTAGCTCCGCGGGCGCGCGCGAGAAAGTAAATACGTTCTCGAAAAGCGGGTCGCACCTGGCGGCCGCTGGCGTTAAATACTGGCGCCGAGCGGCTCCCACCGGCTACGCGTTGCGCCTCGAATTTAACGCCCCGTGCGGTGCGGGCGACTCGCAGGCGCCGTGTGGCTGGCTGCCCCCTTCCCTGTCCTCTTCCGCCCTCCCCCCCCCCCCCTCCCTCGTATTGTGGCCCGACATAATGGGCGAGCAGCAGCATTGTGCTGGGTGACGCACTGGCGCCAGCGCGCACATTAAAAGTAGGGCCACAAACGCAACACGTGATTGACATTTCTCACCCTTCAACGAGCGCCATCCGTCGGTATAAGTACTATTAAAAGACAGAACTACGGCAAAGAGCAAGACTGAAGCGGTGTTCGGTTACGGGATACCCGACCGGCGTGCTAGGAAATGCAGTACCTCAATTGTAAGTATTGTTAGGCCGGTATTACATTATCAAATTTCTTTGTCAAACATTTCATCAAAGATGTGATCAAACATTCCGTCAAATATATTTGACAAAGATCTTTGACGTAGCGCTAGAGGGGGTATTACACTGTCATCATATTTTTCGTCAAAGTTCAAGATGGCTGACAACAACAACTTGTTATTAATTGCAGCAGTTGCATGTACCACAATTGCATCGTGTGCACATGCGGAAAAGAAGTGGGGGAAAAAAAGGAACTATACATACGAGGTTGACAGTCTTAAATTCCTGGAATTACAACTTGATAATAAACTCAGTTGGGAGGAGCACACCACAGAACTGCAGGAACGCCTTAACAAAGCTGTATTTGCAATTCGAGTGTTAGCAGACATAGGCGACTTAAAAATAAAAAATCTTGCATACTTTGCCTACTTTCTTTCCATAATGTCTTATGGTATAATATTTTGGGGTAACTCTTCAAGTCAAACAAAAGCTTTCAGAGTCCAAAAGCGTGTAATACGTATTATTTGTGGAGTAAATTCACAGACGTCCTGTAGAAACCTCATAAAAGAACTGGGTATACTAACTACTGCCTCTCAATATATTTACTCCTTAATGAAATTTGTCCTAAATAATATATCTCTTTTTTCAACAAACAACTCAGTTAGTACATACAATACCAGGAACAAAATTAATCTGCACAAGGACTTAAAAGCACTTACTTTAGTTCAAAAAGGGGTCCACTACTCAGGAACACTCATCTTCAATAATTTGCCAGCAAACACAAAACATTTAGTTACAAATAAAGATCAGTTTAAAAGGAGCCTGAAAGACTTACTAGTGGCCAACTCCTTCTACTCCATTGACGAAATTTTTAATAGAAACAAATGATGTATATATTCATACTATTAGTATTGTTATTTCAGCTTAAAAGAAATTGACATATTCCACATCCACAAGGATCTCCTCAGCACGGATCTATGGAACGAGAAACTAATCTAATATGGGTGAAGCCATGGGTTTTATGACGACACGATAAAAGCATTCAACAAAACTTGTTACGTGAACTTATAGTAGAGGACGTCAAGTCGTACATTAATTACTTAAGAGAGGATGAGCATACATTTCTGTATGTGCTCAATGAAGTGTATCCTCATATCACAAAGCACAATATTCACTTAAGAACTGCTACATCTGCAGAAGACAGGCTCACTTTAACACTCCGATTCCTTGCTACAGGAGAGGGTTATGTTAGGTTAGGTTAGGTCAGGTCAGGTCTCCAATCTTCTTAATCTATTTTGGTATTCAGGGTGCCTCATCTTGCAAAGCGCCTCATCAGCTTCATATATCTCTATTAATTTTGTAGTTGTCAGTACACACCAATTGTATTTACCGGCAATGTTTATAAAAACACTGCAGCGATGCTAGCGCTCCAAGTGGTAACATGTCACATTGCAGCTAACAGAAGACAAGCGACTTCTTTGATCAAATCTACAGCGAGGCTCTAGATTTGATGAAATATTGGACGACATTTGACAAAGTTCCCTATTACACCATCAAATATCTTTGACAAAGATTTTTGACAAAGATATTTGACAAAGAAATTTGAAAGTGTAATACTGGCCTTAGGATCCTGAAGAACAGTGGACTTGATGGAACTACACAAGAACTCGTAAAAGAAAGTCTGACAGACACAAAAGCAAGGGTGAGATTCAGAGGAGCACTGTTAGAAGAATTTGAGATCAAGACTGGTGTTAAACAGGGAGATGGATTGTCACCATTGTGGTTCAATATAGCACTGGACGAAGTGATCAGGCAGTGTAGAGCAATAAACGAGGAAATGGGAATACCAAAGACCCATGGGGAGGACAATAAGGACAACAGGGGCTAGTGGACTGCCTAGCCTTTGCAGATGACATAGCAATAGTAAGAGAGACGGAAGAAGAAGCAAAGACACAACTCGACAACTTAAGTAAGGTAGGCAGGAAGATGCGACTGAAGATCGCCTATAACAAGACAGACATGAAATACCACTGCAGACTGGGACACACCGGAAGGCACTGTGAAAATGGTGGACAAATTTAAAAACCTGGGAGAATTTATAACAGGAAGGAACAGGAGCAAGGAGGGAATAACAGAGAGGGTAAGGAAGAGGAGGTCAGCCTTCCGCATGACGAGAGAGATATACAATAAAAAGAATACGTCCACAGAGGCAAAGATAAGCCACCTCAAGGCAACGGTGAGGAATGCTGTATTATATGATGCTGAGACGATGACACTAGGAAGAAATGGGGCAGAACAATCAGAGAAAGGAGAGAGAAAAATACTGAGAAAAATACTAGGTCCGAAAGAGGTGGAGAGAGGTGGATGCGAAGACCTAGGAAAATCAGACTCAAAAGGGCAAGGTTTGCTGGACGTGTAGTTAGGATGCGTATGGACAGAATGACAAAGAGAGTGTGGGAAACAACAGGGAGTGTAAGGGGAAAGACAGGAACCAAGTGGGTTGTTGAACTTCGGAAGGACTGGTTGCAATTGGGGATCAAGGTCGAAGGAAAGGAAAATTGGAGGAACAAATATAACCTACCAATATGCTGGAGATCAATGACAGAGAAGAATACAAGAAAAGATTAGAGTGTCGCCCGTGGAGCCGACAGGAGAAACGGACACTGAAGATCTCGGAAGAAGAGCGAGAGATAAGAAGAGAAAGAATGAAGAGGTTCTGGGAGAAGAAGAGGAAAATGCAGTCCACGAAGGGGCTACCCGTGGTCCTACAGAGGCCGTAACGTAAGAACAAGAAGAATCAACACTTGTGACAAGAAATATTAACTTTCCTGAATGCGTTGATGAGGTCCCCCAAGAGCTACTCTCCCGAGGCAAAAACTAACAGAGCAGCACTAACAACCAAAATCCCCCATTTGGATACAGGGTGAGAATTATTGAACTATCTGAAATACAATCTTCATAACTTCTGACCGGTTTGCCTTATGACGTTGAAACTGCACTGTTGGCTGTGGGACGTGATGGGAATTTGTATGCTCAGTATGGTTTGGTTTAGCGTCGAATCCCACTTTCATTCGAATGGGTTCGTCAATAAGCAAAATTGGCACATTTGGGGAAATGAGAATCTGGATTTCGCGATCGAGAAGTCTCTTCACTCTGAACAGGTAACTGCGGTGTGCAATGTTCAGTCACAGAATAATTGGTGCGATATTCCTTCACGGCATTTTGACAACCGAATGGTACGTGAAGGTTTCGGAGGATGATTTCGTCCTCGTTACTCAAAATTACCCTGATTTCGACAAGGTGTGGTTCATGCAAGACGGAGCTCGACCACATAGAAGTAGCAGAGTGATGTCCTAGAGGAGCAGTCTGGAGCCGCATTCTGACTCTGGGGCACTCACAGGCCACTGGCGTCGGCCTCGATTGGTCGCCACATTCTCCGGATCTCAACACATCTGAACACATGCGACGCCTTTTTGTGGGGCTATATTAAAGACAAGGTGTACAGCAACAACCACAAAACATTTTCTGAGCTGAAAACAGCATCGATGTTCCGACACTTCAGCGGTTCAAGCAGAATTTCACTATTCGTCTGCTACACATCGTCGCAAATGATGGCAGGCAGCCGGCTGCGGTGACCGAGAGGATCTAGGCGCTTCAGTCTGGAACCGCGCGACCGCTACGGTCGCAGGTTCGAATCCTGCCTCGGGCATGGATGTGTGTGATGTCCTTAGGTTAGTTAGGTTTAAGGAGTTCTAAGTTATAGGGGACTGATGACCTCAGATGTTAAGTCCCATAGTGCTCAGAGTTATTTGAACCATGGCAGCTAAGTGACCGGTATTCATGCGAGAGCATGCGTACCGATTGTTTTCCAAACGCCGAGCATAAAGTCGGGATTTTCTGGTATTCATTCATCGGGTTCTGTTGGTGCTAAAAATTTAGAGTCAAGTGTTTGTATAGCTCTTGGAAGAGGGGCCATTTGTATATCAAACGGAAGGATCGGCTTAGTGTCACTATTCTGCAGTACAGAGTCCTCCTCCTTAGTCAAATGGAGCAAATCGGTTGGTTCTATCTGCATTTCATATGGTGTACCTTGAGCTTGATGGAATTTATGGAAGCACCATTAGTTGATGGGCGTTTCCTCGGAAAACCACAAAGGAGGCGCTTTTTACTATACTTCAGCTAACATCAGCTGACCAAAACTCAGCCGAGCATTCAAAGACGGCTACGCACAGCAAATGGCTGTAATTCTTGCGATGTGTTCCTAATATCCCCGTCTCGTACAACCTTGAGAAAGTTCCTCATTCCATCACCGTTTTCGAGTTACAGAGGTTTAAAGTTACCCTACCTCTACACGTAAAATCCGCTGTGAAGCGGAAACAAGGCTTATAAAGTGACGTAGCAAGGAGAAATATGCTGTAAAGTGTCTCCGTTATCATCCGAGAACCTCCTGTTGTAGCACTGAAGCACAAGCAACTTTTCTTTGCACGTGAAATCTGGTCTGAGGTGTAAAATGAATTTTACGTTATTCCAGTTTTACATTAAGGACTACCTAAATTTTACTGATCAACAGATTTCTTTTCTTGTGAGTTCCGTGCCGTGTCGCAGAGGAAAAACGATCGTATCGCAGCAGTACAAATGCGAATATGTTCCTGTTTATTCAAAGGAATCTGACTGAAAAGTGGACTCAGCATCTTTAAAAATTATCCCAAAAATTTTGGCATGGGAATATATTTGCGTTTTTTTTTGTGCTGGGAGAGAAGGGACTGGCAGTGGGAAAGAGACGGAAAAGTATTAAATACTGCAAAATAGAAGGCAGTGGCTGTATCACAGAAAGAGCGGAGGAATCAGTGGCAATGTGAGAGAAAGAGAGGGACTCAGGGGAACTTAGAACTACTTAAACCTAACTAAGGACATCACACACATCCATGCCCGAGGCAGGATTCGAACCTGCGGCCGTAGCGGTCGCGCGGTTCCAGGCTGAAGCGCCTAGAATCGCTCGGCCACACCGGCCGGCCTTAGCTGCCATCAAAGAGATCGGATGGAAGAGTAAAGGATAGATACGGGAGCAAAATTTTACATTGTATTGCTCTAGAAGAGACGGATACACAAGGAGTTCATGGTGCTTGGTTTACTGTAGCAAGAACAATGTGGAAATATATTCCCGCATTTATATCATATAACGACAGAATATCTAGCCTCAGGATAAACGGAAGATTTCGTAATAGTAGTTTTGTAAACATATACGCTCCAACAGATGGATCTGATGAGGTTCCAGTGGATACGATCAGCTACACAAAGTCTGTAAAAGGATACCAGCACATAATTCAAGAATAGTCCATTGAGATTGTAGCGCAAATCTTGGAAAAGAAGAACCTTTCCACGTCCTGTTTGGTACGGAAAACTTACATGAGGAAACAAACACTTAAGGGCCGAGAGTTGTCCAGTTCTTGACTGCCAATAACTTTGACGCAGGAAGCATATGTTTCCCAAGAAAAATATTCACAAAGGGAATTGGAGAATTCCTTTAACGAATGAAACATATCAATTTGACTACTACCTTGTAGCTCCAAAAGTGAGCCAAAGGGTTTCTATGGCATATATTGGGTGAATAATGAGAATGCTGGAATGGTTTGTAGAATAATTGGAAGATAGCGACACAGTTTTTGAATGTCAGAATACACTGAAACAGAAGTTACAACTGGCGGAAAACAGGTAAGATATTGGAACGTATTAGTAATAGCATCATAACTGTGGAAAGGACGTAATAGGGGAATCTAGAAGACCTAAAAATGGAAAGTGGTATGATAATGAATGTCCACGCTTGGTGTAACGCAAGAAAGAAGCAAGAACCCCATGTCCCCAACGAAATAAGAGAATTGATGATGTTACACATAATGGAGAGAGAGGACGGAAGTGGAAACGGTGTACAGAAGAAAGGAAAGAGAAACCTCAGAAACAAAACTAGAAGATTTGAAAGAGCGCTGTAACAGGAATGAGAGTACAAAATTTTATAAGAAGTTAAAAGAAGGAACGCAGAGGTATAGACCTAAAACAAAAACAGGCAGAAAGGATAAAAACTTGCTGGTAGAAAAGGGTGAAGTATCAGGTGGTGATAGCAAAGACGAGGAGTCACGGATATTCCATACAGCAGAACAAAAAATATATGAGCCCATTCTTGCAGGAGTACAGCAAGTGGTGAATTGTCAAAAATATCACAAATTTCTGATCACAGTACACTAGGAAAATGTGTGCAAGACATGCTGGGTGATTATCAGTGTGGCTTTCCGTCTAATGGATGAACCGTGGACTAGTCATTCGTACTGAGACAAATACAGGAAAAAAATCTATGTGGACTTCAAGCAGGCATTCCATAGTCTAAATAGGGGCGGGATTCTTGAAGATATAAACGTGCTTGGCATACCATCCAGTTATATATCGGTTGATAAGAGAATCTTGGCAGGTTCCAAGGAAACGGTGAGAGTGGATGGAGCATTAACCGACTTTTATATCAATAAAGCATTTAAGACAAGTTACTGCTCTTTCCACAGTGCTTTTCACTTTAACCTGAGAAGCAGTAATACGCAAACTGCAAATATCTGGGCACAGATGAATAAGGACCACGCTGTTGGCTGCGTATAGTGATGACGATGCAGTTATTAGTGGGGGAAAAATGTCTTTGCATTTAAAAGCTAATAAAATCTAGGACCTCAGACTGACAGCACAAAATGACTGTAAATAATGTAATGTTTAGGCCAGTGGTTACATGTGGATGTGAAGTATGGACTATAATCAGCGCTGAAAAACAGTAACACAGAATATTTTCGCGAAGAAAATACTACAGAACATTTATGGAGAGATCTGTAATAACGACAGTACCCGAGGAGGATGAGCCAATTATCATTTAGAACGTCTCACACAAGGAGATGGTATTATACGGTTAATTAAAAGTGAAAAGATAGGATGGCTGGAGCACGTCCTTAACAATGGAGGACACAACAAAGAACGTCTTCCAAAGGAAAATGCCAGGAAGAAGATTAAAAGGAAGGCCGCGTAAACGAGGCTGGAAGACCTGGAAGAAAACATCAGAGCCCTAGGAATCAGAGGATGGAGAAGGAAAGTAAAACTGAGGGCATAATGGAAGCAACGAGTAAAGGACACGAAGACTCACACAGACTTGTAAAGACACAAGGAGAAGCTATTCCAACCATTGTCTTCCCCTACATTTTTTTACCTATAAGACTTCCTTTCCTATCATGGAAGTTGTTTCCTGATATCATAATACGTGTCCCATCATCTTGTTCCTTCAAGTCAGTTTTTACCGCATATTTATTTCCTCGCCAATTCTGTACCCACTTAATTTGCGGAATCCTAATCTAATTGTATAACTCAAATACTTAACAATTTTGTCCACTTTTTCAATGTAATACCATGCTCCAAACGTACATTCTAAGAAATTTCTTCCTCAAATGAAGGCCTACTTCATTTAGCGAATAATGCCCCCCCCCCCCTCCCCAACCTCATCCTAGTCTTTCTTCTGATATCCTCGTGACATCGCCCGTCATACGCCATTTTTCATGAAAGTTAGCATAGTCCCATCCCTTCGTCAACTTCATGTTCCACAATTATGATATTAAATTTGCTCCTAACCTCATTTCTGCTAGACCACGTTAGCTTTTACTTTCTCTGGTTTACTCTCAGTCCATATTCTGTGCTCATTAGACCGTTCATTCGCTTCAGCAGGTAGTTCTTTCTCACTTTCGCTAAGGTAGAAAGTCAACAGTGAATCTTGTCATTAATATCCTTAATACCAATACATAAGCTTTGCTTTATTTACTAAATTGCTTGTTTGATGTACCGGCTGGATAGTAAGTGAAATAAACTGCATCCCTGCCTTATACTCGTTATAACCTGACCAGTCCTCTGTTGGTCTTTCACTTTTTCTTTCCGTTTTTGTACATATCCTGAAGTACTTGTCTTTCTCTATAGACGACAACTATTTCTTCTTAGGGTTCCTAACACCTTGCTGCATTATATGTTGTCGAACGCTTTTTCGTCGTCGACCAGTACTGCGAACATCTCGTTATTTTCTGAAGTCTTGCTTGCAGAATCACGAGCAGGGTCAGAACTTTCTCGTGCCTTTACTTTCCTCATAGCCCAACTGATCCTTATCTAACAGGTCTTCAAATTTCTTTTCCATTCTTCTTGATATTATTGTTGCCCCAAAAGCATGAACTATTAAGCTGATTGCGCGATACTTTTCACACTTATCTTCCCATGCTGTCTTCCAGCATTGACTGAGTGATTCATATATTGCTGTATGTAAGGTGGTATATCCCCTGTCTAAGAACTTTTACAAACTAAATTGGTTAATTATTTGGTTACCATTTTTCCCCAACGGTTTCAGAAACTTTGAAGGTATGTTATCTATCACGTCTCCCTTATCTGATTTGGTCCTCTGTTTCTTCCATGTCCACACACACGTAACAAGTCATCAGACAAGTGATCCAACTCGTAGGGGCCTTGATGTAATCTTTCCACCTATCAGCTGTCTTCTCTGCATTTAATTGTAGATTTCTCATTACCCTCTTTTATTCTATGGCCCTCGCTTTTAGTTTCCTGAATGTTGTTTTGAGTTTCCTGTGTGCTTAAACAGTCCTTCTGATGATCATTACTTTTTAGATTTTTTTAAATTTTTTTCAGTAACCACTTCCCTTTGGCTTCCCTGTACTTTCTGTTTTTTCTTTCCTAAGTGGCAAATATTGCTGAATTGTGTCTTTTCCTGAATATTTTTATACTTTCTTCTTTCGTGGGTAAGGTGTCGTATTCCTTCTGTTACCAAAGGTTTCTTCACAATTATCTTCTATGTACCTACGTCAGTCTGTCCAACTTCTGTGACTGCCCTTTTTAGACATGTCCATTTCTCTTTAACTGAATTGCCTGCTGCGGTAATTATGTCAGTATCTAATAACCTTAGAGAATTGCAGATGCGTCTCATCGTTCCTCATAACTTCAGTATTCTCCTTCTTTCCACAATGATTCTTCTGGTAGATCCTTTTCAACCTCGGCCAACTATTCAACGTTACTAAATTACAATCTGAGTCTATATCTGCTCCTTGGTAAGTCTCACAATCCACTGGCTGATATCGGAATCTCTGTCTGACCATGACGTAATCCATTTGCAATCTACAAGTGTCTCCTGGTCGTTTGTAGGGATACTTCCTCCCCACGTGATTTTAGAATTGTGTATTCGCTGGTAGAAGCTAAAATTTATTACACAGGCCAAACCTCTCAAAACTGTTTCTTCTATTCCTTCCTGTAGCACTGCGTTCGAGTCCCACGTGGTTATTAGGTTATAACCTGTCGTTACGTGCTGAATTATCCATTCAGTATCCTCATATACTTTCTACACCCGTTCACGTTGTTATTGTGATACCGGTATGTATATCTGATACTGTTGTTGGCTCTGGTTTGCTGTCAATTCTGATGAGAACAACCTATTACTGAAATATTCAGAGTAACTCGTTATTTGATCTACCTTTTTATTGACAGTGAGTCCTACTCCTGTTATGCCATTATCTGCTACTGCTTACATTACTCTATTTTAATGTGTACAGAAAACCTCACCACCTTTTCATTTCACTTAACTGACAGCCCACTGTATCTAGACTGGCATGTCCGAAGGAATGTTGCATCAGTCTTCTAAACAACACAGGCACTGAAATATCGTATCGAAACTCTCTTCAGTCTTCCGTTCTCTTTAAAAAAAAAATCGTTGGCAGAATGAGATGAAGTCTTAGGCTGCCGTTACTGAAGACTTTTGTTCAAAAAGTAAGCATAGGCTAGGGTCGAATCCTCAAACCAGAACATTTTGATTACTAACTAAACATGCCACCCCTAGACAACAAGTGTAGAAAAACCCTTTTTCATGATTTTTTGAAGACCTTATTTCGAGTAATCGACAAAGAACGTCGTCACCCAGATTCGAATTGCGGGGAAAGCAGAACCCGGAGAACTGAAGTGTATGTATTGGATGTGGAGGCACGAAATCCACAACTTGAATTTGTAATGGGTAAACAAGGAAATAATGAAACGACTTTGTCACTCTTTGCATTGCATACGTTTTTGGACCGACGTCTTCGTAGCTGTTTCAGGCTAAGGTTGTTATAGTTAACATTCATATTTTAAAAGAATACCAGGGAGTTGCCTACTATGAGAAAGAGAAACGTCTAAATAAGTGATAAACTAAAAAAGGTAGTCATTTTACTAACGTTTGAAGCTCTTCTTTATGTTTTTCCATGTTTTCGATTTAAAACTGGGTTGTTCTGAAAATCAGCCTTATGCAAACACAATTACTACATTTTTGTATGTACCCAGACATATTTCGACACCAATGTGTCATCTTGTGTGGGTCAAATTTTTTATTTCTGGAAAGTACAGTATCAGATTTTACAATAATTTAACTGTTGTATGTCTAAGAATTACAATACGCGCAATTTGCTTTTTTTCTTTAGACGCTCAACTTAAAAATACATCGCTAGATGAATTGCATTATTATACACCGGTTTTTATGCTCTTTTTCGGCGTTTGTTTGACACAATGTCATCTGCAAACTAGCCATGATGAAAATTAATGCGTATTTGTCATGAACTGTTCCGTGGGTAGAGGATATGTGCCTTTCTGTATTTAACATTTTTTCGTCCTGATGCGTGTCTGGTTGATGTGTCGTCAACGGCAATTCAGTGCGCTGTTTCCACCCGGTTTTTCACACACCTTTCGATCGCTAGTTCACCTCACATGCACTTACACAAAATGTGGTGAAACGTGCTCTGAGCAGACATTTCTGACCCCGTTCTCAGTGAGAGGTCTTACATTACTGTCGCTGCTCTCTTGTTCATCATGGGTCTTGTGTTTTTTGTGGCACTAATTTTGAATGTTTCTTCAGAACTGGTGTGGTGTGGCTGCTGGAAGAGGACTGAATATATATATATATATATATATATATATATATATATATATATATATATATATATATATATGTGTGTGTGTGTGTGTGTGTGTGTGTGCGCGCTCTGTTTCTCCAAATGAAAGACAAAATGTGACCACTGAGGTTTGGCGGCGTGAACGCGGAGTCATGCGTCACATTTAACTCTTAAATAGCTCCGACAGCGTTCCGAGTTCGCGCAGATAGAATGCGACGCATTTTCAAGATTTCGTTCACGTTATATCTTCACCAAACTTCAACAACAAAGAAGCTTCCTACACGTCAAAATTTCAGCAACGTCGTCAGGTAATATCTTTTTTTTTTTTTTTAAGTTTTCCTATATATCGTTTTAAATATATGCTCAGAAAATGAAACTGTAGTCAAAACATAGTGTCTCCGTTCCAGAAGAGACTGATGCCTGTTCCATCTTTCCACATGAATAGTTTGTATGAACTAAACGAAATGTAGGATTATACCCGTTGTCTCTGCGGGACTTGTCAAGTGTGCTTCGCGCCTCAACCTGCTAATGCCAAAGTTGGAGCCTTAAAGTAATTTTGAACAGAGTGTACTTGGAGCAAAACAAAGATTATAGCAGCTTCGTAGTAGTATCAATGAAGTGCCTTCTATAATTACGACTATTCTTGAGAGAACAGAACGGCATAAGCAAAAATACTCGTGGGCTGGTGATTTAAGTTGGCTTACAGCATTCGCGCCTTGTAAGCTGCGACATAATTTTGCCGCAAAGCAAACGAGATGACAGCACGCCGCGGTTAAGCACAGCAGGGAGAGCAGCACCGCCACAGGCACGCCGACTTTGTAATTACCAGCGTGTCACGCCACGCAGTCTGTGCGCAGGTCAGTGGAAACAGGCTGCGGTGAATATGCAGCCATTGTATTACGGGAGTGCGACTCACTTGCAACGCTTTGTGGCATCTGCTGCACCTATATGCGAGCTGGAGCTGCCAGCGGCGCCACGGACGCAAATGTCGACGGCACGAGACACTGGCCGTAGACCACAACTTTGTGTGGACCGAGGTATAGCACGACCTGGCCCAGTGAACACAATTTGAAAGTCATCACATAGGAAATTTCTGTTATTTGCACGTATAAAGAACAAGCTTTTCATAGAAAGTTTCGTATCGTTAGAATTACGTTATGTGATCAAAAGTACCCAGACACCCCCAAAAAGATACGTTTTTCATATTAGGTGCATTGTGCTACCACCTAATGCCAGGTACTCCACATCAGCGACCTCAGTAGTCATTAGAAATCGTGAGGCAGCGGAATGGGGCTCTCCGCGGAACTCACGGACTGCGAACGCGGTTGGCTCTGAGCACTGTGGGACTTAACTCCTTCGGTCTAAGGCGCTGCAGTCATGGACTGTGCGGCTGATCCCGGCGGAGGTTCGAGTCCTCCCTCGTGCATGGGTGTATGTGTTTGTCCTTAGGATAATTTAGGTTAAGTAGTGTGTAAGCTTAGGGACTGATGACCTTAGCGCCGGCCGATGTGGCCGAGCGGTTCTAGGCCCTTCGGTCTGGAACCGCATTGGGCATGGATGTGTGTGATGTCCTTAGGTTAGTTCGGTTTAAGTAGTTCTAAGTTCTAGGGGACTGATGACCTCAGATGTTAAGTCCCTTAGTGCTCAGAGCCATTTGAACCATTTGATGACCTTAGCAGTTGAGTCCAATAAGATTTCACACACATTTGAACATTTTGCGCTTCTTATGTCATCAGGCCCCTAGAACTTATAATTAGTTAAAGCTAACTAACGTAAGGACATCACACACATCCATGCCCGAGGCAGGATTCGAACCCGCGACCATAGCGGTCGCGCGGTTCCAGACTGTAGCGCCTAAAACCGCTCGGCCACCCCTGACGGCTCGGGTGATTTCCACACTCCCAAACATCCCTAGGCCCGCTCTTTCCGATGTAATAATGAAGTGGAAACGTGAAGGGACACGTACAGCACAAAAGCGCACAGGCCGGCCTCATCTGTTGACTGACAGAGACCGCCGACAGCTGAACTGGGTTATAATGTGTAATAGGCAGAAATATATCCAGACCTTCATATAGCAATTACATACTGCATCAGGATCCACTGCAAATGCTATGACAGTTAGGCGGGAACTAAGAAAACCTGTATTTCACGGTCGAGCGGCTTCTCATAAGCCACACATCACACAGATCATTGCCAAACAACGTCTCGCTTGGTGTGAGGAGCGTAAAGATTGGACGAAAAATGTTCAAATGGCTCTGAGCACTATGGGACTTAACATCTATGGTCATCAGTCCCCTAGAACTTAGAACCACTTAAAGCCAACTGGCCTAAGGACATCACACAACACCCGGTCATCACGAGGCAGAGGAATAAAGATTGGACGACTGGACAGTTGAAAAACGTTGTGTGGGGTGACGAATCACGGTACACAATATGGTGATCCGATGGTAGGGTGTGGGTATGGCGAATGCCCGGCGAACGTAATCTGCCAGCGTGTATAGTGCCAATAGTAAAATTCGGCGGCGGTCATGGTTTTCATGGAGGGTGCTTGCACCCCTTGTTGTTTTGGGTGGCACTATCACAGAACAGACCTACATTGATGTTTTAAGCACAATTTAAGAGCAATTCGGGGATGGTGATTGCATCTTTCAACACGATCGAGCACCCGTTCAGAATGCAGGACCTGTGGCGGAGTGGTTACACGATAATAACATCCCTGTAATGGACTGACTTGCACAGAGGCCCGAACTGAATCCTATAGAACACCTTTGGGACGTTTTGGAACGCCGAATTCGTGGCATGCTTCACCGACCGACTTCGATACCTGTCCTAAGTGCAGCACTCCTTGAAGAATAAGCTGCCATTCCCCAAGAAAACTTTCAACACCTGATTGAACGCATGCCCGCGAGAGTGGAAGCTGTCATCAAGGCTAAGGGTGGGATAACACGATAATGAATCCCAGCATTTCGGATGGAGGATGCCACGAACTTTTAAGTCATTTTCAGCCAGGTGTCCCGATACTTTTGATCACATGGTGTAGCTTTAGTGGGTGAAATACGAGGGCGTTCAGTAAGTAATGCAACATACCTTTTCTCCGCCAGTTTCGATTGAAAAATGCGAAATTTGTTGTGGGTCGTCGTGATATACTCCTGTTTCAGCCCCTATATTTTCGTGAAGTTCTGATAGGCGGTGGCGCTATGCGTAGCCTTGAAAATGGCATCTGTAATGGAGTTGCTTTCCAAGCAGAGAGCTGTGATTGAGGTTCTTTTGGCGGAAAAGCAGAGCATTGCAGATATTCACCGGCGCTTGAGGAATGTATACGAAGACCTGACGGTGAACAAAAGCACGGTGAGTCGTTAGGCGAGGCGTCCGTCATCAGTGCTGCAAGGTCGAGGCAGTCTGTCCGATCTCCCGCGTGCCGGCCGGTCGCACACAGCTGTGATTCCTGCAATATTGGAACGTGTGGACACTCTCATTCGTGGTGATTGACGGATCGCAGTCGAACACCTTGCTGCAACTGGGCGTATCTGTTGCTGCTGTTGACACACTCGTCTATCAGTTGGGGTACTCAGAGGAGTTGGGTTTCTCGGCGCCAAACAGTAGACAATGAAGAGTGCCTAAAGATCACCTGTGCAGGGTTGCTTGCGCGTTACGAGGCCGATCGTGACAATTTTTTGTCGAACATTGTCACAGGCGTGAAACATGGGTTCATCACTCCGAACTGGAAGCAAAACGGCGACCCATGGAGTGACGCCACACCACCTCTCCTCTGAAGAAAATGTTCAAAGGCGCACCCACAGTCCGTAAAGCCACGGTGACTGTCATGTGGGACTCAGCATGGGTTACTGTTTTTGGCGCCGTCCCTCATGGCGCAACGGCCAAACCGCGCGGAGTGGCCGCGCGGTTTGAGGTGCCATGTCACGGATTGCAACGGCCCCTCCCGCCGGAGGTTCGAGTCCTCCCTCGGGCGTGGGTGTGTGCGTTGTTCCTAGCATAGGTTAGTTTAAGTCAGTTTAAGTAGCGTGTAGGTCTAGCGACCGATGACCTCAGCAGGTTGGTCCCTTAGAAATTCACACACATTTGAACATTTTGGCAACGGCCAACCCTGAGGTACTCTCAGGAATTTGAAGAAACGATTTTAGCGTGTTTGTCGCCACGAAAATGCAAACGAACTTCTCCTTATGCATGACGACGTAAGGTCTCACACAGTCTGCACACCCGAGAGGAGCTCACAAAGCTTTATTGGACCGTTCTTCCTGATTCATCCTACAGGACAGACCTCGCACCTTCCGACTTCCGTCTGTTTGGCCCAATGAAGGATGCACTCCTCGGGAAACAATACGTGTATGACAGGGAGTTTGTTGACGCAGCAAGACGTTGGCTCCGAAACCGATCAGTGGAGTGGTACCACGCTCACACACAGTCCCTTCCAGTTGGCGCAGGGCCGTCGCACTGAACGGAAATTATTTTGAAAAATTGGGTTTTGTAGCCAAAGAGTGGGGAATAATATGGAGTATTGGTATCGCGAATAAAACCAGCCTGCTTTGAGAAAAGAATATGTTGAACATCCCTTGTAAATGTGCAGTTATCGTCCTGTGAAACGCAAATTCAAGGTGGGAGTTAGAAGGAAAGGGCAAGGGGGGGGGGGGGGGGAGGAGCAAAATGAGTTCTGGAATTTCATTGTAAGGGACAACGTGGTGGTTGTTATCCACAGAGCAGCAAAGGGAGGTGTCTACTAAATCATGGTAAAGGTTACTACTACACATTCTATCTAAAAGTAGTCATTATTTATAGTTTATGCATTAGCTAATTACCATTATTAGATTTCCAATCGTATGTTACATACCAAATTAAGCATAAAATGTTGTATTCCATATCCTGCTGCAATCATAAATTTTAAGACGGATTATAATCTAGGGTTAGGGACACTGTTTCATTCTGTAGATTCTAACTCTGTGTCGGAAAAATAATAGACATACGTCTTTCAGCGATTACAGGTCAGAACCAGAACTAAGGAGACAATGTTCATTTCGTTATCGAGAAGTGAGTTAAACGAGCTCTTAAATGCCGTCTTGTCTACAACTCGTTACGAGATATTAACTCTGCACACAACGAAAAACAGGAAACTGTTGATTGGTTGGTTGGTTTGGGGAAGGAGACCAGACAGCGTGGTCTCATCGGATTAGGGAAGGATGGGGAAGGAAGTCGGCCGTGCCCTTTCAGAGGAGCCATCCCGGCATTTGCCTGGATTGATTTAGGGAAATCACGGAAAACCTAAATCAGGATGGCCGGACGCGGGATTGAACCGTCGTCCTTCCGAATGCGAGTCCAGTGTCTAACCACTGCGCCACCTCGCTCGGTCAGGAAACTGTACAAAGGAAAGAAATAGGTTACCAAAATTTGTGAACCTCAAAAGTCTATCCCAGTAAATAACGATCAAACCACAACAAAACATAAAAAATGAACTAATCAAAACAAGTCGTATAAAACTTCTCAAAGCGTAGAATTGGGTTACCATTGTTTATGGACTTCAAAACACTCTTCCAGTGAACAGATCAACGTCATAAATACCAGAAGAGGACTAGTAAGCGTTTTTGCATGAGCGACCATATTGCGTCCCTGAGCCAACCTAGTCCTCGCTCAATAATTACGATTAATACAATTTACCCTTACCGAACCATGTGGTGGGATATTGCGTGTTAAACGAAGTTAACGAGTACGTTCCACTTTGTGACTAAATGTCCTTTAAGCACAAATATAGTTCGTTAAACTTTTCCCTAGCGTGCATACCAGCACGCTTTCCATCCTTATTCGGGAACTTTTAGTGACGTTCAATTCTTGAATGTTCGCTCTGAAGTCCGGTGGTTAGATCTACGTCGAGCGTTTTTTTGTGCCATAACCTTGGGCTAAATTCAGTTAACATAATGAAAGAAGACGTTAAACGCTACTTTGCTCATTAGGAAACTCACGGCTAGGAAAGACAATGTTATGGGCTCAAAGAGCGTCCATCGAAGAACGAGTAACAAATATTTAAACGTTTTTGCTAGCCAGTAAGCAGTAAACGTCTTTTAACCTGTGATTCTTCAGTTTCTCCCGGCGTATTTGTCGCTCGAACAGTCCACGGGTATACTGCCGGTTCATAGTGTCCAACAGGCACAATATTTCGGCGATCAGACATGTCACCATCGTCAGGTGCGCTGACGAACTGAGCTCCTGAGGGCGGGCGGCCGATTTAAATCCCCTTCACCCGCGGGTGGGGGGTGGGGGGGGGGTTCCCAGTGTGTCCGTAAGTGCAAGGATCACTACTAACGGAAAAAGCGTCACGTTCTATGAGGTTGGTACCTAAGCTCGTACCGTTTTTGTTTTGCGTGTTGGTATTCCGGTTGCTATGGGTGTATTGGCCCATTGTCATTCTTTACTTCTAGTTTACAGTTGGTATTTGAGTTTACATATTGTCATTTTATTGTTTGGAGATGGTAAGTGGAGCTGTGGACGCTAGAAAACGGAGTGCCAAATGGAGAAATCTGAACATTATTCTGTCTGAGCTCGATAGAGGAGTGGTAGCAAGGGAGGCAGCCAGAAACATTTGCGCCGTGTATGGGAAAAATGTCACTGGACAGAACGCGGAAAGAAAATTGTTTTCTCTTTTTATGGCGGATTGTTTTGACATTTGTGACTTTCTATATTCAAGAAGACCTTCGAGATTTAAAGAAGATCGTTTAATTGCGTTAACCCACAATGATCCACGCCAGTGTATTTGAGAACTTGCATAGGTGGTGAACAGCGATCATTCCACCGTCATGTTGTGTATTTGTAGACAATTGGGAAGGTTTTTATCCGGTGCAGTGTATGGATACCGCAAGTTCTAATCCTAAATCACAAAAATGGGAGGGCTGCCATATGTGCATTTGTGTTTCCTCGTCGTCAATTGGCTCGTGAACAACACCGACCATTCCTATCCTGTATCGTTAACGGTGAACAGAAATGGTTCTTTTGTGCTAACAAAAGGAAAGAAAGGAGTAGTTCAGCCCAAATAAGGCAGCAACTCTCCTTACAAAGACGTGCACACATTCACGAAAGACAATGTTCCGCATCTGGTGTGGCTCACTAACAGTTGCTTCTGCGACATATAACCATCGCTGCTGACGTTTATTGTCAACAAATGCGACATCTCGCAGACGCAGTCCAAGAACAACGCCCAAGAAGAATGCGTGAAGTGGTGCTACTCTACAGTAACGTCCGCCTGAATCCTGCTAGCCGGCCGCGGTGGCCGAGCGGTTCTAGGCGATTCAGTCCGGAACCGCGCGACTGCTACGGTCGTAGGTTCGAATCCTGCGTCGGGCACGGATGTATGTGATATCCTGGGGTTAGTTAGGTTTAATTAGTTCTACGTTCTAGGGCTGATGACCTCAGATGTTAAGTCCTCTAGTGCTCAGAGCCATTTGAACCATTTTTGAGCATCCTGCTACACTGAGAAAAAGCAGTAAACTGGAGTTGGGTTGGGAAGTCATTCCGCAGCGTCCTTATTCACCTGCCCTTCTGCCTTCAGATTTCTGGTTTTTCCACTCTCTACTGAACAACCTTCAAGGAATTTCCCTTCCGCATGAAAATGCTCGCCGAACACGGCTCGACGGTTTCCTCGCCTCAAAAGAAAGCGACTTCTGGAGTCGAGGAATCGAAGAGTTACCCCAGCGTTGGCAGACTGTTGTAAATAGTGAAGGAGAATATACTGAGCCGGCCGGTGTGGCCGAGCGGTTCTAGGGGCTTCAGTCCGCAGCCGAGCGACCGCTACGGTCGCAGGGTCGAATCCTGCATCGGGCATGGATGTGTGTGATGTCCTTAGGTTAGTTAGGTTTAAGTAGTTCTAAGATCTAGGGAACTGATGACCCCAGATGTTAAGTCCCATAGTTCTCAGAGCCATTTTAACCATTTCTGAGAATATATTGTGGATTACTAATAAGTCACTGTTACGTGTATGTGTTGTGTTTGTTAAACTTACGGATAGGTACTACGAATTTATGCACCAACCGAAAGATTACCTGTGTAAGTGACGTAGCGTGAGAAGGATGTTGCCACACAATGATGTTTACACGCTTCGTGACGTGTGGTACCTTGCTGTGTTTACAGTAACTGACTTTTTGGGGAAAAAAGGGGTAGTTGCATCGCAGTAGAATTTAAAAAAACACTGTGAAGTCGTGGACGCTCCATTGCATCGCTAGCTATCAGTAGCGGTAAAATAGGAGAAGGAAGAATTCGTGACTAATCAAACAATTTTAGTGTTATCGGAGCTGCTGTTTTCGGCACGACACGATGAGCGTAATTGTAACGTACTGCCCACTGCGTCCAGACCGCTCCCGCGGCGATCCTGTTTTCGCGTCGAATGGCGCGGCGGGTGCTGTGCCAACAGAGTGGCGCAGCGTTGTTTGGCCGCGCCGGAGCACACGTCAACAACCCGGCGAGCTGGCTCTCCTGATGGCAAACCGATGTCCGCCGGCGCGCGCCGCTCGCGAATTGATTTAAGCACAAGTCGCCGCCAGCCGGAACGAATAATGCGGTCGCAGCCATTGTCAGACGGGGAGCGGTGCAAACACGCGGCCGGCGCAGCCACTATCAGCGGCGTGCAAACAGTTTCCGCAAAATATTCATATTCCATTTCCGCGGGATCCAGTTTGGTTTGTCACTTCGCCTCTCTAGATCGTATTGAAGACAATAGCGAGTTTGTTGACGTGGTGTGATAACGTCGTGGCAGCGATAACATTCTGTTGTCTCTGATGAGTGAGCTTGTTCCAGACTTAGAGAGAACGATTTTGTAAAATACGACAGTGCATTGACTGGTATGAATAAGGGGGAAAAAAATCAACCGAACAGCGGATGCCGCGGTCGTCTCGCGGTTCTAGGCGCGCAGTCCGGAACCGCGCGACTGCTACGGTCGCAGGTTCGAATCCTGCCTCGGGCATGGATGTGTGTGATGTCCTTAGGTTAGTTAGGTTTAAGTAGTTCTAAGTTCTAGGGGACTGAGGACCACAGCTGTTAAGTCCCATAGTGCTCAGAGCCATTTGAACAGCGGATGATTATTTTTAGCGGCGAGTGTTTGGTTAACTGTGATTCTGTTCACTTTGGCATTCGAATTTGACCATAGATGAAACGCGCATTGCTTTTCTGGAAGGTATCTCAACCCATCCCAAGGGCAGTCAAGAAAAGTGTTTGTTTAAAAAATTTGATACTGCATGAACCGATCTGCTAGCATTTCATGGATTTCTGTCCCAGCATTCAAGACATTTGTTACCAGATTATAGCCGTGATGGAACGGGTACGATACGTGTTGCACTTCGCAGACGCCTAACTGAGATCGCTTCTGATGAAAACGTCTGAAAAATTATTGTCATACAGCAGGCTTCGCCTCATATATGCGAACAAATAAGCATAATTACCAGGGACGAGCTTTCTAGGAAAAACAGTACTAGAATTTGCGTGCAACCAACTGCGTTTTGCCGGCCGCGGTGGTCTAGCGGTTCTAGGCGCGCAGTCCGGAACCGCGGGACTGCTACGGTCGCAGGTTCGAGTCCTGCCTCGGGCATGGATGTGTGTAATGTCCTTAGGTTAGTTTGGTTTAAGTAGTTCTAAGTTCTAGGGGACTGGTGACCACAGATGTTAAGTCCCATAGTGCTCAGAACCATTTTTGAACCAACTGCGTTTCACTAGAGGTGTGAAATCGGCAATAGGTGTTTATGCCCTCTTCAAATAACATTTTAGCTTTGTTTATATATTTTCTGTACAGATCTCTGACAAATACAGCACACAATTGGTGTCATAGTGAGCTGAGATTGAACACTTTGAGATTGCAATTTACAATTCTCCATACATCTGTTCGCAGGTTTTTTTTACTTCCTGTTTTTAATTTTCTTTTTATTTGAGCGTTTCTCTCCGACTGTTTTCAGGTATCTCTTGTTTTCAAAAAGGTGACGAAAACCATGGAATACCTCCTAATATCTTGTCGAACCTCTTTTTGCCCGGCGTAGTTCAGCAATTCGGTGTGGCATGGACTCCACAAGTGCGTGGAAGCCCCCTACAGCAATGCTGGTCCCATGTACCATAAATGTACGATGGAATTCACGTCGGGCGATCTGGGAGGCCAAATCATTCTCTCGAATCGTCCATAATGTTCTTCAAACCAGTCGCGAACAAGTGTGGCCCTGTGACATACCGCATTGTCAACCACAAAATTCCATCGTTATCGGGAGCATGAAGACCACGAATGACTGCAAATGTTCTCCAAACAGTCGAACATAACCGTTGCCGGTCAGTGATGGTACCAGTTGGACGACAGGATGAAGTGCATTCCATGTAAATTCATGTAAAATCCCATTGGGCAGCCACCACCAGTTTGCACAGTGCCCTGCCGATAGCTTGGGTCCATTGTTTCGTAGGGTCTGCGCCACACTCTAACCTTACCATCAGCTCTTACAAACAGCCGGCCGGAGTGACCGAGTGGTTCTAGGCGCTACAGTCTGGAAACGCGCGACCTCTACGGTCGCAGGTTCGAATCCTGCCTCGAGCATGGATGTGTGTGATGTCCTTAGGTTAGTCAGGTTTAAGTAGTTCTAAGTTCTAGGGGACTGATGACCTCAGAAGATAAGTCCCATAGTGCTCAGAGCCGTTTGAACCATTTTTTTCTTACAAACTGAAACTGTGACTCATCTGAACAGGCCGCGGTTTTCCAGTCGCCTGGGTCCAACCGAGATGGTCAAGAGCCCAGGAGAGTCGCTGCAGGTAACGTCGTGCTGTCAGCAAAGCCACTCGCGTCCGTATTCTGCTGCCATACCCCATTAACACCATTTCGCCTCACTTTACTAACGGATACGTTCTTCGTACATCCCAAATTGATTTCTGCGGCTATTTTGCGCAGTGTTTCTTGTCTATTAGCATTGAAAACTCTACGGAAACGCAACTACTCTCAGTTGTTATATGAGGGCCGCCAGCCTCTGCTTTGTTCGTGGTGAGACGTAATGCCCGAAATTTGGTATTCTCGGGGCACTCCTGCCACTGTGGATTTCGGAATATTGAATCCTCTAACGATTTCCGAAACTGTATGTCCCATGCCTCTCGCTGCAACTACCACTCCACGTCAAAGTCTATTAATGCCCGTCGCGCTGCCATAATCACGTCCGGAACCTCTTCACATGAATCATGTGAGTGGAAATGACAGCTCCGCCAACGTATTGTCCTTGTATACCTCGGGTACGCGATACTATTGCCATCTGTATATGTGCGTATCTCTGTCCCAAGACCGTCGTCACCACACTGTATGTTCGTACAGTTACAACAATAAACTTCAGGGAAATAGCATCGAAACAGAATTTTCAAATTAATAACGGCAGAAAACTATGGCTGAAAAAAGAAGTACAAAGCCAAAATAAAAAAGACGCAATAACAACATATAAAGACACGTGTAACCCCGTCTTATGAGGCTCACAGAAGTTCTGCTACGTCAACAGCTCAATTGAATGAACAGTCACAAAAATGTAATATAAAGAGAAAATAAATGAATTACCACTAAGGTGGTTCAAATCTCCTTCCGTCCATACTGAATTATGTTTTCCGCAATATTCAAGAATCACTCCGGGCAAATTCCCGGATTTTTCTTTTCAAAGGACACGGCCGATTTCTTTCCCTTCCCTTGCAACAATCCGAGCTTGCTCTCCATCTCTAATGACCGTAAACTTCATTATTTCCTCTCCCTCAACCAGTCCTCACACGAGGATAATACGGACCAAGAACGAGCTTGGACTGGTAAAAGAAGCTGGCTACGTTCTTCTGAAAGGAAGTATCTCGGGAGCCGTTGAGTGTTTATGGAAATTGCGCGAAACCTGAAAGTGGAAGGCGAGACAGAGTTTAGAGCCACCGTCCTCTTGGATGCCAGTCCATTGTCGTAACAGTGCTTCACCCCGCTTGGTAAACTGAAGACGTGCAGTGTAAAACAGCTACAGCAACTTTAGACCTAGAGTACTTATATGAAAAACAAAAAACGTCAATGTGTTTGGGAGGACAACTCTTTGTGAGTTCGGTAACTGCTCAATTTCTTCATGACTCATTTACATCACAGCAGATTTTGGACATAAAATGCATGAAGGATTTCGTAATATGACTTTTTTACTAAAATGCTTCCACGAATGTACGCGTGTTTTGCTGCGATATTAACCGACTTTTGACCCTGTAATGAAAGTCACAGTCAGCAGGGTTCCCATATATCTGAAGCCTTTGGTCGCATATAGCAATGGAATGTCTGACAAGGAACTTGTCTCTTTTATATACCGGCTTCATCGCCATTAACAAGTCCTTTTCACACTCGCCTCATCCACATTAAAACTCTTCCTCATACAGACCTCATATCATGGTTGAGAAAACACCAGCTATTTAAATAAGAAAAAAAAAAACCAATGGGTGAAACTGGGTTGCTATGCGTTTTATTTGCTTTCCAGGACTTTTTTTTATTGACGATAAAATAGTTCACTTTAAATTGTCATGATTAATTTATCCAACACAGCAGCTCATTCTTATAGGTCCTCTACTAGTCTCTCTTTTCTTGGCCTACCAGCACTGTATGCATTTAGAGAATCTTCCCCACCTACAGATTTGTTTGGTCAAAATTAAGAATTTAGGAAGGAAGAGACCCAAGAAATTAATTAATATCTAAAACTTTCTGCACGCTTCCACATAGTAGTAAATCGTAATATAAATTCATTACGATTCTACAACAAGTTCATTTTTTCCTGGAAGTGTAAATGTTACTTAGGCGTAATTTATATTTTTCAAGAAAAGCTAAAACACAATATGTGTAAAAGAAATTTCTGTGACAGTAAATAGTTGTGTTCGACACATATTACTGCTCTTTTTAATTTGTAAATGGCTAACAGTGTAACATTTTGTATGTTAATTATGTTTTCATAATTAAATCTAGTAGGAATTTACTTTTTTTGAATTTTTAGACTTTTAAAGCCTCGTGGATTTTTTGGGTCATGTTAAATTACGACAGCTCTATTCATACCATTTATAAACTCCCCCTCACAATGACTACCCTTTATGAACTTATCCTCACACTAACCTCATACATTTTATGAACACTGCACACCGATCTCAAAACCTTCTTCGACTCCTCCTCGGCTGACCTCGTACCCTTTATGAACTAATCCTGACACAGCCCTAATAACCTTTATGAACTCCTCGACATACTGACCGAATATATGTTTTGAACTCCTCCTCTCGTACTTCATGAACTACTCCTCACACTGACCTCATACTCTTCACGAACTACTCGTGACACTGGCCTGAAGAACTTGTGAACTCCTTGCCACAATGAATATCTTTTTTGAACACCTCCTCACATTGTTTTCATATCCTTCATGATCTCCTCCTCACACTGATCTAATATATTTTACTTATTTCTTATCACACCGACCTGATACCCTTTTCGATCTTCTTCTCACTCTTCTTCACATTGACCTCAGAT
The DNA here is from genome assembly GCF_023864345.2 of Schistocerca serialis cubense. NCBI lineage: Eukaryota > Metazoa > Arthropoda > Insecta > Orthoptera > Acrididae > Schistocerca > Schistocerca serialis. The sequence continues at coordinate 140,319,510 of NC_064643.1, forward strand.
CTATTACGAACTCCTCATCACACTAACCTTATACGCTTTATACAATTCTAGTTGCACTGGCCCAGTTCTATTTTTTAAATACTCTCCACACTCACCTCATATCCTTTATGAGCTCCACCTCACACTTACAACACACCCCTTATGTGCACCTCTTCGCCGGCCTGCGTGGCCGAGCGGTTCTAGGAGCTTGGAACCACGTGACTGCTATGGTCGCAGGTTCGAATACTGCCTCGGGCATGGATGTGTGTGATGCCCTTAGGTTAGTTAGGTTCAAGTAGTTCTAAGTTCTAGGGGACTGATGACCTTAGAAGTTAAGTCCCATAGTGCTCAGAGCCATTTGAACCATTTTTGCGCCTCTTCACTTCCTTACGTGTCTATTATGAACTCCTTCTCATTCTGACCTCATTCCCATTATAAACGCCTCCTCACACTGACTTTGTCCCCATTATGAACTTCTCCTCACTTTTACCTCGTCCCCATTATGAACTCCACCTTTAAACTGACCTTGCCTCCATTATTAACTTCTCCTCATACTGATCTCGCCTGCACACTGACCTCGTCCTCACACTTTCTTTCTTTCTTTCACTTGCGCCTTTGTCCCGCAATGTGCGCAGGGTCGGCGTGGTTACAACTAATTTGGCAAGGTTAATTGAAAGTGGTGGCCGGATGCCCTTCCTGCCGCCACCTCATCGCCCCCAGGACGGAGTCAGTGTACCCCAACAGTCTGCGTCTAGCGTAACCATGAAATAGTGAGTAAGTGTTACAAATGTCTGCGTGTCGTGTAACCGAGGCGGGATGTGGGAACCAGCCAGGTATTCACCTAGCGGGATATGGAAAACCGCCTAAAAACCACATCCAGGCTGGCCGGCATACCGGCCCGCGTCTTTATCCACTGGGCGGATACGATCTGGGGCCGGCGCGCCTACCCGAGTGCAGGAAGTAGCGCATTAGCGCTGTCGGCTGACATGGCAGGTGACCTCGTCCTCACACTGACATTTCTTTAACTGACCTCTTTCTCATAACGTGGAGGCGAGCAAGGGCGGCAGCAGGAGCACCAGCCAGGTCAGAACACAGCTCCTCGGCGCCAGAGATCCTGCAACAAACACAGGCAAATAAGGCACTCATTAAGGCATTCCAAGTCTCGACGACAGCGTTAAAAGCAGCCACATAAAACAAATTCATTAGGTAACTTTTTTTTGTCATCATAGTTTTAACAATACATCGATTATACTAACTACGTGTACTATTTTCCAGTTTCCCAGTTTCAATGTAAGTTCATCACTTTGTTGTCCGTCTGTCTTTCTGTCCGACTGTTAAAAACCCTTTTCCTCGTGTACGGTGTATGTATACATTGAAACTTATGTTACGTATTAAGGAGTACTTTCCCTTCTAAGTCAACGCTATGAAATGCAATCAAAAGAAACTGTCATTTACATCACACATTTTGATACTCGCAAACTCATTCATCAAAACCTGTATGGTATTTCCCTTTAGTTTAGAGTCATGAAATTTGGCAAGAAGCAAGGTTTCACAGAACAACCGAAGGGAAAAAATCCGAAACTGGTTAACTGGTAATGATATCACACGGGAAAAAGTTGTCATTTATTATCTGTCTGTTCGCCTCTTAATATCTCTTTTTCTCCGGAATGGGTAGATGTATGAAGTTCAAATTCGTGTAATATAATCAAGTCCATAGTCCTCTGGGGGTGTAATCCTATTAACTCAGTGCAATCAAAAGATATGGCCATTTATGTCACATACTTTGGCACTCGCAAACTCACTAACTTAAGCCTATAGGGCACTTCCTCTTGACATAGAATAATGAAATTTCGCTGGAAGAAAGGCTTCACAGTTCAAGTAAAGGAAAAAAAATTTTAAAAATGTTAATTTGTAGCTAAACTACTCGAAAAAAATTTTCTGTTTTTAATTGTTATCCGACTTCGAACTTGAAATTAAAATATTAAGTATTGGAATCCCTAGGACCGATATCTTTCCAGTATCAATGTGAATAACAGACAAGAATCGTGGAAATCCTCCCTTCCTGAACGAGATTAACTATCTATATTATTCAGTTTGTACAGAACTCTCACTGCGCGAGTCCTACTGGAACCACGCCAATTTTTTCCCCATCTCAATATAGGTGCCGCATGTGCAGTCGTATCACTATTCAGAGACCACCATTGACTGGCTTGCCTAACTACTTGTATTCAACCTCATAAATATGTTGATTAATGATTGTCTTCCCATATTAAGTCTAATTTCAGACTGTGAATATCCACATGTTATTAAAATAAATTGTCGCCGTTTACGTAGTGGAATGTGTAGTATCATCTAAAAGAACGTAGTGTAAAGTTTCTGCTACCTTCTGCAATGAGGGCCCTGCGCTTTGGAAACGCTGGCATACGCTGTATGTCTGAGATACGAACTGTTGACTGAGCACAGGCGACAGCAATGAATTCTCTATTGAACGGTGTGTTGTGGGTAACTGGGGTGAGAAGAGATATGACGGAATCGCTCTATTAATATTGCATCTAAAAACTGTCGCCCAACGGCGGCTTAAATCTATGGAAGAATTTGCGTGAAAAGAAGGACGGAGGTGCTACTAAAATATTCAAAGGTTGCATGTGGTGTAGCTCTCAGGGTGCTAATTTTTCCTAACAGTACTTCGGAGTGTGAGCTATCGTTGAATCACAGGCAAGTGTTTGGTATTCTTCACGTTCTCTTTTCGAAGAATATTAGGTCTGAACTATTAGTGTCGAGGTCCGGTCTGCTGGCCAGCGTGTGGATGGTTTTTAAGGCGGTTTACCATCAGCCACAGCGAATGCGGGCTGGTTCCCTTTATTCCACCTCAATTACATTATGTCGGCGATTGCTGCGCAAAAACTTTCTCCACGTGCGCGAACACCATAACTACAACTACTCTACCACACAAACATTGGGGTTACACTCGTCTGGTGTGAGACATTCCAAAGAGGGTGGGGGGGGGGGGGGTGGCAGGGGGTCCACTAGGGCCCGAAACGCACAATAACTGTGGGCTGCTGTAGCCTGTTGTGGGGTTGAGAACCACTGACGGCTACGGCGGGGACGAAGCCTCTCCGTCGTTTCTAGGTCCCCAGTTCCATATAATACAATACAATGATTAAAACGAATGTTGGCTTTCCCAAGCGTTCATTCTGATGTAGAGACTACCCCATAGTATTGAAAGTTGTAAAATTTTACAACTAAGTTATGTAACTGCTGAGAGAGGGTGCACTGAACCAGTAACAACAACATTTCAGTGTGCAATGAAATGGACGGCCACGTAAAGAACCATCTGTTAACAATGTGCATTTCCCAGTCGCATTTATCAAATACAATGCTCTTCAAGTAAAAGCGCCTAACGCTAATTAGTGATGTGTGCTGAAGTGAAACTAGTTACCATTTCTGTATTTATTCACGACTGCTGAAAATTTGTAAATGAACTTGAATGACAGTTAACCAGTTACTAATGACGAATTCAGTAACATACGTTCAACTGCTGACACTACGAGCAGAATAAGGAACCAACTCCTTTGCATACAAAAGGTCTGTTCAGTAAATGCCATACCATTCGTAATTTCGTGCCAACGTTGAGTTGGAGCGAAATTCGAAATGCGCACACGTCTGTATTTAACGTGTAACTACAGAAACTTTCAACGCTGTATGTTTGTTAGTTATTGCTCAGTGCTGTATTGAGTAGAACGTTGAGTCGCACAGTTTGCTAATTTCGAGATGGCAGAGTTAGAGGAGCAACGTGTCTGCATTAACGTTTGCGTAAAAGTCAGGAAAACCTTTACAGAGACACACCACATGGTGCAAGTAGTCTACGGTGACGAGTGCTTAAGTCGTACTCGGTGCTTCAAATTGCTTATACGGTTTAAAAGTGGCCGGATAGATGTGAAAGATAACCCTCGTTCAGGACGCCCTTCGACGTCTACCGACGACGCTCATGTCAGGAACGTCAACGAAACTGCGCACGCCAATCGAAGACTGTCTGTACGAGAGATTGGAGAAGAATGTAACGTTTCAGTTGAACCATTTCAGCAAATTCTGACTCAGTATCTTTTAATGCATCGGTACTTGTAGCCGGCAAGTACGTCCCACGGCTCATGAGTCAAGACCAGAAAGATCTTCGCCTCACAATCTGTGAAGAGCTTTTGGATCGGGCAAATGAGTAGGAGATGTTCCTTAAGAAAATCGTAACTGGGGATGACACGTGGTCCTACGGTTATGTTACGATGTTGAGACCAAGGTTCACTCCTCACAAAGCGTCGGGAATGGTTTTCCAAGACCAAAAAAAAGCTCCTCAGGTCAGGTCAAATGTCAATGCCATGCTGATAGTTTCCTTTGACTTTGAGGGATTAGTTCATTATGAATTCATGCCAAAGGAGAGTCTGTTAATCAGTGGTACTATTGCGACGTGTTGCAACGCCTGCGAGAAAATGTGGGAAAAAACTTTCTGAAATGAAGCGAGACAATGCACGGCTCTTGTGTCACCATAACACGACCGCTTATTCATCCCTATCCTATTTCACAAGGAACGAAATCACTGTGCTGCCTCATGCCTCATCCTCCGTACTCCCCAGACCTGGAACCTGCGAACCTTTTTCATTTCCAAAGTTGAAAACCCCGTTGAATGGACGAAGATTTGCAACGGTAGACGAGATAAAAAAAAATCATAGGCGACTCTTCGCGCGATTCAGCAAGAGGCGTACCAATATTGGTTCCGGAAGTGGAAACGGCGTTGAGAGCGGTGTGTCACTCGTGGAGGAGAGTATTTCGAAGGATACCATGCACAGTAAGAAAAAAATAAGCGTAGAAAAGTTTTGTGGACCAAATTCCGGAACTTTTTGAACAGACCTCGTAAAATGTTATGATTTTAAGCTGAATCAGAAACCCACCATGGTCATTTCACAGCATTACAATGCTTAAGGAAAATCGTTATTATTATTACTGTTATTATTATTATTATTATTATTATTATTATTATCAGTGTCACCCTTATATATCATTTCTTGTTTAGTGTTTCATGTGGATGCACAATGGTACTGGAGCGTGCTAGCATATGGATATATTTCTATAGCGCTACTAGGCTTCCTGTTACATACGAGAGATATCCACTGAAGAATTCGATACACTATCCTTCCTCTGTAGTCTCGTCAGTTATCCATTTAATACAGATATGTACCCGCAGTTTTATTCCTGTTAATCAGAGTGGTATTTGATATGTATTTTCTATACCTTCTGCACGTAGCTCACGTCTCTGCTAATGGACCTAATATCTCGGAAAACAAACTCATGGTACAACTGTTTGCCGTAGTAAAAATTCTGATTCCCAACACATTTTACGTAGCAAGTTAGATCTGAAGGCAATGATTTGTACTATCAAAAGTTACGTCTAATAGTTACACCTCCGAAGAGCGCACTTTTTACCTTCTTTGCAGAATTAGTGAACATAGTCTAGTACAGCATAACTTGTGCTACGAGCAGGTGAAACCTTAAGTTTATCGAATTATCGACAAGCGCAAATTCCCGAGATCTAAAGCGTGTGGTGTTCGCAAATGTCATTCAAATCTCTCTAAATTTGTTGAGTTCCATCAGCTTTATCATCTTGGTGTGTGTGGTACAAGCAAAATGGAATGAACCCTGTCATCGAAAACATTACATCGATTTTATGGTGATTTACCTTCACATATTTTCAATCCAACCTGATGATGTCTTATTGTATCGTACAATCTCTCCTGGATTTAACTGCAAATCTCAAGTGTCTCACAGAATGTGGATATGTGACGCTGTTATGGAAATCCACCAGCCGGAAGGGGCGTTAAGCTCGGCGGTCACCTTGGATCTATTCGATAGGAAAGAGCTACGTGCCGGCACATGGGTACATTTTCTACCTTGTCGTATCATCATCATCATCGTAGTCGTCGTCGCCATCATGAAACACACTACATTCTACACGCATCCATTATGCTCATCTTCACTCTACAAATACGACACAACTCAAAGGTATTGGCGAGGAAAGGTGACAATCTGCGCCCACGATAGTCGGCTGAGCCAACCAATGGGATAAAGGAATTAAAAACGTGCCTAAGAACTGGTGGAACTGTTGCACAGTGAACGTACTTCGTTACCAATGTTGTTTATTATTTGTGACTTCAATCTCACTCAGCCACTTCTGAAAAAATATGTGATAGAACCCGAAACAGAATAACCTGTAATCTGCAAAATGGAATGCGACTGTGTTGCCCGCATCGGTAATAAAACATAGGAAATGACATCTTTACCTCTGTTTCTCCAGCGAAAAGCAGCGTTTCTACTTAGCGTTGGTACATGGCGCCTATCATGAGAAAGTTAAGCCTCTTTCATATGCAATTATTCCCTGTGGAAGAGCTTGGAAAACTTTTGTAATATCCTCTCAAGATCCTCTTCAGAGAAGCGGTGAGGGGCTAGGTGGCAGCACTGAATACGAGACAAAAGCACAAAAGCCGAAACATTAAATAATTGCAAGCGGGTAAAGAAAAACGATATTATCTTCAAAGAGTAGCTAAACTGTGAGAGAATGTGAACATCCATTGCTATCATTAGAGGTGGATTACAGTTATGAGTGACAGTTTCTGTACACATTTCCCTAAGAAACAAATGCCTGTAAAAATTTGTAAATTAAGTGACTACATTCACTCAGGCGAGAAAATTTTACTTGCTACTTTATTTGTAATTTTTAGCTTTAGTAACGACATTAAACGAGTTTTAACGATTGATTAGTAAGATCTCATACTGATTTTAACTAAAATATCTGACAACAGTCAAGATCTTCCTGTCTGTTCCCACGGATGAAAGCCGAACAACTGTTTAATTATCCTGCATGTGGGTGCGTAATATTAATATCTTCAACGTTAGACCAAAATTTACAAAGATGGAGCAAGGATATTTAAGATCTAAGGGTACGTCGACGGTAAGATTAATACTTCAGGTTAAACAAGGGACGAGGCGTGTTGGGAAACGTACTTTGCTTTTCCATAGATATGTAAACATGGAATTATTGATACTCCCTTCATGAATGAATATTCAGCCGTATCTGCAAATCTGAAAACTATTATACATAACAAAAGGTTGATGACATGTGTTGAAGATAATTTACTTGACCAGCAGGACACATCATGTTATCCCTGAAGGGCTTTTATTGATACGTGGATCTAACTATGTGCCACAAAGTCTGGTCCCAACCGATTACCGCTAAAACACCCGCCTCCGTGGCGGAGGCAATCAACGCTCGCTTGTACGATGGCGCTTTACTCTGAGGTAAAGCGGTTCGAATCCTGGTGATGGATGAAATATTCACTGACTCACGGGCAGCGTGAGGAGAGGTGGTGGCATTAACCTCCTCATCAACGGTCTTTGCGCTAAAGCCCTGAATTAAATTCGTAATCTCTCTCAAGAGTCTCACAGAATGTGTATATGTGACACTGTTATCGATATTCACCCACCGGAAGGGGCGTTAGGCTCGGCGGTCACCTTGGAGCTATTTGATAGGAAAAAGCTACGTGCTGGTACCTGGGTTCACTTTCTACCTTGTCGTATCATCATCATCATCATCATCATCATCATCATTATCATCATCATCATCGTCATCGTCGTCGCCATCGTAAGACACAAACATAACACTACATTCTACACGCATCCATTACGCTCATCTTCTCTCTACAAATGCATATTCGACACAGCACATGGGTACTGGCGAGGAAAGGTGGCAATGTGCGCCCGCGATAGGCGGCTAAACCTACCTATGGGATATCCCAGCGAACATCCTTTATATTTTTCAGCACTCAAACAGTCATCCGATGGCAAAATGAATTACAGTCCAATGTTTAACGCTACCCAAAACTAATGGAAAGAAATTTTAAAGGAATTCAGATTTTCATCAGCTTCTTGTAAAGCTTAGACCCATACACAGTCACAATATTGGAGACACTTTTTACGATTCAATTTTTAAAGATTTCACTGTCCAACTGAAAAACATTTTCGATCTATTTTTCTTTGGCAATATTTACACCTCATGGACTTTTAGGCACTGATTCATATCTGAACTCAATTCTTTTTGCTTTTCTATTTCACATAGTTTTGTTATAATGTGAAAGTTGTAAAAAATAAAATCGGGAAAAGATTTCATATTGTGATTGAAAGTTAATCTACGTTTAGATTGTGAACAAAATTGTTACTGAAATAATAACTTTCCAACATGTTTGATACAGCATACATATAATATGGATTCCTTTTGAGGCTTAGTAGCCTAGGAACAACCTCCTTGATTGATAATCAAGTTTCAGTCTCGCTCAGAGTCATTTTTGAGTCAGCTAGCGTTGAACAACACATTTCGAATGTCAGATCCAACAAATAAACATTCTTTCAACTTCGTATCTGATGGATGGAGAGACGTATCGTAGACAGAATTGAAGCATTCTCCATCTTTTAGTTAGGTTTTCATAAAGTGTTTCACTAGGACGAACCTATAATAAGAAAGTGGTAATAGAATTTTAAAATCCATCAGTCTTCTTAGGCGTGAAGAGGAGAAAGAGATGTCTCAGTATTTGTGATGAGTCTAACAACCACAGCTATCTAAACTCCAACCTCATACAATTATTAATTGAAACAGTGTATGAATAATACTTCCGCTAACAGTGTATCTTCTGACATATTGGGTGTCAATAGTAAAAAGAATTTTAGTTGATGAGACATTTTTCTTGTCATAATAGGATTCAGCGCCCTATAAACCACCATAATAAATCACTTTCATTGAAATGACTATTTTCCATTGTTCACCTGTGTCACATTTCAGTACCGTTTAATTCTGTTCACAATTCCGATCTACATAATTATTATGTCACAGGTTGCCATTTTTATAGACAACACGGAAAAATAATGAAAATGAAGTCACTAATTATGTTGTTACTTGCTAAGATAACTGTTTCATGTTTCACTCAAGCAGTTATCGATCCACAATATCTTGAGGAGGCCATGGTTTACAGCTTTCAAGTATTTCTGAGGAGCCATGTTTTGGTACAATGACTGTGTGCCAATTCATTATTACAACTACCAGCTTAGCTCACACTACAGAAGATTCTCACGCTTGAAAAACTACATTACTTGCAGCTCATGCGACCAAACAAGATGATCTGTACCTAGACTGAAGTTATACCCGAACTGCATCAAAAGTATAGACTGCACGGCAGTATCCGATTCTACTCTGCAGGAATCAGCATGGGTTTCGAAAAAGACGGCCGTGTGAAACCCAACTCGCGCTATTCGTCCACGAGACTCAGAGGGCCATAGACACGAGTTCCCAGGTAGATGCCGTGTTTCTTGACTTCCGCAAGGCGTTCGATACAGTTCCCCACAGTCGTTTAATGAACAAAGTAAGAGCATATGGACTATAAGACCAATTGTGTGATTGGATTGAAGAGTTCCTAGATAACAGAACGCAGCACGTCATTCTCAATGGAGAGAAGTCTTTCGAAGTAAGAGTGATTTCTGGTGTGCCGCAGGGGAGTGTCGTAGAACCGTTGCTATTCACCTTGTGGATGACATCGGAAGTTCACTGAGGCTTTTTGCGGATGATTCTGTGGTATATCGAGAGGTTGTACCAATGGAAAATTGTACTGAAATGCAGGAGGATCTGCAGCGAATTGACGCATGGTGCAGGGAATGGCAATTGAATCTCAAAGTAGACAAGTGTAATGTGCTGTGAATACATAGAAAGAAAGATCCTTTATCATTTAGCTACAATATAGCAGGTCAGTAACTGGAAGCAGTTAATTCCATAAATTATCTGGGAGTACGCATTAGGAGTGATTTAAAATGCAATGATCATATGAAGTTGATCGTCGGTAAAGCAGATGCCAGACTGAGATTCATTGGAAGAATCCTAAGGAAATGCAATCTGAAAACAATGGAAGCAGGTTACAGTACGCTTGTTTGCCCACTGCTTGAATACTGCTCAGCAGTGTGGGATCGGTACCAGATAGGGTTGATAGAAGAAATGGAGAAGATACAACGGAGAGCAGCGCGCTTCGTTACAGGATCATTTAGCGTTACGGAGATGATGGATAAACTCCAGTGGAAGACTCTGCAGGAGAGACGCTCAGTAGCTCGGTACGGGCTTTTGTTGAAGTTTCGAGAACATACCTTCACTGAGGAATCAAGCAGTATATTGCTCCCTCCTACGTATATCTCGCGAAGAGACCATGAGGATAAAATCAGAGAGATTAGAGCCCACACAGAGGCATACCGACAATCCTTTTTTCCACGAACAATACGAGACTGGAATAGGAGAACCGATAGAGATACACAAGGTACCCTCCGCCATACACCGTCAGGTGGTTTGGGGAGTATGGATGTAGATGTAGACATAATGAAAGGTAACTGTCTTATTTGCCACCACGGTTTTCGGGAAGTTTTGGCTATAATTGTGAACGAATTTGCGAATTTTACAAACGTGCTCAAGATCTGTAGTATCGATATAGACATACTCTTTGTATGTCTGTTCTTGAGACCACGCGTGTTGGTCAGAGAGGTTATGTTTTTTTAGAGAAAGTAGTAGTGTGTAGTGTGTGTTGGACAGTTTGGCAATGTAGTTCGTTTGAAATGGATGGAAGCAGTCCTGCTGTATAGTGGAGGCAGCATAGTTTAAAAAGGAATATTATAGTAATATGTGTACGATATGGACGAGATTGTATTAGTGGAAGAATAATAAAAGAACTGTTAAGGTAATCCAGTTATTTATATATATTTGTAACTGTGTAGTTTCCTATTGTTAGAGCATTGTGTGTAGTTAAAGTCTGCTGTAGAAATTTTTCAATAAAGCCTATGCGCTTGTGTGATAGTTGAAACAATTGTAAGGAAGGAAATTGTATACAAAAGAGTTATTAAGAAGTATTTTTGCTAACTTGTCTAGGTGTGAGTACTTTATGAAATGGTGTATTGTTGTCAAGGCTTAATTAAGCATAGTGACAGTTGGAGCCTCTGCTCTCATTTATCAGTCGTTAAGTTTAGTTCTTAATTTTTAATTATTTACTTTTATGACTGTGTTTGCATACTCGCACTGTTCGTCGCAAGTTGTGCACTGAGTAGCATTTTTATGAAAATTGGTATGATACCGTCCTGCATTGCGCATCGCAAGTACGGTAAATGAAATTTGGTTTTGGACGGTTAGATCAATAGTTACAGATTGCAGAGCAAACGAGCTTTACGTGTGAACAGGTATGCCAATAAATCCAATAAATTTAATTATCATCGAGGTTCATGTCCATTTCAAGGCACAGTGATTGTCAGAGTGAATTTGTGAAAATAATACCATATCAGATCAGAAGCTTAATATCAGTAAAATATTTTACTAATGTGCTGCCTTGTAAATTTTCAAACAGTTTTAGCTGAAAGTCTGATGCGTTAACTTTTTATGTCCATCTCCTGAGTAATTACAGTATCAGCTCTGGTACAGTGATTGTTTGCAAGATCAATGATAAAGGTTAGCAATATTCAAGGCCAACACTTTAATGTGAGTCATTTTATTTTGCTGTCAGATAGTATATTTAAATCTCACAGAAAACGGACTGCTCTCTCGCAGACGAATTGTCTTATGCTCCGCTTGTCTGTATTTGACAACATAACACTGCCCTCCCTCCTTCCTTTCAGTCCTTGCCACCCTCTACAATGTCATCCTTGCCACTGGCTTCTATCCCGACCTCTGGAAAACCTCCCGTATCCTGATGTTCTCCAAACCCAACAAGCCTCCATCTGATGCCTCTTCCTATCGTCCTATCTGTCTCACATCGGTGTTCAGCAAGCTCTTGGACTCCATCCTTTCCCGGCGCATCCATCACCACCTCCGCCAAAACCACCTCCTCCCCAACACCTAGTGTGGCTTTCGACCTTCCTTCTCTGCTGATGACCAACTCCTCCGCCTCACTCATCTCCTGTCCCTCCAGCTTAACTCCCGTCGCTCCGCCATTTTTGTCTCCCTTGACCTCGAAAAGGCCTACGACCGTGTCTGGCATCCCGGTCTCCTGTTTAAACTCCTAACCAACGACCTTCCTATCAACTACATCTGTCTGATGGCCTCCTTCCTCTCCCACCGCCCCTCCTATGTTACCATCCAAAATGCCAATTCCCACACCTTCTACCCCTCTGCAGGTGTGTCCCAGGGCTCTGTCCTCTCCTCTCTTCTCTACCTCCTGTACACGGCAGATATGCCCCAACCTTCCCCCCCTCCAGTACACCTCTTGCAATATGATGATGACACCGCATTCCTCTCCCTCGCTCCTACCCTCCAACGGTCCCAACGCCTTCTCCAGAATCACCTTGACCTTTTTGCTGCATGGTGTAACCAGTGGCTCCTGAAAATCAATCCTTCCACGACCCAGGCAATCATCGTAGGTCGTACCACTCGCTCCTTCCGGCTCCTGGATTTCTCCCTTACTGTCTGCGCCCATCCTGTCCACCTCACCCCCACCCTCACCTACCTTGGCCTCACCATTGACCATCACATCACCTGGATCCTTCACCTTCGCTCCATCCAATCCAAAGCCCACAACCACCTCCGACTCCTCAAACTCCTCTCTGGCTGGACAATGGGGGTTGCACCCCTCTACCATCCTCCACACCTACAAATCCTTAATCTGTCCCATCCTCTGTTATGCCAGTCCTGCCTGGATCACTGCCCCCCCCCAAATTCTATAAGTCCCTCCAGATCCTTGAGCGTCATGCACTCCACCTCGCCATCTGCATACGCCTCCCGTCCCCCATGCGGATCCTCTATGACCTCATTCCTTTCCCCCATCTGCTCCTATACCTCGAACATATCTGCATCCTCTACACCTCCCGCCACCTTGATCCCCCTCACCCCCTGGTTGCTCCTCTCCTCTCCCATCCCCACCCCCTGCCATGTCTTCACTGTTGTATCCCCCCTACCCTCCATCTCTATACCCTTCATCTCCTTTCCCAAGGTGGCTTCCATCAACTCCACCTCCCGGATGATGCCCTCTCTCCCTCCATTTATCCCTCCTATCAATTCTGATCCTCACTCCCCCTCCTTTCCTCTGTCCTTTTCCCAGGCTCCCTCTCCCCCCCTTCCATCCTCTTTTTTCCCAACCTCCCCTCTCTCTGTCCCCTTCTCTCCCCCGAGTCCTTTTGCATTCCCCTCCTCTGCCTCCTCTCCTTCCCTCTTGTGTCTGCCCTGCCCCTCCCCCCCTTTATTAGTCCTCTCCCTCCTTGTTTCCCACCCCCTTTTTGTTTTTTTTCCTTCCTCCCTCCTTGTTCTTCCCCCTCCTCCAGGTCCCCCTCCCCCCCCATCTGCCTTTGGCTCCGGAGTGTCATCTTTGTGCTGCCCTTTTCATACAGTGTTTTACAGTGAGTGTTTTACAGTGAGTGTTTTACAGTGAGTGTTTTACAGTGAGTGTTTTACAGTGAGTGTTCCGTGTTGTGTTTTTTTGGGAAGTGTTGCGAACGGCCATCGTACTGTCACTGGGTGTGCTTTTTATCTCTTGCGAACAGAAACCAGACTGTCGCCGTGTTTTTTAATTGTGTGTGTACTATGTTACTTGTCTGATTCCTGTGTCTTTTATTAACATTGTCAACCCCTTTTGCTTTCTGTTTTAACTTTCTGCATTTCCCCGCAACGAGTTTTAAGGTATATTAAGTTAAACCAGACACTTACGTTAAACCAGACACTTACAAACACGGGTTTTAAGGTATATTACATTATTTTCAGAGGTTCCTTTCGTCAATTCCACTCAAACATCGCAAACCGATTGTAGTCAGAGCATCGATTTTGGTTCAGATGTCCAGGGCTGATTAAAACAGAAGCGTCCTATTGTGTGCATACGATCATGCCAAAATTTGAGATGAAACGTTACCCAATGGCTCTCGTCTCTGTGAAGCCAGGAGCAATACCAGTGTGCCTCTTCAAGAAACTGGAAGTACGGGACCTCTGACCAGGTCATCACCGTACTCAACGACGATTGTCATCCATGGAAAAGCAGTTTTGTTATCCATCGTTGAACGCATTGCGACACCTGTCATCAGCAGCCCACGTGTTCTGATCATGGCGCCACTCCAAGCGCATCCCTTCGTGTTGTGGTGTTAACGGCACCCTTCACGTGGGACGGTTATTCCATAGTCCATCTGCTGCTAGTCTCTGACCAATGGTGCACAATGACACAAAATACTGCAGAGAGTCCATTGTTTGTTCTCGGATGGCAGACGTAGATGTGAAGGTGTTACGATGAGCTTGGTGCACAGTGTGGCGATCAACTCTTGAGCTGCTCACAAATGGTCCACACGAGCCTTGATGACGAGCATGCATGTCCTCTCACTCCCATGCATTCCAATATCGGGCCACTGTCACATCCGAATGGCCCAAAGATCTGTATATTCATGATTCGACGTACTGGCCACATGGAAAATCACAAAGCCGCCACTTTCGAACTCAGTCAGATGCTGATAACTCTATCTCAGACAAGTGCGTTGCATCTCCGTGTCTATCACAGTGACTCCACGAGGTTTGTCGTTGTTCACACTGTAGTGGATGTTCTACGAGGGACAGAGAATTGCAACTCTAATCATTTAAATACTGGCCAACAGTGTGTACATGTACGAAGTTACATTGACATCTGATCATGTCTTCTGGGCGCTTCAAATTTTTTGACAGGCTGTGTAGCTGCAAACGATTGCATTTGGAGTGATGACCAGTAATTAATTCCATTTTTAATTGTGGTATCACACGTCGATACCACCCCCTAGTGGCGTATCACAGTTGTGAACGGAATGGCAAAGTTACATTCAATGTCGATAGTGATAATGCAGTATCCGGTGGAACCAATGGAGCACGCTCTTTCAGGCACATCTCCAGCGGCTCTGGACCCGAGTGTGCCCTGCCGTCGCGATATACAGGGTGAGCACAAAGTCTTGTACTGATTATAAAAATTTGTAACAGAATAACCCTTTGAGATCATAAGTTACATTTGATGCCGTCACATAGGTTAGTCCTAGTTTTTTTTAAGACCACTTATGTTAGTATACCTCAAAGTGTGCTCCCTTGGTAGCTCAGAGAATGTCGAGTCGGTATTCCAGTTCCCGCCAGGTGTTTCGTAACATGCGTTCTGTCACAGTATCCACAGCAGCTTCTATCCTAGCCTTCAGTTCGTAGACGTCAGCAACTGGTGTGACGAACACTCTGTCATTGATATAGCCCTAGAAAAACAAGTCAAGGGGGGTAATGCCTGGAGTGCGGATCGGTGGATTGGAAGGAACGGTTCAACACCGTGGTCACCCAACTCTCCAGACATTACGCCCCTTGACCTTTTTTTTTCTGGGGTTGTATCAGGGACAGAGTCTTCGTCACACCGGTTGCCGTCGTCTACGAACTGAAGGCTAGGATACAAGCTACTGTGGGTACTGCGACAGAACGCCTGTTACGAAACACTGGAATACCGCCTCGACATTCTCAGAGCTACCAAGGCAGCACACGTTGAAGGCCGGCCGGAGTGGCCGTGCGGTTCTAGGCGCTACAGTCTGGAACCGAGCGACCGCTACGGTCGCAGGTTCGAATCCTGCCTCGGGCATGGATGTGTGTGATGTCCTTAAGATAGTTAGGTTTAATTAGTTCTAAGTTCTAGGCGACTGATGACCTCAGGAGTTAAGTCGCATAGTGCTCAGAGCCATTCGAACCATTTTTGAACACGTTGAGGTTTACTAACGTAAGTGGTCTTAAAAAAAACTAGTAACACTAACCTACGTAACGGCATCAAATGTAAATTATTATGTCAAACGGTTATTCTGTAATAAATTGTTATAATCAGGGCAAGACTTTGTGCTCACCCTGTAGGATGGCCAGCGGCAGCGTCTCAGCTCACGTTCTCTTGGAGCTACTATGCTACTACACCTTCGTTCGTGTTTCTTCTTAGTGACATCGATAGCTAGATTCTATTTCTTATGTCATAATTTATACTGAGTCTTCGTATGTTTGGAGAAATACAAGTTAAGTAAATCTTCTGTTTGCATTGCTACTTGTTCACTAACTGTTCTTCTCCTCTGTTGATCCATTACTGATCCATCACGGCCGCGGGGCAGTACCCGGTGAAATATTTGCCAAAGGAAAATCACCGAAGGGCCGTATGTTTTCAGAATTTATTTTATGTGGATGACCAGTTTTGGGATCTCACTAATGCCATCAGCAGACCCCTACGCACTCTATGCATGTGTAGACAATCAGGTACATCGATACTTGCATAACTGGAGTCATCATTATCTGGATTCCGTAAATAGTTTTAGAATAGGAAAAAGAATCCTGTAATGTTTGAATACTCCATTAGTAGTGTAGCGCTTGACACAGTCACGTCGATTAAGTATTTGGGCGTAACATTGGAGAGCGATATGAAGTGGGACAAGCATGTAATGGCAGTTGTGGGGAAGACGGATAGTCGTCTTCGGTTCATCGGTAGAATTCTAGGAAGATGTGGTTCATCTGTAAAGCAGACCGCTTATAAAACACTAATACGACCTATTCTTGAGTACTGCTCGAGAGTTTGGGATCCATATCAGGTCGGATTGAGGGAGGACATGGAAGCAATTCATAGGCGGGCTGCTAGATTTGTTACTGGTAGGTTTGATCATCACGGGAGCGTTACAGAAATGCTTCAGGAACTCGGGTGGGAGTCTCTAGAGGAAAGGAGGCGTTCTTTTCGTGAATCGCTACTGAGGAAATTTAGAGAACCAGCATTTGAGGCTGACTGCAGTAAAATTTTACTGCCGCCAACTTATATTTCGCGGAAAGACCACAAAGATAAGATAAGAGAGATTAGGGCTCGTACAGAGGCATATAGGCAGTCATTTTTCCCTCGTTCTATTTGGGAGTGGAACAGGGAGAGAAGATGCTAGTTGTGGTAGGAGGTACCCTCCGCCACGCACCCTATGGTGGATTGCGGAGTATGTATGTAGATGTAGAGTGTTTACTTCGAAGACTTGGCAACAACGAGTTCACGAAATCCAGACATTTATGGCTGTAGTTATGCAAGTATTGTTATATTTGATTGCCTGTACATGGAGCGCATAGAGGCCTGAAGATGGCAGTGATATGCCGAAACTAATCGTCTAGAGAAAACAAATTCTGAAAACATACGGATGTTTGGTGAATTATCTCTGGTAAAAATTTCTGCTCCTGTCTGGCATTCCTACGACGACAGGTGCCACACTACTCTGTAGCCACTTCTCCTTACCGCTGTGTACGAAGTCGTAACAACATTCAACCTGAAGATGATCTGTTTTTTAACCCAAACTTTGATAAGAAAACTGGCATACTGGTACTGTGCCAAATTACGATTCTTTAAAGTTATCGATCGTTAACTGACGTACATGGGTAAAAGTACGCTCAGAACAATATAGAAAGGCCCTTGAAATACGTCCATACTGCAAATCGGAAGAGTGAATAAATTTCGGCAAAGGGCGCTCGCTGCAGCAACGGTCTGATGACGGTTTCGGGTTGCACGGGCCTCGACTGGCAGCCGTTTTGGAAGTTGCCGCCTACTGTAAGCGCCGAATTCCGCCCGGCGTCAGGTGGCCAGCGCATTACTTAGCGACGGCGAACTCTGCGCCATCGCAACGCCGGCGGGCCGCTTATTCGCTGGCGGGGAAGCAATTTTGCCGTATTTCAGCGGCCGACTCGGGCGATAATTTACACAGTAAACAGCGCCGGCCGGCCGGTTAGCATTCAGCGCGGGCGACGCGGCGCAGTGCTGCCCGGAATACAAACGCAGCCGCCCGCCCTGTTTGCAATCAGCATAACTCTTTTAATTCCGGCCAGTCTCTCTCTCTCTCTCTCTCTCTCTCTCTCTCTCTCTCTCTCTCCTGCGACCTGCGCCAAATCGGGGCCGATGGCGGCGGCTGCGTTACTAGCCTCCAGATAATCGGACCGACGCATTCTCTTTGCACGCGTGACCCAAGTGTATGGCCAACGGTGGAAAATCCCTCCGCCCTAATTACAGAAGGCCCACCAACGGGTTCGATACGTCCTATGGTAAAACAAAGGAAAAATAACGATAATAACCATAACGTTATCTTCATTACTTTCAAAACACCTTCAGCAAATTCGTGTTTTTTAATTGGTGAATGGCGAAGTGTTCAAAGCATTGATGTTACGCTTCCTTAAAACTTTACCGAAAAGTGATGCAGACATATATACAGGGTGTTTCCATAAAAGAGTGCAAAAATTTTACAGGACATATATATGCTCCACTGAACAGTTTGAGATTAGGAACCTAGGGTCGGAGAAGCCAGGTTAAGGAGATAATAGGAATAAAATGACATTGGTGTGATCTTTTAATTTACATTAGTTTACTACAAAAACCATCATTAACAGAATGAACGTACCATTTGCACTGATTTTACAAAATGTGCTGAAACTGACGGCTATCAACCTCAATCCAAGCATGACATCGGCACCCTGACAAATAGCCCTGGCGTGTTTCGAATCACATCACAGGCAGTTACAATGGCAGCTAATACCATCTCGGTATCCACTGAGATCTTATACACAAGTGACTTTAGATATCCCCATAGCAAATAATTAAGTGGATTCAGGTCAGATGACCTCGCAGGCCATGGAATAGGACCTCCCCCTCCAATCCAGCGA
The DNA here is from genome assembly GCF_023864345.2 of Schistocerca serialis cubense. NCBI lineage: Eukaryota > Metazoa > Arthropoda > Insecta > Orthoptera > Acrididae > Schistocerca > Schistocerca serialis. Next base: position 140,338,207 of record NC_064643.1, read on the forward strand.
CCAGGATGTATTGTACCCGTATTGCTCCATCGTAATGTACTGTACGTCTGTGAATAGCATCGAGTAATGAACGTCTGTCGTTGATTCATAGAACGTTCTGTCATGGGACAATGTAAATACAATACAACAGAGCCACCTTACGGACAAGAAAAGTAAACAGAACCTGCATCGTGACTTCCTGGTTATCAGGCTCTCCCTCCTTGTTTCCTTGCAGGAAATAAAGGATGTACACGTAAATAAACAGCAGCGGAAGTGTAAGCTTGTATGCATGTTAGTTGTTAATAAGCTGGAAAACGGGACTGCTAGACAAAGCGGTAAAAAAGTTTAATTCCATATCTCTTTAAGCTGGCTTCTCCGCCCCCAGGTTCCTTACCTCCAGTTATTCTCTGCGTTCTGTTACATTTTCGCACGCTCTTGCAGAAACGCCCTCTATTTTACGATTTGGATCATTACCTATTCCAGGCCTATCCAAACAGCCCTCCGCGAGCGCAAACATCCTGGATGCAGTCCTGCCTAGCGCTTCTAGAGCAGTGGCGAGTGAGGCTTAAGGTTTAGAAGGAAGAGGACAATCAAGACCGCAGCCAAACGCCGCTAGAGTTGGGCAGACGCCTTGTCACACGCCAAGCAGTTTGCCGACGGTAACACTTGCGTTAAATTAAATTTAGGTTTTGCATTCGGAGAACTATGGTGTCTACACAAAAATAAAAATTGGAAAAGCCACTCGTCCAGTGCAGAAGTGGAATAGCATTACTTTTAATACTATTTACAGGCCAATGAAAGGACCTGATATGCCATCACGCTGTTATGAGCTGAACAAACATTTATTGGAACGTCATTATAACACCAGCCAGAAATAAAATGCACTTTTTTCCGACAAACGATTGTGAATCCTGGCTGAACTGAAGGCAGCCATTAGGGAATAAAACTGAGCTAAGTGTAAGTGGAATGGTGACAAAATCTCATGTTGCTGATTACGTGTTTCCGGGGTCTCCTTCAGCGCCACCAACCCGCAACGTAGCACCGCTACGCGGGACATCGCTCCCACACAGCAGGCGCGCAGGCCAAAGTCGGTCGCACATTGCCTGACCTGCCGGAAGCAGACTAGTTCAGAGGCCGTGACATCTACGGACCTTTTGCTGCATCCGCCGAGACATTTTCCTTAGCCAATCCAAGGCCACATCGCTAGACCAATAGCTAACTCCTAGACATCTGCCACCCGGGTATAAGTGTTCTCGCTCAGCGAGCAGCAGGCAGTTTCGTCTGCACCAAGCCGGCCGCGGTGGTCTAGCGGTTCTAGGCGCGCAGTCGGGAACCGCGCGACTGCTACGGTCGCAGGTTCGAATCCTGCCTCGTGCATGGATGTGTGTGATGTCCTTAGGTTAGTTAGGTTTAAGTAGTTCTAAGTTCTAGGGGACTGATGACCACAGATGTTAAGTCCCATAGTGCTCAGAGCCATTTCGTCTGCACCAACAGAAGCAGAAAATCTGCAGCACCATGCAGCCGCCCGGACGCGACGTCGCCCTTGTCACAATGCACCACTGTGCATCGTGACCCGCTGCGCCGGACATTGGACACTGATGCTCGAACTACTTGTATTGCTAATGAGATGAGGCTTTATTTTCCTGCATTTTCTGCCTGCTGTTCATGTCTAAGAAAATAACTTGTTATTTGAAAGAGAACTTTTCAGAAGATAATCTCATTCTAGAGATTTCTTTGTGTCTTTTCGAAGAACATTAAGCTGTAAAAGTAGTCACTCCTTTATTTTCAAGAAGGAATTCTCGTATTTGCTCTGAACTGGTAACGGATTGCAAAACTTTTATTTGTGAACATAAACTGATTGTGTCAACAAATTTATTTTTGAGTGTAATCAACTGACTTACTGTTAAAGTGCCCCAAACCGGGACACTGCAGTGGACGTCACAATATCTTCCATTCCTTAAGTGGTTAATGCAAGGGGAATATCGTTTGGTAACAGATGTGGCGGACACGACAGATGCTACCAAACAAAAATTAATCCTCTGAACAAATCACCTTCGTGTCATAACATGAAATATTTCCGCTAACTCAAGGAAGTCATCTGTGTACCAGATAGGAGTGAATACGTTTCAGCTATTAATACACTACTGCGCATTAAAATTGCTGCACCAAGAAGAAATGCAGATGATAAACGGGTATTCATTGGACAAATATATTATACTAGAACTGACATGTGATTACATTTTCACGCAATTTGGGTGCATAGATCCTGAGAAACCAGTACCCAAAACAACGACCTCTGGCCGTAATAACGGCCTTGATACGCCTGGTCTTTGAGTCAAACAGAGCTTTGATGGCGTGTGCAGGTACAGCTGCCCATACAGCTTCAACACGATACCACAGTTCATCAAGAGTAGTGACTGGCGTATTGTGACGAGCCAGTTGCTCGGCCACCCTTGACCAGACTTTTCAATTAGTGAGAGATCTGGAGAATGTGCTGGCCAGGGCAGCAGTCGAACATTTTCTGTATCCAGAAAGGCCCGAACAGGACCTGCAACATGTTGCGGTCGTGCATTATCGTGCTGAAATGTAGGGTTTCGCAGGGATCGACTGATGGGTAGAGCCACGGGACGTAACTCATCTGAAATGTAACGTCCACTATTCAAAGTGCCGTCAATGCGAACAAGAGGTGACCGAGACGTGTAACCAGTGGCACCCCATACCATCTCGCCGGGTGATACGCCAGTATGGTGATGACGAATACACGCTTCCAATGTGCGTTCAACGCTATGTCGCCAAACACGGATGCGACCATCATGATGCTGTAAACAGAACCTGGATTCATCCGAAAAAATGACGTTTTGCCATTCGTGCTCCCAGGTTCGTAGTTCAGTACACTATCGCAGGCGCACCTGTCTGTGATGCAGCGTCAAGGGTAACCGCAGCCACGGTCTCCGAGCTGATAGTCCATGCTGCTGCAAACGTCGTCGAACTGTTCGTGCAGATGGATGTTGTCTTGCAAACGTCCCCATCTGTTGACTCAGGGATCGAGACGTGGCTGCACGATCCGTTACAGCCAAGCGGATAAGATGCCTGTCATCTCGACTGCTAGTGATACGAGGTCGTTGGGATCTAGCACGGCGTTCCGTATTACCCTCTTGAACCCACCGATTCCATATTCTGCTAACAGTCATTGGATCTCGACCAACGCCAGCATCAATGCTGCGATACTATAATCCCCAATCGCGATGGGCTACAATTCGACCTTTACCAAAGTCGGAAACGTGGTGGTACGCATTTCTCCTCCTTACACGGGGCATGACAACAACCTTTCACCAGGCAATGCCGGTCAACTGTTGTTTGTATATGAGAAATCTGTTTGAAACATTCCTCATATCAGCACGTTGAAGATGTCGCCACCGGCGCCAACCTTGTGTGAATGCTCTGAAAAGCTAATCATTTGCATATCACAGCATCTACTTCCTGTCGGTTAAATTTCGCGCCTGTAGCACGCCATCTTCGTGGTGTAGCAATTTTAATGGCCAGTAGTGTAGAAGTAGCTGCACTGTGTCAGTCACACAGCTGCTCATAAAAGTGCAGTGGTGGGAGAAGGCCGAGCACTGACCAGACTTGGCTGCACTCGTGGAGAGCGCGCGCGCTCCGGGAGCGTAAATGTTGGCCAGGTTCGATCTGTTCTATCGCTCTGTAATGTAAGCATAACTTAAATGTTAAGATACCTTCACAGGATATGTTGAAATAGCGGAAGTGTTGACAATATATAATGGTCCAGTATGTTCGAAATACCCGAAAAATAGTAATAAGCTACATCTACGTACATACTCCGCAAGCAACCGTACGGTGCATGGTGGAGGGTACAATGTAGCACCACACGTTATTTTGTTTCCTGTTCCACTCGCTAGTACAGACAGAGAAAAACGATAATCTGATGTCTCCGTACTATACCTGTCTTATCCTCGTGCGCCTTACGTGAAATTATCTTTAGAGGCTCTAGAATAATTCTGCAGTTGGTCTGAAGCGTCAGTTCCTGAAATGTCCTCAATAGTGTCTTGCGAAAAGAACGCCGTCTTCACTCCAGGGATTCCCATTTCAGTTCACACATGATCCCCGCATTACTTGCGTGCTGATCGAACTAACAGCTAACAAATGTGTCAGCACGTCTCTCAGTTGATTCGATGACTTCCTTAAATGCGGCCTGGTGGAGGTTCCAAACACTCGAGCAGTACTCATGTGTTCCATACGCCGTCTCCTTTACAGATGAGCTACACTTTCCCAAAATATTCCCAATAAAACGAGTTTGATCTTTCGCCAGTTCCTCAAGTTTCCTCAATAGTGCCTCGCGAAAAGAACGTCGTCTTCAGTCCAGGGATTCTCATTTGGGTTCACATAGGATCCCCGCACTACTTGCGCGCTTATCGAACCTACAGCTAACAAATCTGTCACCACTTGTCGTGCTCGCTCTTTATGGTCATCTGTTAGGCGGCGAGGAACCCAGCGATCTCACACCAAATGGTGGACGAGTGTGTCAGCACCACCAACAACAACGTCCAGTTGAGCTGCGAACTGTTTCACTGTGATATTCGATCATCTCGAATGAGAACTGAAGGAGCCACAGCCTTGTGCGGCTGGCAGGCAAACGGGAGCTCGGACAGACTTACTCCACCTTGTTTGGATGACGACACACGCCTTGTCCATCGACTCACTGTGCATTTGTCTACTAAAAAGTCACCGTAGACGTTTGTCAAGCACCCATGTACGTCTGCGATGCTCTGATTGTCCGAAAAAAGCAAATGACAGCTCTCTGCTTAGTACGCACCTCCGTCACACCATTTTGAAGGCTACGAATAGATTCGCCAACTATCGAAACTGTACAGGCTGAGTCGCAAATGTTCCCCGATGTTCCGCAACAAATTCTACATTTTCTCAGTCGAAACGGGTCGAGTGAAAGATGTGTTGCTTTAAATTTTGAAGGCTCCTCGTAGTTCATAATTATGATATGATGAGTGTATAAAATACATATTGTTATCTGTTCCATATGTAATTGGAATCTGGAGTGACATTTCGTTGCAGTGATGGCAGATTCGAACTGGTCCGCTACAGAGGAGGCGGTGTCTGGCGAGAAAGGCAGTAAACAGCCAACGCAACTCCAGAGAGCAGCGTAGCTTTACCGTAATCTGTGTGTATCTATAATACAATAAGATAAACATCGCCGTTTTAGCCGCAGGTGGGCCAATCCTATCCGACCGACCGCCGTGTCAACCATCAGCCAATGGCGTCATGTTGATGCGGTATAGAGGGATGTGGGTCAGAACTTCGCATTCTCGCCCGTTGGCTGGTTATCAGTGCTGGTGGGGCTACTATTCGGTCAAGCCGCTCCTCAATGGACATCACGAGGTGAATGCACGCCGTTCCAGTCTACCACCCAGGAAAAACCCCTGACAATATTGGGAATCAAAAAAGGGTCCTCTGTATGAATCAGCCAAGATGACCAATCAGCTACGATGAGTAAAATGCATATCTACCCCTCGTGTTCCTTTCTTATTTTATTTTATTTATTTATTTATTTGGATTTGTATGTGAGGAATTCTGCTACCTTGGAAGCAAAAGTACCCACGACGGGCGATGCAAGGAGGACATAAGAAGCAGATTAGCACAGGCAACGCGAGAATTCCTAGCCAAGAGAGGTCTTCTCGAATAAAACTTTGGCCTTGATTTCAGGAAAAAGTTTCTGAGAATGTGCGTTTGGAGCAGAGCGTTGTATGGCAGTGAATCGTGGACAGTGGGAAAACCGGATCAGGAGAGATTCGAAGCGTTTGAGATGTGGTGCTAGAGAACAATGTGGACTGTTAAGACAAGCAATAAGGAAGTTCTCGGCAGAATCAGAGAAGGGAGGCACATAGTGAAAACACTGACGAGAAGAAGGGACAGGACGATAGGACATCTGTTAAGACATCAGGGAATAACTTCCATGGTACTAGAGCGATCTGTACAGGGTAAAAGCTGTAGCAGAAGACTCAGATTTGAATACACCGAATCAATAATTAAGGACGTAGGGTGCTCTTCTGCGATGAACAGGTTGGAACAGTAGAGGAATTTGCGGCGGGCCGCATCTAACCAGGCAGAAGACTGACGACTCAGAAAAAATGTGTAGCCGAAGTTTAGGAGCTACTGTAGTAATTTAGATACGGTTTTCACTCATAGATGGACTGAGGAAGATCTGTGTACGTAATTTATTACCCCTACGCCAGACAAATCACCCGGCAGACCTTGCAAAGCCGAGCAAGTCGCTAGTATTTAGTAATTGAAGCATTATATGGAAGTAGCGACGCGCCTGCTTCCGCAAAGTCAACGCTGACGACTTGTGTGGTGTAGCGGTAAAATTAGGGCCAAAGAAAAGTAATGTCGTTTTTTAACGTTAAATTTAGCCAGGTAGTTCGTTAACAGTATAATATTTTGAATCGGTGATATAATAAACTTAGTTATCACCAACCTTTTGTCATCCAGTGTACAAATTTTCAATTGCGGATCGATAAAAATCAATTAGCTTTCGAGCAAAACATCTGCAAATGGCATTTCGGATGTGGTCGATATTTCAAAATATTTTGCCACTTACAAGAAAGTTAATGAATTGAGGTGATAAGTGTTGCCTCACTCTTCACATTCGCCCGATATTGCAACATCGGATTTACATTTACACCAATCGCTACACAGTTTTCTGTGTTCGTCTTGCACAGTGCGGTCTTACATTATCGTGTTGCAGAATCACGTTTTTTCTGTTGACTTATCTCTGGGTGCTTTTTAATTAAAGATTGGTTTACTTGATCCAGCTGTTCACAGTAAACAACTGCATTCACAGTTTCTCAAGGCTTCAGCACTCCAAAACGAACGACTCCGCGAATATTCCACCAAACGGACAAAAGCGTCTTATTTGGGGTGCAAACCTGGCTTGGCTGTAGTTCTTGGCAATTCATGAAGAAAGAGGGACTGTCTTTTGCGTTTTGGATTATCACAGACTTCTGCGATCTGGATTATCACAGACGTTCAACTTTTCATATCCACTGACCAAGGGTTCAAAAAATACTTCTCCAGTGTGCCGCTGAAGCATTAAGTTGTGTGAACTGGATCGGTTAGCTTCGTTTGTCTTACCAATCTGCTGCAGATCTTCTTTATTAAGGTTGGTTGAGTGTTCCTAGATCGTCTGACATGGATTTGCTTCCACTTCCACCTTCAAAATGTCATTCACCGTCTGAAGCTGTTGATCTTCTAGGTCGGTAGGATTGGGAAAGATCGCCTTTAACATTTTCGAACATCTAATGCAGTTGGGTAAACATCGCAAAGTTTTAAATAGCAATTGTTGCATTACTACCCTTTGGAAACTAAAATGTGTACGATTCTGGACGTGTATCGTTTCTGTTGTCTGGCTGACCATTTCACCCTAGACTGTTAAAATTAAGGATTAATTATTTACGAGTAAACAAGTCATTTTGACCGTAAAACGTCTTTGGCACGACTTTGAAGTACTCAGTGAGCTGACAAACAACAAACGAATATCGGCATGCGCAGAAACAACATTATCTTCCGGTCACCCAAATAAATTATACAGGGTGGTTCCGTGACGTTGTTACAAACTTTCAGGGATGATGGAGCAGCGTAAATGTATCAACGTAAGGTAAGGGACCGTGGTCAGGAAAAAACCGAGTCGAAAATTATAAGCCAAAATCGTTTTGAAACTTATGATAGTGGAACACACGTACCGGCATAGTTATTGTTAAGAGTAAAGTGTTGGGAACTTACAGATTTGGTAATACGGACCACAACAGGTTGGTTGAGTGTTCCTAGATCGTCTGACATGGATTTGCTTCCACTTCCACCTTCAACATGTCATTCACCGTCTGAAGCTGTTGATCTTCTAGGTCGGTAGGATTTGGAAAGATCACCTTTAACATTTTCGAACATCTAATGCAGTTGGGTAAACATCGCAAAGTTTTAAATAGCAAATGTTGCATTACCACCCTTTCGAAACTAAAATGTATACGGTTCTGGACGTGTATCGTTTCTGTTGTCTGGCTGACCATTTCACCCTAGACTGTTAAAATTAAGGTTTAATTATTTACGAGGGAGACGGCGAGGGCTAGCTTTCTAACTTTCCATCGTCTCATCAGTTAACTGAAAATGTTTTCCACATCGATGACGTGATTATTAGGGACAGAGCAGAACTTTTTGGTAACAAGAAGTTTGTGACCATAGACGTAAATTAAAGGAAACTTATTACATATACGGGTCACTGTTTTTTCGCGACGATGTCGCAGCTTGTGAAACTGTCTCTTAGATGAATACCTTATGAGGAGTGCTCCTTCATCTTCGTTACTGTGAAACATATCACTTCTACTGCATGCCCTTTGGTTACAATGTTTTTGGAGCAGATAGTATGGACCAAATCAACAATAAAGTTTCCAGTAAATACAGCCTCTAAAAGGCACACCTTAACAGCTATGAGCACTGGTTCATCTTCGCTGCTGTGAAACACATCTCATGAACAAGTTCTCGTAGCTTTTAAGGGCCATATTTACTGTACGCTATATTCTTCTTTTGGGCCATGCTACCCCCTGTAAAATATGGAAACCAAAGAACTTACAGCTGAAAGAATATATTCCCCAGTCTCGAAGAGGTGTGTTTCAACCTGTCGAAGATGAGCAGGTACTTGTATCTTGTAAGGTATGCATTTTAAAGCCGTTATTTACTAGACATGTTTTCCTGTTGTGGTCCATACTACCACCTCTGAAACTACCCTAAAATCTTAGCAACAACAGTATCGGCAGATGTATTCCACAGTCACAGATGTGAAAACGGTTTCCGCTTTAACTTTCGACTCAGGCGTTACCGGACCTCGGTCCCTTATCTGAAATTGATGTATTTATCCTTCTGCATCATCAATGAAAGACTATACCATCATCAGACAATCACCCAGTATACACGAACGTCCCTCGTTAATCAGTCTGTTCGTGAAAACCGTATCAAAATCCCCACATTAGTTCCTGAGATCAGTATTCACAAACAATCAGAAAAAAACACTGTGTGGCACTTCACTTTATAATATGTAATGATATCATTCAAATAGCAAATCAATAGACGGTGCTAAATGAAAAAAATTTTGGACGACACACCTGTTTTTTTAACACTTTGGGACATGTTACAGTATAAACAACAAGAATTAGCCACCTTTATAAATAAGTCGTTTTATTGTTGGCCTGCGTAATCTGGGAGACGGCGAGGGCTAGCTTTCTAACTTTCCTTCGTCTCATCAGTTAACTGACAATGTTTTCCACATCGATGACGTGATTATTAGGGACAGAACAGAAGCTCGGATTGTTTCAAGGAAGGGGAAGAAAATCGACTCTGCTCCCATCCAATGGCATTTGCCTCTTGCAGCTTCGAAAAATCACGGAGAGTCTGGATGCGGATAGACATCGGGAGATCTTCCAGTATACGATTTCAGTGGTCATCGCCGCGCCACAAAACTCTGGACTAGGTTTCAATTTTCCTGGTGTCCTGGAAAAGGTCGTGTGAAACCGTCGATGTCTAGGTTTTCATTCAGTGCATCTGGCAGCGACATTGCAGGATAAAAAATCACGAAATTTGCTTTACGTAAAAACTTTTTTATGACACAATACAAAGATATTTCTTTGTTCGTTATTCAGATGTATCGTATCTATGTAATCTTGTTCACAGACCGTCATTCCTTTAAGAATTCAGATCTAAATACCACTTTCGTCTTGCGTTAGCGACAAAAATTGTTGGTAGGTAACATTTGATGGGGAACCGTGGCGTGTAAACGCGAATTTCTCAGATGAGCAAACACTGCTGGACCTAGTATGACTATTTAGTGAACGGTTGTTGTTCTGTGCAGATTACGCGAGAAATTTCGGTTAATGCGAACTGCACGTCAGCGTTACGCTCGACGGCAACGGCAACATACGCGTGGGCGCTAGCAGAACCTGGAGCATTGCAGTGAAACCAATTACGTGGCGAAGTTGTGGCTGCGGCAGGCAGAGCGGTAACCGCAAATGCGGTTCCACGACACTTCCCGCGAAACAGCGCGTATTCGAGCAGTCAATTGCATGCACACCATTCCAGTGGCGCAGTACGTCGCCTCCGGGGAACAGGTACCACGGGCACATCTGATCAAGACCCACAGATGAATCCTACTGTCTCCGAGACGATGATTACCACTGTGCTTTCTATTAGGTAATTCCAGAAACACAGCAGTGTACTCACGAATGGGACCACAAACGCTCGTAAACATTCAGCTGGCGTCTTCGATGACTCATTTTCCAGGATGAGAACGCTGTTCAGAAAAAGGGCATGTTGTTTTCCTAGAAGCACAATCTGGGAACGTCCAATAATGCTGCGTAAAGTCTCTAAGTGGACTTCCATCCAGTCACTCGATGACCAGTCTGGTGACCTATCAGAAGGCAGCAAAAGTAAAGCCCTAGTTTTAAACTCCACATTTCACGACGAAGACTTGTACAAACATACCGACGTCCGACCATCGCACAGACTCCCATATGAAGGACGTAGTAATACTGTAAGCATCCCTGGTGTAACGGAACAACTGAAAGAGTTGAAAGCAAATACACTAAGTGATCAAAAGTATCCGGACTCCTGGTTGAAAATCACTTACAAGTTCGTGGCGCCATCCATCGGTAATGCTGGAATTCAGTATGGTGTTGGCCCACCCTTAATCTTTACGACAGCTTCCACTGTCGCAGGCATACGTTCAGTCAAATGCTGGAAGGCATCCCACTCTTTACGGAGTGCTGCACGGAGGGGAGCTATGGATGTCGATCAGTGAGGCCTGGCACGAAGGCGGCGCACCAAAACATCCCAAAGGTTTTGTTTTATATGATTCAGCTTAGGACTCTGTGCAGCCCAGTCCATTACAGGGTCGTTATTGTCGTGTAACCACTCCGCCATAGGCCGTGCATTATGAACAGTTTCTCGATCGTGTTGAAAGATGCAATCGCCATCCCCCAATTGCTCTGCAATAACGGGAAGCAAGAAGGTGGTTAAAACATCAATGTAGACCTGTGCTGTGATAGTGCCACGCAAAACAACGGATGCAAGCCCCTTAGATGAAAAAAACGACCACACCATAACACAACCACCTCATTATTTTTCGGTTGGCACTACACACGCTGACAGATGACGTTCACGGGGTACTCGCCATACCCTCACACTTCCATCGGATCACCACATCGTTTACTCATTCGTGACTCCACACAAAGATTTTCCACAGTTCAGTCGTTCAGTGTTTACGCTCCTTACACCTAGGGAGACGTCGTTTGGCGTTTACTGGTGTGATGTGTGGCTTATGAGCTACCGCTCAACCATGAAATCCTAATTTTCTCACCTCCCGCCTAACAGTCATAGTACTTGCATTGGATCCTGATGCAGTTTGTAGTTGCTGTGTGATGGTCTGAATAGATGTCTGCCTATTACACATTTCGACCCCCTCCAACTGTCGGCGGTCTCTGTCAGTCAACAGACTAGATCGGCCTGCACGTTTTTGTGCTGTACGTGTTCACGTTTCCACTTCACTATCACATTGGAACCAGCGGACCTAGAGACGTTTAGGAGTGTGGAAATCTCACGTACAGACGTATGACAAGTGACACCCAATCAGCTGACCACGTTCGGAGTCCGTGAGTTCAGCGGAGCGCCCCATTCTGCTCTCTCACGATGTCAAATGACTACTGAGGTCGCTGATATGAAGTACCTGGCAGTAGGTGGCAGCGCCTAATACGGAAAACGTGTTTTTGGGGGTGTCCGGATACTTTTGATCACTTAGTGTAAGTCGTCAAGTCCTGACGGAATCTCATTTCGGTTTTACAAAGAGTGCTCTACAACGTTGGCCCCTTACTTCGCATTTATCGCGAATCTCTCGCCCAGAGCGAAGTCCCAAGTGACTAGAAAATAGTGCAGGTAACACCTGTACATAAGAAGGATAAAAGAAAGGATTCGCGAAATTACACACATCGGTTTGCTGCAGAATCCTTGAACACATTCTGAGTTCGAATACAATAAATTTCATTAAGGAGGAAAAATTTCTGTCCGCGAACTAGCACAGTTTTAGAAATCATCGCTTGTGCAAAATTCTGCTTGCCTTTTCTCGCATGAGATCTTGCGAGCCATGTATGGAGGGCAACAGGTGGATTCCATATTCCTTGATTTCGGTAACGAATTTGACAGGATGCCACACTGCCGACTGTTAACGAAGGTACAACAATACAGAATACGTTCCCAGGTATATGATTGGCTCGAAGACTTCTTAAGTAACAGAACCCAGTATGTTATCTTCAATGGCGAGTGTTCATCAGAGACAAGGGTATGGTCAGGAGTGCCCCAAGGAAGTGCGTTAGGACCGTTGTTGATTCTATATGCAGAAATGATCTGACGGACAGGGAAAGCAGTAGTCTGCGGGAGTATGCTGATCATACTGTCATGTATGGGGCGATATCACTGCTGAATGACTTAAAAGTTAACTTGACGTTATTGTCGTGTAACCACTGCGCCACAGGCCGTGCATTATGAACAAGTGATAGATCGGTTGAAAGATGCAATCTCTCACGATGTCTAAGGACTACTGAGGTCGGCGATATGGAGTACCTGGCAGTAGGTGGCAGCAAAAAGCGCCTAATACGAAAAACGTATGGTTTTGGGCGCTCCGCGGAACTCACGGACTCCGAACGTGGTCAGGTGATTGGGTGTCAGTTGTGTCATACGTCTTTACGCGAGATTTCCACACTCCTAAACATCCAATTCCCTGTCATGGACTGGTATGCACAACTGTGAACCTATTCTGTATTGTTGTACCTTAGTTAACAGTCGGCAGTGTGGCATCGTGTCAAATGCGTTTCGAAAATCAAGGAATATGGAATCCACCTGTTGCCCTCCATCCACGGTTCGCAGGGTCTCGCGTGAGAAAAGGGAAAGCAGACAAGAGTTGACTTAAAAGAATCTTGTGGTTGGTGTGATGAAATGTCAAAAAAAAAAAAAAAAAAAAAAAAAAAAAAAAATAATGTAACGTAATGCGGATAAGTTGGCAAAACCAACCCATAATGTTCGGATACGGCATTAGTAGGGTGCTACTTGACACAGTCACATCTGTTAAATATCTAGGTGTAAAGTTGTAAAGCGATATGAAATGGAATGAGCATGTAAGATTTATAGTAGAGAAGGCGAATGGTCGACTTCGGTTTATTGGTAGAACTTTAGGAAAGTGGGATTCATCCGTAAAAGTGAACGCATACAGGGCAATAAGGGGACCGATTTCGAGTGTTTGGGATCCGCGCCAGGTCGGATTAAAGGAAGACATCGAAGTAAATTAGATGCGGGCTGTCACCGGTACGACCGAATAAGACGCAAGTTTACGGAGATGCTTCAGTAACTCAAAAGGGAGTCAGTGGAGGGAAGGCGACGTTCTTTCCTATTAGCACTATTGAGAATACTTAGAAAACCGGCACCTGAGGCTGACTGCAGAAAGGTTATATTACCACCAACGTACATTTCACGTAAGGACCATGATGATAAGGTTAGAGAGATTAAGATTCGTATGGGGGAACACAGACCGTCGTTTCTCCTTCACTCGAACAGGAAAGGAAATGACTAGTGGAGATGCAGAGTATTCTCCGCCACGCACCATATAGCGACTTGCGGAACATGTATACTGATTTAGATGTAGATGTAGTTGTAGGTTTCTAACGTGTGTCATAATTATTTGCAGCGTTGTTCAACAGCTTCTAACGTCGTCAAAATGACTGTAGCTCTTTTCTCGAGAAATTCAGTCAGTACTCAAAATATATCTTAATATTTTTAGCACTGTTACAAATTGGTCTTCTCAGACGTCACTTTCGTAACACAAAACATGCTACGAAAAGTATCTGTTAACTCCATTCTCTGACAAAAAATTGTATTTTCGTATGTGGTGCTCTCCAGCCGTTGTACAAAATGCACATGATGCTAGAGGACAGATTTTGTATTCAACTGGCACAGAACAGCACAGATGAATTAATCAAAAAGCACAAGACTGTAAGAAATAGGGAAATAGTAGCGGTCAACATGTCCTAACGGAATGAGCGTATGGTGAAACAGCCTAAATACGTATTTGATACTGTCAAGCTCCATCAAGAAGTGGGCGAGTAATTGACAGTCCGATGGTTAGCGTGGTCTGGAGAACGTACAGCTAGAAATGGCGACGCAACATACACTAGTAATATCTGACCACTGTAGCGGTGCTATCTGCTGTAGAAAACATATGTGAGTTCACTCTTATTTAGAGCAAGAAAAAGTGAAAAAACATAAATAGCAATTCAAAATAAGCGTAGTGATGAAAAAGTACAGTAATTGCTTACGGCACAGCGATACATCGCTAAGAATTACAAACAGTGTAGAAAGGGTTCCAAAAAATTACATACTTTTTATGTGCCCTGTATCACTCTCCCTGATCAGCATCTTCGAAACAGTTGGATCTGTCGTGCTGGACATGGCCACAGTATGTTCTAGTTTTGGCCATCTTGGTCTACAAATGTGACATAAACGGATTTCTTTGAATGAAGTACTTACGTACCTGCATGAAAGACTAGGATTTCAGATCTCATAATCGCACTGTATTCAACTGATGTTCAACGTGAGTACTTGGTGTACAATGCCTACCTGTATCAAAGCCACTTTCAGTTTGCTGCTAAAATGGATCGTATCATCGTTTAGTGTAACTGCGATAGACAGAAATGTCATAATTCTAGCATGTCTGTGACTGACATCGTTACATTTATTCAGCTTGATTATTTTACCGAATATGTAAATTAATAACAATTTCCATTCTGGTTGGTAAATCACCGACCGTCTCGTTCCGTTGAAATACATTAATAAATTTTTAAAAAATAACAGTTATTAATGAGTCTATTGTTTCTATGTTATCGGAAAAAGTATTATTTGAACGTATGTGTGTGTGCTTACACGAAAGAGAGAGAATGAATCCGTCATTATAAATTTATTTTCTGGTTCTGATTAATGGGTTGAGCGTTGCTTCCTGTTTGACGGTGATGTTTTAGTTACCTGCTGTCAATCTGTCAGCGTCATTAGTTCCCTCTGCGGAACAGAGGTCCCAAAAATTAATTGTAAAGACTCATAGCGTATTTTTGTGTGTTTATTTTGTTACCACACTGCAACGAATGCAGCGTCGAATGCGGTAGTAATCAAATCCACGTTTTAATGGTCCGTTTTCCGTTACTTACAGTGAGAAGGTCCATCATTCACCGGGTTTCGGCACATCTTTATTGAAACTACAGACATATGGTAAAAACCACAACGGCGCGCAATGGACTATAAGTTCCTTTTAGTCCAAGATCGTAACTACTTAAAAAAGATAGTTATCGCTATAACGTTACATCTGCGATAAATCCATTCAGAGGTGCTAACAAAGGTAACAAACAGGGGAACGAGAGACTACAAACATGAGTGCCGATAAACAAAATGGTTGAAATGGCTCTGAGCACCATGGGACTTAACATCTGAGGTCATCAGTCCCCTAGAACTTAGAACTACTTAAACCTAACTAACCTAAGAACATCACACACATCCATGCACGAGGCAGGATTCGAACCTGCGACCACAGCGGTCGCGCGGTTCCAGACTGAAGCGCCTAGAACCGCTCGGCCACCGCGGCCGGCTGCCGATAAACAGCAAGAGAACGAATCGTATCAGGTATGCCAAAAATTATGCTAGGAAAACTGACTGAATTATCATAAACCACACTGAACGAAACAAATTTCAAAGATATTCATTATACCAATGGAAACCTATTCCAAATGGCCTTAGACACCGACTACAGTCATTCTAACTGTAAGAATGGCTTTCTAGACCAGTACAAGGTGAAGTAAAGTTGCAAACAACCGGAACACCACATTGCAATACTAGGCGATACGGTCACTTTAAGTGAGGTACGCCCTCGCCTTCCTCCGACCTTAGAACTGATTTGCCCACAGTCCTACGCGAAATCCGATCCAAGATCCAGCTCGGCATTTTGCACATCTACAAGCATTTTCGAAAGTGAAAGGATTGAGAAGTGACAGACAATAATTTTGGGATGTATCGGGGGTCGAACTCAAGACCCAAAGCCTCACAGAAGAACTGAAAACAACCCAACATATCCACATACAGTGTGCAAGGGGAACAAACTGCCGATAGACACGTAGTCATCTGATAAGAATATAAAAGGTAACGCGTCAAATACCACCAAAACATGAAGGAGAGGGCGCCCAAGGAAATAGTCTACAGCGTCAACAAATAAAAAACAGAAAATGCAAACGAAATACAGAAAAAAGTTCCTGTGTAAGTAAACAGTAAGTGTGCGAGGTACTCAGATAAACTCGGAAACGGCTGTGGCAAAACAAAATTGGAGGCTGCGGTTGTGTCTAACATCTGAACAGAGGCAGGCAGCAGCATCATTCAGCTGGCGAGACAGATGTCCAAAACACGTCGACACAAATTTATAGCCTTACGAATGAAACTATAGCCATGTACGTAAGCAACACTACCTGCCACTGCTATCCTCCTCAAATTTTATCTACGTACATGCTACATCCAACATTTAACTTTTTTGCAAGCTTAAGGAATAAACTAAACTCGCAGTGCCTGATTGTGGGATTAACTTAACGCCATGCATTTTCGTGGACCTCTTGTGTCCTTTTCTGCATGTTTCGGTATGTACCCAGTTGGTGTTAGTATTTACATGAAGAAAGCTGTTAATCGCTGTGTATGCATGTCTTCGAGAAATGAAGATAATTTTTGTTTGTTTTTAGTACTGTTGGACCTGAATGCGTCTAATATGCTTTAGTATGCTACTATACATTGCGCTACCGAATAAGTGATTGTTTACTTTATCACAACACAGTGACACATTGTTTTCGATGTAGCACTGGATCCATATTCTACAACGACCCATATTTTCACATTTTAGTGACATTATTAACATAAGTTGTAGGTGTTTAATTTTGAGTTATCTGAGTGCTGAATATATTTCAGCTATTTTGTAACATAAATAGTGCTCATTTTAAACACGTCCTAAAATCTTGCTGACTCACATCATTCTTTTATTTAGTGTTTTAGTATTTTTCATCTCAGAACAATACTTATGCCACCAATAAAAAACTTTCATTCATGAAACGTAAACTCAGTACTGTGGAGGCTATACTCGTCGTGCAACAACTACATGAGAAATTCAGTGTCAGTCTACGCCGACGAAAATATCTGGTATTGCTCACGTTTTATGGTACTCTGCAAAGCAGTTCTTACTACTCACGAAGAGCCCAACATTACACGTATCGCAAATCTGTTTGCTACGTAGGAGGTGTTACAGTGTGCAACACCATGCAGACTTTGTTTTTCTCTTTTGCAGGCATGTGATCGGCTTAATTTTTCCAATTGGCTTGTTCAATGTCTCGTTTATAACAGCTGACGCGTAGAGTTTTATTTGCTCTTGCTGTTGCAGAATAGACCGACGCTGACTTTAAATCACCTGACAAATTATCCAGCTGCCGGCGCAGCACGTCACTGGTCAGATCAGAGCATGAAGACTGCATCAATGGGTCAAATGGCTCTGAGCACTATGGGACGTAACATCTGAGGTCATCAGACTTAGAACTCTCCTAGACTTAAAACTACTTAAATATAACTAACCAACATCACACACATCCTTGCCCGAGGCAGGATTCGAATCTGCGACCGTAGCAGCAGCACTGTTCCGGACTGAAGCGCCTAGAACCGCTTGGCCACAGAGATCGGCCGAAGACTGCGTGACTCCATGGCTGAGAAGACGAGGTAACTCGGCCATTACTTGCTACTGGTTACAGACTGAAAACATCATTGTCTTGTTCACTACGAAAACTGAATTGTAACACTGACTTACGACCGCAAAACGTACATTCAAAACCACATTGACATCAACAAAAAACAAGTTCTTGCAACTGTGTAGTCATTAATCAAGAAACAACTCACAGACAACGGAGCACACACGAAGCATAAACTAGACCAGTACTCTCAAGGCAGAGAGAGGAGGGAAATATGTTCTATTCAGTACCGAAGTCTGGAGATGGGTGACAGAAGTCAATAGCTATTCGTAACGTTATGCTTCCTGAATACGTTATAGTCGACCTAACCACAGGTGGACAGAGGGATAAACATTACAAAGAAACGCAATATCTTGTCAACAGTGAAACCTCCCCTTTGAATGTAAAGAATGACTGTGCTGGTAAAACTTCTACATCACTTGATTTTCAAACTCCAGAGTGAAACAAAGTACTGAGACTGTTTTCTCTTTACTTATTCTGGTCATTTCTAAAGTGACAAACAATATTTTAGCGCAGTGCAATCCGACTGTCAATAATCACTACAAAAGAATATCTTTGACTACCAATACCTATGACCTTCATGAATCACTTATCTCACAAAAATCTTCCTTAATCGAACTACTGCAAATACAGCGAGCGTCAATACTGCCAACTATATAAAAGATTATAACTACTGAAGGCAATGACTACGGATAGTCATATAGTTAGCAAATGAAAGATTTTGATAAAGAACAAACATTGTATTTACCTTAATAGTGTTCAAAAGTCATTATATACATATATAATGATATCCAGTTTAACAAATTTCCTTTTTCTGACAGACACACGTCCAGATCGTCCGCTCATATCAACATCTCAGAACTCTGGTATCTCTTTCGCCACAGCCCCCACTGCTGGCGACTCACCTCCAACTGCCCAACGCTACGGGCTGTTCACATCCAACTGCCAACACTACACTAGCAAAAAACTTTCAACAATGAGTCCAACCAGCCACAGACCGCACACAGCGCAGTCAGCTACTTTAATACAGAGCGCTACGTGGCGTCACCAACATAAAAGCCTAAACAGCCTACTTATAACAGTATTTGGTTAGAAGACAGCTGGAAACGGATAAACGGTTGTTTTGCAGTATTCACATCTGTAACAATGGCCGGCCGCGGTAGCCGTGCGGTTCTAGGCGCTGCAGTCCGGAACCGTGGGACTGCTGCGGTCGCAGGTTCGAATCCTGCCTCGGGCGTGAATGTGTGTGTTGTCCTTAGGTTAGTTCGGTTTAAGTAGTTCTAAGTTCTAGGGGACTGATGACCTCACATGTTAAGTCCCATAGTGCTCAGAGCCATTTGAACCATTTTGTAACAATGAAGGTTTGGTCCTAAAACTGCATAGTTTTTTCATGAATAATTTGTTACACCAAAGTAATTTAACACATAGGAAACCGTATAGTCGTAGTTGATAAGAAGAAGACTCAATCAAAAACAGAAATGCTGAAAATCGGTCGTTTTTGTATTTTTTGACAGTAATGAATGTAAACAAGCTGTCTAAGATAACAAAATGCAGTTGACTGAGATTATTTGGTAAATGATGTACGAGCAGCTTCCAGTAAGTAATGCAATAATTTTTTTCTCTGGCAAGTTAGTTTGAAAAAAATGTGGTATTTGTTATGGGACATATTCCATTTCAGCCCCTATAGTTCCATGGAGTTCCAAAAGGTGTCGGTGCTACACGTAGCCTTCAGATTGGCATATTAGCGGAGGTGCGTTCCATGCAGTGAGCTGTCATTGAGTTTCTTCTGGTTGGAACCAGAGCATTGTGGATATTCATAGGCGCTTGCAGAGTGTCTACGGAGACTTGACAATGAACAAAAGCACGGTAAGTCGATGGGAGAGGTGTCTGTCGTCATTGCAACAAGGTCGTGCTAACGCGTCCATTCTCTGTGCGCCGGCCGACAGCACATAGCTGTGACTCCTGCAGTTTTGGAACGTGTGGACACTCTCATTCAAGGCGATCAACGTATCGCAGTCGAACGCCTTGCTACCAACTGAAAGTCTCTGTTGATAGTGCTGACACACTCGTTCACCAGTTGGAGTGTGCTCGCTGGATTCCTCGCCGCCTTACAGAAGACTGTAGAGAGCAACGAAGGACCATCTGTGCGGAATTTCTTCCGTATTACGATGCTGATCCTGACAATTTTTTATCCAGCATCGTCACAGGTGATGAAACATGGATTCATCACTTCGGACCGGAAACAGAACGGCAATACATGTAGTGCGCCACACCACCTCTCCTCCGAAGTAGAAGTTGAAAGCCACACCCTCAACCGGAAAGTCATGGTACCGCCTTCTGGGATTCTGATGGAGTTATTCTGTTTGATGTAACGATCAATCCGGAAGTGTATTGTGCTACCCTCAGGAATTGAAGAAACGAGTTCAGAGTTTTAGTCGCCACAATAATGCAAACGAACATCTCCTTCTCCGAGACAATGCAAGGCCTCACACAAATCTGCGCTCCAGAATGAAGTTCACAAACATTCATTGGACTCCAGAATGAGATTTTTCACTGTGCAGCGGAGTGTGCGCTGATATGAAACTTCCTGGCAGATTAAAACTGTGTGCCGGACCGAGACTCGAATTCGGGACCTATGCCTTTCGCGGGCAAGTGCTCTGCCAACTGAGCTACCCAAGCACGACTCACGCCTCGTCCCCACAGCTTTACTTCTGCCAGTACCTCGTCTCCTACCTTCCAAACTTTACAGAAGCTCTCGTGCGAACCTTGCAGAACTAGCACTCCTGAAAAGAAAGGATATTGCGGAGACACGGCTTAGCCACAGCCTGGGGGATATTTACAGAATGAGAGTTTCACTCTGCAGCGGAGTGTGCGCTGATACGAAACTTCCTGGCAGATTAAAACTGTGTGCCGGACCAAGACTCGAACTCGGGACCTTTGCCTTTCGCGGGCAAGTGCTCTACCAAGTGCTCTCGCAGCAGAGCTTCTGTAAAGTGTGGAAGACAGGAGACGAGCTACTGGCAGAAGTAAAGCTGTGAGAACGGGGCGTGAGTCGTGTTTGGGTAGCTCAGATGGTAGAGCACTTGCCCGCGAAAGGCAAAGGTCCCGAGTTGGAGTCTCGGTCCGGCACACAGTTTTAATCTGCTAGGAAGTTTCATTCATTGGACTATTCTTACTCACGCAACCTACTTCCAACAACGAGTCCAACCAGCCACAGACCGCACACAGCGCAGTCAGCGACTTTAATACAGAGCGCTACGTGGTGTCACCAACATAAAAGCCTAAACAGCCTACTTATAACAGTATTTGGTTAGAAGACAGCTGGAAACGGATAAACGGTTGTTTTGCAGTATTCACATCTGTAACAATGACCGGCCGCGGTGGCCGTGCGGACTGTTATCTATTTGGATCAATCAATCAGTTAGTCAATCATACACTCCACGGGAAGCAGTACGTGGGTGATGTGGAGGTTACGATGCAGCAAGACGTTGGTTCCGACATCGACCAATAGAATGGTAGCATACGAGCATCCAGACCTTCAGAGTAAGGTGGCATTGAAAGGAGATTGTGTTGAAGAACTGGGTTTTATAGACAAAAATTCGGGGAATAATATGGTCTATTGGAATCCTGAGAACGACCGACAGGCTACCAGAGAAAAAAAATGTTCACTTTCATTAATCTTCCTCCTACGTAAGAATTAACATGTGAGAAAGCTAATAAAGTAACAGAGCAAAGAGAAACAACTTTGCGGCTACAGTTTCACGATACTTGCAGAAAATACGGACGCGATGTTGCGGTTGCCCCTCCAATTGAAACTTAATCACATATTCCAGAATTCGAGTAAAGAACAGCTGCCAGCATGAGTAACATAGAAGTAAATATCCTCGGAGTAGTGAAGCAACTTAAATCACTTATTAAAAGCAAGTCTTCTGGTGCAGACTGTATGCCAATTAGGTTCCTTTCGGAGTATGCTGATGCATTAGCTCCATACTTAACAATGATACACAACCGTTCGCTCGACGAAAGATCCGTACCCAAAGTCTGGAAAGTTGCACCGGTCAGAGCAATATTCAAGAAAGGTAGTAGGAATAATCCACTAAATTACAGGCCCATATCGTTAACGTCGATATGTAGCAGAATTTTGGAACATATATTTTGTTCGAACATTATGAATTACCTTGAATAAAACTGTTCATTGACACACAGTCAACATGGGTCTAGAATACATCGTTCCTGTGAAATAGAACTAGGTCTTTATTCACATGAAGTGTTGAGTGCTATTGACAAGGGATTTCAGATCGATTCCGTAGTTCTGGATTTCCGGAAGGCTTTTGACACTGTACCACACAAGCGGCTCGTAGTGAAATTGCGTGCTTATGGAATATCGTCTCACTTACGTGACTGGATTTGTGATTTCCTGGCAGAGAGGTCACAGTTCGTAGTAATTTACGGAAAGTCATAGTGTCAAACAGAAGTGATTTCTGGCGTTCCCCAAGGTAGTGTTATAGGCCCTTTGCTGTTTCTTATAGATATAAACGATTTGGGAGACAATCTGAGCAGCCGTCTTCGGTTGTTTGCAGATTACACTGTCGTTTATTGACTAATAAAGTCAGCAGAAGATCAAAACAAGCTGCGAAACGATTTAGAAAGAAATCTGAATGGTGCGAAAAGTGGCAGTTGACCCTGAATAATGAAAAGTGTGAAGTCATCCACATGAGTGCTAAAAGGAACTCATTAAATTTCCGTTACACGATAAATCAGTCTAATCTAAAAGCCGTAAATTCAACTAAATTGAACGGAATGGACAGTGTCTTGAAAGGAGGGTATAAGATGAATATCAACAAAAGCAAAACGAGGATAATGGAATGTCGGGTGATGCTGCGGGAATCAGATTAGGAAATGAGACACTTAAAGTAGTAAAGGAGTTTTGCTATTTGGGGAGCAAAATAACTGATGATGTTCGAAGTAGAGAATATATAAAATGTAGACTGGCAATGGCAAGGAAAGCGTTTCTGAAGAAGAGAAATTTGTGAACATCGAGTATTGATTTAAGTGTCAGGAAGTCGTTTCTGAAAGTATGGAGTGTAGGCATGTATGGAAGTGAAACATGGACGATAAATAGTTTGGACAAGAAGAGAATAGAAGCTTTCGAAATGTGGTGCTACAGAAGAATGCTGAAGAATAGATGGGTAGAGCACATAACTAATGAGCAGGTATTGAATAGAACTGGGGAGAAGAGGAGTTTGTGGCACAAATTGACTAGAAGAAGGGATCGGTTGGTAGGACATGTTCTGAGGCACTAAGCAGATTCAGAAGGATGTAGGCTGCATTAGGTACTGGAAGATGAAGAGGCTTGCACAGGATAGAGTAGCATAGAGAGCTGCATCAAACGAGTCTCAGGACTGAAGACCACAACAACAACACATAGGTATTACAATTACGAACAACTTAAATTGGAACGAACACATAGATAATGTTGTGGGGAAGGCTAACCGCCGGCCGCGGTGGTCTAGCGGTTCTAGGCGCTCGGTCCGGAACCGCGCGGCTGCTACGGTCGCAGGTTCGAATCCTGCCTCGTGCATGGATGTGTGTGATGTCCTTAGGTTAGTTAGGTTTAAGTAGTTCTAAGTTCTAGGGGACTGATGACCATAGATGTTAAGTCCCATAGTGCTCAAAGCCATTTGTAGGCTAGCCAAAGACTGCGTTTTATTGGCAGGACACTTAGAAAATGTAACGGACGTACTAAGGAGACTGCCTACACTACGCTTGTCCATCGTCTTTTAGAACACTGCTGCGCGGTGAGGGATTGTTACCAGATAGGACTGACGGAGTGCATCGAAACAGTTCAAAGAAACGGATCACGTTTTGTATTATCGCAAATACGGAAAAAATTTGAAAGTGTTGTTAACTAAAATTCTCTATTTAAGCTAGAGTGAACTGTATGTGACTGCTTTAGTCTTTAATAAACCTTGCATCTGACTGCGTATTTAACTGAAGTGAACTTTATCTGACTGTATGAAAATATTGTTGGAAAATTAATACTCAAAATACACATCTGACTGCATGAAAGTTTAGTGGTAAAAATAAATGAAAGTCACCAACCTTCATCTGACTGCAGCTGTGGACTTCGCTCGTGCATTCCTTCCCGTTTAGCAGATAATAAAACATATATTCATCTCAGCCATAGTGCAATGGCATAAAATTGTCATTCTAGATAACTTTACTCATTTTGGCTATGTTTGTTACTTAATAAAAATTCTGTCCTGATCTGAATAATTTGCCAACTGCGCAATGGCATATACACTCCTGGAAATGGAAAAAAGAACACATTGACACCGGTGTGTCAGACCCACCATACTTGCTCCGGACACTGCGAGACGGCTGTACAAGCAATGATCACACGCACGGCACAGCGGACACACCAGGAACCGCGGTGTTGGCCGTCGAATGGCGCTAGCTGCGCAGCATTTGTGCACCGCCGCCGTCAGTGTCAGCCAGTTTGCCGTGGCATACGGAGCTCCATCGCAGTCTTTAACACTGGTAGCATGCCGCGACAGCGTGGACGTGAACCGTATGTGCAGTTGACGGACTTTGAGCGAGGGCGTATAGTGGGCATGCGGGAGGCCGGGTGGACGTACCGCCGAATTGCTCAACACGTGGGGCGTGGGGTCTCCACAGTACATCGATGTTGTCGCCAGTGGTCGGCGGAAGGTGCACGTGCCCGTCGACCTGGGACCGGACCGCAGCGACGCACGGATGCACGCCAAGACCGTAGGATCCTACGCAGTGCCGTAGGGGACCGCACCGCCACTTCCCAGCAAATTAGGGACACTGTTGCTCCTGGGATATCGGCGAGGACCATTCGCAACCGTCTCCATGAAACTGGGCTACGGTCCCGCACACCGTTAGGCCGTCTTCCGCTCACGCCCCAACATCGTGCAGCCCGCCTCCAGTGGTGTCGCGACAGGCGTGAATGGAGGGACGAATGGAGACGTGTCGTCTTCAGCGATGAGAGTCGCTTCTGCCTTGGTGCCAATGATGGTCGTATGCGTGTTTGGCGCCGTGCAGGTGAGCGCCACAATCAGGACTGCATACGACCGAGGCACACAGGGCCAACACCCGGCATCATGGTGTGGGGAGCGATCTCCTACACTGGCCGTACACCACTGGTGATCGTCGAGGGGACACTGAATAGTGCACGGTACATCCAAACCGTCATCGAACCCATCGTTCTACCATTCCTAGACCGGTAAGGGAACTTGCTGTTCCAACAGGACAATGCACGTCCGCATGTATCCCGTGCCATCCAACGTGCTCTAGAAGGTGTAAGTCAACTACCCTGGCCAGCAAGATTTCCGGATCTGTCCCCCATTGAGCATGTTTGGGACTGGATGAAGCATCGTCTCACGCGGTCTGCACGTCCAGCACGAACGCTAGTCCAACTGAGGCGCCAGGTGGAAATGGCATGGCAAGCCGTTCCACAGGACTACATCCAGCATCTCTACGATCGTCTCCATGGGAGAATAGCAGCCTGAATTGCTGCGAAAGGTGGATATACACTGTACTAGTGCCGACATTGTGCATGCTCTGTTGCCTGTGTCTATGTGCCTGTGGTTCTGTCAGTGTGATCATGTGATGTATCTGACCCCAGCAATGTGTCAATAAAGTTTCCCCTTCCTGGGACAAAGAATTCACGGTGTTCTTATTTCAATTTCCAGGAGTGTAGATTATTTTAGTCTGATAAACGAAATTATTAGCTTTACTCATGGGAACTTTACTTTAATGTACGTTTTGGTTCAATGCATGCACAGGACGCGGAGAACGACATGAGGTGTGAGATGAAACTCTAATTTTATCTAAAAAATATTTACTGTTCAAACTTTTAAGGCACATGTGAAAAACTAAAAATTACTTCTATAGCATGGATTTACGAGAAAGTTTCACAAAACGCTTATTGCATCAATAATGGGATCTCTATCTAGCTTTTAGACATTATTTAACCAAAGAAAACCTATTTTATTAATTATCCTGTCTAGTTTCCCCAGGTATGTGCCGAGTTTCGCTCACTATATAGCTTATTATGTGCGTAGCGCCAATTCTTACTTTGATGCTGTCACGACCTGACTGCCTCCTGCAGGCATCTAGCTCCGACTCGAAGCTCGTCTGCTGTCTCTGCGCATCTCCTCACCACTACCCAAACTTTTACCGCGTGCACCAAGCTCTGTTGGCTGTCAAAGATCTTACTACTCGAACATGTACTACTCGTCCAATCTTGCGGTTGGGAACTATCGACATTTTTCACTGGCTCTATCCTGATCGAATGTCAGCACATACCTTTAAAATTGTCACAGAAATGATACAGGATTTGGGCTGGAAATCATTAAAAGAAAGGCGTGTTTCGTTGCGACGGAATCTTCTCACGAAATTCCAATCACCAACTTTCTCCTCCGAATGCGAAAATATTTTCTTGACATCGACCTACATAGGGAGGAACGATCACCACGATAAAATAAGGGAAACAAGAGCTTGTACGGAAAGATATAGGTGTTCATTCTTTCCGCGAAATGTGATTTGCAGAGTATCCATGTAGATGTCGATGTAGAACATCTCGAAACTGATGTCAAGTCTCTGCATTTCACTCGATTAGAATCGAATTACAGTGAGCATGTATTAGAGCGTTATTACCGCGTCGAAGTGTAACTGAACGCACCTCGCCGATGGCTGAGAGCACGGTAAAGCGTCGCTCCCGAGCAGGCAGCCGTTCCCGCGCCGGCAACGGGTCTCTGCTCGAAGGGGCAGGGCCAAAGCAGTTAATTACTTTGCATAATCGCGGGGGTCGCGTTACAGCGGGGAAATTCTGTCCCGAAGTTTTAAGTACTCCATTATCTCGACAACAGCACTCGCAGCTGCCGGCTTTTGCCGGGCGCTGGCTGCCTGCCGCCAGCCCTGCGCAGTGTTGTCGCGCGCAAACAACGGCGCGGGTCTCCGACCACCAAGAGAGCAAGACGTGTCGCGAGGCCGATTAGTTCGGCGTCCCTGCTGTACGCTCCATCACCGCAACATGTGTTGCAGACAGGCCGCTTTCGCGCTAGTGAACGACGAGATTAATCTGAGTGCAATTTTTTGTTTGCGCGAGAGGGAAAGCGGTGCTTTTTCTGGCAGAATGAGATGTTAAAATGTTTGCACACTGCTTTTACCCACGCCAATAAAAAATGCTGTGTGACGAGGGCCTCCCGTCGGATAGACCGCTCGCCTGGGTGCAAGTCTTTCGCTTTGACGCCACTTCGGCGACCTGCGCGTCGATGGGGATAAAATGATGATGATCAGGACACCGCAACACCCCGTCCCTGAGCGGAGAAAATCTCCGACCCAGCCGGGAATCGAACACGGGCCCTTAGGATTGACAGTCTGTCGCGCTGACCACCCTTTTCTTTTTCCTGCATGCAACAGAATCATTATAACTACACCACGATGCCACTTTTTTTTCTAAGCAATTGCGCCACTTTTTTTTATGAGTACATGAATCTATCAGCAATTCAATTCTTTTTAACCACTTTTATTTACTTTTATTTTATTTGTTAGGACGGTCAGGGCGTGGTACACGCCGCACTAGCAGTGGGGTCTCTTCACGGCACTGCTAGTGCGTCGAGGCCCAAACCCCTCGCACCCCTTTTTTCATATCCCCTGTTGGGTCATAGCACTAAGTGTGCAGAAATCTTAACACAAAACTCCCATTCTCCGATGTAAGAAAGGCAAAGAAACCTCTTCTCTGAGTAGAAACTGAACACTGATAAAACTTAACAATTCTTCTGGAATCACACAAATACTTACAGCTACCGGGAGCGGACACCTACGCCAATAATTACGGTAAACAAATAATAAGGCAAACATTTTTTCATGTAGTTGCGTATGATCTGATGACATGATATTCCATATTTTTCGCTGAATCTGTAACTCATGAAATCAGCTGCAGTGGGTACTGATGGATTATTGCATTCCCGAGCTTTGAGGTGTGGAACTTTGTACCGTGCCGGGACTCCAACATTGATTTACTGTTTATGGCGACCGGTTGCCTTAACCATTTTGACCGTCAGTGTACGCACCCCACCTTATCCAAAACACCATACGTCACTGTCTACTTCCTCATTTTCCCTGAGCCAATCAAGTAATGTTGCTAGCTGAAAGGGAAACTTACATAAGAGTACGATTAATCTTATGCACGCCTCCCTTCTGGTAGCTGTATTACTTGATTCCCACTCAGGAAGAATGACGCTACCAAAAGGAAACGAGACCATTTTTATTGTAGTACGCCGCGTCTCGGCTAGTGACAGGTATATGCAACTCGACCCCAGCAACTTTTGAAATATTATACGAAGTTATTCGCCGAATGCGACTTTCATGAGCTTCAGTGGGTATAGATGTTTTGGTTTTTATCAGACCATTGAGGGTGTAAGGATAGCCGAAATCCTTTCGATATCTTCCTTGTTCCACGAAGGTGATAAGAGCATCATTGACTTTTGGGATCTTCTTCTGGACCGTTTCACTTGCCTTCAGCACCACCCGCGCTATCGACAATACTGTGCAAATTTCTTGGACAGTGTTGCTTGGACCCTTCCTGTAGCTGGGGTATGCCGGGCGTAAAAAGGTAACTTCATTGCAAGTGTCTAATTCTCAGCACAGGTACAGTAACACGGACATATGGAATTTTTCTTCTAGATGACGTGTCCGTGCCTTGCGTATAAAACAAGAGAATTAACTTGTAATTAATCGTATACAGGACCGGGTGAATGTCCTTGTTTGCCGGCCGTTGTGGCCGAGCGGTTCTAGGCGCTTCAGTACCGAACCGCGCTGCTGCTACGGTCGCAGGTTCGAATCCTGCCTCGGGCATGGATGTGTTTGATGTCCTTAGGTTAGACAGGTTTAAGTAGTTGTAAGTCTTGGGGACTGATGTTAAGTCCCATAGTGCTCAGAGTCATTTGAACCATTTTGTCCTTCTTGTCCGTTCGGGCGATGGGGCGACCTTTTTCTATTTTTGGTTATTATACATTGTGTTGTTGCTGTTTTCTTACCACAAAAAAGCAATAGTGCAAAATAAACGTAGTTTTCGCTGTAACTGATTTGTTCCGGCCCCGAACTTGGACTGATTTTTCATATGTATATTAAGGACAAATCGTTGCAACTTCGGGGCTGGCACAAATTTCTATATGTCGCATTTGCCTAATCCATTGCAGTTGATGTCATGAAATTTACGTTTAGCGAATAAATTGGAATAATTTTTAAGGAGGTGCAGGACCTCATACAGAAGAAAAGGAGGGGCAGGAAACATGAGCCGGAAGGAAAGATTCTGCAGCAAAGTATCGTAGATATGGAGTGTTTCAGTGCTTATGTATAAACGTGTTTGGAACTTACTATGTTTTTCTTTAATTTGCTATTTTTCGCGATGTACTTGTTTCCTAGTGCAAGGTCTTGTTTCTATAAATCTTTTGGTCAGAGTAGAACGAAATGCTGTGTTTAATTTCTTCTTGATCCCAGCTTTAATCCGTCGAACCAGTTATTAATATTTTACACCAACAAACAGACAAATATATTTTAAGGTGAAAATATATTAAAAAACCCGTTCCGAAACACATAAGATTAAAAGTACTTTCACTGCAACAATTTTACGAACTGAAATACACAGTAAAATGAAAGCGACTACACAAAAAATACTAAATTTATTTTATAATATATGTACTCGCTTTTATTTTTACAGGCCAACATCAGACAACTTGAGACTGAACAGGCAGTCCACACAATATCAGCGGGGGCTTTTAACTGTACAGAAACTGCTGTTTCCAAACGTAGTTGGAATTTTAAGATTATGCAGCTATGCGATAAATGCAGAAATGCAGGGCATCAGTCTGACATTGACACAATACAGCAAATATTATTTAATGCTACACTGAACGTCTTTAAATATGTTGTTGTTGTGGTGGTCTTCAGTCCAAAGACTGAATTGATGCAGCTCTCCACGCTTCTCTATTCTATGCAAGCCTTTTTATCCCCGAGTAACTACTGCAACATACATCCTTCTGAATCTACTTACTATATTCATCTCTTGGTTTCCCTCTACGGTGATAACTTGATGCCTAAGAAAGTGTCCTACCAACCGAACCTTACTTCTAGTCAGGCTGTACCACAAATTTCTGTTCTCCCCAGTTTTTTTCAGTACCTCCTCATTAGTTATGTGATCTACTCATCTAATCTTCAGCATTCTTCTGTACCACTACATTTCAAAGGCTTCTATTCTCTTCCTGTCTGAACTGTTTCATTTCCATACATGGCTACACTGCCTACAAATACTTTCAAAAAGGATTTCCTCACAACTAAATCTATGCTCGATGTTAACAAATTTCTCTTCTTTAGAAACGCTTTCCTTTCCATCGCCAGTATACATTTTATATACTCTCTACTTCGCCATCACTAGTTATTTTGGTTCCCGAACAGCAAAACTCATTTACTACTTCAAATGTCTCATTTCCTAATCTAATTTCTCACCTTCACCTGTTTTAATTTGACTACATTCTATAATCCTCGTTTTGCGTTTGTTGATGTTCATTTTATATCCTCCTTTCAAGACATTGTCCATTCCGCTGCTCTTCCAGGCCCTTTGCTGTCTTACAGAATTACAATGTCATCCAGAAACCTCAAAGTTTTTATTTCTTCTCCGTGGATTTTAATTCCTACTCCAAATTTTTCTTTTGTTTCCTTTACTGCTTCCTCAATATACAGATTGAATAACATCGGGGATAGGCTACAACTCTGTCTCACTCCCTTCCCAACCACTGCTTCCCTTTCATGCCCGTCGACCCTTAATAAATGTCATCTTGTTCCTGTACAAATTGTAAATAGCTTTTCGCTCGCATCTCGTGGTCCTGCGGTAGCGTTCTCGCTTCCCACGCCCGGGTTCCCGGGTTCGATTCCCGGCGGGGTCAGCGATTTTCTCTGCCTCGTGATGGCTGGGTGTTGTGTGCTGTTCTTAGGTTAGTTAGGTTTAAGTAGTTCTAAGTTCTAGGGGACTTATGACCACAGCAGTTGAGTCCCATAGTGCTCAGAGCCATTTGAACCATTAGCCTTTCCCTCCCTGTATTTTACCCCTGCCACTTTTAGAAGTGTCTACTCCCGGAATGTTGTCTACTCCAGGGGCCTTGTTTCGACTTCTTTCAGTGCTTTGTCAAATTCTTTACAGGCTATCATATCGCCCTTCTCATCCTCATCTACGTCCCCTTGCAATCCATAATACTGCCCTCAAGTACATCTGCCCTGTATAGACCCTTTATATACTTCTTCCACCTTTCTGCTTTCCCTTCTTTGCTTAGAACCCGTTTCCCATCTGATGTCTTTGATATTCACACAGGTGGATAGATATGGGCATAAATCGCCATGTCCAATGTTTGACTAACTTAAGTTTATTAAAATACACACGCTACACAGGTATCAGTGTATTTTTTACTGCATTTTGTTTATTTTGTACCCATATCAAATAGCAGCACTACAGTTTTGTTTTTTTCCTATAGATGTCACGTATCCAGTGAAATAACACACTTCGCACAGCCGAAAGCTTTCTTTAATGTCAGATGGATGCCTTGTTTAATGGTGTCATACTCGACAAATGTTCTAACAGCTTGTTTCATTACATTGTCTCTTAGATTTTTTCTGATTAAATATTTAGTTACACCCTTTAGTAGTCAATATTTATTTTCGGAAACACTCCATAGAGTAATTCGATTGTACCAATGAAACCGGTAACATTCGGAAGCCCTAACGTAGTGCCAATATAGTACTTTTTATTGAATTGTGTTAATTAGAGTAATACGTGTATAGTATCTGAACAAATCTACAGAATGGTGTAAGAATATCTTACATAAATGAATATTAAATGTTTTGGAAAAATTCGGTCTAAATTACACTGACCGATCTAGGTTGCATAGTGGTCAGCACAGTTGATCCATATTCAGGTGGAAGACGGTTCTGATAACCCTCCGGCTACGCAGATCTAGAATTTCCCTAATTTCCCTGAATTACTCCAGGAAATGCGGGGATGGTTCGTTTGAAACAGGCACGGCTGATTTACTTACCCATCCCTCCGTAATCCGAGCTTGTGCTCCGTTTTCAATGGCTGCGCTATCGACTCTATTCTCCCTTCCTTCTTTACTCTTATAACCGCTGTCTGGTTCCTGTACATGTTGTAAATACCCTTTCGCTTCTTGTATTTTACCCCTGCTACCTTAAGAATTTCAAAGAGAATATTCCAGTCAACGTCATCAAAAACTTTCTCTAAGTATACAAATGCTATAACCGTAGTTTTGCCTTTCATTAAGAGGACCCGGAACGTCCTATACGCCCAATGTTAAATGTAAGGAACATTTTCTTATGAACTATTAACACCAGAATGATGAAACTTTTACAGTATAATATTACATATATTTAAGACCATGTACCATATGGATTTTAATTTATTGGTATTTTTTGGGAAGATATTAATTATTTTGTTACTGAAAACAATTGATACATTTTTTGGCATTGTATCATTGAAATAAAATCTGTTATCAATTATTTATCACAAAAAGGCTATGATACAAGTTGTATATTGACACTGTTTACATTCCTTGAAAATTTTAAGTCTTTCTCTCTAATAGTTTAGAGGCAAATGTTCCTTAATGGCAAAAAAGTGAACTTGTGGAAAACGAGTTTCAAAGTTTCACTAACATTTTAGTGGAGTCCAGCACCATAAGGGGGGTTTTCACGGTCACTAGACATCTCCCCATCTAGCCTTCTTTTCACACCTTTCATTCTTTGTCTGGCTTGCTTCTCACACTCCTTTTCTTTCCTTTCAGCGTCCCGTTTCCTCCCATTGTCTATCGACATCATTGCACTCACCATGTGCTTTCCGGGCATCACATCCAACTTCTGCAGCACTTTGCATTTTATAATGTTACCTTTGTCGTACATAGCAATGGCATCATATACTCCTAAATGACGAGTATGAATTTCCGTAGACACATTTTTGTTATTCTGGTCCAAATTACATTATTCACAGTCTCATTTTGATTTTGTGTGCGTCCATGGAGACATTTCTTCAAAAGTTCAGTTGCAGAAAGATCTCTGAAAATTGGTTTTATAGCCTTCATGACAGTTTCTGGTAGACTGTGACGATGCTTGTAAACACGTTCAGATCCCTGATATTTGCTGTACTTGCACCAGGAATTGGGTCCCTGTGGGCATAGTCCATGTAGTGGTTCCTCGTCAGTTGTTAAGGTGTGGTAGTAAAGTGCCATTACAGCCTTTTCCATTGCATCAACACTGTAAGTATTTTGTCTTATTGCCAGTCCATAGTCTATCTGCAATCTGTTGATTACCTCGTCTGTCAATCTTTTAGCTCCACCCAAAAGTTTTCCATCACTGAGTACTTGGCCTTTCATTGTGGTCTTCAGTCGACGTAGCCTTGTTCCCATACGTTTCTGAACGTGACCTACGCACTCCTGTTTAGTAATGGTAGCATCATTTTCGTAAGGTTTCAGCTCAGACACAGCAGCAAAAGACTTCGAATCACCATCAACCAGGAACTGTAGGTATCTGACCTTGTACCACAGAAGAGAGCGACTGAAAATGTCTTTCACACCGGAAACTTCCATGGCCCCACTAGACCCACTGTAATTCCTTCGACAGTTTTCTGCATGCTCATCCTTCACTCTTTTAGGACACCTACAGTGCTTGCATTTAATTACAACATCTACAACTTTTGTACTATCAGCACTTTTTGCCGTTATTACCCCATTATATGAGGTGCCCGCGCTTCTGCCACGTACCATCTAGTGCGACAGTCAGATCCCGAGGATTCTGAACTTCTGGAATTTCTTCATTCACTGCCACAGTCTCCTCCACTGCTTCTTTCATGGATATCTTCAACACAGAATCCAACAACCGAGATATATTTTGAGACTTTCGTTGGTGGTGGTGGTAGATTCATTACACCACAAAACATTTAGCCAGCAGAGTATCCCTTACCGATTGACCTTAGAGCATAAACACATCTAATATTTACACCATAGTACTTGCTTTTCTCACTATCAGCTTCATCTTGGCCTATTTCGACATATTCTGAGTTCCAAAATGAAACACTGTAATGACAACTAGTACAACAGAGACAGATTTCTGCTGCAAGTCTTATGTGTCGCTTGACATTTACTGACATACTCAATTTGCAACATTCCTTACACAGTACTGAACTCTCAATCACCTTTGAGAGGAATGAAATTTTAATTATTTCGTTCACATTATCCTCACTACACTTCTCCAATAAACTGCAGTATTTTTCAGTTGATCCATGCAACTTCTTGTTTGTGCTAGAGACAGGAATAACCTCACTATTTTCGGAATCATTTCCCAAGGTCGGAAAAATTGTCACAGTTCCACTAGTGTACCTCGTAGGAGGCTTCTTTCTCTTGTAAACTCTGTTACTAAATCGAGGCATATTTGATAAGTTTCAGTTACGCAATAGAAATACAACACAAATCGTGCAATAACCACCAAATGCTCAATGTAAACAACAGTATCCAAAGGCTACAATAAGCAGACGAAACAATTGCCTATCAAATCGTGTTGCCAACAGTACGGTCATATTCATACCTCTCAGCACATGCTCTCTTTGGAACTGGAATCATTACAGTCTTCTTGAAGTCTGAAGCTATTTAGCTTGTCTCACACATCCTGCACACCAGACGGAAGAGTTTTGTTGCCATGGCTGGCTGTCCCAAGGCTGTCGCTACCGCAATAATCATATCAAAACTTGTTCGGGATATCTCGTGTAGATTGTTCAATATTCAGGGATACGGCAGGAACGATCATTCGAAGCAAAAAAGTCTGGTAAACATGGGTTCTAACGCCGGCTGGGGTGGCCGAGCGGTTCTAGGCGCTCCAGTCTGGAACCGAGCGACCGCTACGTTCGCAGGTTCGAATCCTGCCTCGGACATGGATGTGTGTGGCGTCCTTAGGTTAGTTAGGTTTAAGTAGTTCTAAGTTCTAGGGGATTGATGACCTCCGAAGTTAAGTTCCATAGTGCTCACAGACATTTGAACAGTTTGAACCATGGGTCCTAAAACGCATACGGTAAGGGCTATGAGGACCTCTTCGTCTTCGATACTGTGAAACGAATCTCTACTGCATGCTCTTTGCTTCCCATATTTTGATAAATGTTAGTATGGCTCCAAACAAGATAAAATATCCAGTAAATTTGTGCTCTAAAGTGCGTTTCTTAAGTCCTATGAGCGCTTCTTATTCTCTGTTACTTTGAATCATATCTGTTCCACTGACGAAGTGCTGATAGCTCTTAACGTATGCATTTTAGAGACAAAGTTTAACAGACTTCTTTGCTTCGAACTGTCAGTCCTGTCATATCCCTTAATACTGACCGTTCCTTCTGGACAACCTGTGTATTAAGAAAGACACACGGTTTTATTCAGAAAATATTCACAATGTTGGCAGCCTCACAAGGGAAATTTATTTCCTGTATTAATAAGCTGCATTATTGACGAACCAGTGTAGAGATGTGAAGTGCTGTGAATGACAAAATCGCATCTGTCATTCACGCTCAGTTCGACTTCAGTTTTCAACCACGTTAGAGCCGCTTTTTCTTGTGTCAGCTCTGTGTATCGAATTTCGTACACTGAATACGCTGATGCCGGCTGCTGTGGCCGAGCGGTTCTAGGTGCTTAAGTATGGAACCGCGGGACCACTACGGTCGCAGATTCGAATCCTGCCTCGGGCATGGATGTGTGTGATGTCCTTGGGTTAGTTAGGTTCAAGTAGTTCTAAATTCTAGGGGACTGATGACCTCAGATGTTAATTCCCATAGTGCTCAGAGCCATTTCAACCATTTGAATACCCTGAGTACCAAACCAGAAATTTAATAATGCAATCCTTCCACTACTGTGTAGAATCATATTACGTCAAATTTCGTTATTTTGTTTCGTTTCTAACGTTGCAACTGTAATAGTCAGGAGTGTAATTTCTCAGAAAAGGTAGTACGAAAAAATGTTCAAATGTGTGTGAAATCTTATGGGGCTTAACTGCTAAGATCATCAGTCCCTAAGCTTACACTCTATTTAACCTAAATTATCCTATGGACAAACACACACACCCATGCCCGAAGGAGGACTCGAACCTCTGCCGGGACCAGCCACACAGAAAAGGTAGTACGAATATTCAGTTTCAACAGAGAAACCGGTGTCATTTAGCAGCTGGTAACACTCCGATATTTTGGACTAAATTACGGTTGTTAATGAGACTCTTATGTCTGTAGTATAGGAATAAAATTCTAGAGAAAACTTTAAGACAGTTTGCGAGAAAGCGGGTTCTGATAATTTGAGGAAAATTACGTGCTCAACTAGGATGACGCTTCCCTAAGTGTCTGCACGATAACAGAATCTTGGCAAAGGGAATGCATAGCTTCGTAGACAGATCAAAAGTGCAATTCTCAGACCAGCATATGTTTGAAAATTACCGGTACTCAGAACATCACGTGCTATTGTTGGAAGGTAAGGACGGAGAAGCGAGAGTAAAAATGACCCGCCAGGAACAGCGGTGGAGATCTGATTCGCAGTGAACGGTTGCCGTCTGTTAGGGCCGCGAGCGAAGTGGGGCACGGCGTGACGGGAGGGTTCGGCACGCCAGTGCGCGCTTTCCGCCAGGACGGCAAGTTATTTCCCCACCTGCCGCCGCGCGCCGTCCCAGGTGCAGCTGATTCGACTGTTCTCTAGTAGAGTCGAACCGAATCGGACGGCGGCGATGCAGAGAGGAGATCATCTCCGGTGGGCGGCTCGCTTTTAAAGTGGATAGCCGATGGCGCGAGTGCCGGTGCCGGATTGGGCCATTACCCGGCGCGCCGGCGCTGTTGGCAGCACTGCCTCCGCGCTGTTAAAATGCACAAGCGTGTGGAACGACCCGGAGCGCACGACGGCTGCGTCTGGAATTTTAAGCGCGGCGGCGGAAGGCGGAAGGCGGTGCTGCCCTCTGTCGCGCGCAATTGTCCCTAACAGCCGGTCGCCTCTGTAAACACGGCGTTTTATTGCCAACAGAAATCGTTTCTCGGAACGCTCTTGCCGTCGGCAAACAGCGCCCTTGTAGCTGATGATGTTGCTTTTTTGTCTGCCACTGCAAACTTCAACAAACTATGAATCTGGGTCAGCCCTGGCAACTGTCTGTGTTTTGGCCGCCCAACAAATCACCTGTTACTCTGCAGAATTAGTAAGAGTACTACTGAAGATTCACGACCGAGCGAGACGCTCGTAGGTAGCTTTATTCTTAGCTACCTGTGAGATTTGAGAAGGCGATTGTGTGAAAGTGTGAAAACTACAACGGTCGCAGAAAAAGAACACATATTGCAAAAGTAGCTCTACATATATGTATGCACATATGTATGGATGTTCCACTCTTACTAAACCACTCGATCGATTTCAACCAAACTTACTGTCAAGAATGAACCACCGTGGGGTTAAGTACCACCTGACTCTCAAACTGCTTTGGTCTGGGGTGAAAAAGAAGCGTATGTCAAGGCGCGCCAATGGCCAGCTAAATTCATCCATTATTTGAGAATGAGCGGGCTTGGTGTTTGCAATCCACTTTACACATAACATCGAAACTTTCCGAGACATCTTTTGGTTCATCCCTCCCTCCCCCCCCCCCCTCCCCACAAAATACTGAAGAGAAGAAAGTTTATCTCTTACCATATTTTTGCTAATCATGCAAAAAAGGCGAACTGTAGTATCAAGCATGATATTTCAATTTACTTCTTAACTACTAGCTCTACAACACATTTTGCACACAGTATCCACATATAATACGGAATGCATCTGCAAAGTAATATCATTGTACGACACGCAGTTGAGGTGACAGGACTTCATAAACATTGAGCTGCACGAAAATGAAACTGTATGGCGAAATTACCTAGAAATACAGGAGAAATATGTGTACAAATATGCGTGATGTATGTTAAATATATGTGACATGTTTCTCCACAGGCATTGCCACGAGCAAAATGCTTTTCCTAAACCCGTGCATCGATTTCAACCAAACTTTTTACACATATTGTTTGTTTTCTGGAAATAAATACCTTGGAGGTAAGAACCAGTAACGCCGTTTTGCGGACGGGTGGGGGGTGATGCGATGAGAGAAGGATAGTACGAGGAGATGGACAGACAGAGCGGGGGAAGGAGAAGGTGGACACAAATAGGGGGGACAAGGAGATGGACAGATAGAGAGGGAGGGAGGGGGAAAGGGGTAGAGATGGACACAGAGAAGCGAGAGGAGGAGCTGGACAGAGAAAGGAAAGAGACGGAGATGGACAGAGAGATGTGGGCAGTGATTGTGGAAGTGGAAGGAAGAGGAAAAGAAGGACAGGGGAGGAGAAAGTGAACAGATAGAGAGAGAGAGAGGATGGAGGAAATGGACAAAGAGAGGGGGAGGAGGCAATGGACAGAGAGAGAGGTGGAAATGGACAGAGAGAGGGGAGGAGGTAATGGACAAAGATAGGGTAGGGGGAAATGGACCCAGAGGGGTAGGAGCCAAAAGAAGGAGGAAGAAGAGACGGATTTAGATGGAGGAGGAGAAGATGGAGAGAGGGATGGAGCTGATGGACAGAGAGGAGAGGAGTAGATTTAAAGACAGATGGGGAGTAGGTGATGGAAAAACAGAGGGGCAGGAGGAGGTGGACAGGATAAAAAGAGAGGGGAAGGAAGAGATGGATAGAGAGAGGTGGAAAGAGGAGACAGACTTAATAGAAGATTGGAGTGAATACATACATGGGCACCACCAGATACCAGTAGATAGAGCACCTTTACAAATTTTCGCGTCACACTGCAAATGCTCAATATGACTAGTAGAATGAGCGTATGACATTGGTGGCCGGGAGACCCCTCGCTCTACAAGTTCTTTAACGCCACTAGGGCGACTTGCTAGTGAATGAGGATGAAATGATGATGAAAGATACACAACACCCAGTCATCTCGAGGCAGAGAAAATCCCTGACTCCGCCGGAAATCGAAGCCGGAACCCATTGCGCGGGAAGCGAGAACGCTACCGCAAGACCACGAGTCCCGGTGTGTAGTGATTTTGACGCATAAAACGCAAATTTATGCGGCGTGCGTGGAAGTCAGTAAAGTCGCTGACACGGACTGCCCTGGAAGGTGCGACAGTAGCCCGCCTTAGAAATTTGTTCGTTGTGTTGCCCACCTGCAGACTGAACTGAAGTGGCAATACGGACCAGATGATTTGTCTACTTGCCGTGACATGCTTCCCTCCTTGTGCCACTACGCCACGGGGCGTCTTGCGAATCGAAACTTGGAGAGCTGCTCTGCCCACTACTAAGAATCATTTTTCTCTACGCCTTGTAGTTTATGCACAGTCGTCTTTTGAAGCCCCAGTGGTACTTATAAATAATTCAGTACGCAAAATACGTTGCTTAGCCTTCTTCCATTGCATCCCCTCGTAACCAAGTTCCTGCAGCTCAGTCTGCCCGAGATGTGGATCGACATCTTCCATCGAGCTGTACCCACTACCGTAACAGCAACATCGTATGAGGCAGTCACAAACACAGTGCCTACATGTGAGACGTTGAGTCGAACCAACCTCGCACACAGTCCACTCTGCAACCATTGTCAAGTTCGCTACCACTCAACATTCGTGTGTGAGAACCAAACTGTCACTTCGAGTTAGACCTGAAATAAACTGGCTATCATCACCATGACAATATCTCACTCAACCACGAGCTCACATTTGTCACAATAGGACTGGAAATTCTCCCCACCTGCCAAAAACTATAGCTACGTTCGACTGGCTGAACACTTCGTTTCCTATACTCTCTAAACTTAACATCTCAATTTTGAAGACTTCAGGATCCACCTTAAAAATTATGCTTGGTATCCAATGCAGTACCTACTATTCACAATTGCGTCTGTATTATAACGTCCACATCATAACTCGCGTCCGCCACCCCCGTTCCTCTCCTTCCCTTATACCCAATCCGCGCCCCCCCCCCCCCCCTCTCCTACGAACCGCAGAAGATGATACGTGAATTCAATGTTCTTTTTGTTATAATAGTTCTGTTACATTATTTTTTGACTGACTAAGACGTGGGCCAGTGACTCAAGCAGCAATAGGTGGGCTGCGCATATTCATCAACTCAAATTATTGCGCTGTATCAGTGTTACTGCTATTGCGTCCAAGATA
This sequence comes from Schistocerca serialis cubense, assembly GCF_023864345.2. Lineage (NCBI taxonomy): Eukaryota > Metazoa > Arthropoda > Insecta > Orthoptera > Acrididae > Schistocerca > Schistocerca serialis. The sequence goes on from NC_064643.1 coordinate 140,378,370, forward strand.
GACACAAAGCCCATGCCTACTACAGTAGTACAAGTTTATATGCCAACTAGCTCTGCAGATGATGAAGAAATAGATGAAATGTATGACGAGATAAAAGAAATTATTCAGATAGTGAAGGGAGACGAAAATTTAATAGTCATGGGTGACTGGAATTCGTCAGTAGGAAAAGGGAGAGAAGGAAACATAGTAGGTGAATATGGATTGCGGGGAAGGAATGAAAGAGGAAGCCGCCTTGTAGAATTTTGCACAGAGCATAACTTAATCATTGCTAACACTTGGTTCAAGAATCATAAAAGAAGGTTGTATACCTGAAAGAATCCTGCAGATACTAAAAGGTATCAGATATATTGCATAATGGTAAGACAGAGATTTAGGAACCAGGTTTTAAATTGTAAGACATTTCCTGGGGCAGATGTGGATTCTGACCACAATCTATTGGTTATGAACTGCAGATTGAAACTGAAGAAACTGCAAAAAGGTGGGAATTTAAGGAGATGGGACCTGGGTAAACTGAAAGAACCAGAGGTTGTAGAGAGTTTGAGGGAGAGCATAAGGGAACAATTGACGGGAATGGGGGAAAGAAATACAGTAGAAGAAGAATGGGTAGCTCTGAGGGATGAAGTAGTGAAGGCAGCAGACGATCAAGTAGGTAAAAAGACGAGGGCTAATAGAAATCCTTGGGTAACAGAAGAAATATTGAATTTAATTGATGAAAGGAGAAAATTTAAAAATGCAGTAAATGAAGTAGGCAAAAAGGAATACAAACGTCTCAAAACTGATATCGACAGGAAGTGCAAAATGGCTAAGCAGGGATGGCTTGAGGACAAATGTAAGGATGTAGAGGCTTGTCTCACTAGGGGTAAGATAGATACTGCCTACAGGAAAATCAAAGAGACCTTTGGAGAGAAGAGAACCACTTTTATGAATATCAAGAGCTCAGATGGCAACCCAGTTCTAAGCAAAGAAGGGAAGGCAAAAAGGTGGAAGGAGTATATAGAGGGTTTATACAAGGGCGATGTACTTGAGGACAATATTATAGAAATGGAAGAGGATGTAGATGAAGACGAAATGGGAGGTAAGATACTGCGTGAAGAGTTTGACAGAGCACTGAAAGACCTGAGTCGAAACAAGGCCCCGGGAGTAGACAACATTCCATTAGAACTACTGATGGCCTCGGGAGAGCCAGTCATGACAAAACTCTACCATCTGGTGAGCACGATGTATGAGACAGGCGAAATACGCTCAGACTTCAAGAAGAATATAATAATTCCAATCCCAAAGAAAGCAGGTGTTGACAGATGTGAAAATTACCGAACTATCAGTTTAATAAGTCACAGCTGCAAAATACTAACGCGAATTCTTAACAGACGAATGGAGAAACTGGTAGAAGCGGACCTCGGGGAAGGTCAGTTTGGATTCCGTAGAAATGTTGAAACACGTGAGGCAATACTAACCTTACGACTTATCTTAGAAGAAAGATTAAGAAAAGGCAAACCTACGTTTCTAGCATTTGTAGACTTAGAGAAAGCTTTTGACAATGTTAACTGGAATACTCTCTTTCAAATTCTGAAGGTGGCAGGGGTAAAATACAGGGAGCGAAAGGCTATTTACAATTTGTAGAGAAACCAGATGACAGTTATAAGAGTGGATGGGCATGAAAGGGAAGCAGTGGTTGGGAAAGGAGTGAGACAGGGTTGTAGCCTCTCCCCGATGTTATTCAATCTGTATATTGAGCAAGCAGTAAAGGAAACAAAAGAAAAATTCGGAGTAGGTATTAAAATTCATGGAGAAGAAGTAAAAACTTTGAGGTTCGCCGATGACATTGTAATTCCGTCAGAGACAGCAAAGGACTTGGAAGAGCAGTTGAACGGAATGGACAGTGTCTTGAAAGGAGGATATAAAATGAACATCAACAAAAGCAAAACGAGGATAATGGAATGTAGTCAAATTAAGTCGGGTGATGCTGAGGGAATTAGATTAGGAAATGAGACACTTAAAGTAGTAAAGGAATTTTGCTATTTAGGGAGTAAAATAACTGATGATGGTCGAAGTAGAGAGGATATAAAATGTAGACTGGCAATGGCAAGGAAAGCGTTTCTGAAGAAGAGAAATTTGTTAACATGGAGTATAGACTTAAGTGTCAGGAAGTCGTTTCTGAAAGTATTTGTATGGAGTGTAGCCATGTATGGAAGTGAAGCATGGACGGTAAATAGTTTGGACAAGAAGAGAATAGAAGCTTTCGAAATGTGGTGCTACAGAAGAATGCTGAAGATAAGGTGGGTAGATCACGTAACTAATGAGGAGGTATTGAGTAGGATTGGGGAGAAGAGAAGTTTGTGGCACAACTTGACTAGAAGAAGGGATCGGTTGGTAGGACATGTTTTGAGGCATCAAGGGATCACAAATTTAGCATTGGAGGGCAGCGTGGAGGGTAAAAATCGTAGAGGGAGACCAAGAGATGAATACACTAAGCAGATTCAGAAGGATGTAGGTTGCAGTAGATACTGGGAGATGAAGAGGCTTGCGCGGGATAGAGTAGCGTGGAGAGCTGCATCAGGCCAGTCTCAGGACTGGGGACCACAACAACAACAACATCAGTGTTACTTACGTTCAGTATAAAAAAAGATTTCTTTAATTTCAATACTCTCCAACCATCTTATATTCCGCGATTCCACCAGCTAAGCCGCTGCCCTCCAGGTAGTGTGGTCAATCTGTAACCACGAAACTGCGGAACGATAACTGAAAGGCACCTCGCAGATACAACGTGTAGTGCGGTTAATGACTATCAATACTTTAAACCACGTGCGGCGAATGATTAATGACGAGAGTAGTATTGCCTGCCTGCGAGAATTGGAGGTTCCGTGATACGGACGCATCTCTCTGGAATAAGTAACTAAAGATGTATATTGGTGAGCTCTGTGTGAAGCGATTACAGAGATCGGACGTGTTTTATGTTGGAGGGATTTTGATGTTGTTCTGCGACGCTATTGAGCTGCATTGTGAATGTTTAGTTAGTCGATGGCACAATAAACAAATTCAAGAAAATAAAACGCATTCAATGTGTATATTTATCAATTTATAAAAGATTTGACAAACATTCTTCAAATTACACTTGACGTAGATCGATCGGAGGTGCAGTGTGGAATGATAGTGCGAGCCTGCATCTTTCCACAGTCAATATTATTCGGGAGAATATCTCAGAAGCGATAAACCTTTCGCTGATAAAAAAAGTTGGACACATCAATCCATACGTATCGTACAACAGGTTGTGCCGAACGATCTTCGTAGTGAAATGAACATTTCGGAGACTTTAGGTTGAGCAGTTCCGACGAGGAGTGTCAGCGAGATCGATGTTGCAAGACATATATCCAGCTCTCCTGTGGTATTTAAAACCAAAGACTTATATTATTTAGCTTTTAAAAAACTGAAGTTAAAACCTAAATAAAACTACTGGAAATCGTAACTAAAAATACAGAAAATAAAAAAGGAGCAGAGAATTTTCTTAAACAAATTTATTAATCAATTAATTAAAATATAGTAAAAGTGGCGTCCGATACAGGACGACCGACAATTAAAATTTAAATTTGTGCATGTACTGCCGGCCGTGGTGGCCGAGCGGTTCTAGGCGCTACAGTCTGGAACAGCGCGACCGCTATGGTCGCAGGTTCGAATCCTGCCTCGGTCATGGATGTGTGTGATGTCCTTAGGTCAGTTAGGTTTAAGTAGTTCTAAGTTCTAGGGGACTGATGACCTTAGAAGTTAAGTCCCATAGTGCTCAGAGCCATTTGAATCATTTTTTTGTGCATGTACTAATCCATATATTGTGTTTGTGTTTCATGTAGAACGTAATTGGTGAAGTCCGGTCGTGTGAGCTGTGCAGTCCCGATCCCCACCGCAGAACATCACATCGCTGCAAGCTGGATAAGGCAAGCACCCACAACTATCAGCAATCTCACCTAAATCTGGTCTTTTAAGCTGAATAGTCTCAATCTTTGTACTGTAATATAGTTCCATATTTTCACTTCATTTCCGTATTTTCTTCAGAAGTAGTCATAGACACTTATTTGGTGCATTATCTTCAGGAGGAATTTTTATATGATATCGTGTGATTAAGTGTGTACAAACGTATAGGTATTTTGTGTTTTCTAATTTTGTTACGGTCAGAACTAGATCATAATTTAAAATGGATAAAGGGAAAGCGTTAGATGTTCAGGAAATTGGTGAAAATACGAGTGTAGAGGAGATAGCAGCTTCGTCTCAACAGGAGACAAATCCTATGGCTCAAATCTTAGAACAACTAAGACTTTTGTCAGTATCGGTAACGACTGTGTCAGGTGTGGTACAAGCAGTATCACAAAAGCAGGAAGACATGTCACACAAGCAAATTGATAGGTCATTGGTGGGACAAACAGTAGCACAAAAACAAGCAGACTTGTGTCAAAAGCAAACAGACATGTCAGATGCAGTTCAGGTATTAGTTAGGAAGCAACAAATCTCAAATGAGTTAACCGAGTTGTTAGATGCGCGAAAGCAGTTTCCTTGGAAATCAAAAGGATTACCGAAGAAATGCAAAACATTAAATCGAAACAGGAGGAAGTAGAAACTTCCGTAGTTGAATTAACAGAAACAGTGACTACCATAGCTTCTGGATGTGATCAATTAATACGAGAGAATTTCAGTAACCATCAACAGTATTTCTCACATAAATTAGATGACTGGGCATCTGCTAGGAAAACCAAGTGATGCAGTGTGTACATGCAAGTATAAAAGAAGCGTTAAGCAAATTGCCCATTGACAGCTTACGAATCGCTGAAAATATTAAAGAAGACATTAGAGAGGTAAAAGAACAATTATGGGCGAATTTTAAACAATGGAAGGACGAAATAGTCCATTCTGTTGAAAATATGTCCAGAGATATGGAACAGCGAGGGGTAGTAAAACACTATAGAAACGAGCCACGTGACGTAGAACGAACGCAGGGCTCAAGCCATGAATCATGTTATGGTAAAAGACATGCTTCGCCGGAAGGAAATATAAAATATAAGGGAATGCATGTAGCGCCGCAAGCTAATAATGTGTACGCTGCAATGCTAATGGAGGAAAAATTGTTGAAACATTGGCAGTTTTAGACGTTCTCACCTCACCGAAAATCCATAAACCCAGTGGTATTTTTACGAGGATTTCGTGGAGCGCTACCAAGGGCATGGACTGAAAGGCAAAAGATCAGTTTCGTTTCAGGATATATTCAAGGTGACGGTGCATTATGGGCCACGGACATGACGGATGCATGCGAAACGTACGAGGAATTTGAGAAGGGGTTTCTTGGTAAGTATTGGTCACGGGTTGTGCATGAACGATTAAGGAAAGAGGTCTTTAACCCGGAGCCGTTCTGTGTAAAAACAGGAAGTCTACGGCAATACTTTGAGAAGTATTTAAATACAGCAACATACTGTGAATAACCTATAACGTACAAGGATATTCTGCGGATTTTGAAGGCGAAACTTCCGGCTGAGACGAGAGAGAAGTTAATACATTCATCGGAGAATTTAGAAGAATTCATGTCAGTCTTGGACTCCGCTGATTCGATCCAAGAAAATATTAAGGCAAGACGAGACAGGCACAGCGTGTACTCGCAGTCGAATAATGCCTACGGTAGCTGAGCGAGCAATCAGCTGATTCAGAAGACAAATGCAAATCGCACTCTGCCGCACTGCAATAATTACGACCAACATCGTAATCCGCGTAGCGATAATGTAAAAAATTTCAGATACAGGAAAAACAGACAGAATCGACACGACAGAAGGTACAATCCATGTTATAATGCGAACTCGAATTCTACGAATTGAAAAAACAGTAATAGGCAGACACAATCTTCTGTTCCGATGGATAATGACTGGAGGCAACGAGCACCAGTTATTACAGAAATGAGAGAGGATGCGGTTCATGCAAATGAATCGCGCTCGGAAAACTGATTCCGACCGAATCGTACCCCGGAGGAGCGGTCGAGGGAAGGTATAGAGGCTATAAGAGGAATGTAAATATGATGTGGTACAACGAAGGAAGATTGATAGAAGAGGAGCTTCGTGCTGACACAACTAAATGTATGGAGGAATACTCATCGGAACCCATTTCTGCAATGAACGTTGAAATAGAGGGTATTCCAGTAACGGTAGTTTTGGATACTGGCGCATCAGTAAACGCAATATCAATGAGTTTATTTAATAAAATAATGAAGAAGACTCCGCTACCGACATTTCCTGCGCAACACTGTAAAATGCTAGGAGCGTAAACTAATAGTCGGTTGTGTTCTGGGGTTTGAAACTATCCGGGAGAAGGACGCAAAATTAGACTTCTCTACCGGGAAAACAAATTTTTTGATCGACGAAGCCCTAGCCCAAGTAGATTTGCTAAGGAAAGAAGGAAAACATGGAAGATACTGCAGAGAGGCAAAGTTGCATTCATGATGAAAGAGCGCCGGCAATGCAAAACAAGTTTGCTAAAGTCATCCAAGAAGTATAAATATCCGAGCAGATAAAACAGAAGTGGAGCGAGCCAGAGCACCGTAAGGATGAGCGTGGGACACAATTGGCTGTCCTATTAAGCAAGTATATGAACCATGGACCTTGCCGATGGTGGGGAGGCTTGCGTGCCTCAGCGATACAGATGGCCGTACCGTAGGTGCCACCACAACGGAGGGGTATCTGTTGAGTGGCCAGACAAACATGTGGTTCCTGAAGAGGGGCAGCAGCCTTTTCAGTAGTTGCAGGGGCAACAGTCTGGATGATTGACTGATCTGGCCTTGTAACATTAACCAAAACGGCCTTGCTGTGCTGGTACTGCGAACGGCTGAAAGCAAGGGGAAACTACAGCCGTAATTTTTCCCGAGGACATGCAGCTTTACTGTATGATTAAATGATGATGGCATCCTCTTGGGTAAAATATTCCGGAGGTAAAATAGTCCCCCATTCGGATCTCCGGGCGGGAACTACTCAGGAGGACGTCGTTATCAGGAGAAAAAAACTGGCGTTCTACGGATCGGAGCGTGGAATGTCAGATCCCTTAATCGGGTAGGTAGGTCAGAAAATTTAAAAAGGGAAATAGGTAGGTTAAAGTTAGATATAGTGGGAATTAGTGAAGTTCGGTGGCAGGAGGAACAAGACTTTTGGTCAGGTGATTACAGGGTTATAAATACAAAATCAAATAGGGGTAATGCAGGAGTAGGTTTAATAATGAATAAAAAAATAGGAGTGCGGGTTAGCTACTACAAACAGCATAGTGAACGCATTATTGCGGCCAAGATAGACACAAAGCCCATGCCTACTACAGTAGTACAAGTTTATATGCCAACTAGCTCTGCAAATGATGAAGAAATAGATGAAATGTATGACGAGATAAGAGAAATTATTCAGGTAGTGAAGGGAGACGAAAATTTAATAGTCATGGGTGACTGGAATTCATCAGTAGGAAAAGGGAGAGAAGGAAACATGGTAGGTGAATATGGATTGGGGGGAAGGAATGAAAGAGGAAGCCGCCTTGTTGAATTTTGCACAGAGCATAACTTAATCATAGCTAACACTTGGTTCAAGAATCATAAAAGAAGGTTGTATACCTGGAAGAATCCTGGAGATACTAAAAGGTATCAGATAGATTATATAATGGTAAGACAGAGATTTAGAAACCAGGTTTTAAATTGTAAGACATTTCCTGGGGCAGATGTGGATTCTGACCACAATCTATTGGTTATGAACTGCAGATTGAAACTGAAGAAACTGCAAAAAGGTGGGAATTTAAGGAGATGGGACCTGGATAAACTGAAAGAACCAGAGGTTGTAGAGAGTTTCAGGGAGAGCATAAGGGAACAATTGACAGGAATGGGGGAAAGAAATACAGTAGAAGAAGAATGGGTAGCTCTGAGGGATGAAGTAGTGAAGGCAGCAGACGATCAAGTAGGTAAAAAGACGAGGGCTAATAGAAATCCTTGGGTAACAGAAGAAATATTGAATTTAATTGATGAAAGGTGAAAATATAAAAATGCAGTAAATGAAGCAGGAAAAAGGAATACAAACGTCTCAAAAATGTCATGGACAGGAAGTGCAAAATGGATAAGCAGGGATGGCTAGAGGACAAATGTAAGGATGTAGAGGCTTGTCTCACTAGGGGTAAGATAGATACTGCCTACAGGGAAATTAAAGAGACCTTTGGAGAGAAGAGAACCACTTGTATGAATATCAAGAGCTCAGATGGCAACCCAGTTCTAAGCAAAGAAGGGAAGGCAGAAAGGTGGAAGGAGTATATAGAGGGTTTATACAAGGACGATGTACTTGAGGACAATATTATGAAAATGGAAGAGGATGTAGATGAAGACGAAATGGGAGATAAGATAGCGTGAAGAGTTTGACAGAGCACTGAAAGACCTGAGTCGAAACAAGACCCCGGGAGTAGACAACATTCCATTAGAACTACTGATGGCCTTGGGAGAGCCAGTCATGACAAAACTCTACCATCTGGTGAGCACGATGTATGAGACAGGCGGAATACCCTCAGACTTCAAGAAGAATATAATAATTCCAATCCCAAAGAAAGCAGGTGTTGACAGATGTGAAAATTACCGAACTATCAGTTTAATAAGTCACAGCTGCAAAATACTAACGCGAATTCTTTACAGACGAATGGAAAAACTGGTAGAAGCCGACCTCGGGGAAGATCAGTTTGGATTCCGTAGAAATGTTGTAACACGTGAGGCAATACTGAACTTACGACTTGTCTTAGAAGAAAGATTAAGAAAAGGCAAACCTACGTTTCTAGCATTTGTAGACTTAGAGAAAGCTTTTGACAATGTTAACTGGAATACTCTCTTTCAAATTCTGAAGGTGGCAGGGGTAAAATACAGGGAGCGAAAGGCTATTTACAATTTGTACAGAAACCAGAGGGGCATGAAAGGGAAGCAGTGGTTGGGAAAGGAGTGAGACAGGGTTTTAGCCTCTCTCCGATGTTATTCAAGCTGTATATTGAGCAAGCAGTAAAGGAAACAAAAGAAAAATTCGGAGTAGATTTTAAAATTCATGGACAAGAAGTAAAACTTTGAGGTTCGCCGATGCCATTGTAATTCTGTCAGAGACAGCAAAGGACTTGGAAGAGCAGTTGAACGGAATGGACAGTGTCTTGAAAGGAGGATATAAGATGAACATCAACAAAAGCAAAACGAGGATAATGGAATGTAGTCAAATTAAGTCGGGTGATGCTGAGGGAATTAGATTAGGAAATGAGACACTTAAAGTAGTAAAGGAGTTTTGCTATTTAGGGAGTAAAATAACTGATGATGGTCGAAGTAGAGAGGATATAAAATGTAGACTGGCAATGGCAAGGAAAGCGTTTCTCAAGAAGAGAAATTTGTTAACATCGAGTATAGATTTAAGTGTGAGGAAGTCGTTTCTGAAAGTAATTGTATAGAGTGTAGCCATGTATGGAAGTGAAACATGGACGATAACTAGTTTGGACAAGAAGAGAATAGAAGCTTTCGAAATGTGGTGCTACAGAAGAATGCTGAAGATAAGGTGGGTAGATCACGTAACTAATGAGGAGGTATTGAATAGGATTGGGGAGAAGAGAAGTTGGTGGCACAACTTGACTAGAAGAAGGGATCGGTTGGTAGGACATGTTCTGAGGCATCAAGGGATCACAAATTGAGCATTGGAGGGCAGCGTGGAGGGTAAAAATCGTAGAGGGAGACCAAGAGATGAATACACTAAGTAGATTCAGAAGGATGTAGGTTGCAGTAGGTACTGGGAGATGAAGAAGCTTGCACAGGATAGAGTACCATGGAGAGCTGCATCAAACCAGTCTCAGGACTGAAGACCACAACAACAACATGAGAGTGTTTGAAGAACAACCCGGTATCATTAAGGGTTATACATGTCATTTGAATGTCAAGCCATACAGAACATACAGCCATAGTTTCTATCCCGTTCCTTCGGAACAACGCAATGCAGTGGACCAAGAAATAAAGAGGATGTTAGATTGGAATCTAATTGAACCTTCAAACAGTCCTTAGTGCAGTCCGCTTCTCGTTGTGCCGAAACCAGGTGGAAAGGTACGTCTTGTACTCGATGCTGGTGTAATTAATACGATTATTGTACCAGTAGCGTGAGAATGAAGAGTATATGTACTATGTTTTATGTTTGAGAGATTTTGCTATTGTGCGATGCTGTTAAGCTCCATTGTGGATGTTTATTTAGTCGATGGCACAGTAAACAAATTGCAGAAAATATTACGCATTCAAGGTGTATATTTATCAATTTATAAAAGATTTGACAAATATGATGAATATTCTTCAGATTTCACGTGACGTAGATCGATCGGAGGTGCAGTGTGGAACGATAGTGCGAGCCTGCATCTTTTCACGGTCAATATTCTTCGGTAGAATATCTCAGAAGCGATAAACTTTTTCGTTGACAAGAAAGTTGGACACATCAATCCATACGCATCACAAAACATAGCACCTAGTTGTGCAGAACGATCTTTGTAGCGAAATAAACATTATAGAGATTTCAGGTGGAGCATTTCCGACGAGGAGTATCAGCGAGATCGGCGCTGCGAGACATATATCTAGCTCTCCTGTGGTATTTAAAACCAAGGACTTACATTCTTTAGCTTTTAAAAGACTAAATAAAACCACTGCAAATCATAGCTAAAAAACAAAAAATTAATAAGAAGCAGAGAATTTTCTTAAACAAATTTCTTAAATTAATTAATTAATTAAAAAATAAAGTATGTAAAGGAAACTGTTTGGGAGATATTTGGGAAGTCAAATGGAAATTCTTGGAAGGAAGGCAACGTTATTGTCGCGCGATATTGTAAATGCACAGAACCTGTTTTGGGATACGAGTGTGAGACCATTCTTCTGTCACCTTAGTACACTCTCAGACAAAATAAAAACGGGGCTCAATCTGAATCGAGACTCATACTGGCAGTTCTACTCCAGTGAATGAGATTCCAGACCGAAGACGTCCCCGGAGACGACCCAGACAGCGGTGGGATACCAACATCACTGTCGCTCACCATACGACCCTACAACCCCGAGTGATGATCTGGGGAGCCATTTCTTTTCATAGAAGGAACCCTCTGATTGTCATCCGCATCACTTTTACTGCACAAGCGGTACGTCGGCGATATTCTACGGCCCGTTTGTTGTCCTTCATTGGAAGCTGTCCTGGCTTTACAGTTCGACAAAAAAACGTCCGCCTCCACACGACTGGAGTTTCTACGGCTTGCCAAACCCTACCTTGGCCAGAAAGATCGCTAGATCTCTGCCGAATTGTGAACGTTTGGAGCATTACGGGCAGAGCCCGCCAGCCTACTCGAGAGTTTGACCTTTGACCTACTCGGAAGTTTGAGGATCTAATGCGCCAATTGGAAATAATTTGACACGATATCCCTTAGATGGCCAGAACTCGACCATCGCATTATTGACTTGTTCAGTTTGTGAAGCTCTTCTCTTGAATATATGATCCAATTTTTCTGCAGTTGCAATTGTTTGTTTGTCTGTGCATGTACATCACGTCTATCGCTTTTCGCCCCATTCGGATAATTCCCTCGACGAGAGTTGTTTTTGCGCCTTTTTTCTTATTAGAGTGTGTATGTAGGGAAGCTATCCCGATAAAAGATCTTGGAAAGGACCGAGTTCATAATGACAACTACTGCCGCAAACATACGTTGCTGTAATAGGAATTTTCTCTTTTTATTATATATATATATATATATATATATATATATATATATATATATATATATATATATATATATCAGCTACATTGCTGGCTATGTATCCGGCACTAATATTTTTTCTCTTTAAGTATGAGTTAATTAAATGACTTTTTACGAGTCATTTTTTTATACTATCTCTTCATAGTATCAAGAACTGACTCGAAATAATGTTCTCTCGCGAAATTCGTTTAGATGTATTCATTCTCATTTTTATATGCCTTTGTGAATGTAGTTGTAACTCCATGAAAAAGATTATTCTGCAGAATTTGCACTCGGTTATAAGCAGAGAGATTTCCTCCTGCACTCTTGCAGCAGAGGATCCCAAGAGCAAAAGTAAGCAGAAGTGGAATGACTCGCCCCATTAAATTGCTTTTCTCGGTTCATGGGCTATGAATGCAAACAGAAAAATTTAATACACGCCAAATCAAACACGCCTGTAGAAATGTAATTGAGCGTGGAAAGATTAACCAGGCTCTGCAAAAGAAGCAGGTACTAAATATGTTCCATTCTAGACATAACCTTTCAGAAGTATTTAAAATGGTACATTGTCTGATATCTCGTGTAACTGTGTAATCACGTACACAGTAAAATTTGTATCACTCACACCATCGACAGGGAGTTGGAATATTTGTCTGCCGGTTACTTGAAACTGCGTCAGGATTAGTGTTTCCTAAAGCTGCCTCTCCATGTAGTTGGATGCCTCCTAGCATTTTTTTCCTGTCATGTTTCTACTATTTTCTTTGTTTCATACCCGAGGAGTATATTTGCTAGCTTTCAAAAGCACTTATACACCGTTTGTATACAATCATTTCTTTGTTTTCTACAAAAATCTAACCAGACGTATCCTTCTTATCCAGATTCCCCTTTCTGACATCTACATATAAATGATTCTCTAACTTATTGCAATTTTAAAGTATGTCTCCGTGCTTGTGCATCATAGCAATGAATTAAAGAGAGTCCGCCTCTTTCTAAGAAAACAATTCTTGTTTTGTTTAATAACCAAACATGCTTCACCACGCTTGTTGGATCCTCAGTGGTTTTCTTTCTCCTTTCATTGTTCCTGAAATATATGTGGTTATTAAAAAAATAAACAATGTGTGATTGCAAGAAGGCGGACACACTTGAATTCATTATTATGATTCTCTAATTGAAGGATAACAAAAAGGGGTGGATAACACAAAAACAATTGCTGTGGTTTGAACAATGCAAACAATCAGTTCTTTTGTAATGCAACATGGTGTCTCCAGCACCAGATATATCAACTGCCAGAAAAAATTCAGCACCCTCAAGGATATGGTTATTGACAGTTCATCATTGGAAGAATATATGATGCCAAATTCAGACCAAATGAAACACACATGTCCAAGTAAAGAGTGTCCAAACTGTCGCATCAATACTCTGGCGTCCGGTCTGGTATTCAAACGATCATAAAGACGCCGAATGGCATCCTGCGATAGATTCTCCCTGTCAGATGCAATTCGGCAATGGTTCTCGCATGCCCACGAGAACGAATAACTCCGTCTTTATCACTTTCAGTTGGCCAGATAACCTAGTAATCTTGCTGGCCAGGGCAGTTTTGTACAAAACGAAGAACACGTTGCTTTGCAGCGGCCCTACGGGGACGTGTGTTGTCCCGTTGGAAAAGAGAATCACATCCCTGTTGGAGAAATGGCAGCAGCACGGAGATAGCAGCATGTGTAGTGTAGCGGACACTGGTTATCGTTATGCGACAGAAATACAGTGTGACATAGAATAACGGGTATGTGGCAGCCAGCGAGTAAACAGTCTGCCATTTAATTAATCATGGATCAGTAGAACGGACAACAGCGTGCGTTAGCCATAAAAATGTTTTAGAAAAACAATGAAGTTCGGTAGAGGGGCAGAAGGAATTTCGACGTTTTTATAATTTAGGACGTCATGATGCCCTTCCGTCGAAACACGCGATAAATGTTAGATTAATAACTTTGAAGAGATTGGATCTGCCCTCAAGAAGAAACCAACAGGACGACCAAGAAGTGCGCGTTCTCCAGCGAACATTTGATGTTGTACGCGAATCTGTCTTACGGAGCCCACGGCGTTCAATTCTTAAGCAAGCAGCAGTGGCTGGAATGTCTTGGGAGGGTGTTCGCAGAATTCTTCATCTTGATTTAAAATTTGATCCGTACAAACTACAGATGGTGCAACAACTGAAGGATAACGATTACCGTTTACGGTTAGGATGCTGTCAACAAATGGTAACAAAAATAAACAATGACGACGAATTTCTAAACGAGTTGTGGATATCAGATGAGGCACATTTCTATCTGACAGGTTATGTGAATAAACAGAACTACCGTTACTGGGCAAACACAAATCCTAATAACGTTCACGAGCGTCCTTTACACACTAGTAAAGTGACAGTGTCGTGTGGTGTTTCACCATATGGGGTTATCGGACCGTATATTTTCGCAAATGAACACAATAACTGTCACTGCCGATCGTTACTTGGAGATGTTATGAACTTTCGTTACACCTGCATTGAACAACTTTCCAAATGTTCAAGAAGCCTGGTTTCAACAGGACGGAGCGACTTCACTCACTGCACGGCAATCAATGGCATATGTGCGAGAATTGTTTGACAAACTTGTGGTCTCACGATTTGGTAACTTCCCTTGGCCCCCTACATCGCTAGATATATCAGTTTGTGGTTTTTCACTTGTGGGGCTGCCTCAAGAGCGAAGTCTACACAACTCGACCAAGAACCCTGGATGTGTTGCAACAGAGAATTCGGGATGTAATTCACAGTATCCCAGCTGAGATGTTGCAGCGGTCAACGAGGAATCTCAACAGCAGATTTCACAAATGTATTCTTACAAGAGGACGCCATCTAAAGGACGTAATTTTTTTAAAAATGATAAATGCCATCAATCTTTTTCGTAAATGGCAAAGTTTTAAGGTTTCAATTACTGTGAATGGAATGTCCCTCCTTCATCACTTTTAGTTTTATTGGATTGTGGAAATGTTCCCGTTTTCCTGTGTCACACTGTACCAAATGTGACCACGAGTTGACAGTGTTGATTCCCCACACAGTGAAGCATGGGATCGCACGTGTCTGTCGTGAGTCAACGCACTCTGGAATAAGCAGCTCACAAGATTTACGCCATACACATGAAAGTCCATCACTCGTGTACAGAAGGAACCTACTCTCACCGCTGAAAACTCTTCTACGACACCAGAGTATCTATGGTAGGCAGTGTAGTGGAGTCTGTGGTAGCTTGGCCAGAGGAAGACGTGATCGTCATCCTGCTGCAAGAAGACGGTACGCAATGGTCTCTGATGATGCAGCAGGTGCAACAACGCCCGGGCTTCGCCCCTGGAGATGTTTGGTCGACCACCGCTGTTAGCACAATGCATCAGCCTTCACATGCCTATGTACTACGCGGACATCCGGGTCCTGCTCTACAGTTGTGAGAATGTTTAACCGGCCCCTATTCAAAGGAGTGACACACCACCGATACGTTGTGCCGAGAGTGTGCAGCAATCCGTCAATGGGTCCATACAGTTTCACCTCCCCCACAATGTGACTCCTTTTAAATGGCAAAAGCTGTTCAGCAAGAAAACGCACTCGTCTGTGGGGAGTGGTTGTACCCTAAAATGAATGTTACAATCACGGTTTACCTCCAAACTCATCGTAGTACGGTCTTCAGGGTAAAACCAGAGGGCGCACAAAAGCATCCAGAGTGACATCAGGTCGCCAACAACCGTGACAAATGGATCACTAACATTACAGTCCCTCAGTATATAGAAATTATACCCTGATGCTACTGAACACGCTCCTTGAGGGAGTCAAAATTTCTTCCCTGGAGTGTATCATAAGCTACACAGCAACGATATAAAAATCATTTGCACGAATGCGTGGTGTCTGTTCTTTAGGACATGTACGAAAGAACCAACACCACGCATTCATATAACTGATTCGCCTAGATGGGCAATGGATCCACATCCTTCAGTACGGATGCACAAGCACGTCCGACCAACTGCGGAAACCTCAGGAGAGTAGCAAGCATTGAGAACATGGACAGGGGCTGCACATAGGTGGCGCTCGGTGGGAAAGTGGCTGAGATGGTCCGCGCAGTTGGGATAACATTGTGTTCCGGGTAGCGCAGTGGTTCACGCACCAGCCTAGTAAGCAGTAGCTCCCGCGTTCGAATCCCGGTCTCTTACACAATTTCGCTTGTCGCCGGTTGATTCCGCTTAATGTCCCGATGCACCTGACAGCACTAATCCCTTTCCTTTCTCCCTCCTCCACCTTCAGTTTACATATGATGTATAGTGTCGAATACATACGGAACGATTTTTCATGAACACAGAGTACTCAGCTGGATCGGACATAATTGTTTCACCTGTCGTTCACCGCATGGGGAAACGTCAAAGATCAAGACATCTGCAGAAAGCACCCCACTCTCTCCTACCCCGCCAACACGTTTCGTGCATATGCGTCCTGTAACTGCATACGGACGCAAAACATTTGTAATCAGGGAGCGCGATAACTTAGAATCGAAGGTCCTGTCGAGTGACTGTGTGGTTATCAATAACTCTAATTGCAATTCGCAAACCATTGCAAGGTGTGTTTGTAGAGAGCCGGCCGCGGTGGTCTAGCGGTTCTAGGCGCTCAGTCCGGAACCGGGCGACTGCTACGGTCGCAGGTTCGAATCCTGCCTCGGGCATGGATGTGTGTAATGTCCTTAGGTTAGTTAGGTTTAAGTAGTTCTAAGTTCTAGGGGACTGATGACCACAGATGCTAAGTCCCATAGTGCTCAGAGCCATTTGTGTTTGTAGAGATGAAGTGCTGTATCACGATAACTTTGAACTTTTCTCATTCCATTCACAGATCATGCGCGCTAAATATTTGTAGCGTCCCTCCGTATAAGTCCAGTTTATCTCATTTTTGTGTCGTAATTTTTTATTCGGTTTGCGAGACAGAGTGTAAGAGCAGAGTATCTCTGACGCTTTCACTCTTAGTCTTATCATGCGCTACCTATTTATCTGTTTTTCTACGGACTCGGGCTAGCCGATGAGCCTTACCTTCTTATATGTCTTATTGTTACGCTGGAGCACTGTCGTGTCGCGCTGACAATACTTGCAGTAGCAATAACGCTGAGTCAGCAGTGGTTTCTGAAATTAAAAGTTGAGATCAGCTGAGTTAACGTCTAGGCATGGAGTCATCGAAACTGGATACTTAAAAGTTTTAAAGTGGAAATTATTAAAGCATTAGAGTCGTCGGAACTGGACGCGTAAAATTGGGAAGTATTAAAACAGTTACTGGATACTTAAAAGTTTTAAAGTGGAAATTATTAAAGCATTAGAGTCGTCGGAACTGGACGCGTAAAATTGGGAAGTATTAAAACAGTTATATCGTGGGCTTCATTATCCATATAAATGAAAATAAAGTGCTGCCTGTATGAGAAATCATCACTTCAGAACGGGTCGACAGATTTGGCTGAGTTCGTAATTGTTGGGACAAGGTTTGTACGAAAGAAAATTTGTTTGAAGATCCACTGGAAAAGCCGGATATTTGGATGCAACGCAAGCCAAATACATGACCGTGGATTCGGTGATACTGGCAAACAGCGGAGCCTGCGTTTGGAGTCAATTCAAGTAAGACTGCCGGACAGACAGACAGACATACAATGCATAGTCTGTACCATTATTAATACAGACATGTCGTACAACACTTTCTGTTAAACGGGCTGCAAGAAAGGACATGCTAAGCTGTGCTGTTGAAAACGACTGTTTTGTTTTCCTTTTCGAAGTCATTTTTGAACAGGAAAGTGGTGTTTTTGGCTAATTTTATCATCCTACTTGTTCGTACATTAAAATCATGCCAAATACTATCATTAGAGCTTCTATCCTCACAGATCCAGTAGCTGGAAAGGTCTCACTCACACCTCAAGTATTAATGGTCCCAGCGGAATTACCCACTCATCTCCACTTCCATCCCAAATCAAGGGTCCGTTTGTAATGACAATAAACAAGTGTCAGAGAGCGGGGAAAGGAGGAGTCGGACATAAAAGAGGGAGGAAGCTGATATATAGAAGGGGAAGGACGATGAGGCAGAGAAATGAGGGGGGGAGGGGAGTTGGATGCAGAGAGAGAGTGGCATTAGAGATGTGAAGGGAGTGGGGGGAAGTTAATGGACAGAGATAGGGGGGAGAGAAGGAGGAGACGGACAGGGGATGGGGGAGGACGAGAAGGATATAGAGAAGGGGGAAAGAAGATCATGACGTACATCCAATTCCCACACATTTAGGATAAAACAGTTTCGAGTTGTGAGCCGCGTCATTGTAACTACTAAAACAGCTACATTCCCGACGTTTAGATCGACTTACCAATGTCCTCTTCAGAACGATTCATACATATATGGCAATTGCGAAGGACTGTCGGGTGCGCCAGTTTGTTTTATAAGGGTTAATTAAAGGATTTGTTTTGGAGAATGCATAGCGTTAAGCAGAAATAAATTTACGCGACCAGATGCCAACTTACGCAGTTCCAGTGAACATCCTCCACTAGTGCAGATACCTCCATGCGGAATATTTCACAGCTGACTTTACTGTAATTACAGCTAGATTCGTGTTGAAACAACATGAACACCCTGTGGGCTTCTCTGGAATAAACGGCTTTTGATTTATGATTATATCATCGTGAAAGAGGAGAACATAGTTGGGCGTGTTCTGTCATTTGAGGAACAATAAACTAAGTAAACAGACATATTTTATTGCATAGAGTCCTTGTCATCTCCGGTTATTAATTTTGCAGTTAATTACAGCCATTTCACGGACAGCAGACACAGGCTACACCATTTTTCACACGTGATGTGTTTGTAACTTGTTTCCTTTCGGAAAGTCCGACTGCCTTCAAATTAAATAAACCGCAGTATTCCTAAAAAGAGGAACGGGAATTTACTTGGCTCTCGTGATTTTGGGTGCAAAGCAATCCGTTATGCACAATATCTATCTTGTATCTTTCGCTTCAGTTTGTTGAGCGTTTCTGTGACAAATCTGTCAAATTTTTATGTTAACGATGTGAATAAATCGATTTTATAATGAAAGCTCTCAGTGAATAACGTAAGAAAAATACTAAATCTTTGTATACATCGGAAATAGGTCATCGTGCACTGTTCTTCTGTTTGATAAATTCCCATAAGATTACTCTCAGCTAAGCTCAAACTTAGCACTAAACTGTTCGGTCGGAAGAATGTTTTTTGCAGTCGGAATATGATTATTTTTAATTTCAGCAGAATTAGCTAAAAGGTCAAATTCTTCGAATAGGTATCTGTGTAACAGCGAAAGACAGTAAGAAGGAATTCCTTTTTCGCAGCAACAGATACATAAGCTCACTTCGAGTTAAATGAGGATTACTTGAAATTAAATTCATTATTAAGGGGTTTTCAGTGTCGAGAATATGACGCCTCAGTTATCCAGATGTGCGATTTATTTAACATTTAGAAATACAGAGTCTTGTGTAATTGAAGGATCATCTCATATAAACGCATATAAACTGACGAGGTCATTCAACAATAGCGAAGCTACATTTGAGTTTCATGGGGATAGTGAAATGGAGCAAACGTTGAATCATTAGGCTAGCATTGGCGAAAATTGGCTGGTAAAAGTGGCTGCAGATGAAAATAACATGTCAGGATTGCAAGACGAAGTGTATGAGCGGAGCACCAGGAAATTTTACAATAAGTTTCATAGAACATACTAATAAAGAGAATGGTTAATAGGCAGTAACAACGCATCTTGAGAAAAAATTCGCTGGATGAATCACGGACAGTTTGAATATACCACTTTTTTCCTTTTTTTTTTTTTTTTTTTTTAAATGGCTTCAGTTGATACACTTTTTAAAGGGTGTTCAGGAATTCCCGTTACAAACTTTTAGGATTTGTAGAGGGTAGTGAGAACATAATGTTTTCGCTAGGAACCTAATGTCCAGAAACGTTATCCAATGACCCTAAAGAGCTTCCAAGTTATAGGACTAGCGCTGTAATTCCATGTCCATACACACTGAATCCATGATGATGTTACAAACTTCCTAGGATGATGGAGGAGGATAAATATATCAATTTGAGGTAAGCGTCCTTGTACCGGAAACGAACGAGTCAAAACTTATAAGTGGAAAGCATATACTGGTACCGTTGTTGCTTAGGTTGTAGGGTACGCAATTTTCAGGGATAGTAGTATAGACGGAAACCAGAAAAAATGTCTAATAACCATGGGCTCCAAAATGCATACCTTAAGAGCTATGAGAACTTGTTCAGTAGAGGCGTGTTTCGCAGTAGCGAAAATGAAAAAATGCTCATAGTTCCTCAGGTATGCGTTTTAGAACCCATGCTTATCAGACATTATTTTCCTTCTTTCCCACGTCAGGGAGGAAGATGACACATGGAACCGAAATTGTGTATGTTATATTTTCGTTTTCATTACATTTGATATATAATAAACATAGTACATGTAACAACGTGTGCTAAACATGGATGATCGCCTGATTGAATAAATACGGGTGTAGCTGCAGGTGCAACAAGTTGGAAAATTCAGGTGGACTTTCTTGCTTCGGCTTTGCAGCAGAGTCCTGAGAACGGGAAGTGAGTTTAACTTTCAAAGCTGGCGTAAGAGGCGCCGCTAAGGAAGGGCGTCGGTGTGTTATCTGCGCTGGTTTTTATAACGGCAGCCGTCGTGATCGGCTTTGTTCAAATTTTAGATGCTGAACCGTCGGAAAATTTTGAGGATTAGTGATCAGGCGTCGTCGCTCCTAGTTTCTGACTGGGTGAGGCGTCTGGCATCACTGAAACATATGTCCTGTTGGTTGGTCAGTTCGCCCCCATGTAATGTATCATTCCTATACCGCACGTTTGTGAGTAGAAATTGTGTAACAAGACTCAGTGACTGCGCTCACAGTAGCGGACAATGGTAAAATATTACCTTTAGAAGACGATGATTTCTGTACGCAGTAATAACGACTACGATTATTAGGACTTCTGTCGTTGGGCTTGGCCATGATAGAAAACAAATGATTGGATGGGTTGTTCATTAAGTAGAGGGTGTTTTGATCATCACTGTATGAGTACGAAAGTATCATCCTCATCAAAGAAAACAAAATGGGTTTTCGCCGAAGAACGTTTATTAGGTGACACCCAACTAAAAATCATTATTTATGTTCAGTATTAAGACCTATGAGAAACCTTCGGATTTTACGAGAGTAACGTCGGCACGATGCTGAGGAGAGTTCTACGAACCTGCAGCCAAAGAGACGGCTAATTCATTCAACAAACAAAAAAAAAAAAAAAAAAACAAAAAAAAAAAAAAACTTTTAGTATCACGCTGAACCAGGAAAATGCGACGTGACGAAATTATTTTCTGTGTGATTGGAATATTACATTACATTTCGCACACACACACACATACAGCTAACGATATGCCGTACAGTAAAAAACATTTTATCCGCCATATTTTCTTGGTCTACGTGCACGCGGGCGAGACGGATTGGATTTTGTTCAGAAGTTAGTTAGTCGCAGTTTACACTTAGACAGCGATTTTTAATGGGAGTTAGAAACATCCGTAGCTGTAAATTCATTTGTACAAGTACTATGGGGTCCTCGCGAGAGATAATTTTGCTCTAATTCAACCCTCCGTTACTCGCGCGATAATTGCTGACAAATTTGCTAGTGCGGATGACAGGTATCAACCACAAGGTCAACGGTGTATTTGGGCACTTTAAATGGTGTACATGAATGATTTTAGGAGTGTTTCATGTATGTCTCAATATAATACATTTATACACATATGCAGTGATATAAACTTTATGTATTTTTGGCAGTTCTTCGTAAATAGCTGCTCTACCTCTCTTGAGAGTAGCCAACTTGTCAAAATCTCTGTAAACAATGTTGTGAAGTGTACTGTTAAACTTCAGGCATCTCAAGAGAAAACTGAAAAAGTTTTGACTCATGTGTAATTAACATGATTCACGTCTGTTGCCTTTTGAGTTATCACATAACTTCGGTAACTTCTTTCTAGAACGTCTCAAAGACAACATATACATTACAAACTAATGAAAGCTCTAACCTCTGGAACATCTGTCTCTTTAGCATTTCTTTCCCTAGAAAAGATATCCCAGCTCCATTAATGTAAATATTAGTACAGGTTGCAATAATGTGTATTGTTCAAATTTTCAAATATGTGTGAAATCTTATGGGACTTAACTGCTAAGGTCATCAGTCCCTAAGCTTACCCACTGCTTAACCTAAATTATCGTAAGGACAAACACACACGCACATGCCCGAGGGAGGATTCGAACCTCCGCCGGGACCAGCCGAATAATGTGTATTACGAGTTTCTTTGCTTGGTCTAGGAGAATGCGTAATAATATTAAAAGATATTAATCTAACACTAATAAGATATTTACTATTCCATCATTTCGCTACTCCATCTTTCCACAAAAAAAGTACGTTCTCTTGAATTACTCCATACATGTCATACATTAGGATATCTGCTAAATTCTGAATCTAGGAAAGCAATAAAGTAGCACACACTTTCTTTCTTTCAAATTGTAGTAAGAGTGGTGGCGTGAATAACCAGTGTCCGCCAATCTAGTAGAAACGTTTCATACACAAAATTTGCGTAAATGAACGCCAGCAGTCGCTGAAATTAACAGACGATGATTTAACGGAAAGACACTGAAAAGGGCGTGAACTCAGTACAGCGCAGTCAGACAAAAGAGAGCGGTAAAATCATGTGGATGATAAGTGTCATCCGCGCAAGCAATGGAGGGCTAAATTCAAATGGTTCAAATGGTTCTGAGCACTATGGGACTTAACATCTGAGGTCATCAGTCCCCTAGAACTAAGAACCATTTAAACCTAACTAACCTAAGGACATCAGACACATCCATGCCCGAGGCAGGATTCCAAACTGCTACGGTAGCGGTCGCGCGGTTCCAGACTGAAGCGCCTAGAGCCGCTCGGCCACAGCGGCCGGCGGAGTGCTTAGTTCGGATGGGACAGTACTTGCTCTTCACTGACCTAGGATCAACTTCATGGATCATGTTCCGTATGGAGTTTCGTGTTTCATTCCACTGCGAGACACAAACAAGTTTCACCTCAGATTTTGCCAGAAAATTGTGTATGTTATCTTCGGTTGTTCTATGAATGATTGTGTCTTCGCGATTGAGGGTATGTGCGTCGATGTTTGCGTCCTTGACACAGCATAAACCCTGCTGAATGATCATGATTAATAGTCTTCGCTCACTTGGAATCATAGTTTAAGATTTTATACATGTTAGATGTTTAATGGAGTTCACTTTGTGAATAAATGTCCTTTATCGATTTAGTTGTTAAACGTTTCCCCGATGTGCATACCACGACTACATCCTCCGTCGTCTGATCAGTAACTTCATGCGCCTTGTGAGAGAAGCATACTGGGAAGAATTTAGTTCAATACCTGATCGGTCGATCTAAAGTCCGAAAGTCAGATTAATGTTGCGCCTTTTTTTTGTGATATAACCCAGGCTCAAGTCAAATAAAATTTCTAAGAGTTGGCACCAACTGGCACTCAGGGTAAGGTAGAGAACGTCAGCAATATATTTGTTCAATAGCAAACACGCGGCTACGATAAGTCCCTGTTACAGGGCAAAAGGTCACCCCACCAAGGTACCAAATACCGATGTTCACACCTTTTGGATAGTCATGAAACAGTGAGCGTCTTCTCATAGAAGTACTTTGTGTTTAATAGTTCTGGATAGTCGTTAAACAGTGTGCGTCTTTAAACAGAAATATTTTCCCATTTAAGAGACGCTCAAAGTGTTAAATGAAAGGACAGAAGTGTCCAATGGGCATTCCTGGGAATATGTTGGCGATGTTCTGCTGAAAAGTAGCCATCAACCTAATACTCTTAGTGGTAATTTAGTTTTATATGTTCCTAGTTTGAAATTTATAACTTTTTATGTGGTGAGCATGTCTAGGAACATGGATTACGCATTTGTCATGAGCATCGGGTGTCAAGGGTTGTATATGGGGATGATACATCAGTGAATAATATGTTGTGTCAAATCTCAATAGTCCCATACATTGTAACACAGGTGTACTATTATTTTTAGGTTTTCCTATGATGGAGATACAAACGTTCAGTGCTTTTTTTATCGACAGTTATATTGTTGTTGGCACGGATGCGTACATAGCAAGATACTACAATCTGCGGTAAGCGTTAACAGCTGACTTTCGTAGGTGGTAAACAAATCTCTGTGGAAGAGTTAAATGCGACCAGTACAGTAATTACGAACATTACAGTACCGTGATATGTATAATGAAAAATCTTTTGACGATGCTTGTTTGTTCTTTTTTGTTTTTTGCTGTGCCTAACGGCATATACTTTTCAGGTATGTAAAACATCATGAACACTATACACGAACTTCATATACATGCATGTTAGTAAAGACTTGTGTTTCTCTTGTTCATAGAACTTGACGATGGGATCACGTCTTCCAGAAACATGTTTAAGTTGGTTGGCTGATTTGGGGGAGGGGACAGAACAGCGAGGTCAGCAGTCCCATCGGATTAGGGAAGGATAGAGAAGGAAATCGGCCGTGACCTTTTGCCTGAAGCGATTTAGGGAAAACACGGAAAACCTAAATCAGGATTGAGGGACGCGGATTGGAACTGTTGTCCTCCTGAATGCGAGTCCAGTGTGCTAACCACTGCGCCAATTCGCTCTCTTTTGTTTATAAACTGAATAACTCACGGAACTGCACAGCTGGTGTGTCGTCACACTTTTTCACTATGGGTTCACTAAAGATGAGTATTTTTCGTGTAACTAGATCGAAGCAGTTAAATAAATGTCACTATGAAAAAAAATATGTGTGCAAAACGCGCATATCTGATGTATAAATTCATCTTGTTCCTTTATTTCTCTACCTGCATTCATCTAATCGGCAACTTTGTGGCCATTTGCATACAGATATTCATTTACTTCTCTCGGCTGCAGGTGTGTTACACCGTGCATACTTGCTGGCTATAAATACTGAACGTCGATATTTGCGATGCTATCAATTAAATGCTGTTCATTTCGGTCGCTTTCCGCTTATCTTTATATGCTCCATGTTCATATTTGGTGGGTAATTATTTATAAATGTCGGTACCCTGTCGCCAACATGCATTTATTATAATAAATCCTCTGTTTTAAATTGAGAACTAGTACAAATAATAATTAGTCCGTGAATCTTTAATAAATAAGTCAGGCATACTACTCCTGTAACTAGTACAGTTTCCCTTCAAACAGAAAATGTTTAAATTATTTTTTATGAATCATTTTCTTCATAGTATCAAGTGTAGACTCTAGTCTTCATTCTTTTGTAGTTAACTTACTTTATACTCATTACTATCAAATGAATCCATCAATTGAGACTAAACCCGAGCAATCAAGAACGAAGTATTCTCTCACCTGTTCATCGTTGTATGCCTGGCACTTAACCATGGTCAGCTTTGATAGACGTAACAGTGTCATTATTTCGGGAAAAGAAAGGTGGCCGGTGTAACCGAGAGACCAACGGCGCAGTTTCTAGCGCCCTTTGGAATAAAACTGTAATTTCAAAACATTCAAGTGACGTAAAGCGCTGAGTGGCGTTGTGAGAGGAACAGTACGGGGAAGGATACAGGGGAGCATTCATTTGAAGCGACACCGACGTGAATGCGATTAGCCGCGACACGGCGCACTAGAACTGTCGCGACCCTAGGGACTGCAATTCTACTCCACTCCCGCGAGTGGTCCCTCTGTAGCGTCCCCATTGACTTAATTTAACAAGTCGTCACTACTCTAACTCACTCTGTAACTATTAATTAAATTCTCAACTGCGGCAGTTCTCATATTTCAGACCAGTATTCTGCTGCTGCCGCAACCGTTTTAATTAAAACTCGCGTCTCAAACTCGTCGTTGCGGCAACGAGAAACAGGTTATCTCGATGACAAATGACATAATTAGGTCGAATACTCGTAGACTACTGAAAGGTATTGCTCCAACTCGGCGACGCACATAGCGTGTATCCCGGCCAATTGTTTTTATCCGAACACACAGTTGTGAATTCTCTCTAACATGCGGTAGGCGTTTGGAATGGATCCGTGCCTTTTACAGAAATCTCTCGTTCTGTGTGTTCCATTAGGTTACATGCGTCATGGCATTATTCACAGAGGTCTCCTGTTGTGCTGCAAACTCGGCCATTTGTTAATCACTGTTGGCCACAATTTCAGTAACAGATCACAAATGGGTAAAGAGTTTACAATTTAACAGAAATGGTAGGTATTATTGGTAGTCATCTGGCAGAAATAAGTGGAGAGAAAGCAAGTATCCATGATATATTTATTTATTTGCAGGTACTGAATTTTGACCTGCTTCCTAGATACTATAAGAGGTTGTCTTACATCTATTATTACAAAATTTTAAATTACTCCACATGCAATCTACTCTACCAAATAAGGATGGTGTCCACTAACAATATTGTGTCAGTAAATCACCTCAACATTTCTTACGGTAATATGTCAATGTGATAGTATACTACCAACAACATTCGTTAATGAATGTTGGTAGTAAAGAAGTAATAAATTTAGTGTAACGACATGCATGATGCTGAAGTTTTGTTGTATGAAAAGCGAAAATGTGCGATAGTGTCAGGAAGGAAAACTTTCGCAATGGTTCGACATTATGTGTAAGGTGGGAGGGAAGTCAATAAGTGGTCTTATACTAAAATATTGGATGGATACAGTCTGGGTAGTTTTCGCTGCCTCAACACATATACACAGTTCTAACTTTTCGTACTTGGCTTATTATGTCGACCTCTTAATGTAAGTACATTATGACAGGAATTTAAATTTTGAAATCCCTTCAATGATTATAAGACATACTGAAAATCAAATTTGTTGTCCCTGGAAGCTGTTAGATGCACAACCCGCAACCGTATCAGAGACACCGTTTTAGTTTTTAGTAAAAAAAAAAAAAAAAAATCAAATCTGTGTGAAATCTTATGGGACTTAATTGCTAAGGTCATCAGTCACTAAGCTTACACACTACTTAACCTAAATTATCTTAAGTACAAAAACACACACCCATGCCCGAGGGAGGACTCGAACCTCCGCCGGGACCAGCCGCACAGTCGATGACTTTAGCGCCTGAGACCGCTCGGTTAGTGCCGCGCGGCTAGTTTTTAGTAAAATAGATTGTTCCAGTGTTTGGAGACCTTATCAAGTACACTGGACAGTTGGCTATTGACACTGAACGAGTTTGAGTCGCGCTGCTAGGATCGGAACATATTCCTTTAGCCCATACGGAAGTGTAACGGAAATGCTCGGAGAACTTGAACAGAAATCACAACATTAAAGTTGACGTATTCTCACGAAATCTTGTTGCTCACATTTGGAGAACATGTTTTCATTAAAGACTGTGCAACACTTTTGGCCCTATCATTGTGTACCACACGTTCAGTAAGTAACAGCACTTACAGAGGAAAACATACCGTCGTATACTCCTCACTCAATACCCCAAACACACATGACAAAAAATCGATGACGTTGGTGCGAAATATCTTCCGTCGTACACTGCAAACTGGCTTCCGGAGTACACAGGAATAATTATGTATTGTTACAAGGCACCCCTGCTAGCAACTGTTGAACCCTGTGTTTATTGACTCTCCCGTCCGTAGTGTATGAAATTTATAGATGTAGCTGAACCCGGCTTTTTTATTTACTTTCCCGTCAAGATACTACTAATCTGTATTAGAAAAAAATATGTCCAACTCGGATTTCCAAGCGTCTGAGTTGCAGAAGATACTTATTATAAAATTTGAACTTGCACACGCGGAAATGTCACAGTTAATAAAATGTTCCGGTCTATTATGCAGGGGTCCAACGCATTTCACATTTTAACACTACGTATTGTCACCATCAGCAGAGGACGTTTTCGAGTGGGATCGTAGATATTTTAGAGTACGACTTACTGCCTTGCTTGCTACCCATTGCAGAAAAATTCCGTTTACGCGTACTTCCGCACAGTGGCGTGATGTCACATACTTTGAATACCTGAGCGCAACTGGTCGTTGTCCACTGCCGTCGTCCGCTGGTCAAGACTGGTAGACAGCTTCTTAAGCACCGGAATAAAATGGCTCTGAGCACTATGGGACTTAACTGCTGAGGTCATCAGTCCCCTTGTACTTAGAATTACTTAAACCTAACTAACCTAGAACCGCTCGGACACCTCGGCCGGCTGCACCGGAATACAAATGTCATTTAGTTTCACGCCATCCTCCTTCCCATTGAAATAGCGATGGCCTCCTTGTATAGCCTTTGATGGTATTCGCTTATGGCTGCCAGTACCTGAGTCCTATCAAAATGAATGTGGTGCTCCCCTGGCTGCAAAGCATGCTTCGCAAGAGCGGCAGCGCGGGGTAGCCGCCTGGTCTAGGTGCGTCTTGTCACGGTCGTGCGGCTTCCCCCACCGGAGGTTCGAGTCCTCCCTCGCGCATGGATGTGTGTGTTGTCCTTAGCGTAAGTTAGGTTAAGTTCGATTAATCAGTGCGTAAGCCTAGGGACCGATGAGCTCAGCAGTTTGGTCCCACAGTCCTTACCACAAATTTCCAGTTTCGCAACAGCTGATCTGCCATTCTCACCCCCCCCCCCTCCCTCCACCTCTTCTGAAATTTCCCATGTGCCACGCACGCAGACCTTTACCGACACCCTGATTCGAACCACCGCACAAAAAAAAAAAAAAAAAAAAAAAAAAAAAAAATGGTTCAAATGGCTCTGGGCACTATGGGACTTAACTTCTGAGGTCATCAGTCCCCTAGAACTTAGAACTACTTAAACCTAACTTACCTAAGGACATCACATACATCCATGCCCGAGGCAGAATTCGAACCTGCGACCGTAGCGGTCGCGCGGTTCCAGGATGAAGCGCCTAGAACCGCTCGGCCAACCCTGCCGGCGCACACAACAAAAGCGAGACATAATTAAAGAGTTGAAGATAGAGAAAGGAACATCTGCGAACCAGAGCAACTTGACGCAGGATTAAAACATCTCTTCAGTGCACTGCACAAGAATGGTTATTCGTTCGCTGAGGTAAAATGAGCGTTAAGACCTAATCGCAGAAAGCATAGCGACGCAAAAGCGCTCGTGAAAAGAGAAGTTTTACTGCCTTTTTTAAAGAACGTTAGTGACCCTATTGGAAAAGTATTGACAAAACCGAATATAGCGGTAATCTACAAACTTACCCGGAAGATACAAGATGGCCTAAAATTGGCTAAGGATGCTCGCCAGTCACTGGAAGAATGGGATTCACATGGAGCTGTGGGCAAGTGTACGTGAATATTACAAAGACCGCAAGGGCAATTGCGGAAGAGGTGAGATCAACAGATCACCTGTTTCGGAACATGATTTTTAGTCTGGAGACTAACACATTCATTTCAATAGGACTCAAGTACTGGCAATCACAGGCGGATGCCAGCAATCCTATACACAGTGGGCATAGAGATTGTAAAACACCCCAGGATGTTCAGTAGGAAGGAGGAAGGCGTGAAACTGAATGAAATTTGGATACCGGTGCTGCAGAAGATCTGTACCAGTCTTCCAACATGGGGTGACAGCAACAGCGGACGACGGCAGTCGACAACGGCAACTTGTGCTCGGGTATTCGAAACATGTGACGTCACCCCACTGTGCGGAAGTGCGCGTACACAGAATTTATCCGCAGTCAGTAGCGAGCCAGAGAGTGGATCGGACGCTAAAAGAAGCTATGATCGCCCTCCGCAGATGGGGACGAAATGTAGGCTTCAAATGCATTCAAATGCACTCGATCACAGTCCGGAACATATTGTCAACTGGGAGAAAATATTTAGCTTAAAATCTTCATAATTTTATTATAGCAGAGAAGAGCATATTCATTTGTGTCTACAATATAAGGAGGAATCTGCTGCATCAGCAAAGGAAGAGTATACGGGTGGCAATTAGGGTTGCCATCTTTGGCATGTCAGTAGTCGGTACAATGCCACCTTTATCAAGTCAAATGTAGAGACGCTTCAAACAGAAGGTAACACTTAATACTGAAAGTTCCTGGCTGATTAAAACGGTGTGCCGGACCGAGACTCGAACTCGGGACCTTTGCCTTTTGCAGGCAAGTGCTCTACCATCTGAGCTACCGAAGCACGACTGACACCCCGTCCTCACAGCTTTACTTCCGCCAGTACCTCGTCTCCTACTTTCCAGGAGTTCGAGTCTCGGTCCGGCACACAGTTTTAATCTGCCAGGCAGTTTCATATCAGCGCACACTCCGCTGCAGAGTGAAAATCTCATTCTGGGAACGCTCAATACTGTTAAATGTT
The DNA here is from genome assembly GCF_023864345.2 of Schistocerca serialis cubense. NCBI lineage: Eukaryota > Metazoa > Arthropoda > Insecta > Orthoptera > Acrididae > Schistocerca > Schistocerca serialis. Next base: position 140,408,517 of record NC_064643.1, read on the forward strand.
CAATTATTACTAACGTTCGTAACAGTTTTTCCTCACACCAAAACTAAACTAATTATACCATACTTATTTAACAGGTAACGGAATTTACCTGATACATTAGTGAAAATCGATGGAGCTGGGCTGGGACTTACAGACGCGCTTGTTGTCGTATGTAGAGGCCTTCAGAAGTTCGTTTTCATGTAGCACACGCTGAGAGAATACATTCTTTTCACCTTCTTAATTTAGGATTTCTTTGTCATAACTGTCATCACTATTCTCACTGTCACTGCTATTTGTATTTCAACTTAATCTACTGAACCATTCTGAATTTGACTAGGACTTCGGAAAACCCTACAATTACCGTGATATTAATAATCCTTTATTCTCACGGAACAGCGAAAGTACGAAACATATCAATATTCCCTCACTTTGCCACTGCTTAAATACAACAGCATCTTGAACACTATTATGAAAATGAGGCGGCGAATCAGTTGACTTTCCATCCCATTAGTTCGTTGATCTCTCGTGTATTTTCCCCTTATTGGTATTGTCAACATGAATAGGTAATTGAAATGTAATTGAAAATTATGCAACACTGTATAAATCAAAAAAGTGGTCTCTTCGAGTTGTCTTACGAGAACTTTCACGAACTGTTGTTTTGTCTTGCAACGTGGTTGGTTTAACGTTAGAATCAATCTCTGTTGCACGCTCATTGTAAACATTTGTAGGAAAGTTGCTTAACTTTCAAGCAGTTGTTTAGTAGTCCATGATATGAAACTGTGTGACAAAAAATAATTAATAAAAATAACAAGTCTAGTTGCATCTCAGTGCCTCTACTGTTAATCAGCCGATGAGTCCTCTAAATTCAAAAGGTAGACACTATGAGGTCATCTTGGTATGACGTTGCCTACGTGTTTGGGGGGAGAAGGGGGTGTAACAGTTGACAGCCGAATTAGTGCTATTTTCCCTTATATGGTATTTAAATAAGTCCATCAGGTGTCTTCGACAGGTGTCGCGCGCAGATTTCATTGGTACTTTTTAGACTCTAACCATACTGTGAACGAAATACGCTGTGCGGCGTACTTGCGACTGAATCCCTGAGACAAATAATAAAAATATTATCAGCTGTCGCTGAACACTACTTCATCTGTATGAACATTCCGCATTTATGTTCGAGTTCAAACAGCGAACAACAAAATCTGCGCTCGACAACTGACGAAGCATGGAAATTGACAATATTTCGTGAAAACAAAAATGTCAATATTAATTGTGCTGTTAATCTCAGCTTCGCGCAGAAAGCCCGAAAAATCTTGTGCAACATGTTTTCTGACTTCTGTTTCTCACTGTTGCAGTTTGAACCATCCACGCGGCTGAAGAATATTTTTCTCGTTTATTTTGTTGTATAAGGGGACGTGAATGGCGTAAATAAGCTGTTTACTATCTCAAAAGTAATTCAGAACAAATCGCCATAATTTTCACATTTTTCACACCGTGAGACAGGACGGCAAATGCCTTCATGGAAAAATGTTTTCTGTTGCTCACGGAACTATGACTGCATCCACGCGTGCGCCTCTTCGTCCGAAGCAAACCAATGGCCACGAATATTATTCTTCAGGCAACAAAACACAGTACTGAGGATGTATAAGAGCCTTCCAGCGTAACATCTGCAGTGTAGTCGAAACAACTTTGCCAACCCCCCCCCCCCCCATTCTTCCTTATATCTCATGGATTCGTTTAACTTTGTTGTACTGAGTTTTCACACATTTTTCCTTGAGGATCACAATTCGTGGTCTAGTGGTAAAGCACATGCTACAAACAGAAAATTCGGGGGATAGAATCTCAGTCAGAACTTGAAATACATCATTCTCCCATTTCTCTACTCTTCTCTTCTCAATGACATGGGTATGTGCCAGGAACTGTAGGTCCCTTTTCCACGGTAGTATTCCGAGGGAAGGTCGGGGGCAGAAAAGTCCCCGAATTGGCCTCCAATTGAAAGACTTGTAGCAGGCGGCTTATCACTCTCTTGAAGGACTCACAACCAGCCGTGCCTTAAGACCATTTCTTTTACAGTAAAACTTGTGCTGTTTAACGTTTTCGGTTTTTTAGTATAACACCTTCAGATTGGACTATTCTTTCCACTTTATTACCTAGTAATTAATGGCACGTACATTACCTGAGAGTGTTGTTTAGTACACTGCGTCGAATTGTTGTGTTACAGCTATATTTCTTAGGTGCATCGCGTGGAAGGAATGACATGAGCTGAAGATGGTTCGTTGAAATAGCGCAACCAGTAAGAAGCAAAACCTTGCACTGTGATTCTGCTGGTGACATCATAATCTTTTCAAATTAAGGGCGATCACGAATTGTCCTAGTTATATTGTCTTTTTGCACATTTTATATTTTCGTTTTTGGTGGCGAATTGGTAATTGGATGCCTGGTTAATTTAGACGTTTAGACGTATTACACATGTTCAACAAGTAAAGCAACACATTTTTTTCTGAAAACTAGTTGCTTTTATTCAGGATTCGAGTGCACCATATCATTCTCCACTGTTTTGGCTACAAAACCTATTTCTCAACATAATCGCCCTTCGATGCGATGGCCTTAAGCCACCTCACTGGGAGGGACTTTATACCCCCACGCTACTACTCTACTGGTGCCCGTCGGAGCCAAGGTATTGCTGTATCAATAACCTTCTCACCAAAAACCGGAGTGCATCCTTCAATAGGCCAAACCGATGTAGGGCAGAAGGTGCGGGATCCAGGATCTGGGGTGGATGAGGAAGAACAGTCCAATGAAATTTTGAGAGTTCCTCTCGGTTACGCAGACTTGTGTGACGCCTTTTGTTGTCATGGGAAAGGAGAAGTTCGTTTACATTTTTGTAGTGACGAACATGCTGATATCGCTTTTTCAATTTCCTGATGTTAGCGCAATACACTTCAAAGTTAATTGTTGCACCTTGAGGGACGACGTCAAACACAGTAACCTGTCAAGAGACCAAGAAGACCGTCGGCACAACTTTACCGGTTGAGGTGTGGTTTTGAACTTTTTCTTCGGAGGAGAGATGGTATGGAGTCACTCCATGGATTGCTGCTTTGTCCCGCGTTCGATGTGTTCCATCGCCTGTGACGATGTTCGACAAAAGCTTGTCAAGATCAGCCTCGTAACGGGAGACGCACTGGTGGGCAGCGAGGTGTCTCATCGTGATCCGTCGATTCCTCGAATGAGTACGTTCCAACTTTGGAGGAGTCACAGACGCCTGTGGCCGGCACCCACGTGTAGGATCTAACAGGTTTGCGCGGCCTTGTTGTGATGAGTCACCCATGCTTTTCTTCACTGCCAGGTCTCCGTAGACTTCTTCAAGTGACTATAAATACCTGTGATTCTCTGGTTTTCCACCAAAAGACAATGAATGCCCCTCGTATTTCGCACATGTGAACTATGTGTGTTTGGGCTACATATTGGAATAATCTCTTAAATTATGATGACAGCAGGGCAAAATATAGCGAGCGAAGAAGTTGTCTACAACTTCTACAGAAGCCATACCCCAATTGTAAGAGTGGAAGGGCAGGAAAGGGATGCAGTAGTTGAGAAGTAATTGGAGACAGAGTTGTAGCCTCTCGCCGATAATAGACAGTCCGTACACTGCTCAAACAGTAAAGGAAACCAAGGAAAATTTTGGGAAGATGTTAAAGTTCAAGAAGAAGAAATAAAAATTTTGCGGCGTACCGACGACGTTGAAATTCTGTCAGAGAAGGTAAAGGACTTTCAAGAGTAGTTTAAAGGAATGGTTAGCGTCTTGATAGAAAGTTATAGTATGAGCATCAATGAAGGTAATGCTAGGAGGAGAGTAGACAAATTAAATCAGGTGATGGTGATAGAAATAGATTTGATGTTAGACACGAATAGCAGTTGATGAGTTTTACTACTTGGCCGGAAAAATTACTTATCTTGTCCCAATTGGAGAGGATGTAATATGCTGACTAGCAACAGCAAGAAAAGCGTTTCCAAAAAAAAAAGAAATTTACCAACATCGAATGTTACTTGAAGTGTTGGGAAGTTTTTACTGAAGGTGTTCGTATGGAGTGGCGCATGGTATGAAAGTGAAGGATGGACGAATAGAAGTCATGGCAAGAGGAAAATAGAAGATTTTTAAATTTGTTGCTACAAAAGAATGTTAAAGATCAGATCGGCTAGATCGGATAACTAACGTGGAGGCATTAAATCGAAAGGGAGAAAAAGGAATTTATGGGACAGCTTGACTGAAAGAGGTAAGGAGTTGATAGACTAAGTGTGAAGGGCATAAGCTGTAGAGGGAGACCAAGTCGTGAATATAGTAAGCACGTTTGAATGTGGTGGTCACGCAGTGTCGAAGAGGCTTGCAAAGAATAGAATAGCAAGGGGAACAGCATCCAACCGGCCCTAGGACTGAAGGCCACAACAACAACAACTACAACAAATGCAACAACGCTGGTTCAAAAAATGTTCAAAGTGTGTGAAATCTTATGGGACTGAACTGCTAAGGTCATCAGTCCCTAAGCTTACACACTACTTAACCTAAATTATCCTGAGGACAAACACACACACCCATGCCCGCGGGAGGACTCGAACCTCCTCCGGTACCAGCCGCACAATCCATGACTGCAGCGCCCTAGACGGCTCGGCTAATCCCGGCAATAACGCTGGTAAATACAATTAGTTCCACTCTAGTGTTTCGCATATGTTGGGTAATAGAACGATTAAGCGACCCATTCTACCCTCCGCTCTGACGCTGCGATAGGAAATGAGGTTTCAGACTGGCTCTTTTCACCTACATGTTAGATCTCTCAGAGAGCGACAAGCCCCTCCAAACAAGATGCTTTGTTGACGTCGACCAATTTCTCCCCGGCCCGCCCTGTTTTCGCCTCAGAGCCTTCTTTGAGAGTTCTTTAATTCCTGTAATCAAGACACACGCAGACAGAACAGATTGGATTAGGGGGAGGCGGAAGTTGCCGCAGGTAGTCGGTGGCCGCCTGTCTCCGCTGGGGAGGCAAATCCCGGAGACGGTCCACTTGGCCGAGGGCTGCCAACTTAGATTGGGTTATCCGGGCGAGCGGGGGCCGGCCCTGGGGACGTGCGCCGAGGGCGGTCGGCCGCCTGCGCCCTGCCTCGCCCTGCCTTTACTGTCTCGCGGGCCGCCGAGTTTGCGGGGATAGCTGGCTGGTCCGTCCTGGTTCGCCGGCAGAGCCACCAGGCCACCAAAAGTCACAGGCCGCCGCAAACGACGCTCTACCCCGCAAAATTCTGCAAATATTCTTAAAATCTACTGAATGTCTGCTCACCTATGCTCGACATACTGATAGGGCCGGTTGGGGCAATTTGCTCCATAAGCGTAAGTCGTTTTCTAAACGCTAGGTCAAAAAAAAAAAAAAAATTCTGAACCTCTATCCAACAGACACAACATATTCAACTTTTGCATGTCATCAACAACATGATGAATTATGTTATAAAAACAACAAAATCTTTTAACAGTCAAGATCACAAAATGGTTCAAATGGCTCTGAGCACTATGAGACTTAACTTCTGATGTCATCAGTCCCCTAGAACTTAGAACTACTTAAACCTAACTAACCTAAGGGCATCACACACATCCGTGTCCGAGGCAGGATTCGAACCTGCGATCGTAGTCGTCGCGCGGTTCCAGACTGAAGCGCCTAGAACCGCTCGGCCACCCCGGCTGGCAGCCAAGATCACAATTACATAAATTTAAGTGATTACTAGTTTCGGCTGATTACCCAGCCATCTTCAGATTTGAACGACAACAGAAAATTGTACTAAGAAAGGTCATTAAAATAAATTATTTAAAACTTCGATATAGTAAAAGAAGGTCAATTACATACGAAACGTGTGTTGTGTCTGTAAATACGCCAAACCACAAAGTCTGCATCACAGACGTTTCATACAAGAGGCGAAACACAGTAAAATAGTGGAATTTGCTGCATAGGTAAGACATTAGGTGCGTAAGACCCAAAAAACATAAACGGCAACGTCAATACAAGATTGAATACCAATACCCAAGTAGAAATACATAAAGTAAAATTACTTCTTACAAGACAATTGAGTTGTACAGTTTTAGCCGGTCGCGGTGGCCGAGCGGTTCTAGGCGCTCAGTCCGGAACCGCGCGACTACTACGGTCGCAGGTACGAATCCTGCCCCCGGCATGGATGTGTGTGATGTCGTTAGGTTAGTTAGGTTTAAGTAGTTCTAAGTTCTAGGGGACTGATGACCACAGATGTTAAGTGCCGGCCGATGTGGTCGTGCGGTTCTAGGCGCTTCAGTCTGGAACCGCGTGACCGCTATGGTCGCAGGTTCGAATCCTGCCTCGGGCATGAATGTGTGTGATGTCCTTAGGTTAGTTAGGTTTAATTAGTTCTAAGTTCTAGGCGACTGATTACCTTAGAAGTTAAGTCGCATAGTGCTCAGAGCCATTTGAACCATTTCTGAACAGATTTTAAGTCCCATAGTGCTCAGAGCCATTTTTTGTACAGTTTTACGTATACAGTATTAGTACTGCAGCGACTTGTCAACAACATAATGAGCCACCTTCAGACATGTGTTCTAAGTAGCGCTTGCGCACAAAGAAAGATCAAGGGCCAATAAGAAGTGCGCGAGTAACAAAAATGCGATAGTATAACAAAATCAGAAAACGATGGATGATGAAAATATAAAGTAACTAATTACACTGAAGAGCCCAAGAAACTGGTCTGCACATGTGTATTCAAATACAGAGAAATGTAAACAGGCAGAATACGATGTTGCGGTCGGCAACGCCTATATAAGATAACAAGTGTCTGGCGCAGTTGTTAGACTGGTTACTGCCGCTGCAACGGAAGGTTATCAAGATTTTAAAAAATGGTTCAAATGGCTCTGAGCATTAAGGGACTTACCATCTGTGGTCATCGGTCCCCTAGAACTTAGAACTACCTAAACCTAACTAACCTAAGGACATCACACACATCCATGCCCGAGGCAGGATTCGATCCTGCGACCGTAGCAGTCACGCGGTTCCGGACTGAGCGCCTAGAACCGCTAGACCACCGCGGCCGGCTATCAAGATTTAAGTGAGTTTAAACTTGGTGTTGTAGTCGGCGCGAAAGCGATGAGACACAGCGTCTCCGAGGCTGCAATGAAGTGGGGACTTTCCCGTACGACCATTTCACTAGTGTACCGTGAATATCAGGAATCCTGTAGAACGTCCAGTCCCCAAAATCGCTGTGGCCGAAAAAAGATCCTGCAAGAATGGTACGACTGAAGAGACTCTTTCAATGTGGCAGAAGTGCAATCCTTCCACAAATTGCTGCAGATTTCAATGCTAGGCCACCAACAAGTTTCAGCGTGCGAACTATTCAACGAATGGGCTTTCGGGGCCGAAGTAGTGTACTCTTTGATGACTACACGACACAAAGCTTCACGCGTTGCCTGTGCCCATCGACACCGACAGTGGCCTTTTGGTGACTGGAAACATGTTGCCTGGTCGGACGAGTCTCGTTTGAAATTGTATCGAGCGGATGGAAGTGTACGGATATGGAGACAACCTCATGCATCCATGGACCCCACATGTCAGCTTTTGAAGCTGGTGGAGGCTGTGTAATGGTGTAGGGCCTGTGCAACTGCAGTGATCGGCCGGCCGAAGTGGCCGTGCGGTTAAAGGCGCTGCAGTCTGGAACCGCAAGACCGCTACGGTCGCAGGTTCGAATCCTGCCTCGGGCATGGATGTTTGTGATGTCCTTAGGTTAGTTAGGTTTAACTAGCTCTAAGTTCTAGGGGACTAATGACCTCAGCAGTTGAGTCCCATAGTGCTCAGAGCCAATTGAACCATTTGAACCACTGCAGTGATATGGCACTCCTGATACGTCTAGATATGACATAAACGAAATCGTCCTGTCTGCTCAACTCCATCCATTCACGTCCATTATGCATTCGGACAGACTTGGGCAATTGCAGCAGGGCAAAGCGACACCCCACACGTCTAGAATTGCTACAGATGAGCTCCAGGAACACTCTTGTGAGTGTAAACACTTCCACTAGCCACTACACTCGCCAGTAATGAACATTACTGAGCATATCTGGGATGCCTTGCAACGTGCTGTTGAGAAGAGATCCGCACCCCTTGTTCCCTACGGATTTGTGGACAGCTCTGCCGGGTTCATGACCTCTTTTCCCTGCAGGATTACTCCAGACTTTAGTCGAGTTCATTCACATCGTGTTGCCGCACCCCTGCGTGCTAACGTTGTTCCTACATGATATTAGGCAAGTGTACCAGTTTCTTTGGCTTTTCAGTGTAAATAACACATACCTAACATCATAAAACAACAAAACTGTCAAGGACAGTAACAATGTGTCCCAGTTCTCTTAGAAATACACTCCTGGAAATTGAAATAAGAACACCGTGAATTCATTGTCCCAGGAAGGAGAAACTTTATTGACACATTCCTGGGGTCAGATACATCACATGATCACACTGATAGAACCACAGGCACATAGACACAGGCAACAGAGCATGGACAATGTCGGTACTAGTACAGTGTATATCCACCTTTCGCATCAATGCAGGCTGCTATTCTCCCATGGAGACGATCGTAGAGATGCTCGATGTAGTCCTGTGGAACGGCTTGCCATGCCATTTCCACCTGGCGCCTCAGTTGGACCAGCGTTCGTGCTGGACGTGCAGACCGCGTGAGACGACGCTTCATCCAGTCCCAAACATGCTCAATGGGGGACAGATCCGGAGATCTTGCTGGCCAGGGTAGTTGACTTACACCTTCTAGAGCACGTTGGGTGGCACGGGATACATGCGGACGTGCATTATCCTGTTGGAACAGCAAGTTCCCTTGCCGGTCTAGGAATGTTAGAACGATGGGTTCGATGACGGTTTGGATGTACCGTGCACTATTCAGTGTCCCCTCGACGATCACCAGTGGTGTACGGCCAGTGTAGGAGATCGCTCCCCACACCATGATGCCGGGTGTTGGCCCTGTGTGCCTCGGTCGTATGCAGTCCTGATTGTGGCGCTCACCTGCACGGCGCCAAACACGCATACGACCATCATTGGCACCAAGGCAGAAGCGACTCTCATCGCTGAAGACGACACGTCTCCATTCGTCCCTCCATTCACGCCTGTCGCGACACCACTGGAGGCGGGCAGCACGATGTTGGGGCGTGAGCGGAAGACGGCCTAACGGTGTGCGGGACCGTAGCCCAGCTTCATGGAGACGGTTGCGAATGGTTCTCGCCGATACCCCAGGAGCAACAGTGTCCCTAATTTGCTGGGAAGTGGCGGTGCGGTCCCCTACGGCACTGCGTAGGATCCTACGGTCTTGGCGTGCATCCGTGCGTCCCAGCGGTCCGGTCCCAGGTCGACGGGCACGTGCACCTTCCGCTGACCACTGGCGACAACATCGATGTACTGTGGAGACCTCACGCCCCACGTGTTGAGCAATTCGGCAGTACGTCCACCCGGCCTCCCGCATGCCCACTATACGCCCTCGCTCAAAGTCCGTCAACTGCACATACGGTTCACGTCCACGCTGTCGCGGCATGCTACCAGTGTTAAAGACTGCGATGGAGCTCCGTATGCCACGGCAAACTGGCTGACACTGACGGCGGCGGTGCACAAATGCTGCGCAGCTAGCGCCATTTGACGGCCAACACCGCGGTTCCTGGTGTGTCCGCTGTGCCGTGCGTGTGATCATTGCTTGTACAGCCCTCTCGCAGTGTCCAGAGCAAGTATGGTGGGTCTGACACACCGGTGTCAATGTGTTCTTTTTTCCAATTCCAGGAGTGTATGTGTGTGAGAAATAAAAGTCATGGATTATGTTCATAAAGTCACCGTATTTATTTAAAATAGTCTCCCCCTGAATCGAAACACAGCTCAAATGTTTTTAGAAGTTATGAAACAGTCACGTAAATCGTCTTTTGGAGTTTTTTTTAGCACTGCACTGCCATTTTCTTGGATGTCCTTAACTGTGTAATAACAGTGTAGTTTCACTGCCAATTTTAGTCAGGGAAGGAAGTCGGTTGGGGCCACATCCGGCGAATACGATTGGTGATATTGCTGGCCAAAAACTCGTGCACAACCTTCAGTTTGTGGGCTGGGGTGTCTTCATGGAGGAGCAACCAGAGATCTGTCTTCCAGTATTTGGGCCGAATTCGACTAATTGCCGCCCATAAACGCTGGAGGATTCAAAAAACTTGGTGTTGCCTCATTGCTCCACTGCCATTGTCCTACAAAAGTCAGACACATCGTGTTACATTCGCATCCAGAATGCCAGCTGCAGTAATGCTAGCGCTTTGACCTCCCACACAGCTGTTTTAGAAACTTCAAGGATCGTAACGCCGCTGCTCGCCACGAGATAGCATTTCAGTTCAGAATTTCACACAAGAAGTCGAAGCTGGGACACACTGTGTATATGCGAGAGTGTGAGCATATGAGACGTATACGTCAAAATGTTTTTAGATTCGGTTTGTGACACTATTACGGTACATAAAAACAAGAAGTAAGGAAAAGCAGGTTGTACAACAGCTAGTTAAAAAGTATACGACTAAGACCTGTCTAAAAAGTGAGTACAAATGCTAGTTCATAGACATGCCTACCGTGGCCCTACGTCTACGTACTTCGTTGATAAGTGTATCGCAGCCTGCCCGACATCTATGTTCATGGGCTGCGTAGAGTTGAAGAGATGAGATATCTGAAACAAAGGGCCGGCCGACATGTATTGTAGCCCGATGTCTATGCACGCTGTAGGTAAGTATAGGTAAGTGTATCAAGCCCGATGTCAGCAAAACATGTATTAAAAGAATTAATACAATAAATAACTGAATAAAGAAGACGTCGACTTGATGTCAAAAGTGCAACACACTATTTCACAAGTAAGCGTATCGTAGGCCAACGTATCGCCCCATGAGCTAGCCGAAGCTGAAGAGATATGAGGACAGCCTAACGCCCATTCAGGATTGAACAACATCCAGTTATCAAAATAACAGCAAATTCAAAAGGACCCTGCCGGCCGGAGTGGCCGAGCGGTTCTAGGCGCTACAGTCTGGAACCGCGCGACCGCTACGGCCGCAGGTTCGAATCCTGCCTCGGGAATGGATGTGTGTGATGTCCTTAGGTTAGTTAGGTTTAAGTAGTTCTAAGTTCTAGGGGACTGACGACCTCAGCTGTTAAGTCCCGTAGTGCTCATAGCCATTTGAACCAAAAGGACACTGAAAAACAAGAAATATTTATGAAATATCATGAAGAATACTAAAGAAATATCCTTGATTAAAATCTTACTGATAGTTAAGTAAGAGGTCAAGGGGTGTCTTATTGATGCAGTTAATCTCCAGTCCCTGCAACAAGTCCTCTTTACTACCAGTGGGTATTGCGTTCCGTATTTTGAACGATATTTTACTATGACGCAGAACATGTGGCTTTGTCTGAAGTTACGAACAGACACTACACATGCTCGGTATGTAATTGGCCTTTATTTATTGTACCGAATTTTTAATTTATTACTTTAAGCGTCCGTTCTTAGTGCAAATTTCTGTTGCCATTTTAGATCTGAAGATGGCTGGATAATCAACTGAAACTTAAAGCTATGTAGCTCCGAGGTCGACTGCTGAAAAACATTTAGTTAAAAAATTTACCTTTATAAAAACTTTTTACATTCAGTGTGTCCTCCTTGGTTATGTCAAGAATTAACAATGAGAAGAACTAAACTGGCTACAGGTCATTCTAGGAATCTGGTCTCAGAGTTCATTTGAGCTAGATAATTATTAGTAAGTTAAATCTATGTGTTCATTTTATGATGTTTATTACGTAAACACATTTCACAACTACAGTTCACAATAACAAGAGCCATTGCCCTTGTCTTTCCACTGCTGCCAACCTGCTTTTGAAGTCACTCACAAAAACAAAGGTACTGTCGGAGTCACCGATCTACATCAACTTCAACATATAGTCAACTGCCTTGTGGTATCTCTTAAAAATCTGTATATAGATATGCTTCTTCCCACTCGCTTAAGCGATGTGAGGAAACAAAAAGGAAATATAAAATGCATTTCGTAATACAATTAATCTGCCTGATAGATAGAACTATTTTAATTTATACTAAACATAACAGAGGTTTTTCTTTGCTCATTAAACTGGCTAAAATGTATATTAATGTTGTAGCTACCGTAACTATTCCTTCCAAACTCGTCCTATTATCTTACCAGAACAAAATAAATGGAATTTTTACCAAATTTAAAACGACTGTGGAATGATGTGTAAAAGTCTCATCTTAACGAAATTTCAGTGCTGATTCCCAAACTGGCTTTAGAGGTTGCGAGCCTGTAACATTCCCCTAATGTTATGGAGAATTTAATATTATGGTTAATATTATTTGAATATTAGTTCACCTGAGGCGTTTGGGTTACAGCTGTATGTGTGACACACGATCTTTTGACCTCTAGTATTAGTTAAATGAACGTTAGTTTTGACAACAGTGGTTTAATTAAATTTCAATATTGCATCACAATTTCTTCTGCTAATATGTGATATAATTTTAGAATTAGCCAAATGAGTAAATCATCTCCGATGACCAATTATCCTGTTTAGTTAATACAGGTTCTGAATACATGACAGGGAAATATGGGATGATGAATATAACAGATTTCAACATGTGAAATATGGATTTCTTACATGAATCCTAAAATACAACTTCAACAGGATTGTGTGATATCTATCGAATCAGGAATGTTGTGTTGTTGTTACAAACATATCCTATGTAAAAAAGAATATAGAAATTACTTGCTATCCCTTTACGTCAGGATCAAATGGTTTGTTGCCAGGGGCCTAATTAACATTGCTTCAATAATCTATACTCGAACACGAAATTATATTTTGGCGCTCTCGCCCCTTCCGCCTCATTCTAGAGAAGATGAAAGTACGGACTTAACAGATCAATCTAAATCTAGAAACTGTGGAAGTGGGGTGTTCTTACTTCTTCTGAAATAAATAAGTTACCACGCAGACATTTCTCTGTATGGCACATAAACTTCATTTTGTTTCGAAAATTAAGGTAAGAAACAATTCATTTTCTAAATTTTTGTTTGTGAGACGTCAGTAACTGTTCTGGAATATGTTCATGGGAAACAAATCAGCCACACTTGTAAACTACTTTATCGGCTGAAGTCTTGCACGGTGGGAAAAGCTGCACACTACCACGGTTTCGGGGGCTTAGTCCCATCGTCAGGCGTATCTGAAATCTAGCAGCAGTAAGACGTTATGTCCATTCCCTAAGAACTAACAGACAAACATCTATCACAGGTGGACCGACAAATAACATTCCAGTTTGTAGTTATTTGTTGGTCTATTTTCAAGTGCACGTCAAGGAGGAGTTGAGATCCTATGGTATCCAGGGGAAAACTGTGAGAATTCTGTTATCAAATATTGTTATCATAATCACGTAGTTGTCAAAATGTTATTACCACGAAACAATTTCATATTTTAACAGGCTGTCGAGTTCGCTTGTAAAGTATAATAAAACTTGTGATCAGTGACTTTCACCTACTAGAGCATTGTGACCACGCCACAGTTTATGAAATATATTTCTTTGCCTATGAGGAAGTTGCGCCGGCCGGAGTGGCCACGCGGTTCTAGGCGCTACAGTCTGGAACCGCGGTACCACTACGGTCGCAGGTTCTAATCCTGCCTCGGGCATGGATGTGTGTGATGTCCTTTGTGGTGTCACCGCCAGACACCACACTTGCTAGGTGGTAGCCTTTAAATCGGCCGCGGTCCATTAGTATACGCCGGACCCGCGTGTCGCCACTGTCAGTGATTGCAGACCGAGCGCCACCACACGGCAGGTCTAGAGAGACTTCCTAGCACTCGCCCCAGTTGTACAGCCGACTTTGCTAGGAAAGGTTCACTGACAAATACGCTCTAATTAGCCGAGACGATAGTTAGCATAGCCTTCAGCTACGTCATTTACTACGACCTAGCAAAGCGCCATAGCATTTGATATTGAGATTATAACATGTACCGTCAAGAGCGATGTACACCAATTGTGGATTAAAGTTAAGTATTATATCAACTACTTACTTTATTTGCTACTATTAAATCCCTGAACTGTTCCAGACCTCGCGCCAGCCTGCGTGAGCTTAAGCGCGTTCCTTTCGGCTTCCTCTCATTGTGACTTGGCTGTCTTGCCAAGTCACAACAGTCCTTAGTTAGGTTTAAGTAGTTCTAAGTTCTAGGGGTCTGATGACCTCAGCAGTAAAATCACATAGTGCTCAGAGCCATTTTTTGAGGAAGTATGCATTGTTACAGGTACGTCGATAATTACTACTGCTGTATGGAATGAGCAACTTACTAAAGCCTACAAGGCGGTGAAATGCTTAAGACTGACTTATATTCACATCCTCCAAGGATGCTCTCGAATTCCCTATTTTAACGCGCCGCAACAAAGAAAAGTGCAGTGAAATGTTAGCACGAACCTCAGGAATGTAATTGAATCCGACAGCAGCAACGTTTCGAACTTTGTGAACAACGCCTTTTTCTCTTGCGTTTCCTCCTGTGGATAAACCACTGGTGAAATTACAGACGATGCAGAAAACAGCACATTTCCGTGAGCCTCACAAAGCAGAAACAAGCGAGAGGAGCCTACGAGCCGTCAGTCGGTGTTTTCAGCCGAGGCGATGGAAATCAGAGATGCACAGTGCTCGGGCGCGGAAGCAGTGTGTGTGTGAATGTGTGCGTATGGCGATCCTTGCCGCGGCGGCAGCCAAAGGCCCGAAGCCTCCTTTATGACGAGGAATATTCCCGCTCATTTCACACAGTCGGCTGGTCGACTGCGGGCTCGCTGAAGCGGAGGGTATAAATTATTTCCTTTGGCGCGCCGCGGCGGTATCCTCTCTATATGGAAATTGGAGGCGGACTGAGGCGGCGGCCCACAGGGCGGCGCCGGGTGGGCGCAGACGGGCGTCGGAATGAGCAGGCGCGGCCTGGTTAGGCCACACCGCATCGCAGCTGAGCCAGCCCAGACACTGGGGACCAGCACCGTGGCGGTAATCCCTACTGTACGGGGCGTTGCGCGGGAACCAATATCGCCTGTAGACGGGCTCCGATCACCGCAAGGCGTGCCGGCCCGTAGATGAGACACTGTGGCAAGTGGTGTATCGATCAACAGTAACTCGTGTGTGTGTGTGTGTGTGTGTGTGTGTGTGTGTGTGTGTTTTGTACCTGGTTTAGAGACCCGTGGAGTACCTGTTGTGCTAGGCTCAGCCATTAAGTAATGCTACACTTATCTTTTCGGACAATTTTCGGTTAAACAAAATGCAATATTCGTTGCGGGAAATAATCCTTCTTCAGCTCCTATACTTTCACGAAGTTCCGACAGGATCGGCGCTATACGCAGCTTTCGAAATAGCGTCTGTAACAGAAGTGCTTTCCAAGCAGAGACCTTTGAATTTCTTTTGGTGAAACAACTGAGTATAATGGTTCAAATGGCTCTGAGCACTATGCGACTTAACTTCTGAGGTCATCAGTCGCCTAGAACGTAGAACTAATAAAACCTAACTAACCTAAGGACACCACACACATCCATGGCCGAGGCTGGATTCGAACCTGCGACCGTAGCAGTCGCTCGGTTTCAGACTGTAGCGCCTAGAACCGCACGGCCACTAGGGCCGGCCAACAGAGTATAGCAGCTAATCATAGGCGCTTGCAGAATGTCTAGGAAGAATGGTTCAAATGGCTGTGAGCGGTATGGGACTTAACTTCTGAGGTCATCAGTACCCTAGAACTTAGAACTACTTAAACCAAACTAACCTAAGGACATCACACGCATCCATGCCCGAGGCAGGATTCGAACCTGGGGCGGTAGCACTCGCACGGTTCCAGACTGTAGCGCCTAGAACCGCTCGGCCACACCGACCGGCTGTCTAGGAAGACCTGGCAGTGAACAAGAGCACGGCGAGCCGTTGGGCCAGGCGTCTGTCATTATCGTGCTAAGGTCGCGACAAACCTGTCCTGTCCCCCACGTGCCAGCCGGTCGCACACAGCTGTGGCTTCTGCACTTTTTGTACGTGTGGACACTCTCATTCGAGACAGAACACCTCGCTTCTCAACTGGACGTCCCTCTTGGTAGTGCTGACACATTCGTCTACCAGTTTAAATACTTACAGCGGTGTCCCCTCAGGGTTCCTCGCTGCCTAACCGAAACCATAAAGAGCAACGAAGGGCCGTCTTGCATGTATTTTATGGAACTGGGGACATAGTAACGACGGAGAGGCTTTGTCCCCACCGTAGCCCTCAGCCTCACAACCCCTACAACAGGCCACAGCAGTCCATTCACCCCAGCGCCACCCCACACCGAACCCAGGGATATTATGCGGTTCGGCCCCCAGTGGAAGTCTCACACCAGACGCGTGTAGTCCCAATGTTTGCGTGGTAAATTATGGTGTACGCATACATGTAGGCAGTGTTTGCGCAGCAATCGCCGACATAGTGTAACTGAGGCGAAATAAGGAGAACCAGCCCGCATTCGCCGAGGCAGATGGAATACCGCCTTAAAAACCATCCACAGACTGACCGGCACACCGGACCTCGACACTAATCCATCGAGCGGATTTCTGCCGGGGACCGGCACACCTTCTCGCCCGGACCGTATTTACCGCCGGCCGCTGTGGAGGAGCGGTTCTAGGCGCTTCAGCCCGGAAACGCGCTGCTGCTACGGTCGCCGGTTCGAATCCTGCCTCAGGCATGGATGCGTGTGATATCCTTAGGTTATTTAGGTTTCAGTAGTTCTGTCTAGGGGACTGATGACCTCAGATGTTAAGGCCCATAGTGCTTGGAGCCATTTGAACCGTATTTATCAGAGCTGCCTGTGCGTTAAGAGGCTGAGAGTGACAATATTGCGTCGAACATCGTCTCAGGTTATGAAAAATTGGTTCATCACTTCGAACGGAAACAAAATGCTAACCCATGGAGTGGCGACACACCACCTCTCCTCTGAAGAAAAAGTTCAATTCCCCACCCTAAGCCTGTAACGTCATCGCGGCAGTCTTGTGGACCCTGAAGGAGTTACTCTCTTTGATGTTGCTCCTCATGGAGCAACGACCAACTCTGAAGTGTCTTGTGCTACCCTGAGGAAACTGCAGAGACGACTTCAGCGTGTTTATCGCCACAAAAATGCAAACGAACGTCTCCGTGACAACGCAAGGTCTCACGCTATTCTGCGCATCCGTGAGAAGCTTACAGTGCTTCATTGGACCGTTCGTCGTCATCCACCCTACTGCCCAGATTTACCATCTTCCGACTTCTGCCTGTTTTCCGCATGAAGGATGCACTCCATGGGAAGCAGTACGTGAGTGACAGTTGGCTCCAACGTCGGCCATTGGAGTGGTGCCATGCGAGCAAACAGCCCCTCCCTGAGAGTTCACAAGGCCGTTGCCTTGAACGGAGATTATGTTGAAAAATATTATTTTGCAGTCAAAAGAGTGAGGAATAATATGGTGTATTGGAAGACTGAATAAAAGCAACCGGATTTCAGAAAAAAATTGTGCTGCTTTACCTACTGAACTTCCCTCGTATGTCCTGGAGCCTTTCGTGGTAGCATTGCTTTATAAAACCAGAGTTTTCAAGCCGTCTCACCACGAACAAAAAACTCTAGCTTTCGACAGCTGTCCGTGCCCTCGTCCTCAGAGTGAAACATCAGTGACTGCCAGGGCTGCCACAGTGTTTCACTTTAAGAGGCATGAGAGCGGCGCCTAGAACGTTCCATAGAGGGTCGCAGTGACAAAAATGCGGGAAGGCGAGTGGGGTAGCTCAAAGCAGCTCCGGCCCACCTCGGAAACGGGGCCAACGCCCTGCGACGTGCACAGCAGCACGTGATGCTGTAAGTCTTACAATTTCAGCGACCGTCTCCAACGGGCAGCGAATAACTATTTCACAAAATTTAACACTTCGTAGCTGCGCGTTTAAATTCAGACAACCTCTCGATAACACATGACCAAGTTAATGACTTGAGTGTGTATCTTTTCGTTCAAATACTGATATGCTGCTTGGTGCCGGACGTACCAGAGCGCTCGTGAAGTATGTTGAGCAAGTCAACTAGTCTGACGTCACAAGCTCGTATTTCTCCTGCGCCCCGCGTGGGACCGAGTGACGTCAAGTTGCGCGAGGAACCGGCGCCACATTTGAAACTGACACCCCCGCCTCCGTACAAACGACGAGCATTCGTCTTTGCTTTCAGTAGATATTCAAAGCCCGCCGCCTTGCACTACTGTTCTGAGCCTAAATTGAAATCGTTGTGATTTATTCTAATCTTGGCTCATTCGCCATCACACAGTGCGATCATTATTGAACTTTAAGAAAAAAATCGTAAATTACTTACAAACTGCGGCGTGCACACACTTTATTCAACATGTAAACCTGACTAGAGCTCTTCGAATTTCGGTTATAATATGTTCGATATGCCTGCTGTTATTGGCGATAATGTGGCGCAGACGAATAGTGAAATTCTGCATGACCTGCTGAAGTCAAAATTTTTTTGTTTGTTTATACATGCAATCACATTCTTGTGACACAGTCATAACCGGTTTCGCCCATACAGTGACCATCTTCAGATTCTATAACAATACAATAGAAAATTTATATTGAAACGTAAAAATAAGTGCAATATTTAGCCAGTCTTATTAGTAATCAAACTGGATTTATGCAAAATACATATAGTTCGTACCTAAAGGCGGCATACTCTGAACACATGTTCATGCGTTGTCAAACAAGGTATAAAATGTAAAACACAGGTCCTATAGACATAAAAATTTGTTAGATTTGAAACGTCCCCTTTGAACAATTATACATGACTGTGCTTAAACTGACACACAATATTCTTAGCGCAACGCAATCTGACTTTCAAAAATCCCTACAAAAGAATGGCCCTGACTAACATTAACCTATACGTTTCACAAATCACTTACCTCACAAAAATCTTGGTTACTCGAACTACTGCAATGCAGCGAGCGCCACTACTGCCAGCTAAATAAAAGATTCAAACTACGGAAGGCACTAACTACTGATAGGCATAGTTAGCAAATGAAAGATTTTAATAGAGAACAAACACTGTATTTAACTTAATAGTCATCAAAAGTCATAATATATATAGCAGTTCATGACATCCAGTCTTACAAATTTCAAAACTCCGCCATTTATCTCCCCACATCCACCACTGCTGGCGGCTCACCTCCAACTGCGCAACACTACGCGCTTTTAACATCCAGCTGCCCAACACGACAGTAGCAGATAACAGTGCAAACTAGTCACAGACTGCACACAGCACAGCCAGTGATTTTCATACAGAGCGCTATGTGGCGTTACCAATATAAAAAAAACCTAAATAGCCTACTTACAGATTATGTTCCCCCTCTTTGTGCTAGATGCGCGCGTCCTGTATAAGATAGTCTTTATTTTTCAAAAGCGTAAAATATGACAAATCTACTATTACTATTTACGTCAAATGTATATAAAATTTAAAATTACAGTAATAAACGCAGTAGGCAGTTCAGCTGAAGAGGAATTCACCTCACCAAAAATCAAACCCACATTTGATTACTTCCCTAGTAAATGTGATGCACATCATGTCGAACTAACACGAGACAAGGAAGGGCGGAGCGAATAATTATAGGCCTGTTTGTCGGACAAGAGACTGTGGCAGAAAAGTAGAAAAAATGGAAGCAGATGACACTCTGAGGAAGATGCCGAACATCTCGAGAGGTTCCGCTTTCTAAACTTCAAGGCCAGTCTTCATTCCTTTAAGTACCTATTCAGCAGATACCGTGTAAATGAAATAAGACATAAAACGGTATGAACAAATGCCTAGACGCAGCAATTCTGCCCACGCTCCACGGGAATTCAGTCTAATTTCGTAACAGACAACAAAAAACTGTATGGTTCATGGAGTCGTTTCTTTCGCATAGCGTTTCAGTAGTGTCAGATTCGAGTTCGAAGTGTGTTACTATGCAAAATTAAATTTCTGTGAATGTTAGTATATAATCTACAGATATACAGTAGTACGATGAGAAATTAAATACGAGTCCCTAGGAGCTGACGGTTAAACAGTTATCGATCGTTATTTGATTCAAATGTCAGATTATAATAATCATTTTTTCCATTGTTTACCACCGTAAGCGCAATGACTTCCACGAAAACCGTAAGCAATATATCTAAGAACAGCAGTTATGTTCACTCTACCTACAAAATAAATAAGGACAGGTAAGAACCATCAGCAGTTCTTCTGAAAAAGTTTTTCTTTTGAAACTTATCATCGATAGAAGTGAAAACGAAACGCCTTCAAGATTTGCCTCGTCGTAATAAAACTCTTAAATGTAATAGAAGGTAGTTAAAAGGACAAGAAATGTATATGGAGGAGAAGAAATAATTGATGGAGGATAATTGAGAACGCATATGGCACATCTTTGTCATATGTGTTATTTTGTTTATATATTTAATCATACTCATGCGGTTAAGACTACGGATGTTTTATGATGTGTCATTTATGGCAGTGGTCGCTGCACATTCCATTTTGCACACTGGTGGATATTGTTACCTTATTCACAAAATTCGTAACATTTTCCGGTTACGTCGAGGCGTCGGTGATTTTTAGACGAAGTACGAGTATAAAAAAAGTATACTTGCTAATCTGCCATTTCTTCATCTATGTTCTAAAGTGTACCTCGGTTTTTCGTTTTAGATAACCACATAAGTTACTATATGAATTTGTAAGACGATGTTACTGTATGAATTTGTAAGACGTATTCATTCTCAAATGCAAAACATAAGAGCATTGCACTCGAAAGGCAGTGTTTTAGATTCCAATTCCAATGTGGAATGGTCTTCTAATCGGTCAGTATATTCTAATATAGTTTTGTAGCATATTAAGATAAAGTTGCTATAAACCCAAACACTGGTCTGAATACCTCTGTACTTTACTAAAGATGTTTCTGTTGTAGGTAGCACGACCAAGCCTTTCTCCGACGTTTAAACTCTCTTGTCCTGTCAAAGGGAAATGCAGTGTACCGTGGACTCTGACCAACGGTACAACCTACCATTTTTCACATTGACGTGCATTGACACAGGCGAAAGGGGTGATAAACAATATGGGAATGACCTTGCATTGAACGCGAGACATTTACGCAGCTGCCAACCTTGACTTGAGAAGAGGCTGTCAGTATTCACATGGACGATATGGTGCACGGTGGGGGGGCTCTCTTCTGTATTTGCTGCAATACTTAGGTCTAATGTTAGAGTACTTAATTCTTTATTGTCATCATTTTTCACTTTCATTTTTTCACTCTCTGTCTTACCGCTATCGACAAGAGTAACTGGCACTTGGAGCATGCTTCCACCATATGATTTTTCCTTTTTTTACTTTCACTCCGATATGATTTGTACTGTTCAGTTCCGCACCATCATTTGTGTCAGGCTTCTTCTTACGGAAAATGTTCACAGTTACCGAAGGAACAAGAAAACTTCTAATTTCTTGTGCTTTTGTCAAGACAACTAAAAAGAACGATTACCAGCTAACACTATATACTCAGTGCTTTTGATTGCTAAAAAACGAATAAAACAACCGAATACAGCTAATATCACAAAATTAGCGAACATTTCTTCGGTCTATAATTATTTAGTCTCAGCAAAATTTTAAGTTTAAAGGAGACAGCCATTAGTGTAATAACGTAAAGATGGTGTGCATTTTTAAATATGGATAAATAGGTGAACTGCGCATCTGGTGACATCACCTAGTTATAAAAACCTACCTCCATGGAAAGGCAGCTTACAGAGGTATATCATGAACCTTGGAGCGTCTCTTGGTTCGTAAGCAGTTTTTTTACCAACCTTTAAGTTGGCACCCGCAGAACGAAAACCACTACAAACTATAAAATACACTCCTGGAAATGGAAAAAAGAACACATTGACACCGGTGTGTCAGACCCACCATACTTGCTCCGGACACTGCGAGAGGGCTGTACAAGCAATGATCACACGCACGGCACAGCGGACACACCAGGAACCGCGGTGTTGGCCGTCGAATGGCGCTAGCGGCGCAGCATTTGTGCACCGCCGCCGTCAGTGTCAGCCAGTTTGCCGTGGCATACGGAGCTCCATCGCAGTCTTTAACACTGGTAGCATGCCGCGACAGCGTGGACGTGAACCGTATGTGCAGTTGACGGACTTTGAGCGAGGGCGTATAGTGGGCATGCGGGAGGCCGGGTGGACGTACCGCCGAATTGCTCAACACGTGGGGCGTGAGGTCTCCACAGCACATCGATGTTGTCGCCAGTGGTCGGCGGAAGGTGCACGTGCCCGTCGACCTGGGACCGGACCGCAGCGACGCACGGATGCACGCCAAGACCGTAGGATCCTACGCAGTGCCGTAGGGGACCGCACCGCCACTTGCCAGCAAATTAGGGACACTGTTGCTCCTGGGGTATCGGCGAGGACCATTCGCAACCATCTCCATGAAGCTGGGCTACGGTCCCGCACACCGTTAGGCCGTCTTCCGCTCACGCCCCAACATCGTGCAGCCCGCCTCCAGTGGTGTCGCGACAGGCGTGAATGGAGGGACGAATGGAGACGTGTCGTCTTCAGCGATGAGAGTCGCTTCTGCCTTGGTGCCAATGATGGTCGTATGCGTGTTTGGCGCCGTGCAGGTGAGCGCCACAATCAGGACTGCATACGACCGAGGCACACAGGGCCAACACCCGGCATCATGGTGTGGGGAGCGATCTCCTACACTGGCCGTACACCACTGGTGATCGTCGAGGGGACACTGAATAGTGCACGGTACATCCAAACCGTCATCGAACCCATCGTTCTACCATTCCTAGACCGGCAAGGGAACATGCTGTTCCAACAGGACAATGCACGTCCGCATGTATCCCGTGCCACCCAACGTGCTCTAGAAGGTGTAAGTCAACTACCCTGGCCAGCAAGATCTCCGGATCTGTCCCCCATTGAGCATGTTTGGGACTGGATGAAGCGTCGTCTCACGCGGTCTGCACGTCCAGCAAGAACGCTGGTCCAACTGAGGCGCCAGGTGGAAATGGCATGGCAAGCCGTTCCACAGGACTACATCCAGCATCTCTACGATCGTCTCCATGGGAGAATAGCAGCCTGCATTGCTGCGAAAGGTGGATATACACTGTACTAGTGCCGACATTATGCATGCTCTGTTGCCTGTGTCTATGTGCCTGTGGTTCTGTCAGTGTGATCATGTTATGTATCTGACCCCAGGAATGTGTCAATAAAGTTTCCCCTTCCTGGGACAATGAATTCACAGTGTTCTTATTTCAATTTCCAGGAGTGTATTTTAACAGTATATGATGAGCGAAATGTAAACAGTACCTTTTCGGATTCTTTAAAAACATCAGATTGTAAAATTTCTATTCTGGCAACTTTTTAGCAACCTCCAGTAACTCCGTAATGAAGGTAATATCACAAAATTAGCGAAAATTTCTTCGGTCTATAATAATTTACTCCTGGCAAAATTTAAAAAAAAAATTAAAGGAGACAGCCATTAGTGTGATAACGCCAGCATGGTTCCTTAGTCTGACATCCATCGACTTAGCCTCCGAGCCAGATTACAACAGATTACAAATAACCAATAACGTGACTTTACCTGATCATTTACTTTACGAGTATCAGGAATTATTCTTCACATATTCCACATATTCTCACTAATGAAATGGAAGTTAGTTTCAGAAACTGGGAAAGAATGAACGATTATCTTGCTTGTAAAGCCTAATTGAGCTTCTTATCTTAGACTAAGATATTTTTTCAGCAAGTAATGAAACTCAATGCATACAGTTTCAAGAGCTGACTGCGCATTGCTCACGAAGTGCCGTGCAGCGCCGGTGTGACTACCGAAGCGTTCAGGTGAGTATTGCTAATATTAATTTAGACCCGGCTGCGAGGCTGAATGCCCAATCGCGGCGTAATATATTACCCGTAATAAGTGCCTTTCCTTCGCAAATCGCAATCGGCGTCCGACATGAAGTATGGCTAAATGTGCATGCGCGCGTTCATTACGCGGATCTATTGCCGCCCTAAATTACGGGGCGAGGTGGCAGCGGCGCCCGCTTCTGTTATTGAGTATAAATCTTTGGCGCAAAGAAGAATGGCGCCAGCGCGACGCCATCCGTCATGCGTGGGCGGCCGTCGCGTCGTTGAGAGCAGTGCGGGACCAACAACACCTGGCCACACGGCTGCGCCCTAGCACCGAGAGCGGGTTGCTAAATACACTCTCGACTGTTTTCTCCTGTTAAGGGTAAAACTAGGAAAAAACCTGAAACATCATCAAGTTATTAACTCCAAGAACCTGCTTTCGTAAGTATATAACTCTTGATTTACGCTGTCTAGAATCAGATCGGGGTCTGAATAAGGATAATTGGCCCCCATTTTATTGATGGCAGTCTAAAGAGTGCAATGTATGCAGATGTTCTACCGATGTTACTACAAGATGTTTCACTGCATGACAGAATGGCGATGTACTTCCAACATGGTGGATGTCCGGCACATAGCTCGCGTGCGGTTGAAGGGGTATTGAATAGCATATTTCATGACAGGTGGATTGGTCGTCGAAACAGCATACCATGGCCCGCACGTTCACCGGATCTGGCGTCCCCGGATTTCTTTCTGTGGGGAAAGTTGAAGAATATTTGCTATCGTGATTCACCGACAATGCCAGACAACATGCGTCAGCGCAATGTCAATGGATGTACGAACATTACAGAAGGCGAACTACTCGCTGTTGAGAGGAATGTCGTTACACGTATTGCCAAATGCATTGTGGTGGACGGACATCATTTTGAGCATTTATTGCGTTAATGTGATATTTACAGGTAGTCAAGCTGTAACAGCATGCGATTTCAGAAATGATAAGTTCACAAAGGCACATGTATCACATTGGAACAACCGAAATAAAATATTCAAACGTACCTACGTTCTGTATTTGAACTTAAAAAACCTACCTGTTACCAACTGTTCGTCTAAAATTGTGAGCCATATGACTATCACAGCGCTATCTATCACAAAGCGGAAAAACTGGTCCAACTAAAACATTCATTTTTCTTTACGTACTACACGAATATGTAATAGAAAATGGGGTTCCTAGTTCAAAAACCGCAGTTGATATCCGCTTGACCTATGGCAGCGCCATCTAGCGAGCCAACCATAGCGCCAGCTGGTCTCCCCCTTCAGGCTAGACAAGTTCCGTTCTTTGTAGTTTTTTCGTTTGACGCTTATTTCGTGAGATATTTGGCCCGCTCACGATCAATGGACCACCCTGTATAGACAACACATTACTAGGCTACAATAAAAGGCTTTATTACTTACTGCAGTTGGACAACTACTTCGAATTACAGACAATGTTTTCCAGCTACTACCAATTACTATACCGACAATATTTTCTGGTTTATATACCTTCTTAGAACCCGTAGAAGCTACTCTCGTACGTGTAGAGCATGAGTTCTACACTGTCTAGGAGCACATGTGAGATGTGTTCAGTACTTTACCCTCTTCTTTTCGCAATATAATTTCTTTTTCTGCAAAATAAAGCCCATTTAATAGGTTAGGAATGCGGGCTGTCTTATGGCTCTGAGCACTATGGGACTTAACATCTATGGTCATCAGTCCCCTAGAACTTAGAACTACTGAAACCTAACTAACCTAAGGACAGCACACAACACCCAGTCATCACGAGGCAGAGAAAATCCCTGACCCCGCCGGGAATCGAACCCGGGAACCCGGACGTGGGAAGCGAGAACGCTACCGCACGACCACGAGCTGCGGACGGGCTGTCTTATTTACTGCAGTTGTACAGTTACTACCATTTACTCTACCGATAATGTTCTTTGGTTTAAACCACATTATGCTACGTTAGCTAGTACAGCTATATAGCCTCTTAGCCTTTGCTGATTATTCTGGCAAGTAACCGCTCCTAGCACGTGGAGTTGACCCTCTACTTCTTATGTAAACACTGCTAAATTTTTATTTTCCCAAAGGCAACAACATACTTACAACAAATACAAGTAAAACTTCAAAATTCTTACGCTAATTTTACATGCTTTCTGAGAATATTGTTTGTACTACATTTCCAAAAGCACCTTAATTTACGTCACAATCGTGGGCCGGCAAACCAGCTGCTATACGTGATTGGCCTTCCGAGCCCACAGCGGTTTTTAGGGATTGCCGTCACAAACGACTTGCAAGGAAATCTTGTTGGAACTTGAGGGGTGTAATGTCTATCAACGTATTGAGGATGATACACTGCTCTTCATCTGTGAATACATTGTAATTATTTCTAGAGCACCGTGCTCCTCTCTGGTCTGCACCAACTACATTGTATATGGGACACGGGAAGGTGGTGTGGTAGAGAGTGCCATCTGCCTCACTCCAGTCGCTCGTCGGTATTGCTCTTTCCCTATTTTGCAAAGATTTTCTTGGTAGGGCCATTGGCTTACGATGTCTCAGTTTTATACTGTGCTCAACGCTAGGTAGTATATAATAAATTATTCCATTTGAATAACTCACATTCTTGTCACAATACTAGGATTTTTTTCCTTCACTTGTTTCTCGTTAAAACGGGATTCCCCGGATGTTTCGTTTTTCTTGGTTTTGTAACTATTAAGTGGCTGCCGTTTTGGACATCGCGAACACTAGGCAGTGGAACTCGAAGACTACCAGCAAGGCGCAACTGCGGGAAGTTCTATATGCGCAAACTGAGTGTAATAGTGCGCTTCTCTGCATTCCTCTGACGGGCAAGGCGGCATTAAACATAGAGCCTGTGAACCCAAACATGAAAACCACAGCCCATGAACGACATGAGTATGCTATTGTGATATAGTTTTAACAGTCCTGGAGAAAGGTGACACTTGTTACTACCATAGGATATTAATTTATTCAGCAGTTTTAATGATTTTTGCGATACTGCCTCGATGTTGGCCGTGATATACCAGAGTGTTCGCCTATGATGAAGTCGCGGTATCTGGTTTCCATTTGCCTTCGAACTGGCATATTGCTGTCTCTATCGGATCACGTGCTAGTTTTCCTTTGCGAAAGATGCAATTTGACGAACAATCCCCTCTCCTCGCTCCCTAATACAGAATAGAACTCCCGTGCGTAAACGGCTTCAAAGGCGTGATTATTTTTCGTATGAGTTAACGTGTTAAATATTTGATTTTAAACATGTAAAGCGATAAAAAGTTTAGAATGGGTTTGAAATGATGTAAGAAGTTTGATTTAGGTCGATAAGTGCAGTCATTTCAAATATTGGATGAATATGATCTGAGCAATTTCCGTGACTTGAGTTTCATGTCTCGAGAAACACACACATTGTCACTTGACTTATTGAGTTAAAAATTTAACGTAAGTTTGTACCTTTTAATGAGTAGACAATGTCAGCATTTTACATTTTCAATTTCCGTTAGCAATTACATGACATACTGAAAATAAATTTTTCCTTCAGGTGGAAACCGTTGGATTGGCAACCTGTCCTTGTGATTAAATGACTATTTTATATTTTTAGTAATATGGATTATTGTGTCTGCACCTGCTGCTCCACTGTATTAGGGTGTTGACGCCTGTACCTGTTTTTTGTTCAGTTTCTTGTCTTGTGCCCCCATCACCATAGGGAGTATAATAGAATCAACGTCTAGAATGACTTTTTCGCTCTGCAGCGGAGTGTGCGTTGTTTTGAAACTTCCTACCATTAAAGTTGTAAATCAGATTTGGACTCGAACTCGTAACCTTGACTTTTGTGGATAACGCTCTTACCGAGTAAGCTATTCAGGCATGAATCATGACCCACCCTCACATCAACGCCTCTGCTAGTAAGTCTGTCACACTTTCTAAACTTCACAGAAGCTCTTCTTCAATCTATTGCTGGACTGACACTTCTCGGAAAAGTGTATTATAGACAAATGGTTTAGCCACAACCTAGGAGACTGCTTCCAGAATTAATCTTCCACTCTGTCTTGCAAATTCCATGCAATGAAAACTGTGACTACCCTGTATTCGTACTCCTTTCTTGCGGAAAGATATGAGGGAGAGCTTCTGCAGTTTTAGAAAATGTGGCAGGCACTACCCGCGTAAGACTGGGATCTGGTTTCGAGTTGAGGCCTACCACAGAGTTGACGATGCTCACGGTAGTTGTATCCCACGGGGTATCCACGCGATACCACAGTGTTATTTGGGTTGACTATTCAGGAGGCGTTAAGCGATGAGACGACCTACCACTAAAGCTCATGTTTCGTATTAGCTACACAAAACTGTAAATGAAGGGGGGAGAAATGAAAGGGACGGAAGGAACTGCTGATTTCACCTGCATCGGGACTTTATGCTGAATCACCTACAACGAGTGAAAATGTGTGCCGGACCGCGATTCGAAAGTGGGATTTCCTGCTTACTGCGCTTTTGCGTTAACCAGTGCGTCCCCAGGACACACTGTTTATTGCAATTGCTCGGACTATTTCGGCACACCTCGCGGCCGACGTACATTGCCAACTATTGCCACCTATCCGGAGTCCCCGTCCACGTTCTCTATACTCGCTACTTTTAAATTCCGACAGGTGGTCGAACGTAATTGTGCAACCGCACTGAAGGCGGTGGATTCATCGCCCATCAAGGCTAATCAACTATATGAATGCGTGGTTTCTTTCTTACGGACATGTCAGACATGATATATCTACCCATTCCTGAGAAAAAAAGGTTCTAGATAGACGGACAGACAGAGAGACTGACTGATAACAAGTTGATCTTATAAGGGTTCTGTTTTTAATGAGGTACACAACCCCAAACGCCCTTCATCGCTTCATTGATTTCATGTGGATAGGCTAAACGATACATTTGCTGATTTCGCTATAGAACTTTAGTGTGCAGTAGAGAAATGCAAGGAAAATTATCTACAGGCGCGTATTTCGGGAGTCCAGATCCCATCAACTACCGTCTACGTTCAACCCTTCATACACATGTACATAGACAGCTAATGGGAGCTTCACTATCGAAATACTTAAGGGTGAATAATACAAGTAACAATTGTATGTTGTATGCTAAATAACGATTAGCTTCGCAGCCGCTTCCCACAATCCGTAAGATGGATAATGTATTAGACCACTTGTAGAGAGGTGTGGTTTTTCCCCCACAGACGTTTGCTGCGAATCGCCCGCTAATTCTGCGAGTCATAGAAATTAATGTAACACTTCAGAAACGACGCGTGAAACAGTAGCCAAGAGAGGAGTACATTAATTTTTATGAACTCGCCGCCTGCAAGCCAGCAGTGGCTATTCGGGCTTAAGCTGTGCTTGCACATGAAAGTGGACGGCCGAACGTAACATGAGAGGCGCCGCACCTGCCGGGACGCTGACGTCATCTGTGTTAATGGGCCTGCGGAGGCGCGGTTTGAGTTCGCGGCGGCGTAATCCGCAGGCGGGGGGCGGCGCGGGTGGACGCGCCTAATGGCGGCGAGGGGTGTGGCAGCCGCTGGCCGGATGCGTGGGCTGGCGACCCCACCCCCAAACACGCTCACGACTCGGGAAAAGGTGCCGGCTTACCGTAATCGCTGTGCTTTGACAACACTGGTAATTCTAGACTGGGCTGTACACGTAGGCAATTAAAAGAGTTTGTCATAAAAAAGAGAGAGAGGCAGAGAGAGAGAGAGAGAGAGAGAGATTCACAAGCATGCAAAGCCTGACAAACTATGCGTTAAAAATCATTGTCTGTAGAACTGCAGAACACTGCATTTCCAATCTACATATGCTGTGATTTGTGATGTTACACGACAAAATTAGTTATGAAACGTGAGAGTAAAATTTTTCCAAGTTCCAAGAGCCGACCTTACTCAATCACAGGGACGTGTAGCCAGCCACACCATTGCTGTGTCAGAACAGCCATCTCAACACTCTCATTAGGGAAACTGCGAGCAACTGAGCAGAAAATGGTTAGGACAGTGCAGATCGAACTGTCTTCGTTACTCCCGTAACATTGCATGAAAGACACTAGGTAGGACGCGAAAATGTCCAGCAGAAGTTCGATTAAGCTGTAAAGGCAGTATAACAATTTCATCAAGCAAATGTAGCGAAACTGTAGGCCACTCACGATTCGGGAACAGCAGAATCAATTCGGTCATTAAGAATGACGTCGCAGGCAGAGCCTCTCCTGAGTGAAATAAATACTTCACCACCACTACCTTTCCGCACTTGATCAGGAGGATTGGCGGCGTTCGTGTTGTTCACACTCGATTCTCTGGTTATGGTATGGTAACACCATGTGTGTGAGACTGTGCTAGTACTGGTCTTGCACTTCCCGCCCTACGCGAAGATCAACGATCAAGAGATACGGCTGATGGGGTCCAGCACCGGTACTGACGTCGGCACAGCAGCCAACGCTGATGTCTAGTTCTAGTGTCTTCCACCGAAACTCTCGTCTAGGGCAGAAGTTGCTCTAAACACTAGTGTCACACCGGTATGTAGGCCTACATTACGGACGGGAGGATGGGGAGGGGGGCAGGTGGGGAGAGGGGAGGGAGGAAGTTCCAGCAGTCAGCACAACCACGCGGCATCCGACATCGTTGTCCACGGGCAGTGACCTGGAAGGGATCGAGAACTTCCCAAAAGGGGGTGTGGATCAAACTGTCACGTCGTGGTCACAGCTACGAACAATCCGAGCTACCAACCGGCGTGCCTACATAGCCAGAGGGTTGTAAAACCCCCACATTACGGTGTCATTGACTTCCACTCTGAGCTGATGCTGCGTTCTCAGCAGCCGTGAGTCCTGTGTTCAATTCAGTCGAATCTTGACCAAATTACGTTGTCGGCAGTCGACGCAGAAGAAGCAGCAACCACTTACATCTTCAGTAATAAATCGAGTAATTTAGAATACCTGACGGATTAGTAGGGCTTTCCAGTCAGGCAGAGGGCCTTTTCCCAAAGAAGAATGTACTCCGCGGAAAGCAGTACGTGGAAGATGGGGAAGTTTTTGATGCAGGAAGATGTCGCCTACGTCGGCCAGTTGAGTGGTACCATGTGGACACAGAAGCCCTCCCAATAAGGTGGCGCAAGACCGTCACATTAAACGGGCATTGTGTTGGAAAACAAAATTTTGTAGACAAAAGGGTGAGGGATAATACGATGCACTGGATTACTGATTAAAATCAACTTCCTTTCAGAGAAAAAATGCGTTCCATTGCTTACTGAACGCACTTCTTACCAATTTCATACCATCTCTACCGTCCTACGCAGACTATGATCACTTTTATATAATTAATTGTGTCTGCAACGTTTCATTAGCTCTTGTTCAATACCCCGGGAGCTTTTCGGCTATTTTCTGCGATTCGCCATGTACGGCAGTCGGCTAGCAATGGTGTCGAATCCTTTTTTGTAGCAGGAAGTTCGGGCAATCACATCTGTGTACTGGGTTCTTCGCCACGCAGGCAAGACGGCAATTACGGCGTCGCCTTAGGAACGTGCTCCTCGCACTCCGTCCGGAGGCGGCAAAAACGTGCCAAGTTTATGCAAAACGAGCAGACTCCCGTTTAATTGGAGCCGCTTGTTTCGGTAATGCCGTAAGACTGCCCGAGATCCTTCCGCTCGGTTCGTATTGGTTTCTCTGCCGCCTTTTTCTTTTTCTTTTTTTTTTTAACTCCTTCTCCCCTTGCTCAGTTCCTTAGGCGTTCTTCTTCGGACTCTCTCCCTCTCTCTCTCTTTCTCTCTCTCCAACTCGGTAGGGTAGTAGAGTAGCCTCTCATTTACATCTGGGCGCTGTTATTAATTTTCGGCCCGGCGAACAAGGTGCGGTATGCAAATAGCGCGGCACAATAACCGCGCCTGAGTCAGCCGGTTTGTCCACGGTGTGTGGGGGAGGGTGGCTCGGACGCTGCTCGCGCGTTCCTAGCGGCGGGGCGGCGGCAATAAGGCGCAGTTTACGATCGCGGCGTGCTGCGCAGGACAGAGAGGCCGGCCGCAATACACCCGCCTCGCGGCTCGAAGACGGCTGCCCACGCAAAGCAGGCAGGCTGCCGTGCTTAGAATACGGCAAGTGCCAGCCTCTTCTCGGCTTCCGAAATAAGCTGTCTATATCACGTGACGCTTCCGCCATTAGTGTCACTCTGCCACGTCGGGCAGAAATATGCACATTGGAATCCAAGTAGAACGGTTAGAGCTGACCACAGGCTCCACCCCCCCCCCCCCCCACCTCCCCGCACCCGTTTCCCCTGCTCGTACGAGGGGCGTTGAAAAGGTCCGTGCAAAAATAAAAACTACTTACTTGTTTGCGGTAAACCTTTTTTATTTTTCGACATAGTCTCCTTTTAGACTTATACACTTCGTCCAACGCTGTTCTAATTTGTTGATCCCTTCCGAATAATAGGAATTGTCCAAGTCTGTAAAACAGATATTAGTTGCTGCAATCACCTCCTCCACTGAATAAATTCTTTGTCCCGCCAACCACTTCTTCAAATTGGGGAACAATTTGTAGTCCGCGAGAGCCAAGGCTGGAGAATAGAGGGGATGTGAACGAGTTGGAATCATATTTCCACTAATTTTGCGACCACAACTGCTGAGGTGCGTGCTGGTGCATTGTCGTGATGGAAAAGGACTTTTTTGCGGTCCAATTGCCGGCGTTTTTCTTGCAGCTCGGTTTTCAAATGGTCCAATGGCGACGAATAATATGCACCTGTAATAATTTTACCCTTTTCCTTATAGTCGATGAGGATTATCCCCTGAAAATCCCAAACGACATTCGCCAAAAGCTTTCCTGCCCAAGGACTGGTTTTCTCGTTTTTCGGGCCATATTCTCCTTTGGTAACCCATTGTTTAGATTGTTTTTTTGGTCTCAGGAATACAGTAATGTATCCGTGTTTCATCCACAGTGACGAAACGACGCTTTTTGTCCTGCGTATTCTTCCTGAACAGCTGCAGACCATCCTTGCAACACTTCAGACGATTCCGTTTCTGGTCAAGCCTGAGCAATCGCGGAACTCATCTTGCGGATAGCTATCTCATGTCCAAATATATATGCAAAATATTATATACCCGTTCATTCGAGATGCCCACTGCACTAGCAATCTCACGCACCTTAATTCTTCTGTCATCCATCACCATATCATGGATTTTATCAATTATTTTTGGAGTAATCTCCACAGGGCGTGCTGAACGTTCAGCATCACTTGAGCCCATATGGGCACTCCGAAATTTTTGAAACCACTTACAAACTATTTTAATCGAAGGTGTAGAGTCACCGTAATGTTTATCAAGCTTCTCTTTAGTCTCTTGAGGCTTTTTCCCTTTCATAAAGCAATGTTTAATCACCACACGAAATTCTTCTTCGTCCATTTTCTGACAATCACTCGACTTCCTTGATTCACACGAATGCCAAACACAAAGAAATACACCAATATGGCTTGAACTTGGTGTGCGTTATTTCCAAAGACGCTACTAACTAAACATGACCTTGATACGCACCGATGGTGCCAAACCTCGGACTTTGCACGGACCTTTCAAACGCCCCTCGTATGTATAAAACTTAAATTCCAATTTTTAAAACGACTCCCGGCACAAAATAAGCCCCTAAAATGTAATGTCCTTTACGTTTAATATGCTGAAGAGCCAGACCTCTGGTACAGGCATGCGTATTCAAATACAGAAATATGTAAACAGGTAGAATATGGCGCTGGGTCAGAAACGTCTATATAAGACAACAAGTGTCTGGCGCAGTTGTCAGATCGGTTGCTGCTGCTACAATGGCAGATTATCAGGATTTAAGTAAGCTTAAAAGTGGTATTATGGTCGGTGCACGAGCGATGGGACACAGAATCTCCGAGGTAGTGATGAAGTGCGGCTTTCCTCGTAGGGCCATTTCACGAGTTTACCGCGAGTATCACGAATCCGATCAAACGTCGGATATCCGACATCGCTGCAGCCGGGAAAAGATCCTGTAAGAACGAGATCAATGACGACTCAAGCCAATCGTTCAATGTGACGGAAGTGCAACCATCCCGCAAACTGCTGTAGATTTCAATGCTCGGCCAGCAACAAGTGTCAGCGTGCGAACCACTCAACAAAACATCATCGATATGCGCTTTCGCAGCCGAATGTCCACTCGTGTAACCTTAATGACTGCACGACACAGAGCTTTACGCGTCGCCTGGGCACGTCAACACCGACGTTGGGCTGTTGATGACTCGAACATGTTGCCTGACCGGACGAGCCTCGTTTCAAATTGTATAGAGGGGATGGACGTGTACAGGTATGGAGAAAACCTCATGAAACTATGGACCATACATGTCATCAGGGTACTGTTCAAGCTGTTGAAGGCTGTGTAATGGTGTGGGGCGTGTGCAGTTGGAGTGATATGGGACCCCTGATAGGTCTAGATGCGACTCTGCCAGGTGACACGTACGTAAGCATCCTGTCTGATCACCTGCATCCTTTCATGACCATTGTGCATTCCGACGGACTCGGGCAAACACAGCAGGACAGTGCGACAACCCACACGTCCAGAATTGCTACAGAGTGGCTCCAGGACACTATTCTTAGTCCAAAAACCTCCGATGCCAACCAAACTCCTCAGATGTGAACATCATTGAGCAGATCTGGGATGCCTTTCAGAGTGCTGTTTAGAAGAGATCTCCAACCCGTCATACTCTTACGAATTTGCGGACAGGCCTGCAGGATTCATGGTGTCAATTCCCTCTACCACTACCTCGGACATTAGTCGAGTCCGTGCCACGTCGTGTTGCGGCACTCCCGGGTGTTCACGGGGGCAGTACACGATATTAGGGAGGCGTACCCGTTTCCTTGGCTCTTCAGTGCATAAGTAGTAATATTCTGATCCAAGCGTCGTCGCTGAGTAAATAAAAGAATGAAGTTAATAGTGGTTATTCTTGTCTTGTAATGCTCACTTTTATTGTGGCTGGGTAAAACCCTCTTCTGTCTGGCCTAATCGCTTCCATACCTGCGGGTCCCGCACCAACACATCAAAATAGCTGGCAAAGTTATAATTACTTACTTTATAAAATATGAAAACCAATCCGTCTTTAATTGGCCTGACATTGTTAAAGATTAGAGTTATCTATTTGTGGATCGTGCTTTTACTCAGTTATGAGGTGAGGACAGGCGTCATTGACAGTCGTGTCTCTATTGCGCATTTTTAGGAGTGAATTAATTAAGACTTAGACTCAACGATTTGATACTTTTCTACGTTGCCCAGATAGCTAATCTCTATTTAAATTCTGTATTTTAACATTTCAGATGTATTCTGTTTTTATTTTCTTTACTTAAATGTCACACGATGCCAGGACACATGGATCGAATTGTACTACTTATATTAAACTTACAGCGGCAATACTTTGTTTTTACTTTTTAGAGGTTTTTTGTTGACTCTTGTAAAATTTTTGATTTATGTTTTATGTCAGGCTTTTTAAGCTTCATATTTTACTAACAGACACTAAACGATCGACACTCTATCCCCACATTCACACACTTTCTGGGACTAAACACGCAATTGCGACGTGAGGTATTTTTCATTTATACAGTTTAGGTCTTTCTATTTTCATTTCACACTTATATTCATTCACTATGTTGTAGTATATATTTAGCTAATTTAGGTTACATACGCAATAAGCAATAGGATAATTCTAAATGAAGTTGATAGAAAGTGGGCTGCCATTGCGCTCTCTTGCAATAGTGTACCTAAACGATTAGGGCAAAAATTTTGATTTAGTGTGGAATTGTAGACCTCAAAAAGAACTACAAAAAAGGCTGCAAGCGCATATGTATCTTATACAGCTGATTCATAGTCATCCTGTTTCTGCTGGGAAGGTGCTGAAACAGGCGACTTCTAAAGTAAAAAATAGTCGTTGTTGATCAACCTCCGGGACTTCTACTCGGTACTTTTTGGGGTCTATAGTCTCGTATTGCGTAACATGATGTAGTTCTTACGTATTACGCAGCGTATATCAAGAGAGCGTGCAGGCGGTAAACATTTTTACTTAATGTAGGTGATTAAATTTAAACAGCTGAACATACATTCACGGAACAGTGCAAAGAATCTTCCCGATTAAACCATCTTTCAAATAAGAAAATTCTATTAAAATTGGGCCTTTCGTTTGGGAGCTACGAAGTGACAGAACGATACACAGATACACACGTTGGACATTTTAACATCCCTCTGTTTGCAACTGGCGTTAAAAATAGCTCCCATTTAAGAAAAACTACTTTTTCACACGCATGCATGTCTGAAGGAACACTGCATCGAACTTAACATACACTGTCAAGTATAGACACTGAACTAAAGTATTTCGTGCCACAGTCAAGGCAGTCTAATGAAAAAATTGAACACGTCTCTCCCAGAATGATTTTCACGTGAAGCGTTCTCGGACAGTCGAAGCAGTGAAGGTGAACGCTCGCATTGAGCGAGAAATGCACTTTTTATTCCTGGTCTGGCACAAATATTCATTTGTTTCCAGTAAATTGTATAGCTGCGAATTCCTTCCGAGATTTAATTGTAGTGTTGGCAGAAAAGCCAACACTGCTTTTCTAGAGGAGGCCGAAATGCACGCGTTTAATTACACGCTGACTGGCGTGAGGTCTGGAACAGGACAATATCTTGAGAATAGCAAATAAAGTACGTAGTTGATATAATACTTAACTTTAATCCACAATTGTAGAACATCGCTCTTGATGATACATGTTTCACATAATAAATATCAATTGAATACGGCGCCTTGCTAGGTCGTAGCAAGTGTAGCTGAAGGCTATGCTAACTATCGTCTCGGCAAATGAGAGCGTATTTCTCAGTGAACCATTGCTATGAACGTCGGCTGTACAACTGGGGCGAGTGCTAGTACGTCTCTCTAGACCTGCCATGTGGTGGCGCTCGGTCTGCTATCACTGACAGTCCGCCTTATACTAATGGACCGCGGCCGATTTAAAGGCTACCATCTAGCAAGTGTGGTTTCTGGCGGTGACACCACACAAATCGTCAGCAGTGTCTGGTGCTACAAGAAAATCCCTCGAAAGACCCCAAAACCAGAAATTTATGGGAACAAAGTTAGATTAATTGACATGGTATGCTAACGGCCTCCACGACTAATTCATCGCCCAATTAACTGTTGATTTAGGTGCTATCATACGAAGCTTAAGGAATGTACTGTACGATGTTTCCAGACAGAAGCCGTTATGCTCAATACTTTCTTCGGGATACCATCTACGGACCATTTAATCCGTCATTTTTCTTTGATATGACCGTATATGGTGAAGAAGACATCAGAAGACTCTACATGGAGTTTCCTCGATTATCAGCAATTAAAAAAAGAGATCGTATGGGATTATCGACTTACTGCAACTCTTCTATTTTACACCGCTTTGGAGACTTAGGCGTCGTTTAAGAAGAAATAAAATTATGGAGGCAAAGAAAACACCCAGTGCCCGAGTGAACAAAATCTCCGATCTGACCGAGAATGCCGGCCGGTGTGGTCGAGCGTTTCTATTCGCTTCAGTCTGGAACCGCGCGACCGCTACGGTCGCAGGTTCGAATCCTGCCTCGGGCATGTATGTGTGTGATGTCTTTAGGTTAGTTAGGTTTAAGTAGTTCTAAGTTCTAGCGGACTGATGACCTCAGATGTTAAGTCCCATAGTGCTCAGAGCCAATTGAACCATTTGACCGAGAATCGAAGTTGTAATCCTGAGACCTATGTTGTGAATTGGCAGGAGCCAATTCACGGAGTTTGGAGGAAGCCGAAAGGCACGCGTTTAAGCTCACGCAGGCTGGCGTGAGGTCTGGAAAATGACAAGGAATTATAGTAGCCAAAAATAGTACATAGCTTCTGGAATACTTAACTTTAATCCATAATTGGAGAACATCGCTCTTGATGATACATAATTACAATCTCAATATAAACTGGTGATGGGGCCTTGCTAGGTCGTAGCAAATGACGTAGCTGAAGGCTATGCTAGCTATCGTCTCGGCAAATGAGAGCGTATTTGTCATTGATCCATCTCTGGCAAAGTCTGCTGTACAACTGGGCGAGTGCTAGGAAGTCTCTGTAGACCTGCCGTGTGGCGGCGCTCGGTCTGCAATCACTGACAGTGGCGACACGCGGGTCCGGCGTATACTAATGGACCGCGGCCGATTTAAAGGCTACCACCTAGCAAGTGTGGTGTCTGGCGGTGACACCACAACCTACATGGTAATATATGCAACAAAACTTCATCATGTGGCTGTTTTCGAAAAGAAATGGACGTAAAAAGTGTCAGATTTGCAACACTGAGATCACTTTCACGACAAATTTTCATTCAGTACTCAAAGGTGTGTTTACGGACAGAAGACTGAATAGCTCATATCCCGACATGTAGCGATATACATACATATGTATCGCTTACACGAGGTATAAAAGGGCAGCACATTGGCCGAAGGAGGCCATTAGTGCTCAGGAGACTCATGTGGAAAGGTTTAAGACGATAGTTGCACGACGGGAATTAAAACGGAATGGTAGTTGGAGCTACAAGCGTTTGACAGTCTATTTCGGCAATCGTTAGGCAATTCAATACTACGAGATACACAGTGTGCCGAGAATACCAAATTCCAGGCGTTATTTATACCCATGGAGAACGCAGTGGGCGACGGCCTTCACTTACTGATAGAGACCAGCAGCGTTAGCGAAGAATTGTCAGTTCTAAAAGAAAAGCAACATTGCGTGAAATAACAGCAGAAATCAATGTGGGACGTACAACGAACGTATCCGCTAGGGTAGAGCGGTGAATTTGGCGTTAAAGGGCTACGGCAGCAGATGACCGATGTGTGTGCTTTTCCTAATCCAACGACATCGCTCGTAGGGCCTCTCTTGGGCTCACGACCACATCGGTTGGACTTAGACGATTGGGAAACTTTGGCCTTTTTTCTTGACTCTCGAATTCAGTTTGTAAGACCTGGTGGCAGGGTTCGAGTGTGGCACGGACTCCACGAAGCCATGGACTAAAATTGTCATCAAGGCACGCTGGTGGTGACTCCACAATGGTGTGGTCTCCGTTCACATGGAATGGACTAGGTACTCTGGTTCTACTGAACGGATTGTAATGCATATGCGCATTCCCTTCACGTGTTTAAGCCAAGTATTATGCATATTTATGCGATTGGGAATGCTCAGTAGCAGCCAGGCTACATGTACATTTAACAACTAAGCGTCAGCAAGGAGCATTAGTGATGAAATCATAGGAGGCAATGTTGTGAAACTTTAGTAGGGACAAGATCCGACTGTTCGGGAGTAGGATATTACAATCTGAGACAGTATTCTGAGACAATGTCCGCAAACGTGACGTCAGATCCGCCTAGCAACAGCGATCTGAACGCCCATTGGCTGAAGGTTTGGATATATATGTAGGGAACGAGAGGTGTCCTTATTGGCTGAGGGAGAAAGGGGGGGGGGGGGGAGCGTCTCTCTCGTGAAGACAGGGCGAGTGAGTCGCAAGGAGCCACTCAAAACGAACGCACGGTCGAGTAACCGGGGCGGCTCTGAAAGAACGGTCGCGAGTGCATTTATCAGATGTTAAACAAGACATAAAGTGAAGTTATTAGTTATAAGAACGCCACATGTCGTGGGCAGTGTCTATCATTATGTAAAGTCAGAAAACGGTTTTAATGTGTGTAAGGGGTCGAATATCACGGCGTAGTCCAGAGCCCTCATATTACAAACGCTGATTCTGTGACGTGTGTGACAAAGCAATTTTTGTATTAAAACAAGTATACTACAACCGTTGTTGGGTATTGACAACTGGCATCCCTAAACGCTCCAATTGAGCAGGATCACCACCTACATGGAACCTGGCGACTGAGCGCTAATACTGTGCGATGAGGGACTTACCGAAGCAGCAAGACACCAGCTTAGTGACACCACCCAGAGAAGTACTTCCTTCTCGCTACAATGCCACTGAGGGTGTTGTAGGATCAGTAACAATTTTCAGCCATTCATTGACATCGCTGGCCGCTGTGGACGAGCGGTTCTAGGCACTTAATTCCGGAACCTCGCTGCTGCTACGGTCGCAGGTTCGAATCCTGCCTCGGGCATGGATGTGTGTGATGTCCTTATGTTAGTTAGGTTTAAGTAGTTCTAAATCTAGGGGACTGATGACCTCAGATGTTAAGTCCCATAGCGCTTACAGCCACTTGACCCATTTCATGAACTTTGTCTTCGTAAATAGCGATGGAATCTTTATGGATGACAATAAGCCATATCACCGAGCCATAGTTGTTCGCGATTGGTCTGAAAAACATTCTGGGCAGTTCAAGTGAATGGTTTGGCCACCCAGAGCGCCTGACACGATTCCAATCAAACATTTTTGGGACATAATAGAGAGGTCAGTTCGTTCACAAAATCCTGCACCGGCAACACTTATGTAATTATACATAGCTATGGAGGCAGCACGGCTCAATATTTCTGCAGGGGACATCCAAAGACTTGAGTCCATGCCACGTCGAATTGCTGCACTACGCCAGACAAAAGGAGATTAGACACAATATTAGGAGGTGAATCTTCCTGGCAGATTAAAACTGTGTGCCCGACCGAGACTCTAACTCGGGACCTTTGCCTTTCGCGGGCAAGTGGTCTACCAACTGAGCTACCGAAGCACGACTCACGTCCGGTCCTCATAGCTTTACTTCTGCCAGTATCTCGTCTCCTACCTTCCAAACTTTACAGAAGCTCTCCAGGAGGCATTTCACGGCTTTTGTCTCCTCAGTGTATTTCCTTACGCAGGGCTTCTATAAAACATTAATTAGTTTTCAAAATCCTTAATTTTCCAATGTAATATTTCAGCAAATATGAGTGATACGTGAATAGGACCATAACCTCACCGAGTTTGCATTGTGCCCACCAGTTGGTGTTACGAGTGTAAGCCCTTAATAAAATGACGACAAAGCAAGAAAAAGAGTTTTTCTGTTTTGGAATACGCGCAATGTGTATTTGTTACATGAGTTCCATTCATCTGAAAAGCTTAATCGGCACAATGAGAGAGTGTGGGGAAGTGAACATCCTCATGGAATTGTGACGCTTGAAAGAAATTCGCCGAAGATTAATTTTTCCGTGCATTGTCACAGACGAAGCCATACGAGGTGTTTTTCTTGTCTAACAAGACTCTAATGGGTACCTCTTACCTTGATACATTCTATTTGTGGTTGTTTCCTAGCCTGACTGTTAATCCCAACAATTTCATTTCCCAATAACAGATGCCAGCCACTCATTAGTGCATTGATTTTCGTCGCTATCTAAACGAGGAACTTCCGATCCGCTGGACTCGAAATAGTGATGGAGATCATGAGGCTCAGGCTCTGTTCCCCGAGCTCTGCAGGTCATCTGACTTTTTCCTTTGGGGGTGTTTTACGGGCCGTGCTTGCGTATCCCCACTGACAAGAACACGGGAACAACACAGACAAAGCATCACTTCTGCTATGATGGCCACTGAGAGGATAATGCTACGCAAGATGTGGAACGAACTTGACTACCATTTGTGACCAGACGGGCACTCATAGTACACTTGTAAAGTGCAAAAATCAAACATGTTGAGTTTACGATTCTCTTCATGCAACAACCATACTTGTACATACATGCAACACTTTGCAAAATATAGAGCTCTGGAAACGAATGAATCATTTGTGCTAGCCCTGTATATTTTCTTAAGCACCTTTTCTTGTTTTGGCATGTGACTAGGAGGGGCGTTAAATAAGTGTTGTGACTTAGCACGACAGCCAATTCACAACGAGAGGAAGCCGAAAGGCACGCGTTAAGCTCACGCAGATGGGCGTGAGGTCTGGAGCAGTCAAAATCAAATGAGAACTTAGAAAATGGACGCAGTTGCTGTAATACTTAACTTTAATCCACATTTGTAGAACATCGCTCTTGATGATACATACTTCACCATATTAATTATCAACTGCTATGGCGCCTTGCTATGTCGTAGCAAATGTAGCTGAAGGCTATGCTAACTATCGTCTCGGCAAATGAGAGCGTATTTGTCAGTGAACCATTGCTATGAACGTCGGCTGTACAACTGGGGCGAGTGCTAGTACGTCTCTCTAGACCTGCCGTGTGGTGGCGCTCGGTCTGCTATCACTGACAGTGGCGACACGCGGGTCCGACGTATACTAATGGACCACGGCCGATTTAAAGGCTACCACCTAGCAAGTGTGGTGTCTGGCGGTGACACCACAATAAGTATTGCAGCAATCGTTTTATTCAGTATTCCAGTGCCCGTATTATTCCCCATTCTTTTGACTAAAAATGCCTGTTTTGCAGCATAATATCCGTTGCGGCGGCCGGCACCTTACTGGGAAGGCATCTACGATCACGAGGTATCACTTTCCTGGTCGATGTCGGAGCTAACGTCTTTGTGAATCAATAACCTCCTTATCATCCACGTACTGCTTCCCAAGGAGTGCATCCTTCATTGTGCGAAACGGATGGAACTCGGACCCGTGCATTAGGGTGCATGAGGACAAACAGGTCAATGATGTTCTGTGAGCACTACCAGTAGGAGTGTCCAATTGTGCAGCGAGGTGTTTGATTATGATCCGTCGATCACTGTGGAATGAGAGTGTGCGCATGTTCCAACGTTGCAGGCTCCTTTTGGGGTATGCTGATGCATTAGCTCCATACTCAACAATCATATACAACCGTTCGCTAGACGAAAGATCCGTACCCAAAGACTGGAAAGTTGCACAGGTCACACCAATATTCAAGAAAGGTAGTATAAGTAATCCACTAAATTACAGGCCCATATTGTTTACGTCGATATGTAGCAGAATTTTAGAACATATATTGTGTTCGAAAGTTATGAATTACCTCGAAGAAAACTGTCTATTGACACACAGTCAGCATAGGTACAGAAAACATCGTTCCTTTGAAACATAACTAGCTCTTCATTCACATGACGTTTTGAGTGCTATTGATAAGGGATTTCAGATCGATTCAATATTTCTGGATTTCCGGAAGGCTTTTGACACTATATCACACAAGCAACTTGTAGTGAAATTGCGTGCTTATGGTATATCGTCTCAGTTGTGTGACTGGATTTGTGATTTCCTGTCAGAGAGGTCACAGTTCGTAGTAACTGACGGAAAGTC
This sequence comes from Schistocerca serialis cubense, assembly GCF_023864345.2. Lineage (NCBI taxonomy): Eukaryota > Metazoa > Arthropoda > Insecta > Orthoptera > Acrididae > Schistocerca > Schistocerca serialis. The sequence continues at coordinate 140,451,668 of NC_064643.1, forward strand.
ATCGAGTAAAACAGAAGTGATTCCTGGCGTTCCCCAAGGTAGTGTTATAGGTCCTTTGCTGTTACTAATCTATGTAAACGATTATGGAGACAATCTGAGCAGCCGTCTTCTGTTTTTTGCAGGTGACGCTGTTGTTTATCGACTAATAAAGTCATCAAAAGATGAAAACAAACTGCAAAACGATTTAGAAAAGATATCTGAATTGTGCGAAAAGTGGCACTTGACGCTAAATAATGAAAAGTGTGAGAACTTCCCGATGAGTGTTAAAAGTAACTCGTTCAACTTCGGTTGCACGATAAATCAGTCTAATATAAATCCGTAAATTCAACAAAATACTTAGGTATTACAATTAAGAACAAATTAAATTGCAAGGAACACATAGAAAATGTTGTGGGGAAGGCTAACCAAAGACTGCGTTTTATTGGCAGGACACTTAGAAAATGTAATAGATCTACTAAGGAGACTGCCTACACTACGCTTGTCCGTTCTCTTTTAGAATACTGCTGCACGGTGTGGGATGCTTACCATATAGGACTGACGGAGTACATCAAAAAAGTTCAAAGAAAGGAGGCACGTTTTGTATTATCGCAAAATATGGGAGAGAGTGGCATCGAAATGATACAGGATTTGGGCTGGAAATCGTTAAAAGAAAGGCGTTTTTCGTTGCGACGGAATCTTGTCACGAAATTCCAATCATCAAGTTTCTCCTCCGAATGTGAAAATATTTTGTTGACACCAAACCTACATAGGGAGGAACGATCACCACGATAAAATAAGGGAAGTCAGTGCTCGAACGAGAAGATACAGGTGTTCATTCTTTCTGCGCGCTATACGAGACTGGAATAATAGAGAGTTGTGAAGGTTGTTCGGTGAACCCTCTGCCAGGCACTTAAATGTGATTTGCAGAGTATCCATGTTGACGTAGAAGTCACAGTTGTGTGAGGCTGGCTGACACGCGTGAGATCCGACATATTTGCGCGACATTTTCGCGATGGTGACGGACGCCTCACCCAACGACTCACCGTGCTTTTGTTCACTGCCATGTCTCCGTAGACAGTCTGCAAGATTCTATGAATAACTGCGGTGCTTTGGTTTTCCGTCAAAAGTAACTCAATGACAGCTCTCTGCTTGGAACGCAACTCCATTGCAGATGGCATTGTGAAAGTTACGTAATATCACCGCCACCTACCGGAACTCCATGAATAGAGACTGAAGCGGGAATGTTCCAAAATATCCCACATCAAATTCCACATTTTTTCAATCGATACTGACTGACAAAAAATGTGTTGCATTATTTATTAAACACCGCTCAAATTATCTTCTGTGAGAACAAAAGTTCAGCGTATCGTGGGTAGTTGCGATTCTGCGACTGTGCCCTGAGGTACGCCTGTCACTAATTTCGAAATTGATTGAGCGTCACCGTTAAATCTGGATTAACTGTAAGCAGCAGTCTGCCGTCTTGGAACGTGCTCTGTTATACTCACGTTAAAGAGGAGTGTGTGAGTCTCTTAGCTCTTATTTCTTGTCTTAGCCGGGCAGACAGGGACGTGACTTCCTCCCGAAGCAGGAGCTGCTGAATTTAATATGGAATGCGTGATTATGAATGGGAAAGCGAAGGGCTATCTCTAGCAAGCGTCTCCGCCTTACGCTTACACTGGTAACCGCGCAGCCGGAAGCCTCCTCTCGTCTTGGCGTCGGGCCCCAGCCTGGGCTGAGATATGCAGCGGGTAATATCAAAGTTTGTTCTGTGACTTTGCATACGCCATGAGCTGCACGTACTGCCCTGGCAGCTTTCCAAGTACGTCGTGACAGACGGAATCGCGAGGGCTGGTCCCTTGAAGCTATCTTGTTCTCAGTGGAGATAGCTGGGGCCAAATTTATTCCAGTCGTCGCCTCGAAGATATTCTGATGGCTAGCACTCCGGAATGAGGCTTGCGAGATATAACTCCACTGATGAATTATAGAAGAAGGTTCTTAAATTCGTCTTACGTATTCTTAGGACGTGCGCGAAATATTGAGTAGTTAATAATTTAAAAACGAACGTACGTCTGTAAATGCATCGTTGTTGTGCCAGACGAACAAACGTGTAAAATGGTGTGAATTACACTCAAGCTCTGCAAGGTAAAATACAAATAATAAATTACTGTAATTAAAGAAATTACTACATTTTAGCCATCTAACAGACGTAGCTGCAATGTACAATGTTAATCGTGTCTATAGTTCGGATCAAAAGCGGAAAAATGGGCATCCATTGGGTTATAGGACGTGAATGCTAGGAATACCGTTCTTACTGTGGCATAGTTATTGTTCAGAATATACTTGCTTGATTGCAGAATTACTAGTTAGAAAATGTAGGGGGTGATTTGGTGATGATGTTATAAACTTGAAGAGATGATTGAGACTGATAACTACATCAGTTTGTAGTAAGGAACTCTGCTCCGTTAACGATCGACTCGAAAGTTGTGAGCGAAAATCGTTCTGATAACTCTGACAGTGGGATACACGTACCGGTACTTTTGTTCCTAAGACTGCGGGTAGAAAAAAGTGTCCAGTAGGTATGGGTTCTTAAAAATGGTTGAAATGGCTGTGAGCACTATGGGACTTAACTACTGAGGTTATCAGTCCCATAGAACTTATAACTACTTAAACCTAACTAACCTAAGGACATCACACACATCCATGCCCGAGGCAGGATTCGAACCTGCTACCGTAGCGGTCGTGCGGGTCCGGCGCCTGGAACCGCTCGGCCACACTGGCCGGCTATGGGTTCTTAAATACATGTCTTATAAGCTATGAACACTTGTTTATCATCGATACTATGAAACACATCTCTTCTATTGCACAAATGCTGATAGTTCTTAAGAAATGCATTTTGGAGCCCATGTTTAGCGGATACGTTATTCTCTTTTTTTTCCACACTTCCTCCTGTAAAAAATATAGAAAGCAAAGATCTTGCTGTGAAAGAGATGTCCCACAGTATAAAAGATGAACAAATGCTCGTAGCTCTTAAGTTATAAATTTTACAGCCCATGTTTACTGGCCTTGTTTTGGTGCATACTATCGTCTCTGGATATTGCCTACCCTGCAACCTTAGCATCAACAGTACCGATACATGTATTCCACTGTCAGAGGTATAAGAAAGATTTTAGCTTATAACTTTCGAGTCGGTCGTTCGCAGACCGGGGGCTCTTACCTCAAATTGATACATTTATCCTTGTCCGTCATACCTGGAAGCTTGGACATCATCACGGAATAACAAGCCAACATTACTCTTTATGAAGTAGACAAGGGATCTCGAGATACATTGTTTTACATACAGTATTTGATCGAGCAGGCCGAGAATTTCTCTTCCTGTAATTGAATCGGTGAGTTGGAAAAGGAGCTAAGCCCACTTTTTTCTGATAATGTTAACCAGTCATAAATCATCATTATATCTGTACACATCGTTCGGTATACAAGGAGTCATATCCCAGGAAGATGGGTACTGAATTAGGGAAGGGATCATGTCGAGATGAGAAAGCGTATTGTATAGCTGTTCCAATAAATTAAGAAAAAGTTGCACGATGTAATGAAAACGATACGATACATTCCAGGAGAGCAGAAAACGTTTTATAACTGTAACTGCCAGTGGCCAGTGAAGGTCGGACAATATAAAGACGAAGTATACTCAACGTGCCCGCCCAGCTAGCCGCGCGGTCTAATGTGCTACTTCTCGAGAGTGAAGGCGTGCCAGTCCGCGGCACGAATCCGCCCGGCGTATTGGAGTCGAGATACTGTGTGCCGGCGAGCCTGTGGATGGTCTTTAAGGCGGTTTTCCATTTGTCTCGGCGAATGCGGCTGGTTCCCCTTATTCCGCCTCAGTTACAATAAGTCGGCGATAGCTGCGCAACCACTGTCTCCATGTACGCGTACATCGTAATTACTCCACCACGCAAACATTGGGGTTACACTCGTCTGCTATGAGACGTTCCCGGGGGGTCCAGTGGGGACCGAACCGCATAACAACCCTGAGTTCGGTGGGGTGGCAGTGAGATGGGGGGACTGTTGTGGCGTGTTGTGGGGTTGTGAACCACTGAGGGCTACGGTGGGACGAAGTCTCTCCGTCGTTTCTCGGTCCCCGGTTCAATACACACAATACACATTATTCAACGTTGTCTGCTTTGCTGTGATTTGTTTGTGGTTGTACACTGGGTATAGTATGAATAAACCTCTATTCTCATAATACCCTCATTTATTGCTATAATGAAGATGAATAATATAAACTTGCATAACAGAAACATTCCGTTGCAAACAGGAGGCTAGTTGCCTAATCAGCCTCATCAAGTTCTACAAATGGTCATATCTAGTATATTCAAACTGGATTACTGACCACACCCCATAGCTGAAGCGTGTTGTGAAAGTGTATATTATTTCACCCGGGAGCCAGTTGCTACACAGAAACTCCACGACATCATGCTTAAACCCGTTCTGTAGTAAAACAAATTTTTATCTCTCCTGATAAATTTCTCTTCTGGGACATGACCCCTTTCCCAGCTCACCCATTCAGTTATAATCTCCTGGAAATTTCATAGAAGGACACGGAGTTAGTGAAGGATTCACTTTTCAGGAGGTGGTAGTATAGGCTAGTGTAAATATAACAATTCCATATAACACGTCTCCAGGCTTTATACGTTACAGAGGGTTGTCACATCTTGCAAAGAAAATCAGTCTCATTACTTTACTGTCGCACCTCGTAGGTCGCGCGCTTCCCCCGTTCGACACACGGACAGCACGATCACTGATACTACATTCGACGTGCCTGTATTAGACTAACAGTCATTTCACGCCAGGTGACGCTGCTATCTCGTGGTCGGGTTCATATCGACAGTAGGTCGGTGGTCATAGTGTTCTGGTTGACCAGTGTGCGCACGTACGTACATCTATGTTCATAATATAGGAACTATGTCGGTACTCTTGTGCGAGAGTTGCTCACAGACCAACGCAACGAGCGGACGCCTGGTACGTACCCGGAGACGCTGGTCCCTGCCTGCTCCGTTGCTGCGGCGGGCAGTCGATGTCTGCGGCGGCGGGTCGGCGGTGCGCTGCCTCGCTGCTCGGGGCAATCCGATTACTAGCTTAATGTGGCCCAGGCTGGGCCAGGCCGCACGCTGTTACCGACGCTGAAAGCTCCCTCAGCTCTTTCTGTCTCGTGTCCGAATTCTTTTTACTGCCCTTCTTCCTCCCGCTCCTCCACGGGGGCAGTGTGGGAACACAAGTTCCGGCGCCGCTTTGTCACTTGTACTGCAGTCCGCGCGGAAAGTAGTTTTCGGGATTAAAAAGAAAAAAAGTTTTCGCTATTTACGGAACCCGAACCAGGAATGCCCTCTGACAGCCAGCAAATGGAACGGCAAGTTCGTTAGGCGGTCTTAACGCGCTACGGGTTTCCGAGTACATTACCTCTGCGAAACGACTCTGACTTTTTATTTGCTTCTGTAATCAGTGTCGTTCGTTCTCATCGTCCCTTACGTATCGGAACGGTGACAACCAAATGAAGCAGATGGACGAGCTTTTCGTCCGTTACGGCGAACAAAAGGTACTTCGTGCTAATTTTACTTATATTCATTTTGCCTATTGAGTTGTTCGATAGTTCTTCATTTCTTCCCTATTTTTTTTTTCTTTCCTTAGATCTTCCACACTCATTGTCTTGGTGCTTCGACTTCATCAGCTTTGCTATTTAATCGCTTCCGAAAACGTTGCCTTCTGCTGTTTCTGTCATCTTTTAACTAGGGAAATTCTAAATTGTTTTTAACCCAAGATTACTAAACGCTCGTAAAATTAAAGATTGTAATAGAGTATAAAAAAGGACATTTTGTACTTAATTTGGTTTATGACATACAATTGGAGCTTTAACAATGGTAATTAATTAACGAATCAGCTATAAATTACGACGTCCTTGAATAAAATGTGTCTTAGTGAAGCTTAAGATGGTTTAGTAGCTAGGTAACATATCCTCCGCCTTGGTGTTCTAGTGTTAACTTCTCAGACCAAGCTTATGTTTAATTTCCTGTCGCATCTATATACAAACATCCGATTTGTTACCCTATCACGCATAATTGTCTGTAATCGGCCAAGAATACGAGTTTTCTTTTCGTTATTATTTCTGTTGTAGTCCTTTGTTACAATGTGACATCAAGAACACTAGGAAATTCTGCGACATTGTTAGTGCTGTGTTCGTAATTTTGAGTTCCAGAGAATCTAACTGGTTTTACTCACCTTTAATTATTTCTTAAAATAGGTGTTTTTATCAGTTCCATCTAACGCATAAGTTGCGACTACCGTCAAAATGATCTACTAACAAAAAGGGACTTGCAAGCAACGCATTTTGCAAAGCAATCGCCTTCGGAAAACAACAGCGTTTTCGTGCCCGTCTTTCATTTAATCCGTTCGTGAACCTCTAGCTAGGTGACGACGCGGCTACGCTGTTGGACTGTCCACGGACATTTGGAAAGTTAGCATGCCCTTAAAAAAGTGGATGGAACTGCCAGTCCCATAGCAAAATAACTTTAACACTGTCAAAATTCAGTGATGCGACAGTGCATAACTGATCTCATAAGGGCTGTATTCCATAGAAGCCATGCCTGGAAACCTCTAACCAACATTTCAAGGCGCAGACTTAAGTACAGCTGCTATCTGTTTGAAAAAAGTCTTGCCTGTATCTCGTGGTCGTGCGGTAGCGTTCTCGCTTCCCACGCCCGGGTTCCCGGGTTCGATTCCCGGCGGGGTCAGGGATTTTCTCTGCCTCGTGATGGCTGCGTGTTGTGTGGTGTCCTTAGGTTAGTTAGGTTTAAGTAGTAGTTCTAAGTTCTAGGGGACTGATGACCATAGCTGTTAAGTCCCATAGTGCTCAGAGCCATTTTTTTTTTAAAAAAGTCATTTCACATCAACTATTCTGAAAAGGTAAATATTTTATGTAAGTCTGTGTGAAAAATACTCGAAATACTTCCTAATACTTTCTATAGCACGTTATTCAAAAAAATTATTTTAACATCGTTTCGAACTACACTTCAGAGCCTCTACTACAACCAGCACGTAAAATTAAGTAATAAACAGAGAACGGATGGACTGCGATAGTCTTAAGAGCTGAGTAACACTTGAACTGCCGGCCGGGGTGGCCGAGCGGTTCTAGGCGCTACAGTCTGGAACAACGCGACCGCTACGGTCGGAGGTTCGAATCCTGCCTCGGGCATGGATGTGTGTGATGTCCTTAGGTTGGTTAGGTTTAAGTAGTTCTAAGTTCTAGGGGACTGATGACCTCAGATGTTAAGTCCCATAGTTCTCAGAGCCATTTGAATCATTTGGACACTTGAACTCATCTGTTGTGCTCCTCAAGTTAAATATCTCAAAATATGAAGTACGTCAAAACTAGGAAGCTTTTATTATAAACGTAAGTCCGAAGACAAGTACCTCTCAAGAATTAGGCGATTTTAGTTGCGTCGAGAACGGAGAGTCCTCAGTGATGTAGGCTTCCTTTTGACGCCATTATGAAACTGCTTGCATGTAGAGTATCGTATCAGCCGTGCAACTGGATTCACGATTTTCGTCAGAAAGGTCCCAGCTGGTAACGGCTAACAGGAAAGCATCTAGTGAAACCGAAGTTATATCTCGAGTTCCCCAGGAAAGTGTTATAGGCCCTCTGTTGTTCTTAATCTATGTCAACTACTTACAAGACAATCTGAGCAGCCCTCTTAGATTGTTTGCAGATGATTCTCTTGTGTACAGTGTAGTAACGTCATCAGAAGATCATACCGAATTAGAAAGTGACTTAGACAAGATATCTGCATGCTGGTAAAAGAAAAAGTTGACTGTAAACAATAAGAAGTGCGAGATTCTCCACGTTTTCTTAAAAAAATCCTATCAAAATTCACGATAAATCATACAAATGTAAAGGTTGTCGATTCAACTTAACACCTATATACAATTACGAACAACTTAAACGTAATCCACCGCACTGAGTTTTAATGGCAGAAAACTTAGAACATTGCCTACACTTTGCTTCTGCGCCGTACAATCTGGGATCCTTACCTCATTGGATTGAGGGTGGACATCGCTAAAGCGCAAAGAACGGTAGTTCATCTCGTGTTATCAAGAAATAGAGGAGAGAGTGTCATGTATGTGATACGCGAATTTGGGCGGCAATCATGAAAACAAATGTCATTTCGTTGCGGTGTGAATTTTTCGCGAAATTCCAATCATCAGCTTTTTCCTTCAAAAGTCGAAATAGGGAGTAATTATAGTCATGATAAAATAATAGAAAATTAGCTGTCTCGGAAAAATTTAGGTGTTTATTTTTTCCACGTGCTACCATAAAGTGGAATGATAGAGAAATGATCTGAAACTGGTAGTATGTACTCTCTGTCAAACACTTAAACGTCAATTGCAGATTAATCATTATATATAGGTGCAGACATGAAGCTGTTGCCACACACAGGAAATAATATGTCACATACTCTGGAAAATACATGACCATGGCTATGTCATTCATGGACACAGGAAGACGAATGCAGATAGGAAAGTTAGACAAACGACGAGAGCTGTTACAAGAAGCAGAGAAGAAGCGTTCGATAGTCACTCAGAAAATCCTTCTTGCAGTCTGAGACTTCACTAAACTGTTGCTAGGATTTCAACATTATCCGAAACTGTGTCCTTTTTATTTTTATTTTTTTTTTTTTTTATTTTATTTTTTTTTTTTTATTTTATTTTATTTTTTTTTTTTTTTTGCTACATACGGAACTACTTCAAGTTAAATGTTAAGAGTTAAAGACGTAAATGTTTCAATGTTTGTACAGAATATCAGTTTACACTTTCCCTTTTCATAATACATGGATACAGTAAATGGACAGTTTCAGTAAAAATTATTGCAACAAGTGTTTTAATGATAAAATCTTCTCGGGTTGACAGCCGAGTCAATGTGTTGTTTTCCAGCAACGTTTCAGCAAGTTTCTTACTTGCCATCTTTGCCTGAATATGGCAAGTAAGAAACTTGCTGAAACATTGCTGGAAAACAACACATTGACTCGGCTGTCAACCAGAGAAGATTCTATCATCGAGATTCGCAGAGAAAGCCTGCATTCTCATATAACTGTTTTAATTTTTACATACGTAAAAAATTATCTGAAAATTAAATGCCAAGGTACTGAGAAAACTCTGACGAAAGATGTCAAAGGAAACTTGAGATTAATTTGAAACATATACCCGACTCAAAAAATTATAGTTGGTGGTGACTTTAATTTACCCTTTATATGGTGGCGAAATACAGGTTTACATATGAGGTAATTTAGCAAGAAATAATCCTGAGCTAATAACAAGTATCAAACAAGTACAGCGAGTAGGGAATACAGAGCGACACTGAATATTTTAACCCCCAAATCCACCAAAAACAAACGAAAAATATACCTATTCAAAAAAAGCAGATAAAATTTCACTTGACACCTACCTGAGAGACAATCTCCACTCTTCTCAAATTAACAATGCAAGTGTGGACCAGATGTGGCTTGAATTCAAAGAAATAGTATCGGCAGCAATTGAGAGATATACACCAAATAAATTAACAAGCGAAGGAGCTCATACTCCTTGGTACGCAAAACGGCTCAGAACACTGTTGCAGAAACAACGAAAAAAACATGTCAAATTTAATCGGACGCAAAATCTTTCAATATTGGCGATCTCTTACACAAGCTCGAAATTTAGCATGGAGTTCAATGGGAGACGCTTTTAATAGTTACCACAATGAAACGTTGTCTCTAAACCTGGCAGAAAAGAGATTCTGGTCGTATGTGAAGTATGCCAGCGACAACACACAATCAGTACCTTCCCTGAGTGATAGCAATGTAAATACCGTCGACGACAGTACTGCCAAAGCAGACTTACTAAACAGATCCTCCCAAAATTCCTTTACCAAAGAAGACGAAGTAAATGGTTCAAATGGATCTGAGCACTATGGGAATTAACTTCGGAGGTCATCAGTCCCCTAGAACTTAGAACTACTTAAACCTAACTAACATAAGAACATCACACACATCCATGCACGAGGCAGGATTCGAACCTGCGACCGTATCAGTCGCGCGGTTCCGGACTGAAGTGCCTAGAACCGCTCGGCCACCGCGGCCGGCTAAATATTCCAGACTTTGAATCTAGAACGGCTGCAAACATGAGTAACATAGAAATAGTGGATTAGTGAAGGAACTTAAATCACTTAACAAAAGCTAGTTTTCTGGTTGTCATTGTATACCAGTAGGAGGTTAATGATACAATACCTCTATATTTAACAATCATATAAGGTTCGGTCGACGAAAGATCCGTACCCAAAGACTGGAGAGTTGCACAGCTCTCACCAACATTCAAGAAAGGTACTAGCAGTAATCCTATATCATTACTGTCGATATGCAGCAGCATTTTGGAATATATATTGTATTCGAATATTATGCATTACCTCGAAGAGAACGGTCTACTAACACACAGTCAGTACGGATTTAGGAAACATCGTTCCTGCGAAACACAACTAGCCCTTTACTCACAAGAAGTGTTGAGTACTACTGACAAGGGATTTCAAATTGATTCTGTATTTTTAGATTTCCAGAAGGCTGTTGACAGCGTACCTAACAAGCAGGTTGTAATCCAGTTGCGTACTTATGGAATACCATCTGAGCTATACGACTGGATTCGTGATTTCCTTTCAGAGAGGTCACGGGTCGTAGTAACTGACGGAAAGCTAACGAGTAAATCATACGTTGTCTCTGGCGTTCCCCTTGGTAGTGTTACAGGCCCTCTGCTGTTCCTTATCTATATCAACGATTTAGGAGATAATCGAGGCAGCCGTCTTATGTTTTTTGCAGACGATGCTGTCTTTTATCGGCTTGTAAATTCATCAGAGGATCAAAACAAATTTCCATTTAGAAATGATATCTGTCTGGTGCAAAAATTGGCAATTGGTCCCAAATAACTAAAAGTGTGAGGTCAACTACATGAGTGCTAAAAGGAATCCATTCAACTTCGATTACACGATAAATCAAACACATCTAAAGAACATAAATTCATCTAAATACATTATGTGATCTAAAGTATCCGGACACTCCCTGAGACATACGCTTTTCATATTAGGTGCATTGCGCTGCCATCTACTGCCATGTTCTCCATATCAGCGACCTCAGTAGTCATTAGACATCCCGAGAGAGCAGAATGGGGCGCGCCGCGGAACTCAGGGACTTCGAACGTGATCAGGTGATTGGGTGTCACTTGTGTTATACGTCTGTACGCGATTTTTTCACACTCCCAACATTCCTAGGTCCAATGTTTTCGATGTGATATTGAAGTCGAAACGTGACGGGACACGTACAGCACAAAAACGTACAGGTCGACCTCGTCTGTTGACTGACAAAGATCGCCGACAGCTGGAGAGTGTCGTAATGTGTAATAGATAGACATCTATCCAGACCATCACATGGGAATTCCAAACTGCTTCACGATCCACTGCAAGTACTATGACAATTAGGCGGGAGGTGAGAAAACGTGGATTTCATGGTCAAGCGACTGCTCATAAGACACAAATCACGCCGGTCATTGTCAAACGACGCCTCGCTTGGTGTAAAAAGCGTAAACATTGAACAGTGGAAAAAGGTAGAGTGGAGTAACGAATCACGATACAAAATGTTGCGATCCGATGGCGGGCTGTGGGTATGGCGAATGCCCGGAGAACGGCGTCTGCCAGCTTGTGTAGTGGCTACAGTAAAATTCGGAGGTGGTGACGTTATGATGTGGTCAGTTTTTTGATGGAGGGGGGCTTGCTCCCCTTTCTGTTTTGCGTGGCACTATCATAGCACAGGCCTACACTAATGTTTTAAGCACCTTCTTCCTACCCACCGTTGAAGATAAGTTCGGGGATGCCTATTGCATCTGTTCATAACACCTGTGGTGTTGTGGTTACACGACAATAACATCCGTGTAATGGACTAACCTGCACAGAGTGCTGACGTGAATCCTGTAGAACACCTCGGAGATGGTTTGCAACGCCGACTTCGTGCCAGGCCTCACCTACCGAAATCGATACCTCTCCTCAGTGCAGCACTCCGTGAATAATGGGCTGCCATTCCCCAAGAAACCTTCCTGCGCCTAATTGAACGTATGTCTGCGAGAGTGAAAACTGTCATCAAGGCTAAGGGTGGGCCAACACCATATTGAATTCCAGCGTTACCGATGGAGTGCACCACGAACTTGTAAGTCATTTACAGTCAGGTGTCCGGATACTTTTGTTCACACAGTGGATTTATGAATTACAACTTAAATTGGAAGGAACACATATAAAATGTTATGGGGAAGGGTAACCAAAGACTACGTTCTATTGGCAGATCTACTAAATAGACTGTTTACACAACGCTTGTCCGTCCTATTTTTGAAAGTTATAAGCAAAAATCGTTCTGATACCTCTGACAGTGAAGTACATGTACCGGTTGCTAAGACTGTAGGCTAGTCAACTTTCAGATGTCTTGTAAACATAGGCTGTAAAATGAATACCTTAAGAGCTATGGTCAGCTGCTCAGTAGGAGAGATGTACTTCACGGTGGAGAATAGGAGCAAGTACTCATAGCTCTTAAGGTACGCATTTTAGAGCCCATGTTTAGTCGATATATGTTTCTTGTTACCCACCCTGCGGTTTTAGCAACGACAGAAATGGTACATATATTCCACTGTGAGATCTAAAGGGAACGTTTTCGCTTATATCTTTCGATTCGGTCGTTTCATTACCTCAGATTGATAACTTTATTCTTCTCCATCATCCCTGAATGATTGTAATTTCATCACTGGATTATTTGTATTGCATGTTGTACAGGTTGCTTGGAACTGGCCAGAAAATATTTCACGTGCTTTGCGACACATTTACTCTTCCCCATCATCCTTGCAAGTCTGTAATATCGTCACGGAGTCACCCCATGGTTAGTACTGTATGTGGTGGTCAAAATAAAACTGGCCCAGAAAATACTCCAAGCACCTTAAGATAGGCAACCAAGTTAACATAATCTGAGCTCGAGACAGCTGATATAAACTGGGTTGTCTATCTCTAGATTCATGAAATACGCTACCGAAAAAAATACAACGCCCTCAAGGACTGTGTTCAGTGGCAATGAGGGATTGTGTTGTTAGTGACTCATTTGTCACGGTCATCGGCTACCAGATGGCGCCCAGGAGACCTTTCTGTGCACCCTATGTTTCGACTTTCCAGTCAATAACTGTTCTTAGTTTAGAGGTGAGCAGCGTCTGCTACATTCATTCTAAGGCGCAACCATGTCCCACTGACTAGTATGTTGTCTTATTGAACAACTTCAGCCATTTTAACAGGGTCACATTCTTGGTCTGCAGGAAACTGCATGGATATATCGATGGACTACAACACATGTTGTGCACAATGGATCGGTACTGTGCCGCTGCTTTCATTGGTGCTCTGTGGAACATTCTCACACCCACATATGCGGTTTCTATGAACTGCAGACGCACGTCAAGATCGACGCACTGTGAGAGCAGCCAGGGGCTGCCAAAAGTAATTGATGTACAAAAATGAAATTTCTGGAATAAGCTTTTCCAGGTAACATCTTTAAATGAACAACACTTACAAATCTTTGGAAGGAACGATCGCCCAGAGAGAGGACAGCTTTTGCTAGAGCGAAAGGATAACAACCCCCATGTTCGACTTAAAAGCAAATTCCGCTACATTGTGTGGGATCGCCCTGAAGACGCATTTTTTGACTGGCTGACTGGGTTTTTTGGGGAAGGAGACCAGACAGCGAGGTAATCGGTCTCATCGGACTAGGGAAGGACAAGGAAGGAAGTCGGCCGTGCCCTTTGAAAGGAACAATCCCAGCATTTGCCGGGAGCGATTTAGGGAAATCACAGAAAACCTAAATCAGGATGGCCGGACGCGGGATTGAACCATCGTCCTCCCGAATACGAGTCCAGTGTCTAACCACTGCGCCACCTCGCTTGGTAACTGCATAGTTACGGAGTTCTCACAGGAGGACAGTATACACCTAATGGAGATGCTACATCTTTCCGTATTGGTCGACTTAAACGACATGTCACTCTCCCATTTAAAAGAGCAACGCTGATTGGCGGAATATTTCTGACGCAAAGAGCCAGAGGAGTGAGGGGAAGACAGCGAATGACATACCATTGCACCTTTTCCAGAAAAAGGGGCCATTCTGTTGTCGCCCTTAGAATGGAAACACGCAACGAGAGCGAGTGCGCTCGTACTTGTATGCAAAGAGCGAGGAACAAAGTCTCTCCTCAGTACTTCACTGGGAGAGAACCTCTGTCGTTAGTAAATTGGAGTGATACTCTATATTGAGTTGCTCACGATTAAGCACTGTTGACTGTTGTGCGCCACACTTATTGTGCGGTGTGAACACGGACAGAGTACTAGTTAAACACCTGCGAGCTTATATTGAGTGGCATCGCGGTGGACTGGTTATCTGACCGGTGTACCACACCAATAGTTAGCCTAGGGGCGGATAGGAGTCCTTGACTTCATCAAGGCATAGGGAGAGTTTAATTGGCGAAGATCAATCCAGATAGAAAGAGATAGTAGTGTTATTTGTCAGCAGCGAGCGACGCAAGCAGCAGTCATCACAGCTCACGGTATTGTCCGCTACAGCGTATGCGAGCCCCATCTGTCCTCCATAACAGTACACTCCATTAAATTTCTCACGCGACAGCATTCACCATACCTAGAAAAGTTATTCAAGTTGTGTAGCCGCAGCCGAGCAAAAAACATTCTTACAGAAAAGGAATAAAAGAACCATTCCATACTTTGTAAATTAATACCATTCCAATCCATAAGAGGCAATCTACTGTTCTGAAAAGAACCCAGAAATTTATTAATTTATAAGAAAAAGTTTCACTTGATTTCTCAGAATTTTTTTGCAATAAATAATATTTTTCGTTCGTTTAATGTTTTTCTTACACTAACTAACGATACTCCAGTACCCAAGTAATCAACTAGTTACGTAAGAATACAGAAGATTTTTGTGTCTTTTCCTTACAATGGACGACTCCAGAAGGTATTTGTTGCTGAACGGTTTTCAAGCAGCTCTTTTTGGTAAAGTAGGAGCGCCTGTCTGACTTCTGTAGTAGTTTGAGGTGGAAATTATTTTTTGTAGGAGCCAAAGGGTACTTGTTGGATCAATCCATTGCGCAACTTGACAAAATAAAACCCACATACTCACATGGTGCATTAATAAACGGTGTAACCGCCAGAATGCTGAATGCAAGTATCTCAAAGTGCATGCATTGTGTTGTACAGGTGCCGGGTGTCAGTTTGTGGAAAGGAACTTCATGCCTGTTGCACTTGTTCGGTCGATATAGGGACGGTCAATACCATTTGTAGATGACGACGGACTTGTCGTTCAGTAATGTCCCATACGTGCTCAATGGGAGACGGATCTAGTGATCGAACAGGCCAACGCAACATGTTGACAAACTGTACAGCATGTGCTGTTACAACAGTAATATGTGGGCGAACCTTATGCTGCTGGACACACTCCCTCGAATCGTGATCATGAATGGCAGCACACCATGTCGAATCACCAGACTGACGTACAAATTTTCGGTCAGTATGCCCAGGGTAACCGCGAGAGTTCTGCTGCCATGCGAAGTCACACTCCAGATAATATCTCCATGCGTAGGTCCAGTGTATCTATGAGATCACGCAGACAGATTGGTTACAGGCCCTCAACTCTCCTTCTAACCAACACACGGCCATCACTAGCACCGAGGCAGAACCGGCTTTCATCATAAAACACAACAGACCTCCACTCCGCTCCCAAGAGCTCTCACTTGACACCACTGACGTCACAAACGGCGGTAGTTTGGGGTCAGTGGAATCCACGGTACACGGCGTCTGGCTCGAAACTCTCCTTGAAGTAACCGGTTTGTAATAGCTCGTTGTCTCACTGTAGTGCCAACTGCTGCTCAAACTGCTGCTGCAGATGCCGGACGATGCGCCAGAGCCATACGCCAAACACGACGGTTATACCTCTCCGGAGCCCGGTCTCCTTGCGTCATACATTCTCGTGACCACAGCTGTCAGTAATCATGTACAGCGGCTACATTCTTGCCAAATCCTTCTGAAATATCGCAGAAGGAATATCCAGCTTCTTGTAGTCCTATAATGTTTAAACTCAGTGAGATGTTGACAATGGCGTCTTTGTCGCCTTAAAGGCATTCCTGACTAACGTAAACACATCCTTTGTTAAAGGTAACTAGCGCTCACGACCATTAGAGCGTGTATTTAAAGCAAACCTAATTTGCATCCTCATAGTTGAGATACTAGCATCACTCCTATGCGACAGGCGCGAAATCTGAACAGACATCATCTTTCAGATTATAATGGTTCTTCATTTACGTGACGTCCGCAGCTCGTCGTCGTGCGGTAGCGTTCTTGCTTCCCGCGCCCGGGTTCCCGGGTTCGATTCCCGGCGGGGTCAGGGATTTTCTCTGCCTCGTGATGACTGGGTGTTGTGTGATGTCCTTATGTTAGTTAGGTTTAAGTAGTTCTAAGTTCTAGGGGACTGATGACCATAGATGTTAAGTCCCACAGTGCTCAGAGCCATTTGAACCATTTAGTGACCATTATGGCAATCCAACCCCAGTTCTCGATACCAGTAATATCGTACAACTCTTCTGCAAAGTAACAGACACATTTTTGTGACAATATGCACATTTGGTTTTATTAATGTATAGGTACTCCGATGTGTCGATATATTACAGTGATATGGTACTTGTGTGTATACATTTCTGTGAGATTTTCATAATCTTTGACTTACTTGTAACCGTTTTGGCGCGAATGCGCACAGAGCAGTCTTTGTTTCACTTTGCAGAAGTTAAGTTGTTATTTCGCTCTGTAAAAGAACAGTCAAGTCGGTTAATGAAGATTGATACAAAATTGTTTTCTTGATGACGTGACAATTAAGAAGAAGTATATCTGAATTTACAAGAAGTTTAATAAATATGTGGATCGTGAACACCAAGTCAAAAATTGTTTCTACCATACCATTGTTCTGATCTGGGATTGTTTGAACATTAAGAATTTCCTGAAAAACGCATTTGTTATGTCTTCAAATATTGCTAAAATACAGATCTGGACCTTCTAGCAGTCAAAGTGGAATCACCCTAGACTCAACAAGAAGAGCCATAACAACTTGGACGAAATCTACGTGGGAATCCATTCAAGATAAGTGCCAAAATTAATGGCTTTTTTACAGTGACTTCATTATTTCCATTCTGACGATACCATCCTCAGTCAATAATTTTGTTGTTGCCCGATAAAGCGAACATATGCTGCGTGAGCAACATTATTAATCTGATTTCTAACCTACTTTGCAAGTGGTGGTATTGTTAGAAGATGTAGAAGCACATCTACCAACTTTCTTTGTGACGCGATTTTCTTCGGTCACTATATTTTGATCGCTCTGTATAAGAGGTTCCCGGTGCCCTTAAGCTCTGTTACTAGGTGTTTACATCCACTGCACAGTGTGTGGAAGTTCTCTGGCTTTGGAGAACCGACGCCTCCGAAGCATGGAGGAAGCCAAAGTGGCCCCAGTACCACTACAACTCCTGCCGACCTTAGCGCTACTCGCGTGGGGCAAGTTTATAACTCGGATCCGATACGCCGTCGCAGATCGGTTAGGGCGGCGCACACTGTAGAGAAATACGCTCGCCATCTACATATCAGTGTGGCCCCGTGGCCTCGCTCGTATAGCAGGCGGGCCCCAATCGATTGCTCGTCTCAACGCCGGCTATTGCCGCGTATGGGCCGTTGTTATTCACCGCTGGATTACCCTACAGATACATCCGCCCGCCTCAGAGTGACGGAAAAGTTTCCTGCGTGCTGCTTTTATCGTCCTTCAAGGTGCACTACTCTGCAAACATGCTGAAAGTGTATTGGCGCGATAATCGCAAACGACGCCGCTATATAAGAGCGTATTCTTCCAAATGCCACAGCGTAAGAATTTTTTCGGAGCTGTAGCTGTAGCAGCCTGACCGTTTTCATGTTCATGACAGAGGCAAAAGAAGACATCGTATTTATTTAGTAGGCAATGCAAAATTGTTTAATCTGCTTCGTTGAGAACAGAGACGACTAGTGTTTTCCACACTGAGGTAAGCTGTGGCATTTAATGATTGTAACTATTGTGCCGGGGTTCTCTAAAACGTTTGAACACTCTGTCTCCTCGCATTTTCATGATTAGCTACTAAATAACCTCAAACGGCAGCTCCAACATAAGTTCTATGTTTAGCTGTCGACGTCACAACATACTTTATCTCGAAAAACCGTATTAAACAAAGGCGTATTTTGGAGAGATCTTTAATGTGATATACACTTGAAATCCACATTTGCTTAATACGCAAGTATAAATACGGATACAGTAATACCAAATACAGCATGATCATGTTTTTCGTATTTTCAGTTCTAAATTTCAGACATTTAATGTTTCTACTTTGTGTTCAATCCGCAGTGCAGTGAGACAGTAATATTCCCCTGACGCCACAGGTCCCGTGCTGTGATTAGCTCACAGAAGCAAGCAGAGCAGGAAATATAACGCCTAAGCTTTTGCGCAGCCATATTTGGTGGATTTTGTATTTATATTTGCATATCAATAAAATATGATTTATCGCATTAAAGATATTTCCAAATACAGTAATTTTTTGTACCTTTCGTCGTCATAAAATGTTGAGAAGTGTGACGCTATTGGCTATATATGTCAACCATGTTTTCTGTTTTCAGACAGTACGCACAAAAAATAAAAACGGGCACCGTAGTCTCATAAAAATAAATTTGCTAGTAGCGCATTTTATCCAGCAAATGCGGTCAGCAGTCAAGGAAATTCTTAGTATCTGGACGTGATGCCACATTCCTCCGATCATTTGTGAACCTTCCGCTATCTGCTGACACTTACGTTAGAGACTACCAGTGCAATCTAGCGAGACTTTTGCAAAATTAGCTCACGTTTCCTAAAGTAGATACAATTTCCATTGGCGTCCGTTAGTTTTAAGCAGGAGAACATGGAAATCATGGGAAGGTTGGTAGGACACTCTTACACTCTTAAGCTCCTCAAACTGAGCTCTTTGGAAGACCATAAATGTTTCACTCCGTGGAAGCTACTACACAGAGCTAATCGGCATTTCAAAGCCCGGCCTTAGGGCTGACTAGCTACTAAAAGTTCGAGAAACGTTACTCAAAAAACATGTGAAAAAGAAGTTGACTGTCACTATTTCAAACCTGTGAGAAATATTTGCAATGTGTCATGATAATTGTGTACTACAGTAGTGAAAAATATGTTGTAATACATAATTTATGGTGACTCCGCCTCAGAGTCATTAAGTATGAGCCAGGAACCGTTAAGGTGGCGGTATACTCCACAGACTTCCATCATCGCATTTGTCACCCAGCCGGCGTTCGTTGACTAGTCTTCTACACGTATGCTTATCTTTATCCTCCTACCACGGTACAAACGACTACAGAATAGAGAATATTTATTTCGTTTTAGAAAAACGCGAAATGTAATCTGGCACGGAGCACTTACGAATATGACATCATTATAATGTAATTTACACAGCGTAACATAATGACATTTGTAACCTCCCCACAAAAATTTTAAAATACAATATTATTTAAGAATGCTAATGGACATTGCACTAAGTGTAACCTCTCCACCGACATTTTAAAGACAGAAATAATAAATGAATGGGAGCCAAGCGTAACCTCCCCACCGAAATTTTAAAAACAATATTTAATAGAAATGGAGCCAAGAAGCATAACCTCCCTAGCAATTAAATTTAATGACAATAAAAAATGAGAATCGCAATCTGACTGAAAGTATAAGCTGTCACGAAAATGATGAAAAACAATTCAGTGCTAATGAAACTTCAGTGACAATGAAAATTCAATTAAACCGAAATATCGGTCTTTGGCCCTTGTGCAAAACTCAGAATTAATTTCTTACCTCATTGAAACTGCTTGTCAAATTTCTGCTCTTATTGTTAGCCACGGCTTGGAGGAATTGCATTGCAAATAATTTTTTTTTTTTTTTTAATTTAACTGAAACTTTTCTTTAAGGGAAGTGGAAGGAAATCGTTAGTTCAATTAAATAAATTTTTTTTTGTAAAAATTGCTTTGAAATCAAAATTATTATTGGGGCATTTGTTGGAAATTAATTACAATAAATAAACTTTACATTATCTGATGATTACCTTAATTAACAATATACCTCATTCAGCATCTTGACCAGAATGCCATGTCGACGCTCGCCGACTCCTCACACACAACTGCACTGGGCTGCTACTACGGACATACTGCCCTGCTCACAGACTGCCCACTGACAGACTGCTCGCAACTGCTCTGCATGACGACTACTAGCGTACTGCTCGCAACACTCGCGCGGTCAAGCGCAGACTAACCACGATAATAGGCTCTCTGGTCAAAGATTTTAACGTGCCTCACCATCGCTGCTACGTTACATACGTGATTCACATTTTAAAAATTTGGGAGATTGTATAGGATGAAACTGGAACTTTTCGTATAAGGAACATTGGATGGTTTATTCAACAGAAAGAGCTTCACAGATTGGCATGTCAGTGACGCAATGGTCCCCCTCTGGCACTCATGCGAGCAGTTATTCGGCTTGACATTCATTTGTTAGAGCAGTCGAATATCCTCCTACGGGATATCGTGCCAAATTCTGTCCAACTGACGTGTTAGATCGTCAAAATTCCGACATGGCTGGAGGGCCCTGTCCTTTACGCTCCAAACGTTCTCAGTTAGGAAGGGGTCGGATGACCTTGCTGGCCGAGGCAGTGTTTGACAAGTACGGAGACAAACAGAAGAATCTCTCGCCGTGTGTGGGCGAGCATTATCTTGCTGAAACATAAGCCCAGGACGGCTTACCATGTAGAACAACAAAACAGGGCGTAGAATATCGTTACGTACCGCTGTGCTGTAAGGGTGCCCCAGTTGACAGCCAAGAAGTATTGGCGCGCGTGGTAGCCGCGCAGTCTAGGGCGCCTGCGACGGGTCGCGCGACTCCCCCCGTCGGGGGTTCGAGTCCTCCCTCGGGCATGGGTGTGTGTGTTGTCCTAAGGCGTAGGTTAGTTTAAGTTAGATTAAGTAGTGTGTAAGCCTAGGGATCGATGACCTCAGCAGTTTGGTCCCATCGAACTTACGACAAATTTCCAATTCTCCGAGAAGTCCTACCATGAGCAGAAGTGGCGTCCCAGACAAACCACTTCCGGCTCTCGAGCCATATGGCTCCCACCGCTATCCGGGGAATTTCCAGACACGTCTTCGACCTGGAATGTTATTGACTGGAGTAGAACTGTCCTCCGTGATGAGTCCCCTCTCGAAATGAGCCCCGATGACCAGAGAAACCGTATCTGGAGACGCTCCGGAGAAATGAACCTGCATGTCACCCGCCATGTGGCCCGAAAACCAGCAGTGATAGTATGGGTGCCATTTCATTTCATACGAGGACCACCTGTGGCCTCCTTATAGCACAGCGGTACGTCGACATTCTACACCCAACTTTGTTGCCCGCCATGGCAAGTAGGACTGGGCTTACTTTTCGATAAGGTAACGCCCGCCTGCACACGGCGTGAGTATCTACTGCTTGTCTTCAAGCGTCCGCAAGGTTGCTGAATCTCTCCTGGACTGGAACATCATGGGCAGGACCCTCCAACCGGCTCAGTAGTTTGACAATCATTTGTTTGTCTGCAGATGTGTGTCACATCTACTGATTTCCGTTACATTCGAATAATTCCTTCGTGGTGTGTAGTGGTGGTGGTGGTGGTGGTTAGTGTTTAACGTCCCGTCGACAACGAGGTCATTAGAGACGGAGCGCAAGCTCGGGTTAGGAAAGGATTGGGAAGGAAATCGGCCGTGCCCTTTCAAAGGAACCATCTCGGCATTTGCCTGAAACGATTTAGGGAAATCACGGAAAACCTAAATCAGGATGGCTGGAGACGGGATTGAACCGTCGTCCTCCCGAATGCGAGTCCAGTGTGCTAACCACTGCGCCACCTCGCTCGGTGGTGTGTAGTGTTTCCTCTTACAGTGTATGTATGTATTTATGTGCAAACATTCCACATCTCCTCCTAAATCACTGCACCGATTTTAACAAAACTTGCCACACATATCTCTTAGAAAATTACATCCTTGTATGACACAGAGTTCAGGAGATACGACTTTATAAACAGCCAGATTCGTGAAAAACTGCCACAACAAGCACTACATTTTAATTTATTCCTCCATTATCACTAACTTAGTTCGTAATGCATTTTGCACACACTATCTACATATACCATTGGACGTACCGCAAAATTATATCATTGCATGACAATTAGTTAAGTTGATATGTGTCATAAACTTTGAGCTGCCTGAAAATTCACTAGTGATGTGATTGAAATGTTTGGTTGAAATATGCCTGAATTAGGATAACACATCTGAACTATATGTGACCTGTGCATAGATGGGCTAAACTATGGGTAAAATGCTCCTTCTACATTCCTGGATCGATTAAAAAAATTGATATACATATTACTTAATATCTGGGAAGAAATACTGTGGGAATCAGAACTAACAACCTGGTATTGGGGTTGAGGTGATAACGTGGAGAGAGAGGGGGAACAGGAGATGAACAGATGAACAGATGCCGAGGGGGAATGTGGAGATGTACGAGAATTGCCCAGACTGTAATGTGCCGCATTTTTTTTTTCAAAAATTCTTTATATAACATAATGAGAATTACACGCACAAAAGTGTGGTGTTTTATCTACACACCCTATTTTTTCACGTGATCTCTATCCCGTTCTTCTGATGACCTCACCCTTTGTGTCCAGCGAATAACTGTACTTCCGTCAACAGAAGAAGCTCCATAGGGTTTGCCCAAGCGTCTCTGAGTATTCCCCATAGTTTCTTTCTCTACTGTGAGAGATTCAACGACGGCACGTTGCGTCTAGCGTTCATCACCTGCAGACGCCATTTTGAAATTGTCCTGCAGCTACACTGTCAGTCGGAATTGACGGAAACTTGACGCGCTCACTCGGGAGACTTCTAATAATACATACGTAACGTTTTGCATTCGTAGCAATGTCTTCGGCTGAGAAAAAGGTTGCGGTGCTTTTCTTTCTAAGCAACCCTCGTACACGGACAGGTCAGAGCAGAAGATTTACAGAGAGATGGGGAGGGTAATGGACAGAGAAAGGGAAGAGGAGGCGATGGACAAAGAGAGAGAAAAGGAGCTGATAGACAGTGGAGGAAGCAGCAGATGGACAAAAAGGGGAGGAAGTGATGGACAGAGAGAGTGGACGGAGCAGATAGACGGAGATAGCAAAGGGGAAAATGGCAGAAATAGTGGCAGGAGGGGATGGACAGAGGAGATGGACTGAAAGAGGGGATGGGGTAAATATACAGAGAGGGGGAAGGAGGAGGTGAACGTAGAGACGGGGGAAGAAAATGAACTGATTGAAGACTGGAATAAATGCATACCCAGGAAAAATTGGGTACACAGATGGTTATTAAATCATCTATTTCCCTATTTGTGGCCGTGACTCTGTATTTGGCCCGGAGCACGGCGCTTTAACTGTAATGGTAAGTACGAATAGCTAACCTAAACTTACACATATGTTTATGCAGAGAACGTGGTTTCACAGTACATGTAGATATCCGCTAACACAGCAGCCTACGTTGTTTCAGTAAGCTTTGCAATAGACGTATAAAATGTGCCCCCACACCTGGAAGAGTCGGCCGCGGATTCTAGCGACCGACCTCTGTGTGTGGCAGCCCTGTTCCTGGAGTCAGCGCGGAAGTGTGAGTCGTAAAATAAAGCATCTCGCGCCGCCTTTGTTTTACAGGCTGCGCCGCGCCAGCCGCCGCCGCCGCCTTAATGTATACTGATCGCCAATTTATGTAAATGGCTGCAGGGCTGCCCGCCCTGTGCTACAAATCTGAGGGATTTGCTGTTAAGACGCCCGCCGCCTCCGCTTTTACTGCGCTGACTGCATTCTGTTCCGGCGGCTGTCTTCCCCTCCCTACCGTCACCCCCTCTAATGTTCTCCCTGGGGAGGTTGGTCGCCACACAACCAGAGCCGCTTTCAGAGCTGCGGCCGCAGGAGGGCGCGGAATTGTCTGCCCTTCTGTCTGTCTGCTTGCCGTCTTTCCTTACTTCCCTGGCACACACTTCCGTTTAGTTCCAACGCTGCTCTTTCACTTGCCGCTTAACTGGCAAGCCATTTCGACATTCTTTCCCTCCGTCGGGCTTTTCCTGTCTACTGTGACACGCCCTGAATCACAACACAGCGTTTATCAACATGTTTATCTTCAGTAAATCAGAGTGAGGGTAGTACTCACAAATCGAGATTTCAGTACACAGGTACGAGGGTTTTTGGGAAAGTAAGGAACGATCGGTCGCGAAATGGAAACCACAGTGAAAATCCGATGAAGTTTTGCACAGGTGTGCTGGGCAGTGTCTCTAGTATGCCAGTCGATCGCGTTACGTCGTTCCTTATAGTTCTGAGCCCACAGGGAGCACATAAAGATACCTAGAACAATAGTGTCTCCCGCCAAGTACGAGGGACTGGTTAGAAATTTCGCCTGACGCTAGGCAGCCAACATTACATAACTGTAGTGCGTTTACTTCTTCTAAAGACAATTCTCAGCTGCATTCTGCAGGGGCAATGAAGATGCTCCTGCATCGTTTTCAGTTGGAAATGTTTGGTTACTCACAATACAGCCCGTAATTGTCTCGCTCTGAGTTTCATCTCTGCTCACATGAACCGCTGGCTATGAAGACAACATTTTGGCACAGACGACGAGCTGTAGGCCAACGTAGAGAATTGGTGGAAAGCACTGGCGGCTGCTTTCTATTACAGGGTTACTTGGGAAGTTGGTATAACGCTACGACAAACGTCTAAGTCGGATCGGTGACTATGGAGATAAGTAGCTGGAAGTTGCAGCTAACTGTTGAAAAAAAAAAAAAAAAAAAAAAAGAAACAACCTTTTGATTTTCACTGTGGTTTCCATTTTGTGGCCAATCATTCCTTACTTTCCGATTAGTGCTCGTATTTTCTGACACTAGGTACACGTCACATTTTGCAATGTCTATCTTATTTCTTCTTATGTACATCAGTGGTTTTCAAGTTCTCCGATTTTTGTTACATGTTCTATGGTTCACTTGGAACCTTATGCAGGATGATTCAGCAAAGTTATTCATCTCTAATATTTCCGGCTGCGATTAAGGTACCGTAATTTTGTTTTAAATCAAATGAAGTATGTAAAAAGCGGAAATGCCATATAATGTCGTCACGTCTAGTGGTCAGTTCCACATTACATATGGGTTCCTGCATACTTTTCATCAGCGTACATTTGACAAAGCTAAGTAGGTAGGCATATGTCTGTAATTAATATAGATGTGAAAAGAGACTATACATCGTTTGGTGAGGACTATCTCACAATTCATATGGGTGAAAACAGTATTACGATATCTTAAACCGTTCAAGAAATCCTTGAAGTGAACAGCTTAGCTGGATCACCCTGATGACAAGGTAATGGGACAAGCCACTGCACGTAGTATTAACTTTATTGGTAACAAACCTTGTCCCCATTGCTTCACACACTAAACACACTACCTCTTCCTCCCTCTGTTTGTCTGTGTTCTCCTCCCTCCTTCCACCTCTATCTCTTCCTCCCCATCCACCCCACTCTCTCTGTATCTTCATCTTCTTCTCTCCCCTCTATTCGTCCATTTCCTCCAACCCATCTTTTTGACCATATCTTCCTCCTCTCTCCCTTTGACTGTATTCTCCTCCTCCACTCTCTTTCCATCTCACATCTCTGTAAGTATGGAGAAAATGATTCAGACATTCGCAAAGACAGGCTCCTTTGGTGTGCAAACTGGTAGAGGGAGGAAACGAATTGATTCGACGTCAGTGTAAGCAGTGGCCAGAGCAGTGCAGGAGGAGACGCGTGGTGGTGTGCAAACCTGTAGTGCTTGGAGCATTGCCCCAACACTGGACACACCGGTGAGCACGGTGCGTAAAATCCTACGAAACATCCTCCTTTGCTGTCCATTCAAAATTACCCATGTGCACGAGTTGCGTCCTGTTGACCTGCCAGCACGAGAGACCTTTGCTTTAGAGTTTCTTGCTCTCATGGAAGTGGACAGTGATTGACCGCGGAAGATTTTGTGGACAGACGAAGCCCAATTTCATCTGACAGGGTATGTCAATACACAGAATTGTCGAATATGGGCAACTGACAATTCGCACGCAAATCAATCAGTACCACTTCATCCCGAAAAGGTCACTGTGCGGGTTTAAGACATCATCTATCATAGGGCCATATTTTTTTTCTAAGAGACAGGTTCTTGCAGTCCTGTTACCTGTACCGCCACTGATAAGCGCTATGAGTGTCATTTGCGCAACCACGTCATTCCAACTCTCCAACACCGTGGATGTGTAGATGGAATCATTTTTATGGAAGATGGCGCACCTCCGCACATTGCGAGTCCAGTTAAGCAGCTGCTGAAGCGCCATTTCGGAAATGCTAGAATTATAAGCCGCCATTACCCTACAGCCTGGCCGTCCCGATCACCTGATCTTAATCCGTGTGATTTCTGGCTGTGGGGCTATCTGAAAGACGTTGTGTTCAGTGTTCCGATAGCAAACTTCGCTGCATTGAAGGCACGCATTGCGCAACACATTCTGAACGTAAACCCGGAAACGTCCCGTTTCTCGATTTCAACTTGTTTCAGAAAACGGTGGACGGCATATTAAACATGTTTTGCGCCAGTCGCCCGGTAATGAATAATACGATTTGGTTTTAATTGACACTTTTTATGCGTTTTTTGCTCTCAGGGCGATTAAAAACCAATGTGATTGACGTTTTTAATGCGGGTTTTGGCCTCAGGAAAATTAAAAAAACAATGTGAGTGATGCTTTTTATACGGTTTTTGGCCTCAGGTCAATTAAAAACCGTTTTGTCCCAACCGATGTGATATGACCTTGCCGTGGTGGATGGACTTACACACCTAAAAGTATCACACCTGTACACCCATTCACACTGAGTAGTACAATTTGTTTAACTTCAAACGTACACCTCAGGCATTATTGTATGATTCATTTGTTATTTGTAGTAGACCACTATTAAATTATGATGCTTACAACGCCATCTATTGCTACACTTTGTAAATATTTATTTCTCTTCTGCCATACGTTTCCCCCTTCCCCTGTAATATTTCGTTGCAATTTCACGTCATTCTGACCAATGGTGTTATTTGTACAGCGGTTTGAAAGTTTAACTTTAATCACCATTTATTTAATTCCTTTTCCAGATTTCTCTTTGGTTTGCGTAAAAAAAATGAAATGATCGAATGGCATTGTTGGCCGGAGGCCCCATCCGGGTAAATTCGTGCGCCGAGTGCAAGACTTATTTCAGTAGACGTCACATTAGGCGACTTGGCTGCCGGTGATGAGCATTTCATCTACAACTGACAACCCGAAGAAAACTAACTGGTCCATATGGTACAATGACCAGTCCGCCGTCTGCTCAGGACGCAGTAGAAGTAAAGTGCTTTACCAGCATACTTTTTCTCTGCGCGAGGAGTCTGCCAGTGGAATTCTACGGTGGCGTCAGTGCTCTAGAGGATTTCACAGATTTTTGGAAAACCATCTCTCTCGCACAGCGGCAGGAAGGATGCGGATAGCTTTCTCGGTTATTGTTTTTAACAGGAAGAGCCTCCAGCAGTTGCGCTGAGTATTCGTCGCGTGACATCAGCGGCGGGCCAGAAAGACGCAGCGGAGTCAATAAACAGCGGCGTTCATGGCCGACTGCCTCGTATCTTGGCTGGGAGCCACCGCCTCTTCCCAGCTGCAGGAGACGGCTGCTGCTCGGATTGGCTTTAATTCCGCCTGTTTCACAGACACAAAGAGCCCAAAAGGCGCTGTCCTTTCATCCGCCAGTTACTGCTTAACACAGGGGAAAGAGCTCCCATTCTTGTCAGTGAGCTCGAGTGTCCCGTGGAATATGATATCTATTGACAGTGAAACATCTTGTGCAGGAATGGACAGAGGAAAAGGTAGTAAAGATTGTAACAGTCCAGTCGAACAAGTTTCTTTTTATTCTTCGTTATAATATTAACTTAAGATGTAAAAGATAAGATAATGAACTTTAGAATACTTCTGAGTGATGGGTGAATGGTGACAAGTGGAAAAAAATTATTTTACTAATAATTTTCCGAAAAATCACTTGCATGTATGCCAAAGACGACCTCCGAACCGGCACCCAGCCTTGCCTTCCAAGTAATAAAGTGAGACGGGAAATGACAGGAATGCAACGAAGGCGTGGATCACTGTTCTAAAGACAAGATGCAAGTCATCCACAGTCCGATGGATTTTCTCAAAAGTCACGATAAATATACTTTAAAATGTAGACTGTCGTTGTATTGAATTCAGTCTGTGAGACCCGACAGGACTACTGTAGTTACCATCAATATTTTTCAGAGGCTGTTAAAAAGTTCTTCCCACTAGGTACAGTACCTGTAAGGTTATTGTTTTGTAAATCAGTGATAGACAGTATTCTTTCTTTTCTTTTTTTCAAATTAACTGATACAGAAGTGGCTACTTGTTTTCTGTAGTTGCAATCTTTAAATCATAGCATGAAGTTGTGACAAACAATTGTTCTTTCTTTTAATGTGTTGAATGTTGTCAGGTGCTAAATCTAAGACCTCAATTACGATTCGTATTCTGGTAACTCCAATCAAGATTGGAGGATTGTTTAAATAAATTCAAGGCTCATTTTAACATCAGAAGTGGTCACAGTGGCGACCCTGCCAGGAATGGATTTGCATTAAAGTGAAATCATCCAATCTAGCAATAGTAATTTTTCACTGGTGAAGGTTCAGGACTTGGAGTTGCCACTTGATGTACGAGCTGCACGAATGCTGCAGGGTTTCTCCCCATCTCTCACTGCATTTGCTGCAGTGTTTGGTGGTGCTGCACTGACAGATACCTGGCAACGGAGTAGAGTTATGAGGGTCATCCCAAAAGTAAGGTCTCCTATTTTTCATAAGTACATAGACCTGTTTATTTCTACAATGCTTTACGTCTCTTTACAGCTTGAACATTTAGCAATTTTTCGACATAATCACCATTTCTGTCGATGCATTTTCGTAGACGCTGTAGCAGTTTCTGTATATCCATGTCATACCAGCTCGCCGCCATGCTGTTCAGAAAGTTATGAATCTCTTCTTTCACCTCGCCGTCGAAGCTGAATCGCTGGGACCACAATTAACGCTGTCAGGTACTGTGAGACCTGAAAAAACTCAAACGGGCAATTCAGAACCGGAGAAAAGGAATGTTGAGCAAGGGCGTACACATTTTCCATGACAACGCTCTCCCACACATAGCTCGGCAAACCGTTGCTCTCCTGCAACAGTTTCAGTGGAACGTAATCACCCACCCCACCCCACTTGGCGCGCAGTGACTACCACCTGTTCCCTAGGTTAAAAGAACATTTGGCCAGAAAGTGCTTCAGCTCCGACGACAAGGTGAAAGAAGAGGTTCATAACTTTCTGAACAGCACGGTGGCGAGCTGGTATCACATGGACATACAAAAACTGCTACAGCGTCTACAAAAATGCATCGACGGAAATGGTGATTGTGTCGAAAAATAGCAAAATGTTCAAGCTGTAAACTGACGTAAACCATTGTAGAAATAAACAGGTCTATATACTTATAAAAAATAGAATACCTTAATTTTGGGATTACCCTCGTACTTAGAGGTGAGAATGAGTGACACAACTGACATGCTCACACTGACTGGGCCATACGAAGATATTCGCGTTGTTGCGAGAGCTGATCACCAGCAGGGTAGTAAATCGGATCAGAAAGGGAGGTTATGTTGCTTCTCACATTCACTGAGGCGAAAGGCTGATAACTCGTCGCAGATGGTGGCGCTATAACCATTGGACAACACACTGAATCACACGCCAATTCATCCAACATCTGGTGACTTTGCAACAAAGTAGCGCAGCAGTGTAATGAAAAGGAAAACCTCTTTTACTACAGCTGCCACTATTCACGATAGTTACGAGGTGAGACGAATTCGAACTGACACTGTTGCCAACTATAGCGGTGTACAAAACAATGTAAGACATACACGGAAACAGTACTGTTACCGAGCAAGAAGGTGACTCGGGTACTGAAATTCTACCAAGATAGAATATTCCATATAATTCAGAAGGAGATCGAGCCATACTAGATATTCATTACATTGTTACTGGCTGCATGAAGAGAAAGTTTCAAGTACGGAAACAGTCTCGTAGCTGAAATTTATTTCTTATCACGTAAACAACTTTTATCATTTCTTCAACCAACTGTAACCGTTGTTTCTAAGTGTGAAAATTCGATGTGGTCGTACTTTTACATTGTCTACAAATAAATCACAACAAGAAAGTCACATACATCCAACGTTGCACAGAGTTCCTCTTATCAAACTATTTCCAGCATTAAGAGTGTGCCACAGTGGCTTAATGGCCGCGCGTCAGCCTAAAGGTCCGAAGCAACTTTTGTTAATGAGGAACATGGCGAGCGCTCGTCAAAGGTGGGATGAAGGCATGACTTACCACGCAGGGTACGTCCACGCCTAGTACAGCTCCGTATTGTTCAGATTACTCACACACGTATGAAAAACGAAAGACCCTGTTAGATGACACATACGTAAAATGGAAATCGCACATCTCTGTTGGTTCGATTCCTTATTTGCTGACTGTTATGCCTTATACATGAAACCTCCAGCCACTCAAAAAACAATGAATGACGATTACATCTTTGAATTAGGAATTACTACTGAAAGGAGAAACTGATAAAGCGAGATGTAAGAAAACACAACACAGGAATCCGAGGAATACTTCACAGAAAACATACATATTTTCAATAGTTTCAGTAAAAAATGGGTATGTGTTAAACGAAAATATGAAAAAGAATATTGTTGGGACAATGAATTTAATCTTCATTATTCCGTCATATGGTGTCTAGTCAAAACCCCATAGACTGATGGGCCAGAACATCACAACTACCAAATGCGAGATTTAATATCATCTGGTGGGCGGTATGAGTATGCGTAACCGTAAAAGAGGTATATAAGAAGAGGAAAGAGGAATGGTGAACCATTCTAGCGACGGTAAGGGCCGCAAATGGAAAAATCCATTGAAATAAATGACTTAGACAAAAAAATGGTTCAAATAGCTCCGAGCACTATGGGACTTAACAGCTGTGGTCATCAGTCCCCTAGAACTACTTAAACCTAACTAACCTAAGGACATGACACAGATCCATGCCCGAGGCATGATTCGAACTTGCGACCGTAGCGGTCACGCGATTCCAGACTGAAGCGCCTAGAACCGCTCGGCCACTCCGGCCGGCGACTTGGACAAAGAGCAGGTTGATATGGCCCGCCGACTGCGACAGAGCATTTCGGAAACGGTGAAGGTGGTCGACTGTTTCAAGTTACTGCCGAGATCATCTGCGGAAAGTAGTGGAAAAATGGTGAAACCACGAGAATGCGAATAGGTGTTGGAAAGCCCACGCCCTATCACAGGGATCGAATACTTGCCAGTTCTGTAAAGCGGGATAGGAGGCTAACTGTGGCAGACTTGACGACGGAGGACAGTGGATCGCTGCAGACTTATATATTCGTCAGATGAAAGACGTTTCTTGTTACACCAGGTCGAAGGTGTTTCTTAAGCGAGCGGTTGCTCATACCATGCACTGCGTCACGGATGCTGGCTGGTGTGGGCAGTACTATTCTATGGAGCAGTCACATGGTCTTCCATGGAGCATGTGGTAGTAATGGAAGGCACCTTGGCATCTGTGGACAATGAACACATTATGTGCTTTCTCTCTCTCTTCTCTCCTGCCCTGCCCCCCCCCCCCCCCCCTCTTGTGTGTGTGTGTGTGTGTGTGTGTGTGTGTGTGTGTGTGTGTGTGTGTGTGTGCGTGTGTGTGCGTGGTGGATTTGCACACACTGTACTGAATGGATGAAGACAGTCTAACATTTCCGATACGAGATATGCCTTGGATGTGCTGTTTCCAATGACCAGGATTTCTTTGAGTTAACCAATGCAATGTTTCCAATAATGACTGAACATTTTTTAATGTCACCAATTCTAAATATTTGGTGTAAAACACCATACTAGTCTTAGACTTATCTGATATTAGAACTAATACATGATTTTTCATAAGTACTCCTGTTGTTTAAGAAGACGACTCCTCGAAAACCAGAAGACAGAAAACAGAGAGATATGAGTGGACAGAACATCTCGCACAGTTTCGATTCAGATGGAGAGCGGATCACTATAGGCAGGTGTGCCAGAAAATGCCATGAAATAGTGCGATCCGTGTGCCTTTGAATCCGCTAAATGTGAATCGCGACAGTTCAGCGAAGACTTCGTACACTACAATCTCAGATAAAAGCTCCAAAAAGCAAGACAATCCAGCGGTGGTGCAACACATCCCTTGAGACAGGCGGCTTATGTGGTGCGAATGAAATTAGCCGTGATCGCCAGAGGAAATTTGGAATGTATGCGGGTATCATTCGCCAGCAGCCCTAATAAATCGACGACATATGGGAGCAAAGATCTGCAAGTACCGCAGCCAACCACCGTCTGGCACATTCTACGTAGATGTGTGCGTGTAAAATGGTACCGGCAACAGTTGTTACATGGGCTCACTGCTACGTACAATGAACTATGTTCTGACTTTTGGATGTAACTTTCTGCGGCTAGTGGAGGAAGATCGTTATTCACAGAAGTTGGTTTTCAGTGACGAAGCTAGGTTTCACGTGCGACATAACGCGCGTGTCTGGGCACAAAACTTCCGCGCGCGATTGGCGAACATATTTGTGATTTACCTAAAGTTAACGTCTTTTGTGACATTTCTTCTCCAAAAATTCGTGGAAAATCTTTATTTCCAGAGAAAAATGAGAAGGGCTTCGCGTATATGGAAACGCTGCAGAAGCCGCATACACCACAATCGCAGCAAGGCAGTGGAGGGTTCATTTTTCAACAAGACTGTGCTCCATCACAGTATCTTTCAGGCTTTCGTGTTATCTCATTATCGACTTGCCTGAGCTTCGGATTGGACGTGCTTCTGTTCTTCAGTCACCTCCTTTAACTTCATGTGAGTTCTTATGAGATTATCATAACATCGTGTATTCCTGCCTCCATTGCCCCTTAATTTGGGCAGAGCGGCAAGAGCGGATAATTAACGTTGTCATTGATATTGATCATGATGAGTAAGGTAAGAGGCTGGCTATCAAACTGGCATTCGCAGCGTCACAAGCGGTGTCCATATTGACTATCTATAATGCGATTTAAAAACTTGGATAGAGGCTCGGTCCATTGATGGGAGTCTATCTTATATATTTCTTTTGGTTTTCACGAAACAGTATTCTGAAATCTCAGAAGTACTTAAGAATAACCCTGAAAAAATAACTGAAGAACTCTTTTGTAGTTTTTCCAATGCAACCATTTCGAAAGCTGATGCTACTCGAACCACTACAGGTAATGTGTGCTAGCTGTCGCTGTTGCAGTAACTGTGTAGGTAAACCGTGACTGAATTGAGTTCCCTAAAATCATGGACAGGCTCTTACTGTTTGAAGATGGACAGTATTCACTGATGTGCCAAAACATTGTGACCACCAGCGTGCCAACGGCCCTGCCGCAGTGGTAACACTGGTTCTCGTCAAATTACCGAAGTTAAGGGCTGTCGGGCTTATCTAACACTTGGATGGGTGACCTTCGTAGTCTGCCGAGCTCTGTTGGCAAGCGAGGTGCACTCAGCCCTTGTGAGGATAACGTTGAGCTCTACCTGATTGGGAGGCAGCGGCTCCGGTCACGAAAACTGACGACGGCCGTGAGAGCGGTGTGCTAACCACAGGCTCCTCTATATCCGCATCCAGTGACGCATGGGGGGATCAGGATGACACGGTGGTCGGTCGGTACTGTTGGGTATCCAAGACCTGTTCGGAAGGAGTTTGTGTGTTGGTTTGTCTGCTTAATAGCATGTTGCTTCACATCTGGAACGCTATACAGCAATGATACTGCACAGCACGGATTCGAAAAGTTCTAGGTGGAGTTCCGGAAGTACCCGACACATGATGTCTATGCACAGGAAATGCAGTTCCGGTAAATTACGCGTGAAGATGGCGGCGGAAAGAAGGAAGTCGCACCGACAATGGAGCGCCCGAGAACGTCATTGGACACTGGAGTCTTCTCAGACGACTTCCAGTTCTGGGTACGAGATGGTGGGTGATGGAGGCTCCGAGGGGAACAAATGTTACCGAATTGCATTTTCCAATACATTGTGTGATGATATCAGTTGACATTGGGCGCACAACATAATCACTTGCAGGACGTAACCTGAACAGAAGCCGTTACATTTCTGACGTGTTAATACTTTTGATTGTGTCCTGTTTTCAAAACTTTTGTGGCGTTATTTTTCAACAAAATAACGTAAGAACACATGTTGTACATCCTGTCTGGACTTTCGTCAATACAGAGTCTGTACATCTGCGACCATGTCCAGCGTTTTCTCCAGATTTCTCACCAACTGAAAATGCCTGGTGATAGATTGTCGAGAGTCTTACATGCCAACAGTCGCCAGCCACTACGGCTGATGAACTCTCGCGCAGCGTTGAAGTAGCATGGTATGACGTACCCGTATTTGTCATCCATACTCGCTGCGTTAGAGTCTTTGCGGCTGAGTGACACGGAATCCTTTGTAAACGTCCCAAATGAAGTGGATCGTCCGGTACTGCGCGCCGCGGAATTTGAATCCCCGCCAGACGTCGTGGACTTCGAAGAACTTTAGAGGTCTCTGCACCATCGCGCCGTAAGCTGTGGCGGCGCGCGCCTCCTGCCCCGCTTTTAGTGTGGGGGCGCCACAGTGGAACACTTGGTTCCAGCGGCCAATAGCGGCGCCCCCGATAGTGTATTTAAGCGCCTACCTCCTACTCAGACGATGATGAAATGATGATGAGGACAACACACTCAGCCAGCGAGTATAATCTTGCGTTCGTCTCTGGACACATCGCCTCGCGTTAGACAGCTTACTTACTTTCTTGTTCTGTGTACGAGTGGACGTGGTTGTTAGGTTTCCTTGTGACAACGTTACTTCGGTCTTATTGTTCGTTCTGTCCTTCGTTGGTCGTATCCGTCCTTTTCCGTTGTGTTCTTGTTCGCGGGGCTGCTCCGCGGGTCCCGCCGCACTTTCCGTCACTTCGACCCCGTGACCGTTCCGGTCACAGTTACAGCAGATCGCTTTCGGTTACCTTTAATACTAACCCTTCCAACATCTATAACTGTAAATAACCGGGCCGCCAGCCTCACTATGAACATTTGACCCTGTGAGACAAAGTTAATTCACTGTTACTCACAGTGCCCTTCTTACTGCTCATTTCTCGAACACCCGGCATCCGTTCATAGGATCGGCAAACTATAGGCGTATCAACGCCGGAAACTGCACAACAAGAAGCCACATTAAATGAACAACTCTACCAATCACTTACACCTGCTACATACAAATATTACGAGGGGCGTTCAATTAGACACACAACACCTTTTTACCGGAAGATTTCGGTTGAAAAAATTTGAAATTTGTTGTTGGACATCGTGGAATATTCCTGCTTCAGCCACAATGGTTTCACGAAATTCCGGTACGCTTCAAAATGACTTCAGTAATGGAGGTGCGTTCCAAGCAAAGAGCTGTCACTGATTTGCTTTCGCGGTAATCCAGAGTATCACATATTTTTGTAAGTGCTTACGGAACGTGTACTGAGACCTGGCAGTGAACAAAAGCGCAGTGAGTCGTTGATCGAGGCGCCTATCACACCTCATGATGCAACGATGAGCTCCGAAGTGTATTCTGCCACACCCAGGAAACTGAGGAAAGGACTTCAGTATGTTCGTCGCCACAAAAAAGCAAACTTACTTCTCCTTCCCTATGACAACGATAGGCCTCACAAAAGTTTGCACAGGCAACAGAAGTTCACGAAACTTCATTGAACTGTTCTTCGTCATCCACCCTACAGCCTGGATCTCGTACCTTCCGACTTCCATTTGTTTGATCCAATGAAGGATGCACTCGGCGTTAAACAGTACGTGTACGATGGGGATATTATTGACGTAGTAAGACGTTGATTCCTACGTCGACCAATAGAGTGGTTTTATGAGCACATACGGCTCTCCCAGTAAGGTGGTGAGGTATTCACATTGAACAGAGATTATGTTGAAATATACGATTTTCTAGCCAAAAGAGTGGCGAACGTATTGTCCTGAAATGGGAGAAAGTCTTCTACAATGGAAAACCTGATGCTTGAAAATGAACTGAGCCTTTTTAATGTTTGCTAGTTGCCAATGGCTTCCATTTCGAAATGTTTTTGCAACTGATTTTTGAGAATTCTTCTTAATTTGTCAGTCTGTCTATAGTAGAGTAATAATCCGATATCTTCAAGTTAAAGCCTCACTAGATGAGTTAGTGCACCCTTTGTACTATATTTCGCACCAAATCACATACAAATTTAATAACATATGCTTCCTACTATATAAGCATAATTTAATTATTTTCTAGCCTTGTTGGTGTTGCATATGTAATGGCCAAAAGAGTATTTTTTAGTTACGTATGAACTATAAATAAATTTGGTCATCCCCTTTGCTAAGTATTCGCAATGATAATATCCGATGGGTGACTTAACCACTGTTTTATTTCGATGGGAAATACTGTTAAGATTGTAGATTTTTAGCGATTAGCAAACATAACGAAATAATATCTTAAAAATACATATCTAAATACTGAGATCAAAATGCATCGTTTCACTTTCTGCAGTTCAGTTGTTTGACCTCTGATCTTTAGCTCTCTTTTGTTATGTATGTGTATTGTTGTAAGAGAAAAATATAACTGTTTTAAACGAAAAATTAATTTCTACCTGGGAAAATTGATGTAGGGAAAGGATTTTGGTGTATGAACAAAGTTAACTGCTTCTGCGAGAAACAAGTAATATCTCTGGTTGCGTTTACGAGCTAGCCGGTAATTTTCACAATAAATACTGCGTTCCACGGAATACTCGTTTACCTTGTGGGAAACTAAAGTGTTTGTAACTACGAAAGTGCATTTTCATTTGAAAGACTCAAAAATATCAATAGAATATTTTGAAAACTAGTTTTGTTTTCGATACAGCTTCTTCTGTAGAACTATTTACGTGTGTTTCATAGCGAATATAGGAAGGCTACGCAACGCAACCTTACAGTGACAAATTAATTAAAAGAGCTAAACAATGTTAGTCTGTACCATTCTTGTGCTGCTTCCATATCAGATACCTGAGCTCAAAAATATCAATACAATATTTTTAAAAGCAGTTTTGATTTCGATACAGGTTCTTACGCAGAACTATTTATGTGCGTTTCAAAGCGAATATTGGGAGGCTACGCAACTTAACCTTACAGCGACAAATTAATTTAAATAAAGCTAAATAATAGTAGGCTGTACCATTTTTGTGCTGTTTCCTTATCGGATACCAGTGATGCTATCGCAGAAGAAATAATCGCGTGATTAATTCGCACGCACCTACAACAACGAAGGCGACGGCAGAGTGAGCGTGCATTGATATCTGCAATTATGCTGCAGCAATTTATTGTCAACAATCGCAATCTCTTTTTGCTTTGAAGAAAATTTTGTTTCTGAGGAAATCAACGTACTTTCGTCAGAACCGATCTACTGAGCTTCGAGACTTCCGATAGTTCCAATATCACTCCGTCCTCGGAAGCTAGAGCCAATGTGGGTCGCGTCGGGACTGAACTAACGCTGACGGCTGACGCGTCACAGCGTGAGGTACAAAGTGGGCGCATCCTCAGAGACGCGTCATAATTACGTTGCGTTCCAGGGAGACAAACGCTCTACGCCTCAACGACGTTACACTGAACTTATACTCCGCTCCTCTCACGTCTCTCACCGCAGTCAAACGTCCTGCTCTGTGGCGTAGCGTGATCGACAGGCCTATTAACTGCTCGTACCAATAATTCCTGCTTTATAGGACAAGTGATCTGCCGTTACGCTCCAACAGGGGCACAAAAACAATTCACGGAGCAAATAGACAGGCGCGGTGGGAGGGTGAAAAATAATAACAAACGACGACAGGCGCTAGACCGAGGTAACAAGACATAGTGGTCTATTAAATTTAATAACACACTTAAAAGGGCCGCGGCCGGAGGGAAGGCTGGCCGGATTTATGGCCGTGTTGAAAATAAGCCAGCACGGCGCCTGCGTCTTGCGGGCAATTATGATAATTCCGCAAGCCGCAGTGGTGCCGCCGAGGGAAATGGTTTCCGCGGGCCGCGAGATCAGCTGGAGTTATTCCTCTCTCTCTCTCTCTCTCTCTCTCTTTCTCATTACCCAGGTCTTTCTCTATCTCCGTTATTCCCTCGCCGCCTGCTGACCATACGGACCTGCGCCACCACATACATCTCGCTTTACATTCTTACCCGGCTCGGTCTCCCTCATATTATTACCCCTTTGCGGCAGCCTTTTTGCGGGCAGCAAGAGTGGCGAGTGGACGAGGTCGTTAGGCTTAATTACGAGGACTCGGGGAATTCCCCGGTGAGGTGTAGGGGTGCGTTCTGCGGGGCTGCCTAGCTGTCAGGTGCAGCACCACCCTCCCTGTCCCGTGTTGGCCGAGTCCGTGCGCGTCTCGGGGCGCACTACCTCACTAGCTCGTCTCTTCGAGCCCCACACCAGCATGTTTCTGTCTGTACGCAAATGGAATGAAAACACCTCCAGTAGCGACTCCGTGCAACAGACAGCAGCTCACGTCCGCTTGCCTTTCATCGCGTGAAAAATTTTCTGACAGCACGATGCGCAACTATTATGCCCTTTTACAAATCTGGGACTCAGCACAATATAAAAGCGTTACGTTCTCTGAAACCTTTTTACATCTACAAATATACTACGCGAATCCGTGTGATAACGGTCTTGCCACAGAGGGCCGGCCGTTGTGGCCGAGCGGTTCTAGGCGCTTCAGTCTGGAATCGCGCTGGTGCTACGGTCGCAGGTTCTAATCCTGGCTCGTGCATGGATGTGTGTGATGTCCTTAGGTTAGTTAGGTTTAAGTAGTTCTAAGTCTAGGGGACTGATAATCTCAGATGTTAAGTGCTCAGAGCCAATTGAACATTTGATTTTACCACAAAGGTAATACCGGTTCCCGTCAGATCTCCGAAGTTACGCGCTGTAGGGCTGGGTTAGCACTTGGATGGGTGACCAACCGGTCTGACGAGCACAATTGGCAAGCGGGATGCACTCACCACTTGTTAGGCAAACTGAGGAGCTATTTGACTGAGATGTAGCGGCTCCGGCCTCATAAAATGACGTACTGCCGGGAAAGGGGTATGCTGATCACACGCCCTTCCATATCCGAATGCAGGGACGCCTGTGGGCTGTGGATGACACG
This sequence comes from Schistocerca serialis cubense, assembly GCF_023864345.2. Taxonomy (NCBI): domain Eukaryota; kingdom Metazoa; phylum Arthropoda; class Insecta; order Orthoptera; family Acrididae; genus Schistocerca; species Schistocerca serialis. The sequence goes on from NC_064643.1 coordinate 140,491,233, forward strand.
GTAGCCTGTCGGTACTGTTGGATGTTCATGCATTGTTCGTGCGGAGTTTAGTTTAGTTTTTTAGTTTTAGAAGCAATATACAGAGCATGGTTGATGGTATGTGGCATCATTATTTACGATCGTCTATAGCATTTCATCATCATTACTAACGACTTTCAGTAGTATTTCAGTAGTATTTCATTCGCATATCGAGTGAGCAAAACGACTGTCTATATCCCTGTGTAAACACTCTATCTCTTAGTTTTAGGCGGCCGTTGTGGCCGAGTGGTTCTAGGCGCTTCAGTCTGGAACCCGCGACCGCTGCGGTTGCAGGTTCGAATCCAGCCTCGGGCCTGTTCAGAAGAGAGCCTCGTGACTCCCGCCTAAAATGTTTTATTCAGAGGAAGGCCACATGACACCGAAGGCCTCTGCGCTGTATCTTCATATGTCGGGGCCCCTTACGCGATATGTATGATTGTGGCATCAGGTTCATCGAATTGACATAACGAAGTTTCGCTGGAACTATGTCACATTATTAGCAGATTTCCCATTTAACTTTCCTCTCGTGTTACACTTTTCAGTTAGGCTACACCGATCTGCCTGATGAGGACTCCGATCGCCGGAATAATCCTGTAGAACTAGTAGGTCGATATCTTGCATTTAATCTCATTTACAGAGACACTTTCCCAGAACCCTTCCCAGAAACCTACGTCTTCCACTCGCACTGTGTAATACTGATGCTACATATTGATGCCATTTCATATGGCGTTTGCGTTTTACTCCTGAATACACCATACGACATGAAACATGAAGTACCCCAGAAGACGCGGTGGAATGTCAGTGTAACTTGGAATACACAGACACCATCGGCCGGTACGTAAACAATAATAGCTTCCTTTCTATGCGAAAGTTACAACTGGCACCAGAGGATATCAGATTGGTTCCTGGTTACTATTGCTGCCAGATCTGATATAGTGTACATTGAGGTAACAGATAACGATATGAACACATGCAGATGGAGGTAGTATTGCGTACACAAGGTATGCATTGTCCGAGATGTTATTTGCACTCAGGTGAGGGCAGAGGCGTCATTTGTTCTCAGGTGATTCATGAGAAAAGATTTCCAATGTGATTATGGTGGCACGACAGGAATTATCAGACTGTGAACATGGAATGGTAGTTGGAGCCAGACGTGTGAAATATTCCACATCGGAAACCGCAAAGGAATTCAGTATTTCGAGATCCACAGTGTCAAGAATGTGCCAAGAATACCAACTTCCAGACGTTATCTCTCACGTGGACAATGCAGTGGCAGACGGACTTCACTTAACGACCGAAAGCAGCAGCGTTTTCCAGGCAAGCAACTCTGCGTGAGATGATAATAGAAATCAATGTGGGACGTAGGCGTTAGGATAATGAAGGGAAATTCCTCGTTAATGGGCAATGGCAGCACACGACCGATGCGAGTGCCCTTGCTAACAGCACATCAACTGCAGTAATCGTTACAGTCGGGTTCCGTCTCTTTTTGTGAACATAATCTTGCATGAATCAATATTTAAGCAAAGTGGCTACCATTCACTTGCTTCAGGCTTTCCTATATTGGTCTGCGATCGTTCAACGATGGTAATTTCCTGCATGCAATAGAAACATCAGCCAACAGTCGGATAGTGCTACGTATCCTATCTTATAAATCGTGTTTAGCACTCAGAACGATAGACGTCCTATTATGATTCGTAGTAGTTCACTTTACGTGGCTTTCATTTCTGTTCAACATTTCCATCTAGTATCCCGTTGGACTAATTTTAGCACAGGTACTCCACACATTTTTTGAAACATGAATTCATAATATTGCGCAATAGTTGTACGTCAACGTCTCAGAGTGCCAACATTGCTGCTGTCCCCATACGTAAATTAAAAATACAGCCCCCAGCGGTGAAAGGTGTCAAAAACGACAAATCGCTATCGAGGGCTACTATCAATATATTCTGCCTCTCGTGTCAACGATCGCTGTTTTTTAACGTCAGATAAAGGACGGTTCGAAATCTTAAAAAAATGGCTCAGAGCACTATGAGGCTTAACTTCTGAGGTCGTCAGTCCTCCAGAACTTAGAACTACTTAAACCTGACTAACCTAAGGACATCACACACACCCATGCCCGAGGGAGGATTCGAACCTGCGACCGTAGCGGTCGCGTGGTTCCAGACTGTAGCGCCTAGAACCGCTCGGCCACTTCGGCCGGCTCTAAATCTTACCTAAAGGATAATCCTTGCTATAATAATCTTTTCTCCCAGTCTAATTCCAACTCATTCTTTTACAACACAGTCCCAATAGTGAGACGCAGCGGCATGATAATCCGTTGCATGCAGATTCGGAGCGTGTGCGTCGGTTTTCGATAAATACTGTGTCCCAGAGACACATCGTCCTTTCTGTAGACCAATACTCCTAGAAATGGAAGCATACCATCCACTACGAACAACATTGGGATGGAGGCAATGAAACTGATGGAGGAAACGGCTCAGGGCTTTTGCTACATGTAGCTACACATAAACGTATCCTCGACGTACCTCCTAAAACAGATTGATTTTGAAAACGTCCTTCCCTGCTCCCTGTCTTTAGAATAACCTCTTAGCCACTACGTCAATTTGTCCAAAATATTTGTAATCGAATAAAAAAAATGTAGCTGTCAGCACATGATGGCAGAGGTTGTGAGCTTTGATGTAGTGTCTCTTTTTATTCATGTTTCTCTTGCAAACAGTCGGTATACAATTGCTTCATTCGAACGTGACAGCACTATCTCGACTTCGAATGAAGCAATTGCATAACTATTGAATTCATGATATCCAGTGATTTATGGCACTATACGACAGGTTCGTTTATTTCGATAGTCACATATGGCGCCTGAAGATGGCATAATGAAATGCCGAAACTCGTAGCCTTCTCAATAAAATAAAATAATATCTTAAAGTACATGACTGTTGTTGAATTTTATTGATTTTGACAGTTACTTAAATGGGTTGTTTTCGAAGAAAGGCTCTCTGTGCCACTTGAAGTTAGTTGAGACATAAGAGACTCAACGAAATTAGCAGATATATAATAATTACAATGAATAATGACCGAGAAAATGGAGTACTTGCTACAAACCAATGAACATAGTGCGAAGGTTAAATAAGCAATTACAACGACACTCCGATTCTTAAGAGATCTTTCGGTACGGGTTTTAGCACAAATGGTATAATGTTATCCATGGTCGAAAACTAAATATCCTTCCCCATCTTTCTACGGTTAATGGGGAGTAGAATCCTTTTTACTGCATGTTCTGTATCTGCTGTAAGGTCGCGTAGCACAGATGACAAAGAAACAGTAAAGGGTAAGGGGTTAAAAAACTGATAAGGTTTAAATAACAAAATACAGCATCAGTTAGGTGTTTTCATGCATAGCGCGACGTGTTTCGACTGTTCGTTCTCAACATCAAGCGGAAATATGTGCATTCGCCTTTTATCTGATGTGTGCATGTGTGTTGCTCGGCCTGACTTCCCCTGCATTCGTCTTTTTGTGATTTTAGGTCTGGTGGTTCCTTCATCGTGCAGAAATACCAATGTAAATATATGCAGTTGATATTGAGAATAAATTCTCGAAACGCGTCGTGCTATGGGCGAAAAAGTGTAACTGGTGAAGTATTTTATCATTTGAATCGTGATAAACGCTTTCTAATAACATCAATTACAATAAACAGTTTTTTTAAAAAAAGTGATGCGGGGTGGCCGATTGACAGTCGACGATGGCTGAAACTGGTAACAGTAGTATAATAAAGTTTTTAAAAAATATGTGTGTCTCGTTGTATTCTGTAACATAGGTCCTTAATTCAATAACAACCACGGAGTTCAACGAGATCCAGGATGTATAAAATAACACTAAATGTTTTGATCACGGATACGGCGAAAATGTTACTCCGCTATAGCAGAGAGTGGTTCAGTTACGTAGAATTGGAGGATGGCTGCAAGCCGGAAGACGTATTGACTCCTGTCGAACAGAGGCTGAAAAGAATCGAGATGTAGGCCAAGACAGAAAGTAGACGCGTTCGAGAACCTCTCGCGGAACGATGTTGCCGCACAATGAAAAAGCGTTCAGCATTGACGTAAAGGCAGGGAGGAGAAACTGAGCTTTCGGCTACAGGTCTGCCAGCGTGTGGCAGTTGCGCCAGCATTAGCATGTTATACTTAAACATGAGCGGGCGCGCTTCTTCCGCCGGCGAACTGGTTCGGTTGAGGGGGAGGCGGAGGCGGAGGCGGAGGAGGCGGCGGGATCGAAGTCTGATCCGTGGAGGGAGCGGGGGCGGCCCGGTGGGTCGGCAGGCGGTGCACGCCCAGCTTGCGGCCTGCCAGACACCTGCTCCAGTGTTATTGTTGGCGCCGCTTCCAGCCTGGGTCCGGACCGCGTGCGGGGAACACGGGCGTCTGTTTTCATTATGCAGCCGTGGACCGATCCCTCCTGCACCGCCAGCCAAACTCCAGCCGCCCTGCACAGACGCGCAGTCCCTTTACGTACACCCCCTCCCCCTACAGCACCTCACCTACAGAGAAGGTCACGGTCCCCGAGATTATACGTTCTGACGCAGTCCCACATGAACGAGCAACAGACGATTGTAGCCACACAGCCATCTGAAGAGACTCTCAGTTTGTAACTCTCTTCGGTTAAAGGAGATATCGATGTCTCGTCTAACTGGGACTTGACAAGTGTCCGGGATGTCATGGCAACGCGATATGCACGTATGCCGATGGCGGTAGTATCGTGTACACTATGTATAAAAGGAAAATGCATTGACAGAGCTGTCATTTGTACTCAGCTGATTCACGTGAAAAGGTGTTCTACGTGACTATGGCCGCACGACGGGATTAACAGACTTTGAACGCGGAATGATAGTTGCAGCTACAAGCATGGGATCGTTAGGGGGGTTCGATATCCCGAGATTCACAGTTTCAAGGCAGTGCCGAGAACACCAAATTTCAGCATTATCTCTCACCACGGACAACGCAGAGGCCGACTGCCTTCACTTAACGACCGAGCCCAGCGACGTTGGCGTTGGGTCGTCAGCGCTAACAGACAAGCAACGCTGTGTGAAATAACAGCAGAAATCAGTGTGAAAAGTACGAGGAAGATGTAGATTAGGATACTGCTGCGAAATTTGGTATTACTGCGGTATGGCAGCACACGACCGATGTGAGTGCCTTTAGCTTAACTCTGTCTGCGCAGCCTTGTGGATTCAGGTGTAGCTTTCTTTTTATTTTTTCTAGTTAGTGTGCGTTGTTATTGGTTACGTCAGTGGTACCAAACCTATGGGTAATTAGTCGCTCGAGGACGAAATTTCATTTTATGAGTAGTAAAAACATAAGCAAGCAGTTGTGTTTCGGCCGCGAAACAAAACTATTTTTAAAAGATCATTACTGCTACATTGTTTCGTGAAACTCTAATACTAACATAAGTTACCAATGACTGCAATTTTTACAGATATTAGTATTAACGTATGACACAATGTGATGGAGGTTACAGGTTGTAAAATGAATGTATAAGCATAATCCTCAGATAGTTCAGCCACTACACAACTCCTTTGCACTTAGCAGTAAAATTGAGACCTACACATCACATATGCTTAAATATCGCATGAAAATGCCTTCCCACATGCTTAGGTAGTTCCCACAATAGACCATAAAATTCAAATGTTTCAAATGGCTCCAAGCACTATGGGACTTAACATCTCAGGTCATTAGTCCCCTAGACTTAGAACTACTTAAACCTAACTAACCTAAGGACATCACATACATGTATGCCTGAGGCAGGATTCGAACCTGCGACCATATCAGAAGTGCGGCTCCGGACTGAAGCGCCTAGAACCTCTCGGCCTCAGCGGCCGGTCCACAAAATTCAGTTCGCAACAACAAATGAAATAATTGAAACATAACAGAACTGTAACTGTGTAATGTCAATTACTCTGCTGTAGGGCCACACTGTATTTTCAATAAATGATGTATAAAGCCAATCAGTTGAATAAAGATTATTGTAATATGCCTTGGTCATGCTTCAGTACTACTAGGAGTCTCTTCGTCAGAATGAATAACCTACAACACGTTAAAAATATAAGCATACATTATGAGCTAAAACGCTGACATTAAATAACAAAAGTCGTAGATTACGTCCTCCACTAAAAACAAGACCAATTAGCCCACAACTACAACTTGTTATAAGAACAGACATTAAACTGAATTATTATTGTTATTTTATTATTATTATTAAGTGGAGTGGTTAGACACAAAGCTTTGGCAACCTGAGGTCTTCCAATTTCTGCCACGACAGATGTAAGGGACTACAAGAAGTAGGCCTATGTGCAGCAGGTATATTTTAATTTGGTTGAAGTTGGGATGCAGGACATGGGTTAAGCAAATGTCACTAGCGATAGCACTGTTACAGAGGAAGCACGTTCCGTAAAAAGTGTCTCCTTTCAATGTGGGTAGTCAGCTTTTTCCTGAGGAGGAGTTGTAGGTAGCATTCGCAATGCATTGACAACTCCATCATCATTTATAAAATATGTTTGTTAGAATTGAGTAGTGTCAGTTATCTCATTGAATCATTAGTTCGTGCTTTAATAAAGCACTTACTAAAACTAAATATCATTTATCTTTAGTAGCTGTAAAAGTGGAACGCTTCAAAGAAAATTCCTTTTTATTCTAAAGTTTAGTCAGGCACTAATGCTGACGAAGGTGACGTGTGGGGGTGGTTACTAGCTGATATGTGACTGCACTCAAAAAGGTTAAGAATCACTAGATTAGGCGGTCACGTGAGCAGTTTCGTCTCTGGAGCCGTCTGATTTTCACTCGCCTCAAAATAAAATAAAAACTGGCCAGAAATGCTAGTAGGACTCGCCATCTGTACAAACTTAATTATGTATATGGGCACTTCATCCATCTAGGAAATTGAAAATGTCAACGATTTTGACTTGATACTGGTAAGGTGTCGGTCTCGAGAATTCTAAAACTTTTGAGAACTTTTAACTTTAAGTTTGAAGTCGGATAAGAAATGACAAAGTTTTCTCGTGTGATAGAATTACAAATTAACAATTTTCGGAATTTTTCCTTTACTTTTACTGTGAAACTTGCATCTTGCCAAATACCGTGAGTCTAACTCAATGAGAATTATCCTACTGGTTATGTTGAGTGAGTTTGCGAGTGTCAAAGTTAGCGGAATGAACGGACGTATCTTATGATTGCATTCATTTGGAAGTTTACATTTACTGCACCGCCAATCACTGAATTTAGTATATGACATAATTTCAGCTTGGCACGTTTACATATTCCTGAGAAAAAGGCGTCTTAACATATACACAGCCAGACAGTAGGAAAACAAAACAAAAATTAATTTTTTTTTTCGTGTGATATAATTACAAATTCACAGTTTACAGACTTTTCCCCTTCATTTGTGCTACGAAATATTGATTGTTGCCCAATTTTATGATTGTAGGTCATCGATAATCCCCTATAGGTTTTGATGAATGAGTTTGCGAATATGACAATATGTGACATAAATGGCCATATTTTTTGACTGCACTGACTTACAGGCTTCAGTTTTCTCCAAGGAATCGTAGTCCTTATTATGGCCACGATGTGTGGCCGCACGGTTTGAGGCGCGATGTCACGGATTGCGCGGCCCCTCCCGCCACAGGTTCAAGTCTTTCCTCGGGAATGGCTGTGTGTGTTGTTCTTAGCATAAGTTTAAGTAGTATGTAAATCTAGGGACTGATTATCTCAGCAGTTTGGTCCCTTAGGAATTCACGCACATTTGAACAGTTGAAAATTCTTATCATGTGACATATATTTTAACTTGAGAAGTGTACCCTTTCCTGAGGAAAAACTCTTTTTAACGGACAGACAGACAGAGAACAAAGTGAACCTATAAGTCTTATATTGCGGTACGATATCGTAAGAAGAAGCCCAGACTATTTTTTCTTCTCCTGGAAGCTGCCGAATAGAGCGAACGCAAAAAGATGCTCGCTCGCATCTTTGTACCGTAACTGAAAATAAATCGCTGAGTTTTAAAATACATTGGTGTATACCGCATCATTTCATTAAGCCATTTAATCCTTACAGATTTTATTAAGGAGGAGATAGAGAGAATATATCGCAGGTAAAGCAGCCACAAGATTTCTTTCGCCGTCTTAGCTGTAGGAGAAAAAGTATGTATGGGAGGGAGGAGACAGCGTTGGCACAGGCGCCACAAATATCAGTTAGTTTTAATATGTCACGTTTTTTTGTGTGCAATGGAACTTCGTTTATCCTAATTAGGACCGCGGGTCATCTGGAGTATCGAAAATCCGAATAATCCACACATCCACATCATCAGAACAAATTTAGAATGGTATGGGTTAAATGCCTTGAAATAACAAATTACACTTATTTCCACTTCAAGAAGCAAATTATACATTACTTTCACACACAAATTGACCAAATACTAAAAATGATAAACTGATCTGTGTTTTGTGCTCTGAAATGGTACCAGTAACATAATCGTCTCGTAGCTAGTTATTTAAATCATATACATTTGTTTGTTAGCATTGTGGGATATTTGCTTCAACGAAATCATTTCCACACAGTTTTCCTTTATTCATCTTATTCAGTGTAATTTTTTGCTTATAGACACTACCACTACCGGACTACCGGATTTTTCTTTTTTAAACTCACAACTATCGGAGACATTTCGGTAGTCTGCCGCTCAATGTTATTCTAGTTACTGACACTGTGCCAGGATACTTCGCTGAATTTAAATTTAATGATTGTCGTTGTCGATCGTTGTCGCTATTACGTCTGAAGTATAAATACTGTACAGTTGCTGTAGAAAAAAACTATCTGTAATGAGGTTCGGATAAACGAGGTTCCAGTCTACAGAAGGAAGTACTGACAAATAATCACGAGGTATGAATACTAGTTTTTCAATACAGAATGCATTTCAAGCAATAGAGCTGGGCGACCTATCTAAAAAAAAAAAAAAAATTAAACGAAACTATATACTTCCAGAAACCTTTCAAAGTCTCACAAAACTATAATGTATATATGCAGACTAAAACGATGAATGAAAATTAGTACCATGGCCAGGATTCGAACACGGGTCTCCTGCTCAGTAGGCACTGTGAGAGTACCAAGTGGGCTCAGGCATCACTGGGAATTTGGAATGAGGAGGGAAGCGTGCCATGACAGTCCGCGCAATTGCGCAAAGCCACTGTGCCACCGTGGCATTGTGGTTAGCACATCTGCCTAGTGAGCAGGATCACCTTGGTACAAGGTTTCATAGTCACCTCAGTCTGCGTACAAACATCCTATTTTTTTAAGATTGTCCTTTATTTTATTTTACAATGTTGTTAGTACAACTGTTCTTTTTTATTGCAAACCAATCTAGTAATGGGCAACGGCCTTCCAGCCGCCATGCGCTGTTGCCATTTTTCTGGGTGCACTCAGCTCGTGATGAGGAGCTATTCGACCGACTAGTAGCGGCTCCGGTCAAAGAAAACCATCATAACGCTCGGGAGAGCGGTGTGCTGACCACACGCCCCTCCTAGCCGCATCCTCAGTTGAGGATGATACGGCGGTCGGATGGTCCAGATGGACATCTTGTGGCCTGAAGACGGAGTGTATCTAGTAATGATACAGTTTCGAAATAATAGTAGGTATCTTTGCTATGAGGGCTTGTAGAAGGGTTGAGAATGAACTGTAGATAACTGAGAATCAGGAGGGGAGTTACTGAAGGTATCTCGTAGCTGCTGGTGTTTTTCGTGTGTCATGGTGCCGCTGAAATGCTAAAAGCAAAGTGGACATTGCATTATTACGGATGGCAGGAGGACGTGCTTAATGCTGAGTGAACTGTGTACTGTGGCTTTCAATTCAATGGACAAAAGCATTTTCGCGAGCTCTGTTGACATTGGCTGTGCACAGACAGTCGTACAATGTGTGAACGGCATTAATATGAACAGCACAGGGGCTGTGAGTAACTGTGAATAAACTGCGAAATGTCACGTAATTAAATGCACAAATACGCTTTCGTGAGTGCTAGTGTGTGGGACGCCATTACGCTCCGAAATTAACTATGTGGCAAGTGTTCGTGCTGCGTACACGTTGCAACGGTACCTAACGGTTACTGGCGAGTAGTTGCTCTTCTAAACAGTTTCCCACACGAGCAAACCAGTTGTGTCCTTACCTGTGGCTATTCGTAGTTGAGATACCAGGGCTATGCACGGCTCTGTGTAAAAAGAATAGCTCAGTGTAGTCATATGGTCGAGCCGCACTCGTCTGCTCTCATACAATTAATTCACTTCAGATAATAACCCACAGCTGTGATCCTGCAGTCAGGTTGTCTATGCATTGCCTAGAATTGCGATCTAATAAAATAAACACAAATACCAAATAAAAGTTGTATCCTAACACTTTTAATTGATGTAGATGACAGAGAATTATTTTGAATAATATTTATTTGGGGAAGGACACCTCAAATAAACGGGAAGTGGTCCTGCGATATTCAGTTAAAACAAGGACAAAAATACCCCATGAAATGCAGTAAATGTAAATGTCGTGTAACTAGGGCCGCCCGTCGGGTAGACCGTTCGCCGTGTGCAAGTCTTTCCATTTGACGCCACTTCGGTGACTTGCTCGTCGATTGGGACAATACAACACCCAGTCACTGAGCGGAGAAAATCTCCGAACCAGCCGGGAATCGAACCCGGGCCCTTAGGATTGACATTCTGTCGCGCTGACCACTCAGCTACCGGGGGCGGACATGAAATGCAGTAAATTACGTGAGAGCGTTACGAGTATGGTAGCAAAATCCCCAACCTAAATAGTCATCAAAGATACACGAAAACTAAGTCCATTTCGTGATCACAATAAATGAGATATTCACCATCTCAATATAGTTCAGAGTTCAACACGATGATTTACAAATTAACAAATGTGATACAAAGAATAGCAACTCATACTCTGTCTATTCTCAGTTCTGTAAATCAAGGAAAAAAAATAGAGTCCTATTCCGTAACACATTCAGACCTCTGGAAATATAAAGTCCCTTCAGAAGCTAAGGTAGGGTACCGGCCGTCCACAGCCCAGAATCAATCACCTATATGACTGAATAACGCACGTTACCTCAGGCAGGTCTGCCTTCTTCAGGAATTCGGCATGAACTTTCCCTCTCAAAAGTTAAAGCTTCATAGCGGCTGTTCATTGCCTAGACATCAGAATCATGTACGCTACCACATGCAGGTTTCCCTTCTTCCAGCACAAACGTAAAATTATCCAGAATCGCCCCTCGAGATCTTCACTCGAGAAGTCCCAGTATCCAATTGGCTCCCATACTGTTCCACACTGTCTGCTTTTCCTATGGCTGAAGGCCATTCCCCCCTAAAATATATCGTTCTTAAGCTCTACAGACATGATCTGATTCAAACGGACCACTTCCCAGACTAAACTAATATATTACAACAATATTTAAATAAAAAATGTCATAAACATTCAGTTGCACTCAGATCATTTAAAATAAATATAAGCAATAGTTGGTTCATAAATGAATAAGCTAGCATTTATGTGCAAGCATGCGCACAATATATGACAACTGTCCTCCTGCCATCCGTAGCAATCCAATTTCCACTCTACTTTCAGCATTTTAGCCGCATCGTGACACACGAAAAACAATAGCAGCCACGCGATACGCCTCCTAATTCTGAGTTATCGACAGTTCATTCTCAACCCCTGTATAAGCCCTCATAGCAAAGATTATCAACCATTATGTCGAACCTGTATGATTATTCAAACAGTTATTTTTGCCTTCTCGACAGAAGTGTCCTTTGCTTCTCTTTTCAATTATGGTGTCCGGTAACACATGCGATGGACCACTTACAAATTAGCATAGTTTTTTTAATAGCACTTGCAATCAACATTTAAATGAAGTTACTGGCAAAATAGTAGGCTGTTCATTAAATAACTACACAAGTATGGCAATATGTGAGGTATTAATGGTGTATTCATTAGCTGTATAAATATGGATATTACGATGTTCTGACAGACATATGCTTACTAAAAAATATATAAAAGATGTAATAAGTTAATAAGTAGAATAGACAGATAAGCATCTGTCAGGGATGATAGCTAGAGGGCAACGCTATCATTTGAAATATCGTTTCTTCAACTCACATGAAGCTATTTGAAGTTGTTAATTCAGAGTTTCTATGACTTAATGTTTCTTTGCTGTTAAATTTTAACTTTTGTAGTTTTAAAGATATTGAATTATAGTTGTGTAACTAGATGCGCCCCATTTATCTGAGATTGTCCATGTATTCAGACTCGCATTAATACTTGACTTTGAATTTTTTACCGAATTTCAAAGAGCTGTCACTTGGTCATCCTTAAGATTCTCACATTCCTCCATTTGCTGGAGCATATTCTGCCAAAAGGCAATGCGAACATCAGCCATCCATATCACCACCTCTGGGGTTTACCCGTTTTCGGCAATGTGCTCATTGTTTCTGCACCTGATCTCGCTGGGGCGGCCGCATGACGTTCTCGCACCGCCAATTCGCACACAGTCAAGCAGGCAAATTCAGCTCTCCTCAGTATCAGGTCTAGGTGGACGAATAACTCTCTCACATACTCGCTATGTTACAGTCTTGAAACAGCAAGGCGGTATTAAAGTCTCTAAGGAAAACCAAGAGGGGAAGAGTCAGAACACTATCACAAAGGATAGCCAGGCATTCAGGTCATGGATCAACGAAATTCAGTCACAAATTTTTATAGCAGTTACACACACACACACAAACATTCAGTGCTGTCTACAAAACCGTCGGGTTGTCATTTTGGACGCAAAGAAATATTTCTAAGTTAGTAGTGAATAAAATTGCTGTCCGCCATTATACGGCGCAGCCGCTAACCTACGAGCGAACATAACCTCTGAGTTGTTCTTACTGGCTGAGGGCTTCAGCGGGCACTTTAATCCCGTTTGAAACTGATAGAAATCTTGTTTCACTCAATTTGTTCACATTTATACGGTAGTTGTTTGTGTTTATGTAGTCATGTTATAATACACCGTAGTGCCTTTGAACATTGATGAAGTTTAATAATCGATAAGTACGTGTGATATATGTCTGTATCTAACTAAATTCAGTGCCAATAACTAATTAATTCAAAGACTTTTTGGTCCATCTTTTCATGGGTGACGAACTGTTCTGGTTGTTTAAGTAATGATATGGGATCAGTATTTGAGCTGGGCAATGAATTAATTTCATTTTGTATTACATTGCAGACTGGACTACATCACCTTTAATTAACGTATTCAGGTATCAGATTTTAAACGAATTGGGCTCAGGTCACCTCTGACCATTACTGTCACCAATACTATTAAAAGCAGGTCAAGCAGTCCCGTTTTGTTACAGAGCACATTTCACAAGCTTAGCTGGTTGCTTGACTTGTTTTTGTGCTTGAAATATATGCAGTCCTGCTACGAAAGGTTTGTGTGATCTACTCAGAAATCTTTATCAACTATATTTTAGAGGATGGGGGAGGGATGAAACGAGAAAGTTGTTAGAAAGACTTAGCCGAGTAAGTAACGCAGTACCTCCCTCAATTTGTCACATCACAAAATCAAATTGTAAGTAACATTCTTAAGAGGCTTATTGGCCACTTTTCTGCCATTTATTTGTCTACAATTAATAAAAAATGTTCGACACAAAAGTAGTTATGTGTCGAAATCAAACATTGCAACAGTAATTTAAACACCAATTTCAAGCATGGGAAATGCATTGCATGTAGAAATCTTCAAAATGTTAAAATGAACTGAATAAGTCGGTTGAGCTACTGTCGCCTCCTCGTATCAGTAAAAATCATAGACGAAGAAAAAGAAAGCAGTAAATTAACGGGCTTTGACGGTTTTCATTAAATGATTGCGCATGAAGTTGTGTTCTACGGTAATTCGTCTTTAGGGACAAAAGATTTTACTGCATAAAATTGTGCCATAAGGCTGACTTGTGATTCATTCCCTCAGTGGTCTTGTAGAAAACTTTTTAACGAGCTAATTATTCTGACTGCAGTATTTTCTCGCAGAAAAATGATTGTATATAACTCATTAGACTGTAGAGGTAATAATAATGTTTATAATTACAATACCAAAAGAAAATTATGCATAGTGTTAATCTTCATGTAATTTACTTTATCTCGAAAAAGGCTGAATAATGAACCGCCACCAAAAGCTTCGGTAACTATGGCAAAGGTGTTAAATATCTCACGGATACCAGAGACAATTCTGATAACGACCCGAAAAAGTACCTTATTTTAGAACCTTATATTCCAATGAAGAATATTTATTCGGCAACTGTTGCAAGTACACCGCAGACATACTTCAGTTTTTAAAGAACATAACCGTTCTTTTTACTGTACCCTACTGTACATTGTTGGTATCCAGCCATAAGTAAACACAAATATAGTTAATGATCCGTACACTGGATTCTTTTTTGTGTCATTGCAGCGTACCGCTCTAGGGATCGACGAATCATGTAACTGACTAACATCAAGTTACAGTTCGTAAGTTCTGTGGTGCTACATGTTTTGAAAGTGACGAGAATACGTTGATGATTGAAATCAATGGGATGAAGAAAATGGATTATTTCGTGGTATTAACGACGGCTTCCGAAAAATAAATGTTGCTTAACTTGTAGGTCTTTAACGAATAAGAACGGCAATGATAGTTTCAGAAAGGAATTACAGGAAAGACACGCTCATACCGTTCGTAGTTGGCCATATGCTAATGGTACGAAGTATATAATAGAATTGTCCAGTGATTTGGATGCTTTTCTAAGTAAAGCATGTGGTCTGAGGGTAAATAAAGTTATGAAAAAGTTAGTGAGAGTAGAAGTAACAAAAATAGCGACATGTTTAAATACAAATTAGGGTATTTTTGCAACTGTACATGACTTAAATACCCCTTCTGCAACCGTTTATTATTGCCACAGAACTACGTATTATAGGAGCAGTACAGCAGGTAACAGGTAAGATAAACTGGACAGGCAAACAAAATTAAGTCTTAGCACCTCTTCTCCACTTCGAGGACCGATTTCATGCGGCAGAAGTGAAATATTCACGACGTCCGTGCTCAGGACGTGAAAGAAGTCCGCACCATCGTCTTTGCAGCACGGATTGATGAATTTTGAATTTAGACAACACTTCATAGACATTTCCGAAACAACTCGGATTGAAATTTCTCCTGCGTGATTTTTTTTCCACTATACAGAACTACTGTATGTACAGCTCACTCAGCAAACAATAAAACGACATAAGTAATACAAATGACGCATAGAATTCAGCTGATTTTGTGCAGCTGTCCTACATCCTTGCTTGGGAAACTACAACCGGTAAGGCTGGATTTCCTTTCATACACGTTTACCACTTGCACTATATCTCCCCACCCCCTCCAACCACTTCCCCTTCCTCCACTGTAGGAAACGGTCCTGCAGTCCTGTAGGCCTCACTTGTCCCTCGTTTGCACGTAACAGTCCCTTTTTGTCGGCGTTAGTTTGTGTATCACGCAAGTTATCTACAGAGTATAAGATTTGGTACGTATGATCTCCGTAACTGAGAGGCATGATAATTAAAAGAGAGATAAGCCATTACAGTTTCATGAAGCTCCGATACCTGGCGGTGCTATACGTAGCCTTCAAAATGGCATTGGTAAAGGAGGTGCGTTGCAAACAAAGATATGCCATTGAGTTTTGTTCGGCGGAAAACCAGAGCATCGTGGATATTCATAGGCGTTTGCAGGATGTGTACGAAAATCTGGCCGTGAACAGAAGCAGGGTGAGTCGTTGAGCGAGGCGTCTGTCTTCATCACAACAAGGTCGCGCAAGTCTCTCCAATCTCCTGGATGCAGGCCGGCCTCTTAACACGTGTGACCCTGCAATGTCGGAATGCGCGGACACTTTCATTGGAAGTGATCGACGTATCACAAACAAGACACCTCGATGGTAAATTGCACTCTGAAGAGGTTGTTCTGTTTGATATCTTCCCTCATGGTGGAACGATGAAGTGTGAAGTATAATTCGCTACTCTCAGGAAACTGAAGAAACGACGTCAGCCTGCTCGCAGCCACAAAAATGCAAGGGATCTTCTCATTCTCCACGACAACGCAAACATTCATCCAAGTCTGGGCACATACAAGAGGTCACAAAACGTCATTGGACTGTTCTTCCTCCTCCACCCCATGGCTCACATCTTATTCAATCCACCTTCCTTGCCGGACGCTGTTGCCGAGCGGTTCTAGGCGCTTCAGTCCGGAACCGCGCTGCTGCTACGGTAGCAGGTGCGGGTCCTGCCTCGGGCAAGGATGTGTGTGATATCCTTAGGTTGGTTAGGGGACTGATGACCTCAGATGTTAAGGCCCATAGTGCTTAGAGCCATTGGAACCACCTTCCTTCTATTTGGCCCAATGAAGGCTGTACTTCGCGGTAACCAGCACGTGGATCATGGGGTTATTGATGCAGTAAGACGTTGGCTTCGACGACGACCAGTGGAGTGGTACCAAGCTGGTTTACAGGGCCTCCCAGTAAGGCGGCGTAATGCTGTCGCACTGAACGGAGATTATGTTGAAAAACAGGGTTTTCTTGCCAAAAGAATGGGGAATAATATGGTTCACTGGAACCCTGAATAAAAGGAAAGTGGACGAGCCTGGTAGAAGACCCAACGAAGGAAACCATTCTTCGTCTTGGGCTCGTTTAGGGATCGTGAAAAAGTATAAAAAGATCGATAGTCAACAGGACAGACATTACTGTAGAGACGGTGTATCACTGAGAGGTGTAGTGCTGAAAATGCAAGTGCATACGTCAGAAGAAAAGCCGGCCAGCATATGTGTTCCTCGCACTTATTGTCCATGACGAGCAAATAAGCGAAATTAGAGCTTACTCGGAGGTTCACCGACTGCCGTCTTCTCGACGCCCATTCACCAGCTGTAACTGGGCAATTATCTCTTATTGATGTATTCACGATAGTTAGGAAGTGCTGTAGTCCGTAGCCGGCCATGAATCGGAGAGCATTTCCCACGCTGGCTGGCTGGGTGACGAAGCGAGCGTAGTGGGGTGGGGCTCGGCGCTGGACCGTAGCAAGAAGCGTCAGCCTGGGAAATATACATGACGGGAAGTACCGCCATCTTGGCGCCAAAGTCACCGATTTTGTTTAATCATATTTAATAATTAAAGTCATTAATGACAACATGAATACTAGGAGGAGCCTCTGGATGTTTAAAACTATTTATCATAATTTTGCCTCATTAAAACTCACACCCGTTCATTTACAAATGCATATCTTAGAAAGTACGAACTTGATCGGAAATCCACGAACTATGACGAAACTAGTAAGAGATACGGACTGCGCGCCAAAGTCGGCAGTCGGCGTTAAGAGCTCTTCCTGTCTTGTTGGATGGTAACCATGCTCTCGGTTGCGAGTAGTTTGTGACATGAGTGTTTCATTATTGATCTAATAGGGATAAAAGTGGTTTTACGGCATTGTGAATGTTAATTTCGAGTAAATAGATACCCCAAAGTTGACTGACAGCAATTTCAGATAATTAGCTTTCACCGACAGAGACACCTAATGCGGCAATGAAGAATCTGCACGGGACGACATTTACGAGAGCTGCACCACGCACAGGTAGGAGGAAATCCGACGACTGGTCGGATCAAGGAAGGTCCGACTTACACTCGCTAATTCCGGGCGGAAATGCTGACCAGTCATAGTGTACGTCGCATATATCACCCTCTACGGACTCGCGGCAAAGCTGAGTAATAACAATATCAGTTTAGAAGGGAGGGGATCTTGCAAGTGGTACACGCACCTTTCGCTACACGCTGTTTGGTGACACGTGGAGTAGTATAGGAGTAACGCAGAAATTGCGGATCTGCATACAAAGTTAGAGGACACAGCCCACCCCTAATGCCAGCAGAACTTCCCTCCCCCTGTGCCCCCGACGCGCAGGGAGGCAGTGATACAACCGAGAAGTCGCAAACGACCCTAGCTGCCGCGAGCCGTTGACAGTGAATCAGGATTAATTCGGATTAGATTGGCAAGCGCGGGATTCCCAGGCGTCCATCTAGGCGCGATCTATGCGCGCGAGCGCCTCCCCTTCCGGGCGGCCTAATTAATTACACGTAATTAACCACGTCCTTCATTCCCCTCGGCGGCCTACGCCAGCCCCCGCACCCCTCCCCCCACGCGCCGCGACCCGCCGACGCACACCGAGATGCGGGGGAGACTAAATGACTGCCCCGACCCAGATAAAAATTACGCTGCCCGCTTGGGGGGAGCCCCGTATCAATTCACTGGAAGCGACGTTCATTTCTGCTGTACGCCAGAGCGGCAGTCTTGTGTCACATCGCTCCGCGCTCTATGAAGAATACGCAGAAATATTAACTGGGTGCTTATCTAATCCCGCAGTGGAATTCCTGCTTTCTACCTATGAACACTTCCACAAGCTATGGGAGAAATTCTTCATCACTGCTCAACAATGAAAATGCTTCAGACTGAAAAAGTAGCTTATTCCTATGTACGTCCAACTGCTGAATTAAAAAGCCACAGTAAAAATGTCTGGTTAGCTCTTCATTTGAAGATAAAACGACTTGCCATTTTTTCACGATCTTCATTTTTAGTTTTGGGGAAATTTTGTTTTTGGAGCTGCCACACCCGTTAAAAGATAAAACGCGGCATTATGCAGATGTTTGTCGGTTATAAACAGCATTATTGTTGCCGTGACCGTGAGTTTAATATTGTTATTCTTGCAGTTAGTGCAGATGGATATCGAGTACTTTAGGATCGTAATATCTGTAAAAAAATGTCACAGAAAGTGAATAGTTTTTGTCACACATGTGGTGGAATAATATTTTCGACACAGAAACGAATTCTGACGCGTTTTTTGAACACGGCCTACCAGTTTTATTTTGGTGCGAAGGTAGAGGACCAGGATAAATCACGGGACAAATAAACGCTGAACCAGAAGGAATTATCCGAATGGGACGGTAATCAGTAGAGATGATGTACATGACCAGACAAACGAATGATAACAATTTCAGAAAAAACTGGATGATTTATTCAAGAGAAAGAGCTTCACAAATTGAGCAAGTCAGTAACACATTGGTCCGCCTCTGTCTTTATGCAAGCGGGTATTCGGCTTGGCATTGATTCAAAGAGTAGTTCGGTATTCTCCTGAGGAATATCGTGCCAAATTCTGTCCAATTGGCGCGTTATATCTTCAAAATTCCGAACTAGTTGAAGGCTCCAAACGTTCTCAGTTGAGGAATTGCACCCAAAGGTGGAGTTTGGCAACCACGAAGACACACTGCTGGAATTGTCGCAGTATTCGGGCGGGTATTACCTTGGTGAAATGTACACTCATGATGGTTTGCCATGAAGGGCAAGAAAACGAGGCGTAGAATATGGTCGACGTTCCGCTGTCCGGTAAGTCTGCCGCGGATGACAACCAAATGAATCCTGCTACGAAAAGAAATGTCACGCCAAACCATCACTTCTTATTGTCTGACCGTACAGCGGGCGACAGTCTGGAGCGTCTCCAGACAGGTCTACGGCCTGGAATCTCACTGAGTAGAAGTGAATTCATGGATAAGTCCAGCTTCGAACTGAATCCTGCTGACCCGCAATTAATAAAAAGGGCCGGCTTATGATTGTACCTTAAGAGTAAGGATTTTAATAGGAATATTTTACTTTATTTGCAGCCTTGCAGCCTTTTAGCCGTGAAGTGCCCATCGTGCAGAAACAGCATGTCATTAAGTTTTATTAGAGAAAAACTGCTAACTAAAAACACAGTTTGGTGTGCTTAGAAACATTCCGATGATCCGTGAACCTTTGCCTAGTGTTCACTACGTCAGTAAAACAACATTTAACCCTCAGACCGGATATTACGTGCATTTTTACGTGGATAAATACGGTAACTTTGAACCTCTGGAGTTCAGTAACAGACAATGATATCGAACATGTTTCTAGGTTCCCCGGGAACATCATCTTAAGAGTACACGATAAAAATTACGACCTGCCATAAACAAGAATTACAGAACTGGTCACCTCCGCTATTCGTATTTTTAGTACCAAAAAATCATGATTTTTTGGGTGCAGCTTGATAACGTATACAGATTTCCGAAAACGGGATAATGGCGATTCTAGATGAATGTATAAGGAATTTTCAGTTAAAATTTGAGCCATTTGCTATGGTTACTCATTTATATAATTGCGACTCATGTTGCAACTTGGCTAAAAGCCGGGTTTTCCTGTTTTCTGTATAAGTGGGGTAACTATGAACCTCTGGCTCTCGGTAACAGCTAATGATCTCGAAATCAGTTCCCTGTTTCAAAATGGTTCAAAAGGCTCTGAGCACTATGGGACTTAACACGTGAGGTCATCAGTCCCCTAGAACTTAAAACTACTTAAACCTAACTAACCTAAGGACATCACACACATCCATTCCCGAGGCAGGATTCGAACCTGCCACCGTAGCGGTCGCGCGGTTCCAGACTGAAGCGCTTATAACCACTCGGCCACACCGGTCGGCTTTCTTGTTTCCCCGAGACCATTGTCTTAAGAACACATGATATAATTTCGACGCTCTGCCATGAACAGAAATCATAGAAGTGGCCATTCCCACAATCGGTACTTTTTCCTACCCAAAAATCGTGGATTTTCGAAGTTTTCTCAGGAAGTGGCCATGACCAAATAGTGCCTATACAAGCAGCCTAAAGTCCATCCTAGACCACACGTAATGCAAAAGAACCAACCAATCAGTTCAATTTGCTTGGGCTTGGGGAAGTGTGTAATACTTGAATTTTGATTCTGTACTGTAGGATAGTTACAGTATGGCCGTCCTTCCTATGGATATACAAGTGGTCGCTAGGTCAAGGACTATCCAAAACACTTGACCCCTGATCTCTGTGATCAATAGAATCTGAGATGTGATCCGCTGAAAAATCGCATTTTTTCCCGCGGATTTTTGGAACATCTTGATACCGAAGAATTTTACTCTCGTTTAGGGCTCCTTTCGCATATAAAGAAATAACTCAACTCGTCGGGTAGCGTGCACTGTCCGTCCAAAAAATTCCATAGTTGGTTTTATTCGTACCGCATAAATGGCGTCAGCGCAGTAACCATCGCGGCAGGTTGAAATAACAGCTGCACTCGCACACTCAGTTGCGAGCAGACAGTATTAAGTTGTGGACGTGCGTCCGTAGTGTGTCTACGTTGTCGTGTCGTAAATCGCAGTGGAGCAGCTCGTCTAAATGAAGTGTTCAAGGCATATTCGAGAATGTTTTGAAGGAGAGAAAAGTGTTTGCTAAGTTGGTCCCTCACTCACTGAAACCCGAATGAAAACAAAGCGTGGTCCCCTCACACGACTCGACAGACATGCAAAACATAGAAAATTGTTTTCTGGAAAAAATCGTTACGCATGACGAGCCTTGATGTTATCAATCTGAATAATAAATTTCCTTGAGATGGAAGAGATACCTTTCACAAATCGGCACAGATTTAGAAAACTCGTTCGCGCGAAACTTAGGTTGTCCTTTCCTCGCACGGTTTCCTACGCACTGGGGATGATGGACAACAGGTAGATTTAATATTGCTAGATTTCCAGAAAGCTTTTGACGCAGTACTCCACATGGTTTAGGTTCCCAGCAATGTGAGTGGCTCTGAAACAATCGAAGCCAATACGTTGTCCTCGACGGCGAGTGTGCGTTAGAGACAAGGCTATCGTCAGGAGTGTCCCAGGCAAATGGGGTAGGATAGCTACTATTCCCTCTTTACATAAATGATATGACGGAGAGTGTGAGCAACAGTCTGCGGCTGTTTGCTGATGATGGTTTGGTGTACAGGGAAGTGTCATCGTTGAGTGACTGTAGGATAATACAAGATGACTTAGATGAAATTTCTAGTTGGTGTAGTGAATGGTAGCCAGCTCTAAATATAAGAAAATGTAACTTAATGCAGAGGAGTTGCAAAAATAAACTAAACTCCTCCCGAACAGGCCATGAAGGCCCAACGGTACTGACTGGCAACCGTGTCTTCGTCAGGTCACACGCGTCACTGAATGCGGATGTGGAGGAGCATGTGGTCAGTACACCGCTCTCCCGGCCGTATGTCAGTTTCGGAGAACAGAGCCGCTACTTCTCAATCAAGTAGCTCCACAGTTTGCCTCACAGGGGATGAGTGCAGCCCGCATGCCAGCAGCGCTCGGCAGACCTGATGGTCACCCATCCAAGTGCTAGCCCAGCCCGACAGCGCTTAATTTCGGTGATCTGACAGATGTTACCACTGCGGCAAGGCCATTGGCTGCGTAGGGAAAATAGTCCACTAAAATTCAAATACAGCATTAGCAGTGCACTGCTTTTCATACGTCGTTCAAATATGTAACTGTAATGTTGCAGAACGTTGTGAAATGAAACGAACACATAATGATGGCACTAGGGAAGGTTTATTGGGAGAATTTCAGGAACATGTTACTCATCTGTAAAAGAGACCAAGTGGAACATTAATGTGATCCATTCTTGAGTATCACTTTAGTGTTAGGGATCCCCACCAGTCGAGTAAAGAAAGATATCGAAGCAATTCAGAGGTGAGCTGTTTGATTTCTGGCTGGTAGTTTCGATCAACACGAGAATATGAGGAGATACTTCGTGAACTCAAATCCATGGAAGAAAAACGACATTGTTTGTACGCATAAATACTGAGAAAATTTAGAGGAGTTCACAGGTGACTACAGAATGATTTGACTGCCTCCAACGTACGTTTCTCGTAACGACCACGAAGATAAGAGAAATTATGGCACGTACGGAGGCATATAGACAGTCGTTTTCCCTTGCGCTGTTTGCGAATTAAATAGGAAAAAATGGTTCAAATGGCTCTAAGCACTATGGGACTTAACATATGACGTCATCAGTCCCCTAGACTTAGAACTACTTAAAATTAACAAACCTAAGGAAATCACACACATCCATGCCCGAGACAGGATTCGAACATGCGAGCGTAGCAGCAGCACGGCTCAGGACTGAAGCCCCTAGAACCGCTCGACCACAGCAACCGGCGTGTAACAGGAAATGAAGTGACTAATAGTGGTACAAGGTAACCCTCCGGCAAACACCATATTGTGGCTTGCGGAGTATGTATGAATATACAAATGATTCTAACACAAAATGACCCAGCACAGTGTTTTACACAAAGAGTCAACGTACTGACCACGTAAACGACATTGAGGCCAAGCTAAACAACATTCCAGATAAATACTTTTCCGACAGCTCACATGATTGTACGAACCTTCTGTGCATTGTTCTCAGTTCACGGGTGAGGGAGAGGCTACGTAGAACACATTCAAAATCATCATTAACGCAGTCTGGAAAATTTTTGGGCTGACAGATTGGGCTGCACAGTTGCTATACACAACCGCTCAATTGATCAAACAACTGATAGCGCTCGCCCATCGGCGGTGTTCCTTATTTTCTACTGTCTCTCTTTCTCGCAAGAATAGCTCTCAACACACAGGCTCTGAAGTCATTGCCGCGTCAAAGAACATGCTGGGTCTGTGCGTGGTCCTCAATACAGCTGGACTCTGACATGCCAATACACTTTTTGTTGATGCTACAGCGATCGCACATGATGTATTGCTCGTCTGACGTATCTTTAGAGCGATAAATACTCGAACCACCCGTGCGATTTGTCAAGGTCTGACGGCTGAGGGAATCTAGCTCCTTCTTGCGGTCTGCTTGCAGTGTATGTATTTAACCATCGAAGATGTAGTGGTGGTATACAACAGAATGCCTCCTTACGTTTTATCGTCAAATAAGTAGTGCATAATTATTGTCCCTGAAGAAGAATTTCTTCTTTCCACGAAAGACAAGTTGTGACGGGTATAATTGCATATGTTTTTACATATTGTATCTCATTATGTGCGCATCAGTGAGTTGGTTGTTTTTTTCTTTGTATCGGGATATTTTCCCCCGATGACGTCATAAACTTTGTGACCTGATGTTTTCTGCACGATCGTAACTGCGCCAATAGGCGTACTACTCCCGTAAGTACAGACTCACCGTTTTGAATCAACGTATCCACGCTTCAACACCTAACCTACTGGACAGGAGAAAATAAACATTAATGGCTTGCTGTCTGCCAAATGTAGGTATAATTATTAATCTGGAAATAACGCAAATACCGATGTAATGTTGTTCATGGCACATTATTCAGTCACCAATAGGAATACTTGTACTTATACCCATTACGCACTGTATATTCTCTCCGGATTGTATAGCCTAACGATGAGAACACGAAGAGGCATTCCGGATGACACTGACGATGACAACAGTCGTAGATTATGTCTCAAAGAGTTGATTCTTCCACGAATTACGGCCATCGTATCCGAGAAATAATGCATTTTACAAAAAACATATACAATCCGTTTGAACACTACACAGTGCTATTAAAAAGTGGAAGTTCGGAACGAGTTTTTCGAAACACCTCGACAGTAAGATTGCACTATACGAACCTTGGATGAAGGTCAACAGGAGGAGTTTATATTCCTAGATTTCCGTACGGTATTTGACACGGTACCACACTGCCGATTGTTAGCAGAGGTACAAGCATACGGAGTAGGTTCCCAGGCATGTGATTGGCTTGAAAACTTCTTCGGTATACCAGATCCCAGTATGTTGTCCTCGACGGCGAGTGTTCATCAGAGACACGGATATCGTTGTCAAAAAGAAGTGGGTTAGGACTGGTGTTATTTGCTACATAAATGATCTGGCACAAAGGGCAGGCAGCAGTTTGTGGCTGTTTACTGATGATGTTGCGATGAAAGGGAAGGTGTCATCGTTGAGTGACTGTAGGAGATTACAAGACGATTAAGACAAAATTTCTAGTTGGCGAGTTCACTGGCAGCTAGCTGTAATGTAGCAGAACATAAGTTAATAGAAGTGAGTAGTAAAAACGAACCCATTAGTAAAAATAGTGTGCTTCTTGACACAGTCACTTCGATTAAACATCTAGGCGTAACGTTCCAAAGCAATATGAAATGAGCATGTACGTATTGTACTAGGGAAGGCACACTGTCGACTTCGGTATTTTGACAGTATTGTAGAAAAGTATGATTCATCTCTAATGGAGAACTCACTAGGACAATAGTGTGACCCATTATTGAGTGCTGTTCAAGTGCCTGGGATCCGCACCCGGTCGAGGTAAAGGAAGATATCGAAACAGTTCAGAAGTGGAGTGCTACACTTGTTACTGGTAGGTTCAAACAACACGTATGTGTTACAGAGACACTCCGGGATCTGTGTGTTACGGAGGCATCTCATATGGAAATCACTGGACGGAAGGCAACATTCCTTTCGAGAAGCACTATTGAGGAAAATATGTACGAAGATGTAGTTGTAATATGGTTACAGACAGAGTTAGAATTATGGGACCATATTATTGTGCATACCTTCCCAAGTAAAGAACAGTTGTAAGACTTTTCCATAACCCTTTAATAACTGCTCAAGCTGCAGTGGCATGCTGTTAACGTTTTTCATTAATTAATTTGTGGCGCACTCTCCAGTCTTCTGGGTGAGATGATGCGAGCTGTCGTAGTGTGACAGCTAAACTTTCACGTGCCATTTTGAAGTGTGAAGTGTCATTGATTTAATGAAGTCGGTGTGCATTCTGTTGTTACCTTCGAATGCCAAACTATGGAAAGCACATCACATTCAATTTCAAAATAATTTTATTTGACGTGAGGATAACGTGTATTATTTATTGAGACAAATTATTAGACCTCGCTTCTTGGCAGATTAATCGAGTATACGAATCTAGGACGTATGAAGCAGTTTTAGTACCCTAACAACGTGCAGAATTAACCCACATGACAATGCACTCACATCGCTGGATAACTAATATGGTGCAGTGATTTGAAGACATCGGCATTGTTAATCAAACTGCAAGCGAAAAGCCTGTTGTGAGCAGGAAATACTTTGGGAAGTATATTGCACGCTTATCTTACTGGTCCCAAGTACTGAAATCAAATGGTCTGTTGTTTTTGTTGTACGGTCAATTGTTATGAATGACCATAAACGAAAATTACAGAATTATGAAAAAGGCCACCATTCACGCAGTGGATTTTTACGAATGAAGGTACTACAGGTAACTTAGCGACGCCAAGAGAAACGACTGTCCACTAACCATGTCTCTTCTTTATACAGTTTCTTTTATAGTGGAGTCCCAGAAGGATCGGCTAGAGCAATTTTTCCCAACCTTTTTCGACTCCCGAACCCCTTCTACAACGATCTGCGCTGGGTGAATCACTGACCTCTAAATATAGATACAACAGACACGCACAAAATTTAACTCAAAGCAAGAGGTTTAACCACCATAAATTAACTTCACCCTTGATGATTAAAACCTAAAGTTACTCCAGTTACGAATTAAAAGTTACACAACGTGAAGGCCTAGTTGCAATAATAAATACAAGTTTTCACTGCAATTATTCACCTCTTCCTTGGAATTAAGCGAGAAGGTGGCGCCTGCTTTAGATGGCACAGAGCTTTGAAGTCAGAAACCATAGAAGTTAGGTAAAGTCTCAAATCACTGTCAGCAAAAAGGTTTGTCTCTGTATTATTTATTAAATAGGCAGATGAAGAATACGACTTTTCGAACAGATATGTGGCTGAAAAGGGTAATAAGCCGTCATGGCTTTATTCGCTAAATCTGGCATCTCCTTTCAACTGAACTAAAAACCAATAAATGACAAAGATTTATGACACTTCAGTAACTGAAAATCAGATGAAACTTCAAGATGCTGCTCTTTTCCTTTTACGCTTAATGTGGATTCTAAAGTTATCGATTCTTCGAAAGGATTGCAAATCCAGTTCTTATTATTGGATGGAGCAGGGAAATATTCTCTGATGGTTTTTCCAAGTCCCTTCTATTGTTTGTTAAAGATATTCTTGAATTTTCGTCCAAAGAAAGTTGGTTTTCTACCAGGAATTTGTGAAAAGTACCGAGGTACTCAGTTCGGTTCCTACTGAAACACGTTTCGAAAAAATTAACTTCTTTGGTGAATGATTCGATAAGGTCTTGCACACTATAAACGTTTATATTCGACCACTGGAGAATAAGTTCAAACTGTTAATTTTTGAGAAAATGTCTGCCAAATAAGCTAAATCTGAAGCCATATTTCATCTCCCATGCACTTTGCTTTCTCAGAGGCATGACTGGTGATAAAAACACAAACTTCGTCTTTAAGCTCATACAGTCTGGAAATAGTTCTACCGCAAGATAGCCACCTAACCTCAGTATGAGACCATAAACATTTACCAATGCTTCTCATTTCCTCACAAAACACTGAAAATATGTGGGAATTTGTAGGGAGAGCCTTAATAAAATTAATTATTTTTACTGCATGGACCAACATAGATCCCAATTAATCGGGCATGCGTTTAGAAACAAGAGCCTGTCCGTGAATGCAACAATTTGTCCAAGAAATATTCGGCGTTACCAGTTTCACTTTGGCCACAAACAGAGCATAACACTCTGTCGTAGATTTTGTACCACCTGAACAAATGCCTGAGCAGCGAGGCCAGTCTATTGAATTTTTGTGGAAGTATTCATCGGTTAAATGAAATATATCTCCACCCGTAGTCTCTCTTTTAACGGTCTGTAGAATAATGGCTTCTCTTCTACGACTCCCCATTAGTATAATGAAAGCAAAGTAACAAAATTTGCTAAATTGGTGACATCAGTCCATTTGTCAAGTTGTATCATGCAAGATGGACCAGCTCTAACTCTTTCGAAAATTCTATTTTCGGCATAGTTTGAAATGTCTTTAATCCCACGGTTGACCTTATTGTCGGACAATCGTACCGTATTCCCTTTTTTGTGAAAGATTCTCCAAGAACGAACTGTACTAGTCATTTGTACATGGGCGTACTAAATCTTCAACTATTGAATGTGACATTGCAGTTTTAACAGTTCTGTAGATAACACGACAAGACACTTCCAGATCATTATCCTTGCACTGTTTGCAGCGGATCGTGGTCCCCTCATTGGCTTTTCTTGCATAAAAATCAGCAGACTTTTTCACGTGTTTGGGGTGTTTTAGTTTTTAAATGACGTGTTTAAGCAGGGAAGGTTGCAGACTACTGTCAGAAAGAATGTCGCCACAAACAACACACTGTGATATTGGACAGTGCGTGTCATTTATATACGAAAATCCAAACCTGTTTTACTTATCATCGCACTTCCTTTTCTTTACGCACGGTTCAGTTTTGTCGGTGTGACACACCTCACTAGAAGCTGAATTATTTGTTGACACAACACTAATTTGCAATTTTGTTAAACCCTGTTTTTCTTCCAAACTTCCACTTTACAACCAGTCATCCGTTTTAATCTGAACGGAAAAAATTCAGACACTCAATTGACAACTTACACCATTTGGAACAAGGAAAGAAGAATTAGTCTATTGTTTAAAATGAAAGGCCTGACGGCCATGTAATATTTTCTTCGTGGGGTCGCGGTACTGTTTATAGTATTGTTAGAACACAAAGAAACAGACGCATTTATGGAAATAATGTGATAAATCCCGATGTTACAAAACGTATGTAACGATGGATGATAGAGGGTTAATTTAGTTTTAAAGTAATAATAATAATAACCGTAATTATTATTATTATTATGACAATGTCGCAGAAACTAGGGAAATAGTAACAGGCCTAATCTCGAAACCCGTCATTATGGAAAAGAGTTTAGGCGAGCCCCCTGAGATGTTACGGCTTTAGATTCAGAATATTGAAATTCAGGGAATTGCTGGAAGCGTTGCAGCGTTCACTAACAGCGCATTTCTGACTTTTAAAGGAAGGTGCACGGTTTATGTTTAAAATACCTTCCTTTATTGCGTAAGTTGCTTGCTTGATAAACATCTCGTTAGTTTGACTGACAGAACAGCAAAGTTAGGGAGCGCAACAGTCTGGAAGAAATGTACGTATGAAAAGCAAAGGATTAACACAGTTCTTTTTATTCTAATCTCAGTGTTACATGTATAGAACGAAGCGGAAAAATCCAACGTTATTCAAAAAAAGTTATAATAAAATCAGAGACTAAAGAGCAGGATGATGTATTAGCTGGAAGGTACGCAGCCTGAAAATTAGTGGAAGAAGTCCACTACCTCTATCTGCGGGCAAAGAATTTTATATCTTGATTCTTGAAGCATTTTAATAAAAACACGGCAAATGAGTAGCAGCACACGCCAACTCAAAGGGAAGGAAGGAATATTACGGTTTAAGATCCCGAGCAGTTTAGGGAAACAACAGAAAACTTAAATCTAGATAGCCTACCGAACACAATACCGCTGGCTTATCTGTGTATAATCTCGCTCAGAATAGAAACTCGATGTCTTACTAACGTTCTACTAAGATCCGCTGTATTTAGACACGGGAACTGCATTAGTAAAGGAAGTCGGGTGAGGGATTAAAATACACGTCAACCGAACGTAGTTCTAGTTTTCGATGGTTTCGCTAAATAACTTTTTTCTGGTACATACTAATATTTCAAATGATAAAGTAACTCTGTCTGTTATGCTTTCACGACCAAACCGCTGAACAAATTTTGATAAAACTTCGTATGGATATAGCTTGAACGCTGAGTAAGAACATAGGTACCCTAACAAGTGTGTAGTACAATATATTTATTGATTTGAAGAATATAACGCGAAATACGGAAGAATAATTACCCTTTAAAAATCTATTTCCTCTCTCAGTTGTGAACTCTTATCATATTTTTGAAAATGCTTTTATTGCTTGATATGTTGTACGTAACATGATTCAACGTAATCAATACAATGTTTGTTCAATTATAACCGTCTTTAATCGATACTTCCATACTAATACCAGTATTTTTAACTGCGAAAGTAAGTCTGTTACGTTTTCACGGCTCTATCGCTGAACGGATTCAGATGAAATTTCGTATAGAGATAGCTTGAACCCTAAGGAAGAACGCAGGCTACTTTAGAAACTGTATCTTTTTGGGCATTATTAACATTTTTAAATAAGGTTTACGTGAGTGGGGTGTAGATGACGCTGGCACGATGGTCGGCGACTATTAGTGATTTCAGACCATTCCTTCTCACAAATCCATCCAATGTTTTTGAGCGAGTGGTTTGCGATATTGAGATGCTACACCATCTAGCATTGCTGGAGAGTTTTGGTGGTGATACAACAATAAAATCGTACTATAATCCCGAGAATCATATTTAAAATTATTACTTTAAGCCCTGTAAAACGGAAGTTTTATTTAGCGCATAGTTCTAAGACAGCTGAAGCTGCGAAAGTTAGGCGAATCCAACAAACCTCAGAGCAATCTCACGTGCCCCGGAACTTGGATGCAGAACGTCGGCTGGCCTTAATTGTTACAGAGACAGTAGAACCGTCATAAGCCTGTCGCATTTTGGACTCTGAGTGTCACGCTTCTCTTACAGCTTCCGAGACGCTTGGAGACCTCAACAGAGATATTTGTAACATGGGGTGTTCTTGGTGAGCCTGCATTTCTTTAACATCTGTCAACTGACTATGTTAATCAAAAATGAGACATACCATGTGGATAGGTAAAAAATTTTGTCACCATAACGCATGTAAATGAAAGGATGAAGCGGTTGCTATGTCCTGCCATGGTGGCAAAGTCTCACATCCGGTAATAAGTGACCCAGAGGAACCACTACAAAATATGCTTCTGCACAAATGTAATGAATTGAGGAATTTTTAAATATAACTAGAAAATATAGTGCATGGTTTCAGATTAGACATATAGCAAAACATGTACGTACAAATAGGCACTGCATACATTTTTTAAAAAAAAATGTGTCAAATGTGTGTGAATTCCCAAACTGCTGAGGCCATCGGTCCCTAGACTTTCACACTACTGAAACTATCTTATGCCAAGAACAACACACGTACCCATGCCCGAGGGAGGGCTCGAACAACTGCGGAGGGACCGCGCAATGAGCGACATGGCGCCTCCAATCGCGCGGCCACTCCGCACGGCATACATTTTTTATACATACATCTCTACACAAGTATATACACAGACATCATGTAAAATTACTAACTTATTCACCATCAATCACATAACAAAACTACCGATATGTGAGCGAAGCAGCGGGTAACAGCAAGTAATGGTATATTTCCCCCAAAAACTTTGCTGCTAAGTTTGTGTAGCATCCTTATTAAAATTTATTACTTACCTGTGCACAACATGTTTGCAAACAACACCTTCAGTGATTTCGTCGTTTGTCGTTTAATGGTCTGACATGTTACGAATCACTTAAAAATTACACCGTCGGTGAGCAAATTTTCGACACATTGGTTCCACAGTAGTCTCAACTGTAGTATTTCTATCTGATTGTTCAATAAGCGGAAATGAAGTGATAAGAAACAAACCGTGAACTTCAGTTTCGTGCCGCAAACACATTTGGTAAATCATCATATTCCTATTTATAGACACAGGAAAAACTCGTGGGAAACCTTGTGAGTATCTGACACCTCACGGTGGGTGAGAAGTAATCTCAGCTCTAGCATTATTATTCGACATGTCAAAACGTAATAATAATGGGAAGGTTAGGCGACGATTAAATACGTTTTCCTTGCGTCTAACACAACTGATAAACCATCAGTTTCACATTTACAGACACTGAAATATCTAGAGTGAGGTTATCGTTAATTTTGCGAATGTATGAAAACTGTTATTTGTTTTCTTCTTATTTCGTGGTTTTACTTAATTTTATTATTTATATTATAGTTTTATTATTTATATTTATATACCTATTTATGTTATTTATGTAATACTCCAGCTAGTTTAAATACGCCATCGTGTATTGAACTCTGTGTTTTCAGAATATACATGTCACCAACTACAGCCGATTCTTTTAAAGAATATACATGTCATCAATTACAGCAAATTCCTTTAAAACGTATAACTTTGTGCAATAGTGATGCCTCTTTATGTACTTATTCTGCGGATGCCTCGATTAGCTAGCGGAATGATAATACGGAGCCCTAAATCCTCCCTTTCGCGGTCAGTTTTACGCGCGAAATGACACTTTAGATGTTAATAAATACATAGAGCTTTCATATGACTTAAACATTGGCAGCAAATGTGAAGGAGGAGACAAAACAAGTACGATTATTTGGTGTGTGGTAGATGTACCTTTAAAGATAATTTGTGACATTTTCAGATGAGGGGCGACTAATTTTTGAATATCGCTCAGTGATCTGAAACACTATGGTATGACAGAAAAATTATTGGCGTTTCTCCTTACACTCGGAAACAATACATTATTTAAAAAAAAAAACAAAAGAAACGCATTGAAATAGCACCAAGAAGAATTATCCGAATGGGACTGAAATATATAGATGTGATGCGTATGTACAGACAAAAATTGATTACAATTTCGGTAATATTGGTTGATTTATTCAAGAGAAACAGATTCACAAACTGAGTTAGTCAATAACGCGTTGGCCCACTTCTGGCCCTTATGGAAGCAACTATCCGGCTTGTCATTGTTTGATAAGAGATGTTGGATGTAGTCCTGAGAGAAACCGTGCCAAATTCTGTCAGAGTGCTGCCTTAGAACGACACAATCCCGAGCTTGTTCGAGCCCCCCTGCCCATAATGCTCCAGACATCCTCACCTGGGAAGAAATCTGGTAACTTTGATGGCAAACACAGGATCCCGCATGCATGACGATAAGCGGTAGAAACTGTTTCCACTTGCAGACGGGCATAATATTGCTGAAATGTAAGCCCAGGGTGGCTTGCCATGAAAGGCAACAAAACGGCTGCAAATGGCTCTGAGTTTTATGGGAATTAACATCTGAGGTCATCAGTCACCTAGAACTTAGAGCAACTTAAACCTAACTAATCTAAGGACATCATACACATATATATCCCCGGGCAGGATTCGAACCTGCGACCGTAGCGGTCGCGCGGCTCCAGTCTGAAGCGCCTAGAACCGCTCGGCCACACCGGCCGGCCAACAAAACGGGCCATATAATATCGTCGATGTACCGCTGGGCTGTAAGGGTGCCGTGGATGACAACCAGAGGAGTCCTGCTATGAAAAGAAATGGCACTTCAGATCATTACTCCTGGTTGTCGGGCAGTATAGCTGGTGGTAAGGTCTTATGGGATGAAACTGGTGAGCCTACACACAATCGATCTTAAACTAACCTACGCTATGGACAACACACACCCGTGTCCGAGGGAGGACTCGAACTTCCGACGTGGGGAGCCGCACGGACTGTAGCAAGACGCCCCTGCCATCGCCGCTACCCCGCGCGTCATTCAGGCTGGTATCCCACCGAAGTCCGGCTTGTCTCCGGACACGTCTTTGGCCTGGAATCACGTTGGCTGGAGTGGGTTTGAACTGAGCCGCGATGACCAGTGAAGGCGTGTCTGGAGACGCGTAGGAGAGCAGTGCGATATCAACTTGACCGTTGTGTGCCAAACAACCTGACAACAAGGAGAGATGGTCTGAAGCTCAATTTCCTAGCACCGCTACAGATGTGAGAGTGTTTACATTATGTAGCGACCAGGAACGTTGAGGATTTCGCTCCAAAATTTTGGGAAGCAGAAATTTTTATCAGCTCTTAGACGGGCCGGTGTTGTTACCTTCCAAGTAACCGTTGAGCTCATTGGGAGGCAGAATACGGCAGTGAATCGTTACATAAGTTTAAACCTGCACGATTCTCTGCATTCCGTCTGCCTTTGTTCATCAACTGCGATTTCGGTGCACAGTATCTGTAGCAGCACACACTATGCCTACTTCATTGGTTACTTCCACAATGTACAGAGGCGTGGTTCAGCACTACACAACTCAGGATGTATCGATAAAATTTGTCAGGTGCGGTCAGGTGGAAAGTCAAAGGAACGCCGCGGAGGTGTATGCGGAGCCCTATCGTTGGAAGCTTGGTTGTGTGTGGATCAGAGGCCAGGAACACAGCTCCAGCAGAGTTTGCAGAGGTACAGCTTTCGGGGCGCACGTTGAAATAAACCGGCGTCTGGCAACTGAGACTCGTCGTGGAGGGACGCGGACGCAATTTCGAACGCTCGGGAGAGGACTCGACGGAAAGTTTATCCCCCAAGGCCGGCTTTGCGCCTGTATACGTCAGAAAACGGATAAGCCGGGAGCCACGGCTGGCTGCTGAAAATCCACGCCGAAGCGTCTCTATAAACTGTTGCGCTTCCGCCGAATATTGGTCAGCATGAGCGGGAGTCTGCATTTACATCTCTTTCCTTTCTGTGCCATCCGCGTAGAGTGTGCAGTAAGAGCGACAGTCAATACGACACCATACAAATGAAACAATTTTTGCGCGTATTCCAATCACCATTACATCCACATCTATACTCCACCAGCTATCTTACATCTGAATGTACGAAGCTATTTGGAAAATAAGATCCGATCCGGCGCGAAATGGAAACTATAGTGGAAGTCCGATGGAGCGTTGCACATATGTGTAGGGCAGTGTCTCCAGTATGACCAGCGGTTGAATCACGTATCTCTTTTAAGCTCTGAGCGCACAGCGAGTACGTAAAGGCGCCTAGAAACTAGTGTCTCGCAGCCAACATGAGGCCTTGGTGAGACATTTTGCCTCATGTCATGCAGGCGCTCCTGCAGTGTTTTCTATTGGAAGTGTCTGGTCTCCGACAATACAGCCCGTAAATGGCTCCCCTGAGTTTCATCTCCTCTCACATGAACCGCTGGCTATGAAGACAACGTTTTGGCACAGACAACCAGCTGTCGACCAGCGCAGAGAACTGGCGGAAAGCAAAGGTGGCCGCCTTCTTTTACGAGGGTATCAGAAAGCTGGCACAATACTACGGCAGATATCTAAGTCGCAGAGGTGGGTGTGTAGATAAGTAGCTGAAAGGTGTAGCCGACTGTTCCAAATAAAACATTTTTGGTTTTCAAATTGGTTTCCATTTCGCGATCGATCGGATCTTAGTAGTCCTCATATGTTGTATTTACTTCCGTAACACGAGGTATTGATTCAAATGGCTCTGAGCATTATGGGACTTAGCATCTAAGGTCATCAGTCCCCTAGAACTTAGAACTACTTAAACCTAACTAACCTAAGGACATCACACACGTCCATGCACGAGGCAGGATTCGAACCTGGGACCGTAGCGGTCGCGAGGTTCCAGGTAAAAACACGAGGTATTTCACAATATCTCTCACGGGCTTCTAGTACTGCAGAAGGGACTTGGTTGCCAAAGTTTTTATAGCGAAATCATCTCCAGGAATGTAGAGTTGGATATGAACTACGTTTGAACATCTAACTAAGTAATATGGCTACCAACTATCTGTATCAATTTGTTTTAAATTGCAACTTAGGTCAATGACCTTCACCTTGATTTTGGCCTACTTTGTTTATATGATCCAGCTCGATGACGTCACGACCACCCCCCTTTCCCCTCCCATCCTCCACCACGCCATTCCTTACCCCCTCTCCAGCCATCCACGGCATAGTAGTAAAATGAAACCACCAATCAAAAATCCAATATGTTTGAGCAATAGTCTGTTCAAAATTACTTCAGGATTGATACTTCGGTAGGGGCACGTGGAAGCGTAGAACACAGGCGTAATCTTACTTTTCATGTAACCCTTGCACACGGGTAAACTATTCATTTTATAAAAATGGAAATTGCTACGATATGTTCTGGAAGAGTTACGCTACATATTGATTTTAGTTTTATATGCGGCAACAAATTATCAAGATGATATAAGGACATTTACGAAAGTTTATTTTCTCACGAGGTAACCAAATTTTCGACATGTGGGAAAGTTTTTTGTTACTGAAGTGAATACATTGCGGGAATAAAATCTTAAGAATAAATCACATTTTCACATGTTTGAAACCAGAACTCTCGCGGAGATCACTAATGGGGTTTGTAATGAAATAGTTATTAATTGTTCTGATCTGCCTACTTAATTGCAACGCAATAAAACATACGATTAATCGAGATTAACACGGTGGAAAAACGAATCTTAAATAGGCCAACCTCTATTGTTTCGTAACAACAAAAGCGATACAAATAACAGGGACTCTGTATTACAATAGTTGTATTGTAAATAGTAATACTAATTTTTGCGTGATACTTACTGAATTCTTGAGGTGAACTTCCTTTTGAAATGGTTGTTATTCAAGCCTTCTTATTAAAATTTCAAGACTTAGGACGGTGTAACTTTGTTGTGTAGGTACACATTCAAACTTCGCACGCCAAACTTGTAGCCGGATTCGCCTCTGCTCCATTTCTACGGGGACAATGGAAACACTTCACTGTTATGACGGTTTCTTGAAGTGCCAGTACCACTGACACTATTGTCGTTTAATGGAATTATCATCTCCTCCACTGAACATGCCAAAAAAGCTTCATTCGGCCACGCTCTTTCCATGATGCTCTGCGAATGTTTGGTGGCTTTCTTCCAATCTTCAAATCTTCAGCGGTGACGTTCCTAACAGCTTCTCTTCTGAGTGCTTCGACTGCGGAGAGGGTACATTTGTTATTATTCCTAGCAACGCAACCTTTAATTTGGGCCTATGTTAACTCAACTGGGTTGAAATGGCGGTGGCAAGATGATAGCCTGATGACTATATGCCTATGTTCTTTGCCTGTTCGTCGATTTCGCATAGGGAGAACTGTGGCTTCTGCCGATACACTTGTTCAATGAGCTCTACCTTTTCAGGGTTACACATACGGTATGTCGCCGTAGCCAGTCAATCATTTCCACCTTTCGATTTGCCATGGTAGGTGCCTTGTCAACAACAACGGAATGGTAAGGAACATTATACAGAACAATTGTTGGAGGTTTTCCAAGATCTGGTATTAGCGAATCTTCGAACCACTTTGTAAATGTAATTTGGTTCATTTCTTCATTATAGTCTCCTGTTTCCTTTGATTTAAAAAGCAGGATACTGAACGATAACCTTGCTAGATGCCTTCATCAAGAAGAATACGTCTACTCCCCTTGCCACAAAGTACTGCCATTTGTCCTATAGCTGCATTGTCTGTCCAGCTCCGATTAAAATCGTACCAGAACTGCCCACGTTTCGTCAAGTTACATTAGTTCGTCGGTATTTATGCTGCGGATGCATCTCAAAATTCGGCATCGTCATGCAGCTATATCCTTCCTCTCCATTAGCACCTTATGATGGCAGAAATGTAGAAATGTCCATAGTGAAAGCTAAGGTTGTGTAAATCTGTGTAGATGTGTGACTCCCTTGAACAAGTCCTGAACCTTTAAGTGTGACCGGTAACTTCCTAAGCGTCGTATGTTTCTTCCTGTGATAATAAACATGACGACGAATCGCATCATCTGCAAACGAATCGATA
The DNA here is from genome assembly GCF_023864345.2 of Schistocerca serialis cubense. Lineage (NCBI taxonomy): Eukaryota > Metazoa > Arthropoda > Insecta > Orthoptera > Acrididae > Schistocerca > Schistocerca serialis. Next base: position 140,528,664 of record NC_064643.1, read on the forward strand.
TGGGTAATCCTTTTATCCATACCAAGGTTTTTATCACGGGTGTAAGGTTTCGATGGTTCTTCAGCATCCTTTTCTTCCCAATCTTCACAACAGTGTTTTGGTTTATTTTCAAAGCTTTTGAAGAACACTTCCTCCCCATTTCTTACAACAGTATTTTTGTTCGTATTCAAAACTTCGGCAGTTCTGTCCGTAACTTAGATGACGGAGAGGCAGCGGGCCACTATTAAGGTTTCCATTCTCAAAGTAGGCACGTAACATACAAACTATTTCTCTTCACTTCCCTCGTATGTCAGTCCCCTAGCCAAATGAACGACCTCGATGTTTTCCACTTGTAACGTTCACCGAACTTCTCGCTGACATCGTTCAGTACCACACAACGAATAACGGAAACAACTAATAAAAGAATAACTCCTAAAACCGTAAAAGTGCACGCACGAAGTCACAGGGCGCAATAATCATACAGGACAGAAGGCTGGTTGCAGCTAAGGCCCGCTGCAACAATGAAGTGTTTAGTGTGGGGTAAACGACTGGCAACTTGGCAACTTCGGGGATTTGCTACGACTGCGAGTAGCGTAGTATTGGCGGAAAGTTGCCTGGGCCTGAGTCTGCTGCGTGGCCCCTACCCCTCCCCCCCCCCCCCCCCCTCTTGCCACGCCCGTCCTCGCTGTCAATTCTGAAGTATTGGACAGACTTTAGTCCAGCGGTCCTAGCGTGAAAATTATAAAAAGTTAGCCACATCTCCTTTCCGCCATTCCTCTCCTCCTGATCATTCTAGCATTAAAATAACAGATTCACGTAAAACGACAATGGTACTTGCATCTGAAGCACGTAAGCACACAGACGCGCATACACGGGCACACACTCAAACGCGCACATAAAGAGGGAAATTTAAAAAAATTTAAATTCTTTTCAGCCAACCAAAACACACAAGCACACACATCCTGCAACGTGCCATAATTCTGTGGAAACGCCTACCACAGAATTGTGGAATGTTACGTGCTTGTGTATGTGTATGTGTGTGTGTGTGTGTGTGTGTGTGTGTGTGTGTGTGTGTGCGCGCCCGCGCGCGCACTTGAACTCGTCCGCGTGTATGCGCGTCTGTGTACTTACGTAACTCAGATGCAAATACCTGTACCACTGTACGTGAACCTGTCATTTTTATGTATAATTGGCTGGATATGAGGAGCGGGAGGGTGGAGCGGGGGTGTGGCTAACTTTTTATAATTATAATGCTAGGACAGCTGCACTATATGCCGCGTTGGAGCATGTAAGGCCGCGCTTGTCAGTTTCTTGTCAGTCTTGCGACTCATTCTGAGGGTGTGGCCGAGCGATAAGCGACCGAAATATCAGTGGAAGAAATTCTCTGGAATGAAATTTCCACTCTACAGCGGAGTGTGCGCTGATATGAAACTTCCTGGCAGATGAAAACTGTGTGCCGGACCAAGACTCGAACTCGGGACCTTTGCCTTTCGCGGGCAAGTGCTCTACCAACTGAGCTGCCGGCCGCGGTGGCCGTGCGGTTCTAGGCGCTCCAGTCCGGAGCCGCGCTGCTGCTACGGTCGCAGGTTCGAATCCTGCCTCGGGCATGGGTGTGTGTGATGTCCTTAGGTTAGTTAGGTTTAAGTAGTTCTAAGTTCTAGGGGACTGATGACCACAGCAGTTGAGTCCCATAGTGCTTAGAGCCATTTGAACCAACTGGGCTACCCAAGCACAACTCACCCCCCTTCCTTACAGCTTGAGTCGTCAGTCGTGCTTGGGTATCTCAGTTGATAGAGCACTTGCCCGCTAAAGGCAAAGGTCCCGAATTCGCGTCTCGCTCCAGCACACAGTTTTAACCTGCCAGGAAGTTTCATATCAGCGCACAGTCTGCTGTAGTCTGAAAATTTCATTCGAGAAATATCCCCCAGGATGTGGCTAAGCCATGTCTCCGTAATATCCTTTCTTGCTGGAGTGGTAGTTCTGCAAGGTTCGCAGGAGAGCTTCTGTGAAGTTTGGAAGGCAGGAGACGAGGTACATTCGGAAGAAATTTTACTTGCGCGGCTACACTCCCGAAATTTAATGGACTATTCATGACCCGAAAAGTTGAAAATGCACGTCAAGTACCTCTTCGGGGAGGAGATGGTATCATGGGTCCATAGTTTGGACAAATTACGACAACAGACAGCAAGACTATTGAGCTCTTTGAGTTTGTTACTGAAGTGCCGGGACCAGGGAGTTATTCAAAAATTTGCAAGAACGCTGCAGTAAATAGAATTTTACATAGCGCTGGTTCTGCTTTTGTAAGATAAAGAATTCGTTTTACCCATCGGAAATTGGACACTGTTTCTGAACACCTCTATCATCTGCAGTTGCAGATAGCGCCTGTTTTACCTCCTGACTCATGGGACTGGATTTATGGCCGGTATTACACTATCAAATTTCTTTGTCAAAGATTTGATCAAAGATGTGATCAAATATTCTGTCAAATATATTTGACAAAGATCTTTGACGTAGCGCTAGAAGGGATATTACACTGTCATCAAATTTTTCGTCAAAGTTCAAGATGGCTGACAACAACTTGTTAATAACCGCAGCAGTTGCACGTACCGCAATTGCATCGTGTGCACATGCGGAAAAGAAGTGGGGGAAAAAAAGGAACTATACATACAAGGTTGACAGTTTTAAATTCCTGGGATTACAACTTGATAACAAATTCAGTTGGGGGGAGCACACCACAGAACTGCAGAAACGCCTTAACAAAGCTGTATTTGCAATTCGAGTGTTAGCAGACATAGGCAACATAAAAATGAAAATGCTTGCGTACTTTGCCTACTTTCATTCCATAATGTCACATGGTATAATATTTTGGGGTAAATCTTAAAGTCAAACAAAAGTTTTCAGAGTCCAAAAGCGTGTAATACGTATTATTTATGGAGTAAATTCACGGACGTCCTGCAGAAACCTCTTCAAAGAACTGGGTATACTAACTACTGCCTCTCAGTATATTTACTCCTTAATGAAATTTGTCCTAAATAATATATCTCTTTTTCCAACAAACAACTCAGTTCATACATACAATACCAGGAACAAAAATGATCTGCACAAGGACTGCAAAGCACTTACTTTAGTTCAAAAAAGGGTCCACTACTCAGGAACACTCATCTTAATTAATTTGCCAGTAAACATAAAAATTTTAGTTACAAATAAAGATCAGTTTAAAAGAAACCTGAAAGACTTACTAGTGGCCAACTCCCTCTACTCCACTGACAAAATTTTTAATAGAAACAAATGATGTATTTATTCATACTATTAGTATTGTTATTTCAGCTTAAAAAAATTGACATGTTCCACATCCACGAGGATCTCCTCAGCACGGATCTAAGGAACGAAAAACTAATCTAATCTGGGTGAAGCCGTGGGTTTTACGGCGACACGATAAAAGCATTCAACAAAACTTGTTAGGTGGGTTTACAGTGGAAGACGTCAAGTTGTACATCAATTACTTAAGAATGGATGAGCATACATTTCTGTATGTGCTCTTTGAGGTGTATCCACATACCACAAAGCACAATATTCACTGAAGATCTGCTACATCTTCAAAAGACAGGCTCACTGTAACACTATGATGCCTTGCTACAGAAGAGGGTTATGTTAGGTTAGGTCAGGTCAGGTCTCCAATCTTCTTAATCTATTTTTGTATTCAGGATGCCTCACGTTGTAAAGTGCCTCATCAGCTTCATACTTCTCTATTAATTTTGTAGTTGTCGGCACACACCAATTGTATTTACCGGCAATGTTTATAAAACACTACAGACGACAGAATGCAGCGATGCTAGCGCTCCATGTGGTAACATGTCGCATTGCAGTGAACAGAAGACAGGCGATTTCTTTGATCAAATCTACAGCGAGGCCCTAGATTTGATCAAATATTGGACGACATTTGACAAAGTCCCTATTACACCATCAAATATCTTTGACAAAGATATTGGACAAAGATATTGGACAAAGAAATTTGATAATGTAATACCGGCCTATGGCACGAAATGGGCTGAAGTGGCTATAAAATGACAGATTACCAAGTATAGTCGATTAGAGCAGCCTTCTCAGGTGGACTCTTTCTTTCGACGTTCCGTCCTAAATTTGACGGGTAAGGATCTGGACGAATCTAATGTATCTGTCTTAAGTAAAGGGCTAAATTTTGCCCCTGCTCCAAAGAGTTTGCAGAAATCATCTTTCATGAGTGCCACTGAAGAAGCCGTCCGACCGCAGTCAGAGGGTTCAGCTGAAGAAATCAGACATGAAGGCTGCCGAGCAGTTAGGAAACATCGTCCACAAACAACTAATGTTTCCAAAGAAGAGAGATTTGCGATACGAATGCTGTGTGAGGATACTGACACAGTCGTCCTGTGTGCTGATAAAGGTAATGCTACCGCCCTTTTGGCCCAGAAATTCTACAAGGAAAAGATATGTGGTTTCCTTAGTTCTGGTGCATACCGGAAGACCAACAAAGATCCTACCAACAAGGTGACAATAAGGACTGCTGCTTTGCTGAACGCTTAATCACTACCAAAGGAAGTCATAAGAAGCTCAAAAGTGCGAGGTGCAGTACCACCGAGATTTTATGGGCTTTCTAAAGTTCACAAAATAGGTAAGGATGAGCGTCTAGAGCATCTGAGGCCTATAACGAGTGTTATTGGTTTATTCCTACTTAACATTTAGCTTCCTTATTAAAACCATTGGTAGGAAAATGTAGTCACCACATTCGTAATTCTATGGATTTTATTCACAGAATCAGCAATGTGAGGCTAAATAGTACGGATGTGCTCGATAGTTTTGACGTGGTATCATTATTTACCAAGGTACATTTAAGGGGCTCTCTATCTCTATCGCCCAAACTTTTGACAAGAGCATCACGACTTTATTTGAACATGTGCTTTTATCATCGTATTTTCAGTTAAATGGTGAATTTTATGAGCAGGTTGATGGAGTTGCTATGGGAAGCCCACTCTCACCTCTGGTAGCTAATTTATTCATAGAGGACTTCGAGGACAAGGCACTGGACTCCGCTGGTTTTAAACCAATAGTCTTCTGGCGTTAAGTGGACGACACTTTTGTAGTACGGCCACACGGGATGGCTGAATTACATCACTTTCTGGAGCATTTGAATTATATCCATGCTATTATCAAATGCTATGGAAATAGAAAATGACGCTGCCTGCCGGCCGGTGTGGCCGTGCGGTTAAAGGCGCTTCAGTCTGGAACCGCGTGACCGCTACGGTCGCAGGTTCGAATCCTGCCTCGGGCATGGATGTGTGTGATGTCCTTAGGTTAGTTAGGTTTAATTAGTTCTAAGTTCTAGGCGACTGATGACCTCAGAAGTTAAGTCGCATAGTGCTCTGAGCCATTTTTTTTTGACGCTGCCTCCCCTTTTTGGATGTTGTCGTTCGTCGTGAAGTTGATGGCACATTAGGACATGCCGTATATCGTAAACCTACACATACAAATCTATATCTACATGCCAGTAGCTGCCATTACCCTTCACAGACCATAGGTGTCCTTAAGACCTTTGTGCATAGGGCGCATTGTATCTCTGATAAAGATAATTTGCAAGAAGAGCTCACATACCTCAAGAGCATTTTAAAGGGAATAGATTTTCTCCGCAACAAATTCGCAAAGCATTCAAGGTAAAACCTAGAATGCATGTACGTGATGGGGAAGAAGATAGTAATTCCTTCAGATGAAATGCGTTTTTACCCTATCTTTCTTCGAAGATAGGCCTTATTCTCGAGAAAAACTGTGTTAATGTGATCTTCCGGCCTCCCACGAAGATTGCAGCTTTACTCGGCTCTGTAAATGATGATTTATTGCTTCGTAAGGCGGGTGTGTATGATTCATTGCGGAATTGCCCAACAACACGCATCGCTCATGAGAGATGTGTGGAACAACGAAGATACAAACGCTTATCACAGCCGGACAAGTCAGCTGTCGCCTATCATTGTATTGATACAGGGCATTCCTTGAACTACTGTGATGTGAAGATTCCAACATTCACCTCTTCCTTTTGGAATTATGCCTTCAAGGAAGCTATAGAAATTAGTTCAGCGAATAATTTAATAAACAGAGATAACGGTTTTAATTTGGACGAAGCATGTAATACGTCTCTTGGGGTAATTAAACTAAGGAGGAACTTGTCATGGTGTCATCGCCGCCAAACATACATCGACAACCGAATAGAATGTCTGTACGCCTTCGCCACAGGAGAAGTATTTTCTTTTCTGCCAAAAGCGTCTTTGACTCGCAGGCACGTACCGCTGCTTTGGAGGATATGACACCTTGCGTGTCGCAAAAGAACTGAAGGGTGAGTACTCGATATACGCGTTACTGAAAGATGTTAATCACTACTCAATATACGCGTTAGTGAACCGAAAGATGTTAATCACTACTCAATATACGCGTTAGTGAAAGATGCACTCGATATACGCGTTACTGAAAGATGTTAATCACTACTCAATATACGCTTTAGTGAACCGAAAGATGTTAATCACTACTCAATATACGCGTTAGTGAAAGATGTTTTGTTTGCGCGGCTGCAGGCACGAAAGCTAGTGGTGCAGCGCTGTAGTCTGTTCAAAGTAGTTGCCCCTGCTCGTTACGGAAATGGATGTAAGATTGGAGAATGATTTTCGCTGCAAAGTTCTTGAGTATATTTATGAGTTGTCGCGCTTTGATGTAGGAGAAGAGAATGATTTTCACTGCAAACGTTTTGGTTATATTTTTGAGTTGTCGCGCTTATGTTGTAGAAATGGCGAGGGGTGCAAAGAACGCCGCTAATTCTGTGGTGACGGTTGTTCCAGCGAAGCAGCATCCTGAGAGGCAAAGACGGTATTAGAAGCTGCACTTTGCCACTATCAGTAGTCGCGACTCCTCACCACAACAATCTGAAAGTGCTAATAACACCGTTGGCTTATTCATTCTTACCGGATCCTCAATGGTATTGACGAACTGTGGTATTGACGGTCTGAAAATGCAGTGCAGTTTTGAAAGGGGAACAGCAGTTATAAAGTCGGCGATAGATCTGAAGTTTCGTGAACCAGTAATTCACAGGATAAGTTAGTTCTGAATGTTCATCGAAAGTCGTTGGGGTAGAAATATTGGGTGTCAGTTTCTCGAAGGTCACCACAGATCCCAGATGTCAAGTTGGTATTACTTCAAAGCAGAGATCGTAGACAACTCATTGACGCTTAATAGAGCGCTGATCAGTAATTGAATCCACGTGGATTTCGTGGTGAAATGGCTGAATTAATTTTCATTCTGTGGTTTTTGATTGGTGGAAATATTTAGTCGGTGTGAGTCCGATTAAGTTTCGACATTCTGGAATGTTCTGACCCAGAACTCTCTCATGGTGAAGAGTGGTATGTAATTGTATTGAGGGAACTAGTTGTAAGGGGGCTGCATTTAGCACGTAGTTAAAGACTCATTTGCGTTTTACAATCAGTGATGAGTGCCTCTAGTGATTAATAATTTACACGAGAAAGTGTTAGACAGGAGCCAACGCCTGAGGAGGATGAGGATTTTGCTTATTATTGTTAAATGTAGGCCCAAAATTGCGATGGCGACTTTTCTGTGATTCATCAGTCTTGACACTCGTGCCCGTCCGTGATGGTTTGTACTTGCACTTAAAGAAATAAAGAACGTGTTATTTGTAAAAGAAACAAAATCAAAGGTTCCCGGCTTCATCATTTTGAATATAAATGCTAGCTGTGGAAGGATATTATTAAAAAAATAAAAGAAATTTAATGAAAGTATATGGAAATGGTCTAAACAGCTCTTGATAAGAAAGGCTTACTACTAACATCTACAGTGGGTACCATTGCAAAATATTCGGAAGGACTATATTGCAGGAAAAGTTTGGAACTCCGCTGCTGAGTAGTTGTCTTTCTTTAGAGTAAGAAAAACTCTACTTATATTAATTAAAAGAGATCAATAGGATGGCACCAAAGTAATTAAATTAAATTACGATCAATAAATATATATGAGATACTAGGTAACTATTAATACAAGACTACTGAATGAAATATTTGCTCGATAACTTAAATGAAACATCAACATGAACACAAATAACATATCGCTGACTCTGAGAAAAAAAAAATATATCTTGCAGATATTATTAAAGAATAAAAGTAAAGCCGCCTATCTCTGAGGCAACGGAAATAAGCAAGAAAATCGGTAACATTGTAATTTAGTTTCCGCTTGTTATTTTGCATTACGTTAATGAGTCTTAATTAATTAACGCCTAGTAACTCATGGTTGGAGCTATATTAAGAGTCAATGGTATGAAGGTTACTTCAGAATTAACTAGAAGGAATTATGATTGAGTGTTGATATTAAGATAACTTATTTTCATTACACTTCCTCAGGCGCCCAGTGAGGATTTGCAAATGGTAAAATGTTAAAATAATTTTGAGGTATAGAAATCCGTCGACAAGGCATCTCAAAGTAAATAAAACTACATACGAGTATATTCGGCGACCGGCAGAATCACACGTTCGACGTTACCTACATGCTTAGTGCTACGATACAACATTTAAATACGAACAGAGATTCACTAATTGATCTGACTCACAAACAGTACGTTTCTTTCTATTTGGACTGGTTACTATGCAATAATGATAGTAGACTACACTACACCATTATCTGTGATACGCTAATTTTGTAAGATGTTATATATATAGGTCTGACTAATGACAACGATACAGCAAGTGTTGTCACAGAAGTCAATATTCTATCCAAATATAAGAAAAAGATAACGTTATATTTATCACGTACTTTTTTTAACCTTAGAACTGGAATCACTGAACTGCCTACTGATGCAAATGCGTTGCTACTGGAGTGTTACTAGGATCATTCGCGATGATTTGTACTGGGAAGAAGTGATGTCGTTTGCAGACTGATAAAGCGAGTTAACGCTTTCTTTATATTTCTTGACTTCGTGAACAGAAGTACGCTGACAGTATACATTCTCAGACATCAGTACAGCAAGTGTTGAACGTTGACGAGAGTCTGCAAAGTGACTCACACACACGCACATCCAAACACACACACACACACACACACACACACACACACACACACACACAAATTTTGGATCATGTTCGAAAGTATTCTAACAATATATGCAATGTAAAAAGTACGTAAGCATCTAAAATTCCGCCTCATTAGTAAATTCTATCGCTCTCTGTTGCATATTGCGCTTACGTTTACGCCAGATTTTGAAATCTCGCGCTTCACGGTACGCACACATCGGAGACCACGAGATATGTCCGTGCCACTGGCTCCTCTAGAGCATACAAATAGTTTGGAGGATTCGTCGTTGGGTTATCTTCTGCCTGATGAAGGACGTCCTCTTCATAGTCGACAGTGTGGCGCGTACGTGAAGCACCACCATCTGCTTTCCTAGCTGTGAACGCACCATGCAAGTTTCTCGGAGCTGTTATTGTAGCCGCACGCAAATGGTATACGATGCCGTAATTACAACAGGTACTGACTACTCTGTTTGAGTGGTTTTCATGAAGAGCGAGATTTGAAAGTGATTCAATCTTCAAAAATTATTTTATAATCAAACGGAACATTCCTGGACACGGGTTCCTGACCAAAACTTCATAAACCAAGTCCGCTCTACAAGCCCTAGCAACCTATAAGTACCAGTCAAAACGAGAAGCAAGCAGTCGCCACACGGGACATTGAATGGTTATACACTCCTGGAAATGGAAAAAAGAACACATTGACACCGGTGTGTCAGACCCACCATACTTGCTCCGGACACTGCGAGAGGGCTGTACAAGCAATGATCACACGCACGGCACAGCGGACACACCAGGAACCGCGGTGTTGGCCGTCGAATGGCGTTAGCTGCGCAGCATTTGTGCGCCGTCGCCGTCAGTGTCAGCCAGTTTGCCGTGGCATACGGAGCTCCATCGCAGTCGTTAACACTGGTAGCATGCCACGACAGCGTGGACGTGAACCGTATGTGCAGTTGACGGACTTTGAGCGAGGGCGTATAGTAGGCATGCGGGAGGCCGGGTGGACGTACCGCCGAATTGCTCAACACGTGGGGCGTGAGGTCTCCACAGTACATCGATGTTGTCGCCAGTGGTCGGCGGAAGGTGCACGTGCCCGTCGACCTGGGACCGGACCGCAGCGACGCACGGATGCACGCCAAGACCGTAGGATCCTACGCAGTGCCGTAGGGGACCGCACCGCCACTTCCCAGCAAATTAGGGACACTGTTGCTCCTGGGGTATCGGCCAGGGCCATTCGCAACCGTCTCCATGAAGCTGGGCTACGGTCCCGCACACCGTTAGGCCGTCTTCCGCTCACGCCCCAACATCGTGCAGCCCGCCTCCAGTGGTGTCGCGACAGGCGTGAATGGAGGGACGAATGGAGACGTTTCGTCTTCTGCGATGAGAGTCGCTTCTGCCTTGGTGCCAATGATGGTCGTATGCGTGTTTGGCGCCGTGCAGGTGAGCGCCACAATCAGGACTGCATACGACAGAGGCACACAGGGCCAACACCCGGCATCATGGTGTGGGGAGCGATCTCCTACACTGGCCGTACATCACTGGTGATCGTCGAGGGGACACTGAATAGTGCACGGTACATCCAAACCGTCATCGAACCCATCGTTCTACCATTCCTAGACCGGCAAGAGAACTTGCTGTTCCAACAGGACAATGCACGTCCGCATGTATCCCGTGCCACCCAACGTGCTCTAGAAGGTGTAAGTCAACTACCCTGGCCAACAAGATCTCCGGATCTGTCCCCCATTGAGCATGTTTGGGACTGGATGAAGCGTCGTCTCACGCGGTCTGCACGTCCAGCACGAACACTGGTCCAACTGAGGCGCCAGGTGGAAATGGCATGGCAAGCCGTTCCACAGGACTACATCCAGCATCTCTACGATCGTCTCCATGGGAGAATAGCAGCCTGCATTGCTGCGAAAGGTGGATATACACTGTACTAGTGCCGACATTGTGCATGCTCTGTTGCCTGTGTCTATGTGCCTGTGGTTCTGTCAGTGTGATCATGTGATGTATCTGACACCAGGAATGTGTCAATAAAGTTTCCCCTTCCTGGGACAATGAATTCACGGTTTTCTTATTTCAATTTCCAGGAGTGTATTTAAAAGCTTTAAGATCCTTATCCCACTCTGAGAAGAGATGATCACTTCCTGTTTCATAGAATGCGGTCGGATCATTATTAGTTCTAACTAATCATTTCCCTCTGATGCTGCAAACTACTGCAAATAGTTCAAATTTTGGTTTGAATGGTTGGCATGCGGAAAGAAAAGTTGTCTTTCAACGTTGCTCGATATGTATGTCAGAGGAAGTAACGTTTGATTTCTCCTGGAGTTTTGAAGATAAACGACTCCGTTGTATACTTGCCATCTGTTGTTGCTTCTACCATTGGACGTCGATGAGTTCGTGAACCTCTCGTAGTTACTAAACGAGCCTATGATTCTCTCCTTCTGGTTAACGACGCATATTCACGGATTGATCGTACGAGGGATGCGTGAAGACCTTTCTTACGTGGCTGAGTTCACTTCCTTACAGTCTAATTTCGTGTGATCATTCTCCTTTAGATCACTCCGCGCGAATATTCGAAGATATTTTATAGTTTTTACTGTTTACAGAGATGTATCGCCAACCGTGCCGCTCGCGGGTAAAGAGGTTCGCAAAAGCACGAATCCGTGGCGGGTCCCATCAGGCTGGTGGATTGATGACTCAAAATAAAGTACAACTGAACAGTAAAGCTTATTTCCGCTATTTATGCTTATTCCGTGAAATTTATTCACATCGAGCGTCAATTGCCATCCCTGTACCAACTGTTGATCCTCTTTATGGTCTTCCTACATTTAGCTAAGGGTTTCTAACATTGCTCCGCTCCTACATATGACAGCTACGTCCGTCATCGTTCTCAAGTAAAGTCTCACGATATCCATTAGATCATTTACACACTTTAGTCATCAGAGACGGGCCTGTAACATTCTTTGGGATTCTCCAGACGTTACTTTTACTTCTGAAGCCTGTGTCTCGCCAAATAAAATAAAACAAATAAATAAACTATCACATGTTGCTCTCTAATGTGGTAGGAAAAGCCGAATCTTTAAAATTTGGTCCAGCAGTCCAAGGGTTCGTTTGCGCTCGCTATACAGAGTTGGGAACTATTGAGACGGCCTTACACAAGATGAAGAATATGGCATTAATCCGAGTGGTGTGAAGAACTAACTTATGGACATCACTGGCTAACAGAGAGGGAAATGGGTTGCACAAATGCGCTGCCTGGGATATCTATGTTCTTTGCTGCAGGGAAGACTTTCGTTCTCCCAAACGGTAATAGTAAGCGAGAATACAACGTATCCCGTCCAATAGTCAGGCGTCAGCGATGTGAGCCTTCAGTTGTATGCATCTATTCGACAACGCTTGTTGAGAACGGACTTGAGTTGAACAACGGAAAACGTTGTCCGCCGCAAAATTTTTCTACAAGATTACATTTCTCTCGACAAGGTTTCCCTTTTGTTCAGTAAACTTTACTCGCCAATTTTTGCATGTACATTCCATCTCCGAAATAGGATTCTCAAGATATTACCCAGCTGCAGTTCCTTCTGGGCATAGAAACAGGCGTAAAAACCAAAGGATGTCATAACGTGAATGATGGGCAAGTTCCTGTCATTCAGGATAGAAGTCTGTCAGAGTTTATGGTGGCAAAGCTGAAAAACTTATATCATTTCTATCAGTATTTTTCCTTCATTTGAGATCCTTGTGTGACATATTACCATCAGAAATCATATCTTGTACTGTCCGCACGAAGGCCAGACAAATCAGAGCGCGCAGGGACGTTTACGCAATCACTCTACTCACGCTCTACACGTGAATGGAGCTGCAAGAAACCCATATAACTTGTACAATGGGAAGCACCCACTGCCGTGAACTTCACAGTGGTTCGTAGAGGAGATAGAGTACGTAGTTCGATGGTATCGTTTATATGTACTTGATGAAAAGAATAAGATCAAATAATACGAAGAATTGTTCCTTTCCGCATGGGGGATCCACAGCTAGGCCATCTACCGAATTTTGTCTCATCTTTGCGCTGGGCTATCAGCGTACCTTACAATTCATGAAATTTTGTGTAGTTAGAGTAACACATGTCTTGCCTTACAAATTTGGAAACAGAAAAATCTGAAGGCGGCTTATGCACGTCCCAATTAGAACTTTTCTGCAATAATGTATTTTGGTAACCCATGTACTAACCAAACTTGCACTGCTGTATGGAGCGGGATGAGATACCGTAAGGTATACTCTACAGTTACTACTTTTCTATACTAAAACATACACAGTATGTAGAATTTGTAATGCCACAAACAGTAAGATTTGCGTGTGCTATAGTCTTACAAGAACTTAATTAATGTATACATCTGTGTTCATTTAATTTCAACGCGACGATGAATAATTTAGTTCTGTCTTCTCGTTCGGCGTATCCAATGCGTAAATGACATGCGGCACGTCATTCACTGGGCATCCTCGATTGCACTGTCCTGTTGTGATGTACCAAAGAAATACAATATCACTGCTGATCTGTTTGGGTCTGTTCTGGTCGCACCTGTCATGTCACATCCGCCATTTATTTGAGGACGCTCCTGGAAAACAAAGCGCTGCCCAACATTCTCGGAGAAATTCCCAAGTTATTGGATTTTTCATTGTTCTTACAGGTAATATTTTTCAAAGAAATAGGCATTCATAGCTGTAGCTTTGGTAGCATGTTACCTAGCAAAAATGTGCTTAGTTATAAATGTAAATCATTGTAAAGTGGAACAGCACACGTTTTCGAAAATATATTCTGATGTCGTGTGACACCTAGGAACACTTTTCTTTGGAAACTTCATATACAATTCATGAGTGGGGCACTTTCATCTCTTGGATAACTACTTTCGAAACAGAAATTGCTTACGCACTGCATAATTACACTGTACATCGACTAGTTTTTCTATACTCAAATATGTATAGAATATACACTCCTTGAAATTGAAATAAGAACACCGTGAATTCATTGTCCCAGGAAGGGGAAACTTTATTGACACATTCCTGGGGTCAGATACATCACATGATCACACTGACAGAACCACAGGCACATAGACACAGGCAACAGAGCATGCACAATGTCGGCACTAGTACAGTGTATATCCACCTTTCGCAGCAATGCAGGCTGCTATTCTCCCATGGAGACGATCGTAGAGATGCTGGATGTAGTTCTGTGGAACGGCTTGCCATGCCATTTCCACCTGGCGCCTCAGTTGGACCAGCGTTCGTGCTGGACGTGCAGACCGCGTGAGACGACGCTTCATCCAGTCCCAAACATGCTCAATGGGGGACAGATCCGGAGATCTTCCTGGCCAGGGTAGCTGAATTACACCTTCTAGAGCACGTTGGGTAGCACGGGATACATGCGGACGTGCATTGTCCTGTTGGAACAGCAAGTTCCCTTGCCGGTCTAGGAATGGTAGAACGATGGGTTCGATGACGGTTTGGATGTACTGTGCACTATTCAGTGTCCCCTCGACGATCACCAGTGGTGTACGGCCAGTGTAGGAGATCGCTCCGCATACCATGATGCCGGGTGTTGGCCCTGTGTGCCTCGGTCGTATGCAGTCCTGATTGTGGCGCTCACCTGCACGGCGCCAAACACGCATACGACCATCATTGGCACCAAGGCAGAAGCGACTCTCATCGCTGAAGACGACACGTCTCCATTCGTCCCTCCATTCACGCCTGTCGCGACACCACTGGAGGCGGGCTGCACGATGTTGGGGCATGAGCGGAAGACGGCCTAACGGTGTGCGGGACCGTAGCCCAGCTTCATGGAGACGGTTGCGAATGGTCCTCGCCGATACCCCAGGAGCAACAGTGTCCCTAATTTGCTGGGAAGTGGCGGTGCGGTCCCCTACGGCACTGCGTAGGATCCTACGGTCTTGGCGTGCATCCGTGCGTCGCTGCGGTCCGGTCCCAGGTCGACGGGCACGTGCACCTTCCGCCGACCACTGGCGACAACAGCGATGTACTGTGGAGACCTCACGCCCCACGTGTTGAGCAATTCAGCGGTACGTCCACCCGGCCTCCCGCATGCCCACTATACGCCCTCGCTCAAAGTCCGTCAACTGCACATACGGTTCACGTCCACGCTGTCGCGGCATGCTACCAGTGTTAAAGACTGCGATGGAGCTCCGTATGCCACGGCAAACTGGCTGACACTGACGGCGGCGGTGCACAAATGCTGCGCAGCTAGCGCCATTCGACGGCCAACACCGCGGTTCCTGGTGTGTCCGCTGTGCCGTGCGTGTGATCATTGCTTGTACAGCCCTCTCGCAGTGTCCGGAGCAAGTATGGTGGGTCTGACACACCGGTGTCAATGTGTTCTTTTCTCCATTTCCAGGAGTGTATAAGCACACGAACGTTAAGATTTACATCTGCTACAGTCATACAGAAAGTTAATTAATGTGTATATTTACCAAGAGGAAAATGAAGTCTGACGGCGTCAATAAGTTTACGTTACACACGGTGTTTTATTTTACCGTACAATGCTAACGTCCGCGTCTACCAAACTGAACAATAGCCTAACGTAGGTAAGTTGCTGTTGAAAGAGCACACAAGAGATGAATGAGTATACTAGAGTTTCCACATGGCTTCATATCCTTTGGGTAGAGTACTGCAGGTGTTGCACTTCTTGGTTCTGCCTGCAGCCCCGGCTGCGTTCCTTTCATCGCAGAGGACTGCACGTTGATGTCATGTCATGGCGACAATATACACTCCTGGAAATGGAAAAAAGAACACATTGACACCGGTGTGTCAGACCCACCATACTTGCTCCAGACACTGCGAGAGGGCTGTACAAGCAATGATCACACGCACGGCACAGCGGACACACCAGGAACCGCGGTGTTGGCCGTCGAATGGCGCTAGCTGCGCAGCATTTGTGCACCGCCGCCGTCAGTGTCAGCCAGTTTGCCGTGGCATACGGAGCTCCATCGCAGTCTTTAACACTGGTAGCATGCCGCGACAGCGTGGACGTGAACCGTATGTGCAGTTGACGGACTTTGAGCGAGGGCATATAGTGGGCATGCGGGAGGCCGGGTGGACGTACCGCCGAATTGCTCAACACGTGGGGCGTGAGGTCTCCACGGTACATCGATGTTGTCGCCAGTGGTCGGCGGAAGGTGCACGTGCCCGTCGACCTGGGACCGGACCGCAGCGACGCACGGATGCACGCCAAGACCGTAGGATCCTACGCAGTGCCGTAGGGGACCGCACCGCCACTTCCCAGCAAATTAGGGACACTGTTGCTCCTGGGGTATCGGCGAGGACCACTCGCAACCGTCTCCATGAAGCTGGGCTACGGTCCCGCACACCGTTAGGCCGTCTTCCGCTCACGCCCCAACATCGAGCTGCCCGCCTCCAGTGGTGTCGCGACAGGCGTGACCGGAGGGACGAATGGAGACGTGTCGTCTTCAGCGATGAGAGTCGCTTCTGCCTTGGTGCCAATGATGGTCGTATGCGTGTTTGGCGCCGTGCAGGTGAGCGCCACAATCAGGACTGCATACGACCGAGGCACACAGAGCCAACACCCGGCATCATGGTGTGGGGAGCGATCTCCTACACTGGCCGTACACCACTGGTGATCGTCGAGGGGACACTGAATAGTGCACGGTACATCCAAACCGTCATCGAACCCATCGTTCTGCCATTCCTAGACCGGCAAGGGAACTTGCTGTTCCAACAGGACAATGCACGTCCGCATGTATCCCGTGCCACCCAACGTGCTCTAGAAGGTGTAAGTCAGCTACCCTGGCCAGCAAGATCTCCGGATCTGTCCCCCATTGAGCATGTTTGGGACTGGATGAAGCGTCGTCCCACGCGGTCTGCACGTCCAGCACGAACGCTGGTCCAACTGAGGCGCCAGGTGGAAATGGCATGGCAAGCTGTTCCACAGGACTACATCCAGCATCTCTACGATCGTCTCCATGGGAGAATAGCAGCCTGCATTGCTGCGAAAGGTGGATATACACTGTACTAGTGCCGACATTGTGCATGCTCTGTTGCCTGTGTCTATGTGCCTGTGGTTCTGTCAGTGTGATCATGTGATGTATCTGACCCCAGGAATGTGTCAATGAAGTTTCCCCTTCCTGGGACAATGAATTCACGGTGTTCTTATTTCAATTTCCAGGAGTGTAGAACTGTCTGCACCACCGAGTTTAGCGTTGACCCTCAAGTTACCAGGTAAGCCAACGTGCCAGCCCGATTTAGATACCTTTCACTCCATTCGTCCTTGTTAGACGGCACAGCTTTTCCAATGAACATATTTTTGTGTTCAGTAGCCAGCATTTAATAGCTCAGGGGGCACATATGATTCGAAACGTGACATACATGGTAACCCACATTGCCCTACGGTGTTTGTTTTTATCCCTACTCCACCGATTTACTTGCGAAACTGCACACACTAGACTTGTATGAAAGTACCAATTTCCAATTTCCTCATTATTTCTTTCATATTACGTTATACTGCTGGGAAGAGCAGCGCAGCATATCACACAAGGTGGTTTGCTTCGGTTAGCAACTAAGCTGTATTGTTACCAATGCAGACGATTGAACTGAGGTTACATCATGGCGCTAATGTAGATCTGTCCTCGCCACTGAGTTTAGTATGGACTCTAAAGAGAGAAACTAAACTCACACCTCATAACAAGTTACTGTAGAATTAATCGATGTGAGAAGGAGTGCTTTCGAATAAAATTACTTTTGTATGCAGCAGATTATAACTACCGGAGAACCTAGCTTTTGAAATAGGAATATGTACGTGAACTGTAGGTATAAATACGGCCTGCGTCAATCTCATTAAAATTCTTCTGATTGTACTTCCACGTCATCTTATAAAATACTTAAAATTCTATAATCTGATTACTAAAGCATCCCTCGTTTCGGTCATGTGTTAGGGGCCTTCCTCACGGCCGTACACCATCTATCTCTTAAAAACAACCAGTGGTATTCCTGGGGCAGTAAAATCAAAGTAAATTTTGCGTCTGTAGTCTTATGAAAATGTTAGAAACGCAGTAATCGTACATCAGGCATTCCCAGCTTCATTAACCTACTTCCTCAGGGAGGCAGCTGCAACACTACTGAAACTTCGGATATTTCAGTACTTTTGTATTTTAAATGTTATATAAGACGACGCGGAAGTACAGTCAGGAGGTTTTTAATGAGACGAAAAATAAGTTTTGCTGTGAGCGTCATTTAGACTGTCTCATGGACCACGAAATATCGATTTTAAATCTTAAAAGGTGAAAAAACTGCACTATTATTAGTGGCTTGTTTCTGCTCGTCATGGGACAGTGGCCTGGTAGCTAATGAAAACGTGCACGTGCAGCTGCTTTGCTCTGCAAGGTGTACATAAATAATTCGGTGAGGAATGTCATATGGTCCAACGAAACCAGAATAAAAACAAGTAAAACACTATTATGTAAATCCCACTGGCCTGAAGACACCTCAGACAAGATTTATAATTGAGCTGTAAATTTTCCACGGAAGCTACACTCAGAATCTATAAAAGTACTACTAAAATGAGAGGTCTGCCTGGGTCCTGAGCACAGGTCCCAGCTTCAAATAACCTTTCCTGTATTCCCAATATTTCATATTCCACTATGAACTGGTTGACGAGGGGAAGCACTCATACACTGACAACCGATTCAATCTTAAATTTCACGACACGTAATGGATTCGAAGTAGACTGTTTCGATAGTTAATTGAAAATAGACGACTTTTCATTATCATGAAACACTTATTACACGACAAATCGAAAATGAAATTTTTATGACTACTGTATGTTTATACCCACAACATAACCACCCTTCAGCGAAATTGGCTAGGGAGCAGAGGATCTACTTTTTCTTATATGTATGCTTCTCAGTATCGAAATCGGTGGGGATAGGCTGGCTAACAAGGTTAATAAATTAATGAGGGATAATAACAAGGTAGGTAAATGTGTTTCGCAAACACCTTGAATAAGTGAAGAATTAAAATTTACATCCTCGTTGTATGGCAGCAACTCGTAGAAGGATTCCTTCGAATCCGTCATAAGGGACCACGGACAGCTGACGCCTTGTGTAAACAGAGACACGGGGCAGTATATACTCAGGTGCAGAACCTCGGGTATGTTATCATCGTTGCCTGTTTGTCGTAGCCAGATGTGTGTTTCGACTGTTGAGTGTTTACAGCAGTATCGATTTATATGATAATCAGAAGGAACTATTATCTATCTTTTTTTTGTTTGTTTGTTGGTAATCAGTGTACTGAGTGGTTTGATGCGGCCCGCCACGAATCCCTTTCCTGTGCTAACCTCTTCATCTCAGAGTAGCACTTGCAACCTACGTCCTCAATTATTTGCTTGACGTATTCCAATCTCTGTCTTCCTCTACAGTTTTTGCCTACTACAGCTCCCTCTAGTACCATGGAAGTCATTCCCTCATGGCTTAGCGGATGTCCTATCATCCTATCCCTTCTCCTTATCAGTGTTTTCCACATATTCCTTTCTTCTCCGATTCTGCGTAGAACCTCCTCATTCCTTACCTTATCAGTCCACCTAATTTTCAACATTCGTCTATAGCACCACATCTCAGATGCTTCGATTCTCTTTTGTTCCGGTTTTCCCACATTCCATGTTTCACTACCATACAATGCTGTACTCCAGACGTACATCCTCAGAAATTCCTTCCTCAAATTAAGGCCGGTATTTGATATTAGTAGACTTCTCTTGGCCAGAAATGCCTTTTTTGCCATAGCGAGTCTGCTTTTGATGTCCTCCTTGCTCCGTCCGTCATTGGTTATTTTACTGCCAAGGTAGCTGAATTCCTTAATTTCATTGACTTCGTGACCATCAATCCTGATGTTAATTTTCACGCTGTTCTCATTTCTACTACTACTCATTACCTTCGTCTTTCTCCGATTTACACTCAAACCATACTGTGTACTCATTAGGCTGTTCATTCCGTTCAGCAGATCATTTCATTCTTCTTCACTTTCACTCAGGATAGCAATGTCATCAGCGAATCGTATCATTGATATCCTTTCACATTGTATTTTCATTCCATTCCTGAACCTTTCTTTTATTTCCATCATTGCTTCCTCGATGTACAGATTGAAGAGTAGGGGCGAAAGGCTACAGCATTGTCTTACACCCTTCTTAATACCAGCACTTCGTTCTTGATCTTCCACTCTTATTATTCCCTCTTGGTTGTTGTACATATTGTATATGACCCGTCTCTCCCTATAGCTTACCCCTACATTTTTCAGAATCTCGAACAGCTTACACCATTTTATATTGTCGAACGCTTTTTCCAGGTCGACAAATTCTATGAAAGTGTCTTGATTTTTCTTTAGCCTTGCTTCCATTATTAGCCGTAACATCAGAATTGCCTCTCTCGTCCCTTTACTTTTCCTAAAGCCAAAGTGATCGTCACCTAGCATTCTAAATTTTCTTTTCCATTCATCTGTATGTTATTCTTGTAAGCAGCTTCGATGCATGAGCTGTCAGCTCTTGCCGTCTTCGGAATTGTGTGGATGATGCTTTTCCGAAAGTCAGATGGTATGTCACCAGACTCATATATTCTACACACCAACGTGAACAGTCGTTTTGTTGCCACTTCCCCCAATGATTTTAGAAATTCTGATGGAATGTTATCTATCCATTCTGCCTTATTTGACAGTAAGTCCTCCAAACCTCTTTTAAATTCCGATTCTAATACTGGATCCCCTATCTCTTCTAAATCGACTCCTGTGTCTTCTTCTATCACATCAGACAAATCTTCCCCTTCATAGAGGCTTTCAATGTATTCTTTCCACCTATCTGCTCTCTCCTCTGCATTTAACAGTGGAATTCCCGTTGCACTCTTGATGTTACCATCGTTGCTTCTAATGTCACCAAAGGTTGTTTTGAATTTCCTGTATGCTGAGTCTGTCCTTCCGACAATCATATCTTTTTCGATGTCTTCACATTTTTCCTGCAGCCATTTCGTCTTAGCTTTCCTGCAGTTCCTATTTATTTCATTCCTCAGCGACTTGTATTTCTGTATTCCTGATTTTCCCGGAACATGTTTGTACTTCCTCCTTTCATCAATCAACTGAAGTATTTCTTCTGTTACCCATGGTTTCTTCGCAGCTACCTTCTTTGTACCTATGTTTTCCTTCCCAACTTCTGTGATGGCCCTTTTTAGAGATGTCCATTCCTCTTCAACTGCACTGCCTACTGCGCTATTCCTTATTGCTGTATCTATAGCGTTAGAGAACCTCAAACGTATCTCGTCATTCCTTAGTAGTTCCGTATCCCACTTCTGTGCGTATTGATTCTTCCTGACTAACGTTTTGAACTTCAGCCGACTCTTCATCACTACTATATTGTGATCTGAGTCTATATCTGCACCTGGGTACGCCTTACAATCCAGTATCTGATTTCGGAATCTCTGTCTGACCATGATGTAATCTAATTGAAATCTTCCCGTATCTCCCGGCCTTTTCCAAGTATACCTCCTCCTCTTGTGATTCTTGAACAGAGTATTCGCTATTACTAGCTGGAACGTGTTACAGAACTCAATTAGTCTTTCTCCTCTTTCATTCCTTGTCCCAAGCCCATATTCTCCTGTAATCTTTTCTTCTACTCCTTCCCCTACAACTGCATTCCAGTCGCCCATGACTATTAGATTTTCGTCCCCCTTTACATACTGCATTACCCTTTCAATATCCTCATACACTTTCTCTATCTGTTCATCTTCAGCTTGCGACGTCAGCATCTATACCTGAACTATCGTTGTCTGTGTTGGTCTGCTGTCGATTCTGATTAAAACAACCCGGTCATTGAACTGTTCACAGTAACACACCCTCTGCCCTACCTTCCTATTCATAACGAATCCTGCACCTGTTATAGCATTTTCTGCTGCTGTTGATATTACCCGATACTCATCTGACCAGAAATCCTTGTCTTCCTTCCACTTCACTTCACTGACCCCAACTATATCCAGATTGAGCCTTTGCATTTCCCTTTCCAGATTTTCTAGTTTCCCTACCACGTTCAAGCTTCTGACATTCCACGCCACGACTCATAGAACGTTATCCTTTCGTTGATTATTCAATCTTTTTCTCATGGAAATTATGTGCTCTCAGCCCTCGTACAAGATGATGGGCAGAAATTAGTGAGCCAAAATATTTCACAGTCCTTCATTTTAGGGGCTACACAGCAGCAATTCATACAGCATTACAGGGTGGGGAAAGAAAAACAGAAAAGAAACTGCGGATTCTTGCCTTCAAATGTATCTAAGTTGCGAAGAACTTTCTTCGTTTGATACCCCCTTTCCATTTCTGCAGTTCTATACGTAACAAGAAAATAATATTTTTCAATCAAACTTTGCAAGCGAAGGTCAACGACATACCGACATCGGTTCATACACTAGATGACTCTACGATTCGAGGAAATAGTACACTCAGTTTACTACCGTTTGAACCTGACGAATCATATTTTCTTTGTTATAAACTGTTCTTTATAATCCTATTTCTTCAGGCGCTTGTGGATTACCAGGTGGAGGGTACACCGAAAAACCCCGAAACTTTCTACTGTAGTTGGCCGTCGCACAAATACGTTATTCCCTGAATACCTGCAGCTCCGTCTGCCGCCAACTTTAAGTAGGGTCAGACGCGATTAAAACTCGGCGCAAGTTTTAAAAGGCCAGATGGAGCCAGGTCGCGACCTAGGCCCGGCGAGCCGCTAGTCGGCCAGGTATTTACCAACTTACGACCCCCGGCCGATAAAGTGGGATTAACCAATTAAGTAGCGGGCCCGTCGCTTTATTTGCGGCCCGAAGAGCCTCCCACGGCGTACATCTACCTCCCCCCTCCCCCCCCTCGTAACGAGTGTAGGCCACCGGGACCCTCAGAAACGCGGCAAAAACTTTCGCAGTTAATCAGCTTATGTGCTGCAATATTCTAAATGGCGTCCTTCATTTCAGTTAATGGCGTGTTTGGATGGTAAGCAGCAGAGGGGACGCTGTTGAACTTCATCAAACCGTGCGCTACAAGCCTCAAGTTTGTGAGTGCAGGTGGGTGTGTATGAGTGGTTGTGTGTCTGTGTGTGCGTGTATGTATGTGTGTGCGTGTATGTGAGTGTGTGTTTGTATGTAGCTGCGTTACCTGGGTGGCCCCCTTCAGCAGAGGCGATCGCGTGTATATTTCTGCGACGGCGGGCACAGGAAAATTGCCGCAAATATTTGAAGAGGAGAAGATGGATGATAGGTATACCAAGACTTTACTTGCTAAGGAATTTAGACGCAAACACATCCATCTTTCATAACATGTTACACCGAAGTGGCAATCTATCGAAATTAAACCTTTTATCAAAGCTAATAAACTGTCATTTTCTATTTCTCTGCCACTCAGATGAGCACTGATCTGTGTATGCAGCGTTTGGCAGGTAATGACTTTTCATACATATAATTATACAGTACAGTACACTAACATCGTTTCTCAGTGGTAAAATTGATTTTGTACTGTGCGTTAGCTGTGCATTTGTGCTCCAGTGTCACGTGCTGTTACTCAGTAACGAACCTCAGGTCAGCGACGACCATAAATTGAGACCAATAATAATAACTTCGTGTGGCTCAATAGCCAGGTGCAGATCTTTCAGGTGGACACTGTATGACCGACTAGCGTGTCCCCAAACTACCCCACTTACGCAGCTGGGGAAAGGAGACCTACAGTTTAAGATACAATCTTTCTTCATCAGACAGATACAATCACAAGTTGACACAGCAGTACTGAATACGTCCATCACACCTACCACACTTCAAGTAAGAATGCCTCAGACTGCGCAGAGGCAGAGACTGTATCACAAACGGACCAAATATTGTTTAACAGTAACGTAACTTGCTCTCTTTCTGTGACGTGGGCATCGATAACTTGCAAAAATCAAAATGACACTTCCACCTTACAATACTACTCGTAATAACTGTAATTCTTAATCTACAAATGAAGCAAATGCTGACGTAATGTTGTTCGGAACACTGCCGTCAGACACCAATAAAAATATCTGCACTTATACCCCTGCATAAAAAAGAAACACTGATTAGGTAGCAGAAATAAGTTCGGCTAAATTTGCTAACAGAAAGAAATATATTTTAAATCACGCGTGAAGACTGAAGGTAAAATACGAACTGTTGAAATTTCTTCTTCAATTGGAAATTTCCTACACAGAAGTTCGCAGCAGCGGCTAAACGATAGCCAATTCCCTCTTGACAATATCTGAAGAGCACTCAACCGAAAACTCGGGGAGATTTACCATTGGACGCGGCTGGAAACCCAGGAAGATTTCATTGAATCTTATCCCAGCGGGACCATGCATTCATATCGAATAAACGTTCGTTGTGGTGAAAGAACTCATACACGCTTAAGGGACATAAAAACGAATTACCACATCATGTCTTTGATGTAACATTATCACATAGAACCATAACTTCCTGAAGTGCGCAATGGGCAATTTGTGTACTCTGTGATGTCACTCGCCAGACGGAATGGAATGAATCGATTGGTCTTATAGCCGGGCCTTACAGTTATATATACTGGCAGACGGAAAGAACACGAATTTCGAATAATATTATTATTTTTTGAAGAGAAGAAGTTTGAGGTAAGACTGAAGCACTGCGCAGCTAATCGGAATGACTGTCAGTTATTTAACTGGCCCAGAGCTGAGAGAGAGACCACCCGACTTCCCTGGGTCATGCTTCAACCCATCAACTGATTAAGCTGTCTGGTTTTTATAGAAGTTCTCTGTTAAAAATGTATCCTTTTCAAATCATATTTCACTTTGTTAGGCACGGTCCTGTTCAGAACAATATTATGTGTGAAGATCACGCGAAGTTTCACTCTGTCGGTTTGAATACATGCTTCATTCTTAAGTCATTGTTCGTCATTTCAAAGGAATAGTCACTCCCCCCATCCCCCTGTTTCAAGAAGGATTATTATTACGCACTACCACATTGCACCATGTGGTACACAAAAATTTGAACATTTGTTTAGAAATAGGAATATAGCTTAGCCGCTGTCTGCGTGCTGTTCGCTATAGTGCTTTCGAAAATATGCTACACTACTGGCCATTAAAATTTCTACACCAAGAAGAAATGCAGTTGATAAACGGGTATTCATTGGACAAATATATTATACTAGAACTGACATGTGATTACATTTTAACGCATTTTGGGTGCATAGGTCCTGAGAAAGCAGTACCCAGAACAACCACCTTTGGCCGTAATAACGGCCTTGATACGCCTGGGCATTGAGTCAAACAGAGCTTGGATGGCGTGTACAGGTACAGCTGGCAATGCAGCTTCAACACGATACCACAGTTCATAAAGAGTAGTGAGTGGCGTATTGTGACGAGCCAGTTGCTCGGCAACCATTGACCAGACGTTTTCAATTGGTGAGAGATCTGGAGAATGTGCTGGCAAGGGCAGCAGTCGAACATTTTCTGTATCCAGGAAGACCCGTACAGGATCTGCAACATGCGGTCGTGCATTATGCTGCTGAAATGTAGGGTTTCGCAGGGATCGAATGAGGGGTAGAGCCACAGGTCGTAACACAGCTGAAATGTAACGGCCACTGTTCATAGTGCCGTCAATGCGA
Source organism: Schistocerca serialis cubense (assembly GCF_023864345.2). Classification (NCBI taxonomy): domain Eukaryota; kingdom Metazoa; phylum Arthropoda; class Insecta; order Orthoptera; family Acrididae; genus Schistocerca; species Schistocerca serialis. Next base: position 140,554,400 of record NC_064643.1, read on the forward strand.
GCAAGAGGTGACCGAGACGTGTAACCAATGGTACAGCATACCATCACGCTGGATGATACACCAGTATGGCGATGACGAATACACGCTTCCGATGTGCGTTCACCGCGATGTCGCCAAACACGGATGCGACCATCATGATACTGTAAACAAAACCTGGGTTCATCCGAAAAAATGACGTTTTGCCATTCATGCACCCAGGTTCGTCGTTGAGTACACCATCGCAAGCGCTCCTGTCTGTGATGCAGCGTCAAAGGTAACCGCAGCCATGGTCTCCGAGCTGATAGTCCATGCTGCTGCGAACGTCGTCGAACTGTTCTTGCAGATGGTCGTTGTCTTGCCGACGTCCCCATGTGTTGACTCAGGGATCGAGACGTGGCTGCACGATCCGTTACAGCCATGCGGTTAAGATGCCTGTCATCTCGGCTGCTAGCGACACGAGGCCGTTGGTATCCAGCACGGCGTTCCGTATTACCCTCCTGAACCCACCGATTCCATATTCTGCTAACAGTCATTGGATCTCGACCAACGCGAGCAGTAATGTCGTGATACGATAAACCGCAATCGAGATGGCTACAATTCGACCTTTATCAAAGTCGGAAACGTGATGATAGGCATTTCTCCTCCTTACACGAGGCATCACAACAACGTTTCACCAGGCAACGCCGGTCAACTGCTGTTTGCGTATGAGAAATCGGTTGTAAACTTTCCTCATGCCAGCGCGTTGTAGGTGTCGACACCGGCGCCAACCTTGTGTGAATGCTCTGAAAAGCTAATCATTTTCATATCACAGCATCTTCTTCCTGTCGGTTAAATTTCGCGTCTGTAGCACGTCATCTTCGTGGTGTAGCAATTTTAATGGCCAGTAGTGTATTACGTTGTCAAGACGCCAGGTAAGCGGAAATTTTGATTAGGGCCAGATAGTTGTTTTACTTCAGTTGCGTATTTAATATAAAGGTAAGTTGTATTCAGACCAGCTGCAGGTCAAATTAGGTTAGCAAACAAATGGTTCAAACGGCTGTTAGCACTATGGGACAACAAATGGTGCAAATCACTCTGATCACTATGGGTCTTAACTTCTGAGGTCATCAGTCCCCTAGAACTTAGAACTACTTAAAGCTAACTAACCTAAGGACATCACACACATCCACGCCCGAGGCAGGATTCGAAACTGCGACCGTAGCAGCGGCTATGTTCCGGACTGAAGCGCTTAGAACCGCTCGGCCACACCGGCCGGCGTCGATGGTTAGCATACGAGTTTAAGTTGGATAAAAGTTTGTAGGTACATAGTTTTGGTAACACGCAGACTTGTTATTGAATGCGAGGTAATTCTGGGCTAAATTTCATGTCACGCTGAACTGCAAAGGGGCGCGATTACGTTCTGTGGGATTGCACATCTGTGTGCTCAGAGAAGGGATGAATCGTCCTGAGGGTGTCAGCAGTGTCGAAGGTTGTGAAGAACGTTTCTTGTTCTTGATCGCACTACGAACAACAGTTTTCTACCACCAAATGTGTGGGAATAAACGACCCGAGGGATGGGGTGGCTTCATTGACACACCTCAGGGCACCCTCCAGGTCCTTTTCTGTCGATTCTGTGCCTCAGTGAGTGTGAAACAGTTTTCTTTACCATCCATAAAATAACCGAGGTATTTCAATACTGAATGTCGTTGTTCTGACACCAGTCGAAAAATGGCGCCAAGTGACGGTATGAAATACGGGTAAGACGTGTGTGACGACATTCCCAGCCTTTCTCACGTCCACGGTGGCCATAACCCGAATTGTGGCGAAATTTGGCGTCAATGTGCTATCATTAGGCCACGTTACACGTCACATGAAATTTCACGCTCTAGCACTCTTTTGCATGTGTTGACACATTGCTGCTTCAAGTGTCGGTGAGCCCGATGGCGACGTCGAGAGCAATCCCGCTTTTGCAGCGTTGAAATGGCTCTGAGCACTATGGGACTTAAGATCTACGGTCATCAGTCCTCTAGAACTTAGAACTACTTAAACCTAACTAACCTAAGGACATCACACAACACCCAGCCATCACGAGGCAGAGAAAATCCCTGACCCCGCCGGGAATCGAACCCGGGAACCCGGGCGTGGGAAGCGAGAACGCTACCGCACTACCACGAGCTGCGGGCATTTTGCAGCGTTGCTGAGAAAGGTTGTGGGCACCTTTAATGCCAAATTTCAATCTTCGGCGTAGTAATGGGACACCATTACAGGATTTCGAAGTAGTGCCCCATTTAATTATGTTGCACAATGTAGTTGATTTATCGCCATCTGAAGTCGTTGTTACGTCATCTGTGTAATAAGGCTCCTGAAGCACAAGGCCTTGTCGTCGTCCTACGGTCGCAGGTTCGAATCCTGCCTCTGGCATGGATGTGTGTGAAATCCTTAGGTTAGTTAGGTTTAAGTAGTTCTAAGTCTAGGGGACTGCTGACCTCAGATGTTAGGTCCCACAGCGCTTACAGTCATTTGAACCTTGTCGTCAGCGCTGAAGGTCAACTTCACATGCGGTGTTGTGGGATGTATGCTGTGTACAACTAACACAGGATCGAACCAAGCAGCGATCCTTGCAGTGCGCCGGCATTGATGAGGAGGTGTGCTACTCTGTCGTTGACGCCATCGAGCTTATAAAGAGATGTTATTCTCCGTGACTTCATATATTGTCGCTGAGCTTGCTGTAAGATACTGTAGCGAAATCCCAAAATTTAAAAATATATACAGGCTGATTATAGTAAAAGCTAAAGTTTCAAAACGCTGTAGAAATAACACCACTGGTCAGAATGACATCAAACTGCAACGGAATGTTATCGGAGAAGGGGGAAATCGTATGGCAGAAGAAAAAAAATAGTGCGAAAACTGATGAATAGATGGCGTTGTATGTGTCAGTATACGTAAATGAAAACACCTGCACCTGTCATGTGCACGACCCACTGAAGTCGGTATAAACACGCCGGGCAGACAGCTTTTCCTCCTTTCGCGTCTGCGACGCTCGCCGTGATTGTCTCAATGCAGGATCGCGCTCTGCTTGTAAAGCTGTATTACAAGAATGATGACCGTTCTCATCGGTGGTCTTCGACGGACATGCCGTCCCATATATATTTTTCATTCTCCGAGGAATACCGGTGTTTTTCCTTCGGCAGCCAAGAAAAGAATAACAGAAACTTTAGGCCTGTTTGGACGCATTTGGTAAAAACGCGTTAGTAGTTCACATGTCCGCATTTACGGCGAGCATGTCGGGAAGGACACGAATGCCACATTAATCCCTTGCATACATGATGGTGCTTATATACCTGTATAGGAGACGAACTACGTTGTATGTACGCTGCAGCAACGCCATCAAACTTAAACGTTTTCCTTTACTCCATACGTGTGTTAAAAATGAAACTAATGCTCATATACCTCCCCGTGGGTTATGCTTGTCTATTATTATTTACCGTACACTCATACTTGTTAAAGGTGGTAATCCACTTTGATGTAACAGTGCACTAATCTCTTCGAATTTTTACAGAGACCTTCGTAAAGCTTGACAGGACTGTACAAATAGCTGCTCTATGTCTTGCACAGTTCACTTCTGGACTGATGCATTAATGAAAAATCAAGAGGACTAGAGTCAGATGATCTTGTAGGTCAAGATACAGGCACATTTCGACCTATCTGTCGTGGAACATTTTGGTTCGTAAATATCGTTTCCATCAGCAGCAAAACGTGCCGGAGTCGCATCATATAGCCGCTCGTTCAGCAAGGACCGTGGGTGAATTTAATGTCCGATTACAATGAAACTTAATCGAAAAGATTAATGACGCGTACGAAAAAAGGTTCAAATGGCTCTGAGCACTATGTGACTTAACATCTGAGGTCTATTATCAGTACCCTAAAACTTAAAACTACTTAAACCTAACTAACTTAAGGACATCACACACATCCATGCCCGAGGTAGGATTCGAACCTGCGACCGTTCCGGTCGCGAGGTTCAAGACCGAAGCACCTAGAACCACTCAGCCACACCGGACGGCTATGACGCGTATTTTATATTGCTAGCACAATATTTCATACTGAAGTCAGTGGCTGGTATTAACCATACATTCCCAATTATCTCGCAAAGGGGTAGTTTGTGTATCGATCCTTACTGAAACGGTTTTGCATCTGTTATCGCATACTTTTACCGTGTTAGTTTTACATATAAATTATGATACATCGTGTAAATGCGTGATTGTAGGAAATTACGTGAGAACGTCTTGTTGGTTTGTTAAGAAGAATATTTTAATACAGTATTTTGATAAAGCTTTCAGGACCCTGCAATTGGTCGACTGTGAGGCCGGTTTTAAGAGATAAAGTGGGTTGCATTTCTGCCTAGATATTCCTGTAATTGCTCGTTTGGTAGAAAGCGTACTGATGCTAAACTTCCACCAGAAATGGAAAAGAGATAGAGGGACGATAAAAGGATCCTGCGAGGACACCGTTGGCCATTCAGAGGCGAGGCCGGAAAAGTTGCGACGGTCTGCAGGGGGAGGGGACACCCTGCGCCCGTCTGCCCCACCCCCACCTCCAGCTGGAGTATTTCCAGGCGCGCTTTCCGTCACGAGCAGCAGGCGCTCATTTCCAGCGGCTCTGCGCAGCCGCGTCCACTCTCCACGGCCGGTGCACAGTGTTATATATGTGGCAAAACCTGCGCACATTCCTGGCGCTCTCCCCCTGCCCGCCCGAGGGCAAGAAGCGCGATGGATTTCTCATGTTACGCGCTGCGCCACGGTCCGAGCAGTGCCAATACCAGACACGTTTGGGCCGAGGTGTGGGGAGGGGGGTGGGGGGGGGAGCCCTGGATGAAAGAGCGAGGGAGCTGCGTCTGTTTCCACGAAAGAGGTTCCACCTGCGGAAAGGTGTTTGTCTGTGGGTGTCAATATATGTATGTCTGTGTGTGTGTGTGTGTGTGTGTGTGTGTGTGTGTGTGTGTGGGAGGGGGTTGGACGGGGGTGGGGGGTAGAAAGGAGCAGCCTGAGAGGCTCTGCAATCAGAAGGACGTTTATTACCTCCATGTTTGTAGTACGGCTGAGCAGAGAAAGGAAGGCTTTCACACTCTTCATGCACAGTAAGGGAAGTGCGGGTAGTGTTGAACGGGAGGGAGAGAGGGAAGGAAGATATGAGTTATATGGAACGAGGCGAGATGTCAAGGAGCACCGAGGTAACAATTTTGCGTACTTAAATAGCGTCAATGAATAGAGAAGGTATAAAACGGAAAGCTTAGCCTTCCGGCATCTGGAAACCAAGTTCAGCGTACGTTGCTTAGGTGTTCCACACATGAAGAAGACTACCTCTTCTTCTCTGCAGCTGGGTGTGCGCTGTTAGGAAAGTTGAAGAGAGATGCTGTGCTCATTGTTAAGTTTACACTTAATCCTAATGTAAAGAGGCGACCGCGCAGCAGGAATGGCGATTGGTTGTCGGGCGCAGCGCAACTACACATGCTTTTGTGATGGCACTGAAAATATGCCATAATTGTGTAACAGACATATCGCGGTTATTCTAGCGTGAATGACACAGTGAGGAAAGCTACAGTATTGAAAGTTTGCGCTGCTTCTGCCAATCACCGTCTTAAATGTTTAACTCGTGTTAACTCGTCTTTAACTACTGTTTCAAATCTCAGTCGGCAGTCACTCTCTCTGTCCTTCTAGACGAGCTAATGCGGTCTTGTCCCCCGTACGCGATGTGCAAATGCGTGAAGCAGGTTTTCAGGTTTTTTTGTGGCCGGATAAACGTTAACAAGCGTATCTTACTGAGGAACCGTCCAATGTGACAGTCTAAACTTGTCCTGCAATTTTTGTAAGGGAATAAAACATCGGAAGAAACACAGAGCTAGAATGTTAGCTGCTAAGAAGTACAGCAAGTATTAAAAAAAAAAAATTGAAAATTGCCAAATTCGTAGCTCTCCAGGCGTCTGGAAGAATGTACACCACTGACGTAGCTGCGGAAGACATGCATAATGCAGTGGATGCGCAGTCTTGATCGTCCGGAAATCGGTTATCAGATAACACGGCAGAATTCGATCGTAACCTGTTAATTTCAGCTTCCGTTGGTAGTTTCTCTGACTCAGTTGTTCGCAGTCACTATTCGCTTGAACTTGCAGCTCTTATAATATTAATAATAATTAAGTTACCTTTGCGGTATCAGTTAGTGATAACAATGCAGGTAACAGTGAATTAATCTTCTTTGTGTTTTCCTCGTATATGATAGCTAATAGTATTTGTCTTTGTGCAGGCTCCAGAGTTTCACAGTAATGCTGAATCGAATTAATATTTCCAAATTTGCAAAGATGAAATATCAAAAGCCATAAAGATCTACAGATGTGGTATTTACTAGTTAATTTCCTGGATGTTGATTCGAATGATGTCTGAATTTCTTTAGAAATTGTGGTAACATTTGAAGAAACAAGAAATAACCGACAATCCCGTGATCTGTGGTCCAAACGACGACTGTTGTGCTAATTAAAGTCCAAAACAAAAACACAGTACACTCCTGGCCCGACGTAAACATGTAAAGTAACAGCCTTCAGTGACAAAGAAAAGGCTCTAAATTTTTTGGTTAAACGAAGGAGGGAAAAACGCTTCAAATGGTTCAAATGGCTCTGAGCACTATGGGACTTAATTTCTAAGGTCATCAGTCAGCTAGAACTTAGAACTACTTAAACCTAACTAACCTAAGGACAGCACACACACCCATGCCCGAGGCAGGATTCGAACCTGCGACCGTAGCGGTCGCGCGGTTCCAGACTGTAGCGCCTAGAACCGCTCGGCCAATCCGGCCGGCGCAAAGCCGATTCCGTTACGTAAAATGAGAATGTGAACTGTGTACGTGGAAAAAAGATTTTCACAAAGTAGGAAATATGTGCCAAAATGAAACACGCTAAACTCTCGAAGAAAAACTGCTCGAAACATTTAGAACTGCTCGTAAGAGTCAATTCCTGTAGCGAGGGAGATCTACTTGATTGGGCCTTTTGAATTGCAAGTGAGATTAGCATGACTGATTTCCGTGTTTATTCTACCTTGTTAAACAGATTCAGGAAATTATATCTGAAAGTAAGTCGGAAAATTACGAAGCTTACCTCAACTAAACGTATAGAAGAAATTTCATTAACAGGTAATACTACAGATAAATTCTTAGCTGGCGTGAAGACTAACCTTCTTGTTATCCAATAAAAGTGGCGTATAAAGCCAGTTAGGATTCATGCAGACAGCACTTTATCTTTTCGAGCGAAAAAAAAGACCTAGTCGCTTGTACAGTCGATGAATGATGATACAATTGAATACGACTCCAGCGATTCTTATCAGTGGGGTACTGTTTCCGCAGCTTTATCTCTGTATTCAGGAACATCATGGCAAATTCGAACTGAAACTCACTTGCAAAAGTCTTGTATAGACGTAGCAAAATCCGAAAGGAATGCAGATAATAATTTTCACTGCTACATTCGAAACGGTTTCTTAACTTTTGCAGAAAATAATTCATTGCTTTTATTGCTCTCTTGGTCTGGGCTTACAATCACATCTGTCTTTACGAGGACGACGAAAATACTCAGCCTCTAAACAAAGAAGTTTTTCTATATTGTAAGGCATGTTTCAGAAAATTGGTGGACAAAATAATTTATGATGTATCTTTGTCATTTCATATTTATAAGCAAAATAGTGGGTTAAAATTTCATCCTTCTGTGCAATGTCAGTTTGCATCACGAGGTGTCATGAATTTGATGAAGTATGCCTGGAACGCAGCACAATACTCAGAATAACGCTAACGAAAATTTCCTACTCCATTCCAGTTCTATCCTGATGAAAATAATAATTACTATGACGTGTCTAAGTGCAGTAATGTTTCGTTTATCTGGTGTGCCTGGGTTTAAGTACATGTTTGTTTTCTTCATGCGATAGACACTGTATTTTTGTGATGATTACTGGAAATAATTCAAGGAACTGCTTCATTTAGGTAAAAGATACGTTATTCAAAAATTGTCATACGAAATGTGCTACACGGATTGTTATAAAATATTTTATGTCAACATATTAAACCCGATTAATGGAAGTCATCTGTACTGTAACAATTCGTTCCCCTGCAGATGTAGTTTTACAATTACATATGAAACGGTTTAGTTGATGATATAAACTGCAAGTTATTCAAAAAAATTAATCATGCGATACATTTTTGAGGTGGTTTAAGTGCATAAAATTCGCATGAGGGCACTCTGAATTTCACGGTACGCGACGCAATGTTCTCTTGTCAGGGCTGCGTCAGCTTATTCGCCTATTCGCGTTCCAGGGAGGAGGGGAGGGCTGTACAAACGGCTGTTGTAAGTGGTTCCTCGTGCGACAAAAATGACTACTTTTAACACTGTTTTTAAAATACTTGCTGTGTGCCTTAGTGGCTAAAACGACGAATAAACGAACTATAGGAGAGTGTTGCTAAAGACGAAACTAATATCGGTGAAAAAATTAAAATCAATTAAGTAGTAACTTCTCCAGAGCAACAGTTTATCTGTGTTGATTTAGAAGCGTGTGGGCGTTAAAGGCATAATTAGGAACATTCATTGTTGGGATCCACTAAACTATATATATACACATTGTGTTAGGTCTTTTAAAAGACACTCGTCAAGTGCCATTACCAAGTGTACGGCTATTACTTAGACACGTCACGAACAATGGGTATGCAGTATATTCCTGTGTGGGACGTGATTTGTTGTTAGTCGTCTTCCTTAAAAGTCCGGCCACCAAACAATTAAACAAGCAGTAATGTACTATAAATTCAAAAGGGCAGTTTACGATAAGAGTAACAGTCCGCAGCGACTAAGGAGGCGGAATGATCGCACAAAGGAAAAGCAGCAGCCACCCTAAGATTCACTGGAACAAACTTGGCGGGCTGTAATTCATCCACGAAAGAAGTGGCTTACAAAATACTTGTTCGACCTATTTTCTTACTGTTGTTCACATTCTAAGACATTTATCAGGTTGGGTTAGTAGAAAAGGTAACCTTGACCCAACGAGGTGCGAATACTTCATCACGGGATCTTCCAGTAGGTGTGCGTACCTTAGCCGGATCCTCAGAAAAATCCCGTGGTAAACACTGAAAAAGATGAGCTGCGCATCATGGAGAGAGGTGACACCTGAAATTTCGAGATGAGTAAGGGAAAATGTTACATCCCACCAAGCCTGTCTCGAAAATTAACCACGACGGGAAACTGAAGTTCATTCGGATGAGCGACAATCATTTTTCGCACGCAACATTCGCGAATGGATTAGGAAAGAGTGAGGCACGGTTGAGGGGGAGCGAGAGTGGCGGAGAAAGATTAGTAGTACTACAAGTATTCTCCGCCACACGCCGTAATGTGGCTTGCCGAGTACAGATTCAGATGTACTATCTGCGTCATAAACTTACGTTGTCTCTGAGTCACGCCATGTTTGAAGATTACAGGAAAGCTGGCTTACTCTGTGTAATGTTCCAAACATTTAGCGGTTCCGTGCTCACCCTCCCTAATTACCCGGTAAACGTTACGTCACGCTCCACGTTGCCTACGTCCGCGGCCTAGTCGCACGTGACGTACATTAGTGGTTAAAAATAAAGGCGACGCGACACACGCGAACCAGCCGTACTCCTCTCTGAAAAATTCAGTATTTCTGCCCTCTCCCCGCGTCCTTCCCCCCTCACTCTCTCACTCTTTCCCTTTCTACAAACACCCGTTTCCTCCCACACACACGAACCGGAAACGTGGGCGGTACTAGAGGACTGTTGCCGATGTGTCTATCTCTGACACTCGCAGTGGGCTTGCCTCGGCAGCTTTGCGCTTCTATCTCAACCAGTCACGCAGCGCAATTTTGTATAAATCTCAGAGTCGCCGCTGCACCAGAGATGACTATTGTTTACGTTTGCAGCTGCTTGCCCTTAACAGTTGAAACATGGTAACAGCGCTGTCAACTGTCGCCGACTCTGCTATAGGTAAGTTCATATCTCGTTCATTAAACGTCGTTACGGAACTGTATCGAATGATTCTGGCAATCAAGACGCACAACATCAACTTGGACACCGTTGGGCGAGCTGAGTTTCGAAGGATCTGTTTGTGTAATGCTTGGCAATTTTTATAGAGGACATATTAGTTCTCCTACGAGGTGATCATGCATGTGCGTAAAATGTGTTTAACAACGCTACTATTTATTTATATAAGCATTAGAGGTTTATAACTTCACTGGAGACCCAATACACCTGCCTAATATCGTGTAGGATCCCCGAGAGCACGCTAAAGTACCGCAACACGACATGGCATGTACTCGACTAATGTCTGAAGTGGTGCTGGAGGGAAATGAAACCATGAATCGTGCAGGACTATCTATAAATCCGTAAGAGTACGAGGTGTTCTCTTCAGAACAGTACGTTGCAAGGAAATTAAGGATATGCTCAATAATGTTCACGTCTAGGAAGTTTGATGCCCAACGGAAGTGTTTAAACTCAGAAGAGTGTTCCTGGAGCCACTCTGTTGCCATTCTGGACATGTAGGGTGTCGCATTATCCTGCTGGAATTGCTGAAATCCCTCGGAATGCACAATGGACATGAAGGGATGCAGGTGATCAGAAAGGATGCTGTCACAGTCGTATGTAAAGGTATCGCGGGTCCCAAATCACTCCAACTGTACGTGCCCCGCACTATTACAGAGTCTCCATCAGCTTGAACGGTCTCCGGCCGACACGCAGGAACCATAGATTCATGAGGCTGTCTCCATACCTGTACACGTCCACCCGTTCGATACAATTGAAACGAAACTCGTCCAACCAGGCAACATGTTTCCAGTCAACAGTCCAATGTCGGTGATGACGGGTCCAGGCAAAGCGTAATGCTTTGTGTCGTGCAGTCATCAGGGGTATATGAGTGGCTTGTGTTTCACAAGTAATTAGGATAAGGGACATAATTTTTGACGCTTGGACGTGGGATGAATCTTGGGAATTACAACAATTACACCCTAAAGAATGCTGAACCAACCGATGAGAACAGTTTGCGAATATAATGCTATCGTTTCAGTGGTCAGTCTAAAGAGTAGTGACAGGGTTTTAGAAATACACAAAGACAACTAGGTAACGTAGAAACATGACGAAATCACAATATCTCTGTGCCTGCGAATTACAATACGTTACAAACCGACCGTACGTAATAGGTTTACTTCCTGACTGTACAGGCAGTGTAGGCCCAACTTAGAGCAAAACACTGCATATTGTCTACGAGATCCATACTGAGAGTCGATAAATTGAAGCCTTCCAAGTCTGGAACATTGTGAGAGTGAATTTCTTAAATGGTGTAATTGCTTCCCAAAAGCTAATGAACAGCACACTACTGGAGTGTGCACATGAAATCTTACATACAACACCAGTTTTCCATACACAATGCAGTGATCGTTATGATATAGTCTTAACTATTTCACAGGTTATACAGTTTATGGTATGAGCTGTCCACAGTAAAGGAAACTAAGCGCTGTTGTCATTTTACGAAATTAAGATCTGTAAACCCAGTTAAGATTTCAGCTCTCTTTCACCAGTTTATCAGTTGTTGGTCAGTCTAACGTGCCAGTAACTGAAGGATTCGTAAGGATATAAGTTCATTTTAATTACCTGTGTGTTTGTGAAGGAAGTCTACGGAGTACGATTTTGGTTTTGGACATTTACATTGGTTTCGTATTTGTGATGTCGACACAATTGCAGATTTTATCAAAATAAGACCTACAATTCTTTGTATGTTGTGCAGGATGACGTGCAAGTAATTTTTCAATCAGGAGTAGGGCATAGCTCGGGCTGTGCGGCATCGAAGTTTGGAGAATGATGGCGTCAAAACAGTTTCGAATTCTGTTTAATATCCTTCTTTTTAATATCCGACCTGTATCAAAATACTCATGAACCGCAGTCCATCAGTCTATTCTACACAAAGCATTATTGTGTTTCAAAAGTAATTAGGATAAGAAACATAATTTTTGACGCTTAAGGCTGTGAAATTTCGACATTCTGTAGCACTGAAACTATGTCTCCCCGGAAATTCTCCGTATTGAAGGTGAGAATTTTACCTCCTTCAACATTTTGGACTACTGACATACAATGATTTGATTCCAGTTCTCGGAAAATTGATTAATTATCCTTGACTGGTGGTTTAAAACACGGTGGACATAAGCCAGGAAGCTTAAGCTGACGCACTCCATAATATTACTTCATTATTTGCAATAAAGAACCAGAAAAGTAAAGAAAATCGAGGGAGTTGTATAGAATATGTCTTGTAAGACCGGTTCTGGCTCAAAGCGCCATCGTTAATGCAATGAGCCATAAGGACTGCCTTTATTTACTTCTAAACCATAAATTTTTTTAATGTCAACTATATTTTGTTACTATTACTGTTGTAAGGAGGACTATTAAGAAGGAAGGTAGAACAAGCGACATTAATGTTAAGGAAGTTAGCTTTTTCGCTCAATAAACACCTTTTTTCGCTAACTTAAAATCTTTCTTTTGCTTGTGCCTTTTTCCCGCAATGACGCAGGGTCGGCATGGGTAATCGCATTTGGCAAGGTTAATTTAAGGGGTGGCAGTATGCCCTTCCTGCCGCCACCTGTACCCCCCCGGGACGGAATTAGTGTACCCCAACTGACCGAGTCTAGTGTAATCCATGGAATAGTGCGAATGTGTTCAGATGTCTGTGAGCCGTGTAACTGAGGCGGGACATGGGGACCAGCCCGGTATTCACCTAGTGGGATGTGGAAAACCGCCTAAAAATCACATACAGGCTGGCTGGCACACCAGCCCCCGTCGTTAAGCCACCGGGCGGATTCGATCCGGGGCCAGTGAGCCTACCCGAGTCCAGGAAGCACCGCATCAGTGCTCTCAGCTAACATGGCGCGTTTTTTTGCTAGCTTAAAATATAAAACCCTAATTCCCACATGGGCATAGAAATGGAAGTTGATAGTATTTGTTTTAGTATTTGATTGTTCCGCTTTTTGTTTCAATTATCCCTCACTGGAGTCCATGTCGATATATATCCAAAACTCACTTCGTCTATAAATTAAAAAAGTTACAAAATTCGTTAGTCAAAGACATGTAACAATATTCAGAATATTCTCTGTTGATTCTATTTAACAAGCGCGCATTTCCATATTAATGGGCAAATGAAAATATTTCTGGGACATTTCAGCAAAGAGTCCTACAGGAAACATACGGGATGTACGTATACAGTGTGTAAGTGGGCTGTTTAGGTTTTCTTATTGGTAACGCCACGTAGCGTTCTGTGTGAGAATCACTGGCTGTGCTGTGTGCAGTCTGTGTCTAGTTTGCATTGTTGTCTGCCATTGTAGTGCCGGCCGAAGTGGCCGTGCGGTTAAAGGCGCTGCAGTCTGGAACCGCAAGACCGCTACGGTCGCAGGTTCGAATCCTGCCTCGGGCATGGATGTTTGTGATGTCCTTAGGTTAGTTAGGTTTAACTAGTTCTAAGTTCTAGGGGACTAATGACCTCAGCAGTTGAGTCCCATAGTGCTCAGAGCCATTTGAACCATTTTTTTTGCCATTGTAGTGTTGGGCAGCGGCAGCTGGATGTAAACAGCGCGTAGCGTTGCGCAGTTGGAGGTGAGCCGCCAGCAGTGGTGGATGTGGGGAGAGAGATGGCGGAGTTTTGAAATTTGTCATGAAGTGCTATATACATTATGACTATTAAGGTAAATACATTGTTTGTTCTCTATTAAAATCTTTCATTTGCTAACTATGCCTATTAGTAGTTAGTGCCTTCCGTAGTTTGAATCTTTTATTTAGCTGGCAGTAGAGGCGCTTGCTGTATTGCAGTAGTTCGAGTAACCAAGATTTTTGTGAGGTAAGTGATTTGTGAAACGTATAGGTTAATGTTAGTCAGGGCCATTCTTTTGTAGGGATTTTTGAAAGTCAGATTCCGTTGCGCTAAAAAATATTGTATGTCAGTTTAAGCACAGTCAGTAATAATTATTCTAAGGGGACATTTCAAGTGTTTACAGCAGACCAAAAGAAACACTTTTTTATGCGACAAAATTGTCACAGGAGTACTGTGATGGTTATGATGACAGTAATAATCAGAGGCTGTGTTCAGTTTTTTTCTCTAGCGGGGAAACAGCGCACATATGACCTTTCCTCACATAAAAAAATTTTTACTTCAGTCTTCTGTAAACAATCTAAAATTCTGTGTATGTAGTTCTTTTACTCACTGTACGTAAACGTGCATATTGGACCTAAAGGTTGCTATCACGTTGACCTATATTTTGTTCCTTCTCATGTTACAGGTTCTTACAGTGTGTGTTGAAGAGCATGCGATAGTTCGTGATCCGACAACTGAATGTCTGTATAGAAGCAACCAGGGACGATTTGGAAAATTTTACGTGAGAGGTACTATAAAACGTTGTTTTACTAATATACCGAAATTATAATATTCCCTTATTGGAACTTTTTTCCCTGTTTTGGTGTGAGGAATGTTCTCCAACACTTTGTAATACTATTTATCACGTATCGATACCAACCCACAGGCGTAAAAATTGGCATCAGAATTGCAAGTTTCCATCAGACGCCGGCAGCGGCCGTGTAGAATCCGGTGGATCCAATGGAATTTGCTCCCCTAGCCACGTCTCCAACAACTGTGGACTATGAGCGTTGTCTGCCCCTGCAGTATAGGCGGTCAGCGGCAGCCACACGGCCCACTTTGCTACGTGACACTACGCAGATGACACTTCGTCGCGGATCCGACATCATCGTTCATGCTTTATTTGAGTAATCATCATACTTGTTGCTGCTGTATCAGCTAGACTCTGTTTCTTGCTGCGTTATTTGTTTGGAGGAATACAAATTAAGTAAATCTCATGTTTACTAATCATTTCTGTTCCTGCCCAGCCTTCCTATGACGACAGTTGTCACCTCACTCGGCAGCCTACCTCTCCTTACGATTGTGTACAAAGCCATACACGACGTATTACCATACACTTTATGTGGAGTGAGGCATACACGTTTACTACTATTAAAACATTTATAACGAGAGGTATCTTTTGTGCTGAGTGTCGTTTTCTGGACTGGTCCATTGATTAACACACCGTGTTCAAACACGAGGAGATATATGTTAATCTTCCATCTGTCTTAAAGACCTATTTTTTCTTCTATCTCTATGAGGGGTAGTTTTATCGCCCCGAAGAAACATAGTTACATAATTAACTTTGTTTGTTTGTTGGTAGATACCTGAGGTCATTATAATCCCAGCACCACGTTACTACAGCACGACGCCGAGGAAGCAAAACAAAATGGCGCAGCCCATTCATAAAATAGAGTATTATGCAGTAATTAGCTTTCGGAAACTGAAGGAGAGCAACGCTGCAAGAACCCATGCCTCGTACTACAGCAGTGGACCACCGTACGGGCCAGTGGTGGGCGGTACAGACGCTTTTAGGGTGGCCAAAAATTCTGAATGACAGAGACAGGGTACTTTCACGCCGAAGCCTCGCTGCTGGCACATCGCTGGTCGCTCAGGCCTGTCTCTTCTCACTGGGAACCTTTACCATGCGCCAGCCCACATCGCTGACTGAGTGGATTACTTGAAGTTTTTGAAGCAAAACGACTTTCTCGGCATCATCTAACGAAGACGACAGCGGTTCATCACGCCATAAATGTTGTTATTAAAAAGGAGAAAGGAGAAGAGGTACGGATTCACACTTTGAATGTAGATCTCCACACTGCAGACGCATTCATCAATTCTATCAAGAGCTGAAAAACTATCCTGAGCACTTATTCAGACAATTACGAATTTTCGATCAAATTTTCCAGTTAATTGTAAATGTTAGTAGACCAGAATAGTTAAACACATGACGATTCGACCCAACATTATTAATGTTATTTCTGTGGAAGAGTGATTCATTGGCCTGCTCTTCAAGGTAATACTTATGTCAGCTTTTATCTTTACCTGCTTCATATGCTACACGTGCTATTTATAGATTTCCGTGCTAATATTCTATTGAACAAAAAAAAATTATATGTTAGGTGAAACAGAGAAACTAATTTCCAAATGTTATTACACTTCATGTTGTACATCACGAAGAGGTAGCGATAATCTGAGTGCTAAGAGCCTGCGTCCATGAAAAGGCTTGTACAAGTGCTTGTTTATAATCGGTACCCATTTGTCGTCAGCTCAAAACAAACATTACCTTCTGTGTACGGTGGTTTCATTGTCTACGAAGGATATTGCTTACAACCATGTTACAATATTGCTCACGTGTGTGCTATCCATACGGAATAGGATTATGAGTGTATATTAAAAGTATTAAAAAAATGGACGTGCCGACAGTCGCATGGTTCTTTGATCTAAAACATAGTAACACCGAAATATAGGAAATCCTGAGCTTCCAAATGCTCGAAATTGAGCCAACTATATCCTATAAGATTACTTTCAATCAGTATCAAATGATGGACCTAGGAATACACTACATCCTCCTGCACAACGCTCATACAATGACCATCAAGGAAAGAATTTAACTAACTACAGTTTGCACAGATGAATTTAACAAGTCATTTTTGGCTTCTCCATAAGCAAATGGAAGAGGGAGGAACCATAATAACTGGCAAAATGGCAAGTACCCTCTCCCATACAGTTCACAGTAGTTCGTAAAGCATGGATGCAGACCGAGATATGGAAGTATGTGTATGACGCGCGAGAAACCGCGCAATGGTACATTGACCTTGAAGTAGCCAATTGTAGCTCACGTAACCAGGCCATACTACGATGGTCGCAGCGTGAAACACAAACCAAATTGATATCAGCGCCTGGCAAACATCATAGCGAGCAGCAACGGTGCAGACCTTTCGACTCAGTGGGCTTGTCTCACCTTTTCGAAATAAACCTGATCTGTCTCTTAACGATGTAACGTCTACGGATCGTTAAACACAAAAAAAAGAGATTAAGCCAATTTTACTCTGTCTTTAGGTTGGTTCTACGACTTTTGTGGCCACCAGCCACTACGTGGCACAGTTGTCATGGCCTGTGGTAGGTTGCGGAGTTATCACGCAAGTTCGTTTTGCGCTGTTGCGACGTAAAGATGGTGGCGCCACCAACTGTTTGCACCATGGAGGAAAGAACAGCTTTCCGTAACCCGTTTCTTGTGTTATTAAGGTGTTCCAGCAGCCGCAGATCAATACCAACCTTTAAGCGCACTATGGGGATAATGTTTTGTCACCGCGAAGTGTTTTCCAGTGGACTGAACGGGTCACAAGAGGCGGAACGAGCGTGAAGGATGCCGAAAGAGCGGGGTGTTCGGTTACAGCCACAACAAATGCCAATGATGAACAAGTCCATTCCCTGATCCTGAATTCTAAATAAAAGACGAGGTGTGAAAATCATATGGGCAACGGCCTTGCCGCAGTGGCTACACCGGTTCCCGTGAGATCACCGAAGTTAAGCGCAGTCGGGCGGGGTCGGCACTTGGATGGGCGACCATCCAGGCCGCCATGCGCTGTTGCCATTTTTCGGGGTGCACTCAGCCTCGTGATGCCAATTGAGGAGCTACTCGACCGAATAGTAGCGGCCTCGGTCAAGAATATCATCATAACAACTGGGAGAGCGGTGTGCTGACCCCTCGCCCCTCGTAACCGCATCCTTCACTGAGGATGACACGGCGGTCGGATGGTCCCGATGGGCCACTTTTGGCCTGTAGACGGAGTGGTGCAAATCATATGCAGATTAATCACTACCCTCCGTATGAAAACATACTTGACTGTGTCAAATTTCGTAAATTCTGCGCAGGATAAACGTGGAACGTTGCCGAAAGGAATCGTCACTGGATGTGGGCCACTTGATGTTGTCTTAAGAGGCTGTCGATTCATATCCGATCAGCATGTAAAGGAAGTGCTCCATAGGTCGCTTTCTGCACAACCAAAATGCTTTTTTCCGGAGGGTCTTCGAAAGCTTGTGCAACGGTGGACCAGGTGCACTAAAAAGAAGGCTATGTTGAAAAATTGTGCGTCGAACAGTACTGTACTCTTTTTGTAATGAGTTATAGAAATTTATTGCAGCTACTTATTGACTTATCCTCGAATGTGGAACACGAATCAGATGTGTTTCTGTTGTGCTGATCGTCTTGACCACAGCAATTATACATCAGTAGTAGTACGGAAACAAGGAGGACTTAGCTTCAGAGATTTCGCTCCCTGAGCGCGTCCAAGACGTAAAGATTTCAGCCGGTTGTAGTTCTTTGCAAAACTGAAGTTTTATTGCCTTTGATATACGGTGCCCGGAAGGAAATTTGCATGCAAATCTTTGACGGTGGAGATGCCGAGAACGGCATCTTTTCTTGTGCTTAGTGTTTCTGTGCATTTCTTCTTTTTTCCTACACGACGGAAGGAAAGCTTTATCTTTAATACACGATTGCACCATAAATCGCGCCGTCCGCGGCGCTCTCGCCATAAATCCATCAGCGTGAGATTAAATTTTTATCCGGGCGTCATTATGTGTCTGCGTGGGCGTGCCTTGCCGCCGGGGCGCGGGAATGCGTAACGCGGCACGCACAGAATCGCCGGAACGGAACGCAACGTAGCGGGAACGAGGGCACCAAGGCGATCCGAAGGAGTCCCAGGCGAGCGACGCGCAATCAACTATCGATTCCGGCCTAAATCGACTGTCGCCGGCATCCAGTATATCGACACTGCGTCTTCGGAGAGGCCCTCTCTTTCGATTGCCGGGCTGCGCGCTGATTGCTCGACTAATGCGGGGGCGCCAACCAGAGAGTCGATCGCAACGGAACAAATCAGAGAGAATCAGTCAGTCGCAGGACGCAAGACTGGGCCTGCAGAAGTTTCTTTTATCCTGTTTTCTTTTTTTTTTACATTTTTACGCAAGAACCGTTCAAGCTAAGCGAAATACGTGTCCTGTCACTTGTTTTTGCCTCTATTAGCTCAGATTGTGCTACGAAGCATTCTAGCTCTGAAGGAACTATTACCGATAGCCTTCGAGCGAAATACTGTTGTAATTGTACAATATGTAGCAGACCACCGACATGCTCATTCACATGATCGTTTCATGGGGGTAAGAACCGTAAGCAGTAGACAGTCACCATTAGTCTCACACGTAAAGCAGTTTAACCACCTCGCAGCAGGTGACACTATGTTTTGTTTCTGTCTGAAATTTAGCCCAACTTCACCTCTCAGTCCATAAAAATCTACTTATTACCAAGCCTATGTAGCCACAAACGTTATCCAAATTAAAGTCATATTCTAACCTTTGGCTAAACAAAACTTAGTTTAAATTGAACTGTAACTAGTATCAATAGATTTTATGTTTATATTAAATGCGCAACTGAAGTAAAACAATTCTCTGGTCCTAATCAAAATTTCCATTTGCGTCACGTCTTGACAATATTGTTGCGGTTTTCTCGAAAGTAAAATAGCAAGCAGGTAGGAGCTAAGCTAGATTTCTATTTGTAAATAAATATTCAAAATGTTGCGTGTCACATGGTGTAAAACAATGATAAACTTTCTTTAAAAACGGGATGTGAAGAGTAAACTATTCCTATGAAATGATATTCCAAGACAAAGGTTCTAGAACGAAGTATGTATTCAAAATGACAGAGTAAAACATCGCGTGATCTTCACACATAACAGTCATCTGAACAATACTATGTTTAACAAAGTCAACAATGAATTTAAAAGGGTACGACGTTATCAGTCCCTTCGCCTTTCAATTTATCCATTACATTAATCATTGCCGTACTTTACAATAAATTTTTCTTATCTAACAGAAAAAATCAGAAATCAACACAGCACTACTGAATACATCCACTAGCTACCACACTTCAGCTAAGAATGTATCAGACTGCGCAGAGGCAAAGATCACAGACTGTTTAACAGTAACATAACTTTCTCTTAGTCTGACGTGCACATCGATAACTTGCGAAATCAAAATGACGTGACCACCTTACAAGGCGGCTAACAAGTAAAATCAGGCATCCACAGAAGATAACACATTAGTAAGTTTACTTACATCATATGCACTTAATAATTAAGATATCCTTACTTTCGTATAGCTGCTGTGTTACATACATGAAAGTAACTTTCTCGATAGTACTAAATAGTCTTGAATGCTGATAGACTCTGGCAATCTTTAAATATTAGTAATGTTTAGTAGCATCTTGTAACTTCAGTTTTCCATACTAGTGTCGATATGTCTGTCGATTCACTGAATGAGGGACGAAGCTCTGCATTGCGTTTGCTTAAAAATACACGACTCTCAGAATCGCAGCAATGAGGTCTTGACAATTTAGCATCCTTCAGTGGTGTGGATGCATGGAACCACCCACAGTCCATCAGAGGGATGGAACAGCGAGTTCACCTGTGACGCGTTGACGGGAGGTTTAAATATAACTCTCCCCGATTACTAGGGGTCCTCTGTTCGAACTTCCCCTCACCGATTTGATTCATGTTGACAGGATGTGTGGGGCACGACTACGACTTCAGCATATGTAAGTAGAGAGACGCATTTTTCAACCGTTTTCGTGAAAATCATGTTTGAAAATTTTACAAGTATTTATGTATTTTGTATACTCGATGGTATTCAAGAAGTCCGCAAAGGTGTGTGTTAAGCGATTAGTTTTAGGGGCGTGAGGTCCATTGAGCACATGTCCTTGCCTGCACTTCAGTCTTTTCTTCCCACCTAATCGTTAACCGTGCAAACTGCTATTACTGAATGATTCATTTATTATTTACATAATATTTATCCTGGAAACGGAGAAAAGAAATTCGTTATGAGATTGGAAAAAATTGGTTACTCAAGAAATTTCAATCATATCAGTGTAGCCAATTTATTTATATTATTTTATCTACATGTGCGACAAGTATAATGTGTAGTCTCCGGAGCACTCTACGAATCAGGATGATGGTGATCACAGAAACATGACAAACAGTAATTATTGTGTTATACAGCACTTGTAATGAACGTAAAACCTTTGCATGCGCATGGTTTTTTCAGTTTGCTTATTACAAAACAAATGGTTCAAATGGCTCTGAGCACTATGTGACTTAACTTCTGGGCTCATCAGTCCCCTAGAACTTAGAACTACTTAAACCTAACTAACCTAAGGACACCACACACATCCATGCCCAAGACAGGATTCGAACCTGCGACCGTAGCGGTCGCGCGGTTCCAGACTGAAGCGCCTAGAACCGCTCGGCCACTATTAGGCTATTACAACACACACATGGATGATGTCGTCCAGGATACCGAGCAGCATACATAGCACACGCCTGTTGGGCATTTTGATCACAACAGCCGTACATCAACTCGATATTGACCTTTTCCGTAACTGGTAAACGGTCCGTTTTAACACGGGTAATGTATCACGAAGCAAATACCGTCCGCACTGGCGTAATGGTACGTGATACCACGTACTTTTACGTTTGTGACTATTACATCGCCATCTAACACAAAGCGATAAAAGTGGTCCAACTAAAACATTCATATTTCTTTACGTACTGCACGAATATGTAATAAAAATGTGGGTTTTTATTTAAAAAATATTTTAAAAAATATCCGCTTGGCCTATGGCAGCGTCATCTAGCGGGCCAACCATACCGCCATCTGGTTTCCCGCTTCAAGCTAGACGAGTTTCGTTCTTTGTAGTTTTTCGTTTGATGCTTATTTCGTCAGATATTTGGCCCGGTCACTACCAATGGACCACCCTGTATATCATGATTATCACTGTCATGAAATCACACGTGAAAAAAATAAGAGAGACTCGGAAAATATTGTACACATCTTAAGAAGGCAACCCAAGTTACATCATCTGTCACAGGTGCAGATGGTGTGAGATGACGTGTGTGGCGTTGCCTCCCTTAAGATGTATGACATATTTTTTGCCAATTTTAGTTTTGGACCCTGGTACAAATGTCTGTAAAGTCAATGACCTTATCGATTATGCATATGTCCGTGTCCCTCTCTACCGACTATCTGTTGTACCTCTACTGCAGAAATGACACCTGTATATGGAGCTCTACGATATATGAGGATCCTCACAAAACTGTACTTCCTTGTACGTAGCAACTTCCTGAGCAGATTACAGACAATATTCACTAGCTGCTGCACGATCACGATATAGCATGGTTCTCCACAACTTTTTTCGGCCGCCAAGTCGCAAGGACATATCACGCAATGAACTTGACGACAGACTCGCCACGGACCCAACCGCAATTGAGAAAGTACGACTGAGAGTACTAGGCACTAATCTGACACCATACCTCGAGGGCGTGGGACACGGAATGGTAAAACACTGCACATACAAGCAAATTCCAACTGGTCAGAGTCAGTGCTACAGAATGGCTGATTTCATCACACGGCTCACGCAGAATAACAGTTGTCTCACATACGAATACCTCTTTCTGCAAAAGGACTCCCCCTCCCTCTCGGCCCCCTCTCAGTGCACATCTGGAGCACTTTTGATTGTACTTCATACACTCAAAGAATGCATTATTCTATCTGATCTATGGCGTTAACTGAAACTGGACAATCCTCTATGCAACAGGTGCCGAATACGAGAGTGGATACTAAAGTAAAATAGCAAGCCGTCACTCATCGCGCCTGCTTACTGAGTGATGGAGCACTTTTGCCATTCGCTGATGGCCTCACTCCGATAGGCATTCAATTTCGCTGCGCTCCTGAACCGATGCATTCTACCATCATCCAGCAGTTGCACCTACACGTTTGACTCCTTTCCTTTTTAAAATACACTACTGGCCGTTAAAATAGCTACACCAAGAAGAAATACAGATGGTAAACGCTTATGCATTGGACACATATATTATACTAGAACTGACATGTTATTACATTTTCACGCAATTTGGATGCATAGATCCTGAGAAATCAGTACCCAGAACAACCACCTCTGGCCGTAATAACGGCCTTGACACGCCTGG
The DNA here is from genome assembly GCF_023864345.2 of Schistocerca serialis cubense. Taxonomy (NCBI): domain Eukaryota; kingdom Metazoa; phylum Arthropoda; class Insecta; order Orthoptera; family Acrididae; genus Schistocerca; species Schistocerca serialis. The sequence goes on from NC_064643.1 coordinate 140,577,347, forward strand.
CCATTGAGTCAAACAGAGCTTGGATGGCGTGTACAGGTACAGCTGCCCATGCAGCTTCAACACGATACCACAGTTTATCAAGAGTAGTGACTGGCGTATTGGGACGAGCCAGTTGCTCGGCCACCATTAACCAGACGCTTTCAATTGGTGAGAGATCTGGAGCATGTGCTGGCCAGGGCAGCAGTCGAACATCTTCTGTATCCAGAAAGGCCCGTACAGGACCTACAACATGCGGTCGTGCATTACCCTACTGGAATGTAGGGTTTCGCAGGGATCGAATGAAGGGTAGAGCAAGGGTCGTAACACATCTGAAATGTAACGTCCACTGTTCAAAGTGCCGTCAATGCGAACAAGAGGTGACCGAGACGTGTAACCAGTGGCACCCCATATCATCACGCCGCGTGATACGCCAGTATGGCGATGACGAATACACGCTTCCAATGTGCGTTCACCGCGATGTCGCCAAACACGGATGCGAACATCATGATGCTGTACAGAACCTGGATTCACCCGAAAAAATCACGTTTTGCCATTCGTGCACCCTGGTTCGTCGCTGAGTACACCATCGTAGATGCTCCTGTCTGTGATGCAGCGTCAAGGGTAACCGCAGCCATGGTCTCCGAGCTGATAGTCCATGTTGCTGCAAACGTCGTCGTTCGTGCAGATGTTTGTTGTCTTGGGAACGTTCCCATCTGTTAACTCAGAGATCGAGACGTGAATGCACGATCCGTTACAGCCACGCGGATAAGATGCCTGTCATCTCGACTGCTAGTGATACGAGGCCGTTGGGATCCAGCACGGCGTTCCGTATTACCCTCCTGAACCCACAGATTCCATATTCTGCTAACAGTCACTGGATCTCGACCAACGCGAGCAGCAATGTCGCGATACGATAAACCGCAATCGCGATAGGCTACAATCCGACCTTTATCAAAGTCGGAAACGTGATGGTACGCATTTCTCCTCCTTACACGAGGCATCACAACAACGTTTCAGCAGGCAATGCCGGTCAACTTCTGTTTGTGTACGAGTAATCGGTTGGAAACCTTCCTCATGTCAGCACGTTGTAGGTGTCGCCACCGGCGCCAACCGTGTGTGAATGCTCTGGAAAGCTAATCATTTGCATATCACAGCATCTTCTTCCTGTCGGTTAAATTCCGCGTCTCTTGCACGTCATCTTCGTGGTGTAGCAATTTTAATGGCCAGTAGTTACCATACTGTTTCATGCGCATCCTTCTACATATTTTACATACTGATATCAGTACGGATCCAGAGTAGAGGAGAAACGGCTGTGACCAACTCTAAAGCTGGGGCGTCCAGCTCCAAGGTGACGCAAAACCCCTTCCCATTTCCTTTTAGATGTAGCAACCCTCACCATCCCTTCTGGGCGTATTGCTTCTTCTTCCAGTCCTAGTCACAAAACGTGAAACACGACAGACGAGGAAGCTACTAAGATTAGCAATCCAACAGCTCATTTGTATCGTCTTTCAGAGAATTCGAGTGGATAGGGCGACTAATAACCGAGCAGTTATGTACCTTTAAACCATAATTATCATCAATTCTGATTTAGCTGAAATTGTTTCAAATGGTTTCTCATAAACTATAAATCCCACGCACGGTAGTAATTCATACTGACTGTTCCGGTTTGTGATTGATTTCATGACCATCAAACTGTCCATCGGGGATGTATATACTTGTTCCTTTCATGATTAAAACTTTACATATTTCCTATGCATTTGGTGAACTCCGACTTCATTACGGACAGGAGGTTCGTAGGTCTTTGAGATTTTTATCTCCTGTATCTCCTACAACAGTCCGCCATAAAATATAGCCTTCTTATGTTAGTGTGTAGATGTGTCCATTTTCCATTCCTGCTGGTGCAGTTCCCCTTCCTGTTTTCTTTTGCTAGCGTGAACAAATATCTGACGGGAGGCTTCACGAATTTCTTTTATTCTCAAATTTCAGTTGGGAAAGCGCTCTCTTTATTAGATGTGGTGACCATGGGGGTAAAATAGATTAGTTTATCGTATCGGAAAATAATTACTGGCCGCAAAATATCTCCGACGCTGCTAAAGAGCTTTCGTGTGAGACATTATGGCACAGTATCAGAATTCCTGGCGACGTTCTCAGTCAAGTTAGGAGGCGCTCCCATTATCGCCCGCTCATGCCGCTGAACCAAAGGCGCTTTGTGGTGTTCGTGGGGAGAACTTGTCGGAATTCTGGAGTGCGAGGCGTGTACGCAGCAAAACATTGCCGCCAACTTGAATATCTGCCAGAGCGTTGACAGACAAATTGCTGTCGAGGTGAGCGTAATTGTGCAACGTTGACGACAGCTGCCGTTTAGGTCCCCTCAAACCGAACACAATAGCCTTGCGTCGTTCCCACGTAGCGGGGAATGTTGAGTACCTATACGATAACTTTACTGCTGTAGTACTCAACATAAATCGTGAATTTGTGTTGTTAGAGTGTACAGTCATTTATCATTTAGGAAAAGTAGCAGGAAGCCAATCGGTCTTTCTATCAGGTGTTTTAATTCTATACATACTAATTTCTACATCTACGTGACTTCTCCGTGATTCACACTTAAGTGCTTGGCAGAGGGTTCGTCGAACCACTACCAGACGAATTCTAAACCGTTCCACACTCAAGTAGAACGTGTGAAATTTGACGAATCTTTCCGTGCGAGCAATGATTTCGCTTATTTTATGTGATGGTCATTTCTCCGTAAGTAGGAGTGAGTCGTCCAAGTATATTCTAAGCAGAAAATTGTTGACTGAACTTTCGTGAAAACATCTCACTGCAACGAGAAATAGATTTACTTCAAACCCTACCACTCCAAATCACGTATCGTCTTCATGATACTCTCTCCCTTATTTCGAGGTAGTATACAACGAGCTCTCTTCTTTAAACTCTTCCGATATCCTCCGTCAATAGTACTCATATTTGGTAAGGATCCCATACCGTCGGGTAATATCCCAGAAGATGGTGGACTACTGCAAAGCAGGCAGGCTCTTTGGTAGAGTTGTTGCAACTTCTAAGTTAGTGGTTCCCAATCTTCCATAGACCATTACCCGTGAGTGCAATCAGACGTTAGCTGGTACCCCGGCCATCCCCCTCCCGCCACCTGTAAACTGTTTTATCCCCCCCCCCCTTCCATCCCCTCCGCCGTCATTATAACCAACTTTAGCACCTAACTAAGCTGTAGAACGAAAGACTTCTATTTTTAAAGTGATGAAAGATGAATAATGTTTTGCTTGTTTCTGTGTATGGGGGGAAGGGGGGGGGGGGGGGGAGGTTAGAATGAATGACGAAGCAAATCGTGGCGCATTGGCGCATTGCAAGTTCTACCCAGAGCTCTTTCTCAGATAAGGAAGCAATCAATCCACATCCACAGGTGGGGTGTCATTTGTTACAAAACATACTTCCACTGCATTACACCTCTCCACTGTGGCGTGGCACTCGCTTGACCTGCACACTACAACCCCATTTAAAATCGACCAAGTTAAAATATGTGCACTATATTTAAAGTTCGTAAATCAGATAATGCTGCACTCCTTACTTATAAAATGGCAGAAATTGGAACACTTCAGGCTGTTAATGCTTTTTGTCTGACCACAGCCAGTAATAATAATAGTAGTAGTAATACTGTGTATATCACTGTTGCAGCTCTTATGTAGTTACTGCTGTGTCGTGCTGCCAATTTATTCATTCATCTGTTTCGAAGAGTGATGAAGTTATTTCTGTAGTACTTGCAGTTACTATCTACAACTTGGAGACCTGTTCTTGAGATACTTAGCATTTCGTACGTATATGTCTCACTTTTATCATCGTCGATGTACCGAACAAAGCACAACATGTATGTGTAGTGAGGAACCTGTAACCTCCACCGCAGTAATGCTATTAATTGAGAAAAAGTAATTATTGATAACTTATATAATCATTATTAGAGTCTTGCGTAATTGTGACAATAGTAATGATCTTTCGAAAAAATTTAGTTTCGTGACTGAAACAGAATCGAATATCGAATCGTTCACTTTTTACCCCTGAGAAAATTTCATTTTACTCTTCAGGGTATCCCCCCCCCCCCCCCAAGTTAGGAACCACTGTTCTATGTGTCCTGTCAGTAAAGTGGAGCCTTTGGTTGACCTGCCCCACAACATTTTCTATACGACGGTTCTCGCACTTTTAATCCTTAAGAATTTAGATCAGTCTCTATAGTCCTGAAGGTTGTGTGACTTATCGTGTAACCGGTAAGTAACAGGTTCCTTTTAGTATTCGTATGGAAGACCTCAAACTTTTTATTTTTAGGGGTCAATTACTACTTTTTGCACAGTATACTGTGTATACCTATTTTGACTTCTAATGAGTTTACTAGACGGTAAATCTTACTATCATCTGGAAAAAATATAAAATTCCTGCTCAGATTATCATCTAAATTGTTCATATAAACAAGGAACAGCAGAGGGCCCGTATCACTCATTACTTCGAGCAAATAAACAAAAAGTTGTGCTTCGCAAGAACGATATTTATGGTGAAGGCTCTCACTATCGGATGTTTTGTAAGTAGGCTGTTTAGGTTTTTTTATTGGTAACGCCACCTCTGTATGAAAATCACTGGCTGTGCTGTGTGCAGTCTGTGGCTGCTTTGCATTGTTGTAATACTCGCCATTGTAGTGTTGGGCAGCGGCAGCTGGATGTGAACAGCGCGTAGCGTTGCGCAGTTGGAGGTGAGCCGCCAGCAGTGGTGGATGTGGGGAGAGAGATGGCGGAGTTTTGAAATTTGTCATGAACTGCTATATTTATATATGATGATATCAAGGTAAATTCATTATTGTTTGTTCTCTATTAATATCTTTCATTTGCTAACTATCCCTATCAGTAGTTAGTGCCTTCCATAGTTTGAATCTTTTATTTAGCTGGCAGTAGTGGCGCTCGCTGTATTGCAGTAGCTTGAGCAGCGAAGATTTTTGTGAGGTAAGTGATTTGTGAAAGGTATAGTTTAATGTTAGTCAGGGCCATTCTTTTGTAGGGAATTTTGAAAGTCAGATTGCGTTGCGCTAACAAAATATTGTGTGTCAGTTTAAGCACAGTCATGTATAATTGTTCAAAAAGGGGACGTTTCAGTTTCAACTGCTGAGAATTCTTCCGGGTTGTATGGGCGTGGTCCATGGAACTCTTCAATCTCTGACGTTTCTTCCAAGGCTACGTTGGACATATTCGGAGGTACTCCTGATTGTACTGAGTCGCACAGTCAGGAGTACCTCCGAAGGTGTCGAACGTAGCCTTGGACGAAACATCAGGGATTGAAGAGTTCCATGGACCACGGCCATTCAATCCGGAAGAATTCTCAGCAGCTTATTTTTTATGAAACTGTGCTGACAGTGAATCAATAGATTGTTTTCTTCCAGTAATTCATAAAGTTCGATCACAGTGATATGGGTCTGTAATTCAGCGGGTTACTTGCTGCGTATTTCCGTTCTTGTGTATTTGTGTGACCCATGTAGATTTCCAGCCTTTAGATACGGATCTTTGGTGGAGCGAACGTTTGTATATGATTGCTAAGTATGGTACTATTATATAAGCATACAAAGGAACCTGATTGATATATACTGTGAACCGTAAAACTTGCCTTTACAAAGTGGTGTAAATTTCTTCGCCTCGATGACCAGCGGAGACGTGTCAGGAGACGCTTCGGACATTGGTGGGGTCGTCTGCCCGGCATACGGCCTGACAACCAGGAGTAATGGTCCGCGGTCCATTTCGTTTCACAGTTGGACAATACTAGTTGTCATCCCCGGCACCCTTACAACACAGCGGTACGTTGACAATATTCTATGCCTCGTGTAGATTCCCTTAAAGGAAAGCCGATTTGGGCTTACATTTCAGCAAGAAATGCCAGCGCGCACATGGTGAGAGTTTCTTCTGCTTGCCTTCGTTGTTGTCAAACCCTACCTTGGGCAGCTAATTCACCGGATCTCTGCCCAACTGAGAAAGTTTGGAACATTTTGGTACTGCCCTCCAACCACCTTGTGATTTTGACGATGTAACGCAGCGCATTATACAGAATTTTCCAAGTTATCCCTCTGGAGGATATCCAACAACTCTATCGACCAATACCGAGCTGAATAACTGCTTGCATAAGGGCCAGAGTTGGACCAATGCGATATTGACTTGTTCAATTTGTCAAACTTCCTCCCCTGAATAAATCATACAATAGTTCTGAAACTGTAATCATTTGATTGTCCGTACCTGTTCATCACATATACCGATTTCTGTCCCGTTCGGATAATTCCTTCGCTATGCGTGTTTTCTTAAATATTTTTTTGTATAGTCTATTTTGAAAGGTCGAGCTGTCTTACCCGTAAATTTTACTTTTGAGATTGTGTCATTTATTGTTGTTGTACAAACTAAAACAGGTAACCCTGCTAGGAGACCGACAGGTCTGCGAAATTCGGCGGCAGGCTGTGGGTTGTAGAGACAGGCACGCGGCCCGCGCCGGGACCTGCTTAATGCGTCTCGCGGGCTGACAAAAGACTGCTGGCGCGGCGCGGCTTTCATGTTTGCGAAACAATCTGCCGGAGTGTGGCCCGGCGTTGCGTGGTGTGGTGTGGTGTAGAGTCGTGGGCCGCTGTGTGCTGTCCTCGAGGGCGAGTCTGCTTTGCGGCGCCCGCATCGACCGACTTCCACGTTGTCCTTTACCTCGGCCCTGCAAGGCATTTCGGCGCTCCTTCTAATGCGCCGGCTTGACTGCGGACGTCACCTCACACCTTTTGCTGCAACCGTATTGGCGTAGCGGTACACAGATGCTTGACCTGGAAGGTACATTACTATGTACTCTGGCTGTACAGGACTAGCTGATGTAGTCTTCAGTAGTTTGAACCTGCTTACTGTAATCAATCCTTCGTCCCCCTCTACGATTTGTACCCACCCTCTCTATACTTCCCTCCATAGCCAAACTGACAAATCATATCTCTAGATGTGTCCTACCAACAGAACTTTTTTTTTAAAAAAAATCGAGCTGTCGCCGGCCGCTGTGGCCGAGTGGCTCTAGTCGCTTCAGCCCGGAACCGCGCTGCTGCTACGGTCGCAAGTTCGAATCCTGCCTCGGGCATGGATGTGTGTGATGTCCTTAGGTTAGTCAGGTTTAAGTAGTTCTAGGTCTAGGGGCAGCAGCCTTTTCAGTAGTTGCAGGGGCAACAGTCTGGATGATTGACTGATCTAGCCTTGTAACATTGACCAAAACGGCTTTGCTGTGCTGGTACTGCGAACGGCTGAAAGCATGGGGAAACTACAACCGTAATTTTTCCCGAGGACATGCAGCTTTACTGTATGATTAAATGATGATGGCGTCCTCTTGGGTAAAATATTCCGGAGGTAAAATAGTCCCCCATTCGGATCTCCGGGCGGGGACTACTCAAGAGGACGTCGTTATCAGGAGAAAGAAAACTGGCGTTCTACGGATCGGAGCGTGGAATGTCAGATCCCTTAATCGGGCAGGTAGGTTAGAAAATTTAAAAAGGGAAATGGATAGGTTAAAGTTAGATATAGTGGGAATTAGTGAAGTTCGGTGGCAGGAGGAACAAGACTTTTGGTCAGGTGATTACAGGGTTATAAATACAAAATCAAATAGGGGTAATGCAGGAGTAGGTTTTGTAATGAATAAAAAATAGGAGTGCGGGTAAGCTACTACAAACAGCATAGTGAACGCATTATTGTGGCCAAGATAGACACAAAGCCCATGCCTACTACAGTAGTACAAGTTTATATGCCAACTAGCTCTGCAGATGATGAAGAAATTGATGAAATGTATGACGAGATAAAAGAAATTATTCAGGTAGTGAAGGGAGACGGAAATTTAATAGTCATGGGTGACTGGAATTCATCAGTAGCAAAAGGGAGAGAAGGAAACATAGTAGGTGAATATGGATTGGGCGGAAGAAATGAAAGAGGAAGCCGCCTTGTAGAATTTTGCACAGAGCATAACTTAATCATAGCTAACACTTGGTTCAAGAATCATAAAAGAAGGTTGTATACCTGGAAGAATCCTGGAGATACTAAAAGGTATAAGATAGATTATATAATGGTAAGACAGAGATTTAGGAACCAGGTTTTAAATTGTAAGACATTTCCAGGGGCAGATGTGGATTCTAACCACAATCTATTGGTTATGAACTGCAGATTGAAACTGAAGAAACTGCAAAAAGGTGGGAATTTAAGGAGATGGGACCTGGATAAACTGAAAGAACCAGAGGTTGTAGAGAGTTTGAGGGAGAGCATAAGGGAACAATTGACAGGAATGGGGGAAAGAAATACAGTAGAAGAAGAATGGGTAGCTCTGAGGGATGAAGTAGTGAAGGCAGCAGAGGATCAAGTAGGTAAAAAGACGAGGGCTAATAGAAATCCTTGGGTAACAAAAGAAATATTGAATTTAATTGATGAAAGGAGAAAATATAACAATGCAGTAAATGAAGCAGGCAAAAAGGAATACAAACGTCTCAAAAATGAGATCGACAGGAAGTGCAAAATGGCTAAGCAGGGATGGCTAGAGGACAAATGTAAGGATGTAGAGGCTAATCTCACTAGGAGTAAGATAGATACTGCCTACAGGAAAATTAAAGAGACCTTTCGAGAGAAGAGAACCACTTGTATGAATATCAAGAGCTCAGATGGCAACCCAGTTCTAATCAAAGAAGGGAAAGCAGAAAGGTGGAAGGAGTCTATAGAGGGTTTATACAAGGGCGATGTACTTGAGGACAATATTATGGAAATGGAAGAGGATGTAGATGAAGACGAAATGGGAGATAAGATACAGCGCGAAGAATTTGACAGAGCACTGAAAGACCTGAGTCGAAACAAGGCCCCGGGAATAGACAACATTCCATTAGAACTACTTATGGCCTTGGGAGAGCCAGTCATGGCAAAACTCTACCATCTGGTGAGCAAGATGTATGAGACAGGCGAAATACCCTCAGACTTCAAGAAGAATATAATAATTCCCAAAGAAAGCAGGTGTTGACAGTTGTGAAAATTACCGAACAATCAGTTTAATAAGCCACAGCTGCAAAATACTAACGCGAATTCTTTACAGACGAATGGAAAAACTGGTAGAAGCGGACCTCGGGGAAGATCAGTTTGGATTCCGTAGAAATGTTGGAACACGTGAGGCAATACTGACCTTACGACTTATCTTAGAAGAAAGATTAAGGAAAGGCAAACCTACGTTTCTAGCATTTGTAGACTTAGAGAAAGCTTTTGACAATGTTAACTGGAATACTCTTTCAAATTCTGAAGGTGTCAGGGGTAAAATACAGGGAGCGAAAGGCTATTAACAATTTGTACAGAAACCAGATGGCAGTTATAAGAGTCCAGGGGCATGAAAGGGAAGCAGTGGTTGGGAAAGGAGTGAGACAGGTTTGTAGCCTGTCCCCGATGTTATTCAATCTGTATATTGAGCAAGCAGTAAAGGAAACAAAAGAAAAATTCGGAGTAGGTATTAAAATCCATGGAGAAGAAATAAAAACTTTGAGGTTCGCCGATGACATTGTAATTCTGTCACAGACAGCAAACGACTTGGAAGAACAGTTGAATGGAGTGGACAGTGTCTGATGATGGTTGAAGTAGAGAGGATATAAAATGTAGACTGGCAATGGCAAGGAAATCGTTTCTGAAGAAGAGAAATTTGTTAACATCGAGTATAGATTTAAGTGTCAGGAAGTCGTTTCTGAAAATATTTGTATGGAGTGTAGCCATGTATGGAAGTGAAACATGGACGATAACTAGTTTGGACAAGAAGAGAATAGAAGCTTTCGAAATGTGGTGCTACAGAAGAATGCTGAAGATTAGATGGGTAGATCACATAACTAATGAGGAAGTATTGAATAGGATTGGGTAGAAGTGAAGTTTGTGGCACAACTTGACTAGAAGAAGGGATCGGTTGGTAGGACATGTTTTGAGGCATCAAGGGATCACAAATTTAGCATTGGAGGGCAGCGTGGAGGGTAAAAATCGTAGAGGGAGACCAAGAGATGAATACACTAAGCAGATTCAGAAGGATGTAGGTTGCAGTAGGTACTGGGACATGAAGAAGCTTGCGCAGGATAGAGTAGCATGGAGAGCTCCATCAAGCCAGTCTCAGGACTGAAGACCACAACAACAACAGGTCTAGGGGACTGAGGACCTCAGACGTTAAGTCCCATAGTGCTTAGAGCCATTTGAATCATTTGTAATCGAGCTGTGTCATAAATTTCTTTTCTCCCCAATTCGACTGCATACCACCGCATTAGTTATCCAATCTGCTTACTTTATACTATCTGATCAAAAGTCTCTGGACACTTAACACAGCCTTTTTCGCCTCTGTGGCGGCTTCAGTTCTGGTGGGGACACTTTCAGTGACGTGTCTGAATGTTTGTGGAGGAATGGCAGCCTACTCTTCATGGAGAACCGAAACCAGAGAAAGTAGTGATGTTGGTCGCTGTAGTCTGCAGTGAATTCGACGTTTTGATCCATCCCAACGATGTTCCAGTGGGTTCAGGTCGCGAACATGGGCAGACCAATCCACCATTGCCTCCCGGACTGTTGCTGTCATCAGAATGTAGCAGACTGCGAATAGCAACAAACTGCGGTTTACGAAGTCTTTTCTTCGGAAAAGGGCTGTAAACAGTTCAGGTGATAGAACAGAAGATGCCGACCAGTTTCTGGCCATTTCTCGGATTATTTGTGTAGCCTGTATCAACCAAAGAGCCTTGTACACGCTGCAATTGGATCTATTTAATCACACAGCCGCATTTCGCCTTTACTGACAAGTCATCATGGGTGGATATTCTGAACGTCACATAATTATGTTGGTTTAGAGACGATTATTGTAGATTTAGAATAAGCTCAGCGCAAAATATAATAATAGCTACAGTTACAAGTATGTACCATTCCTTGACGATTTTACTGTTTTCGCTCATGAGGGAACAAGATGAAAGCCACACATTTTCCGTTCTTTTGCGTATTATAAAGAGGTTCAAATCGAATTTGATGTACTTTGGTTGACACTATAGATTCACTGTCATTGCAGCCACTTTAACAATAAACACAACTTTACGTGTTATTCTTGCGCGCAGGTGTGACATCTGTTTATGTAAGTTATGCAAAGAATGTCGATTTTATGTTCAAATTTTGTCTCTCAGCCTGTGTGTGTGTGTGTGTGTGTGTGTGTGTGTGTGTGTAAGAATTTTTCTATCTTTTTGCGTTTATACCTTTTTAGTTTACTTACTTATTTTTTGCATTTCTTATATTTCATTTGTTTTTAAGGAACAGTGTTAAGTGGAGGTAGATCAAAGATTGCACAGATGGTTGTGGAGAGTGTGAGAAGCTTCTGAGATGTGTTTGAGCAGAGGAGTACTGAAAGTATGCTATCGGAACAGAAGTATCTGGAAGCCACTACGTAATGCGGAACTGACCACTGCATGTCATGAGAGGCGAGCCCGCCAATATATAAGCAGACAGTGTTTATTAAACTGTTAGTAGAGAAGCCATAACAGCAAGACAGGTTGGTTAGGAAAGCTCAGTGACTTCGAACGTGGACTAGTCATTGGATGTCACCCGAGTAACAGATCCATAAGGGACATTTCAGCATTTCTGAAGCTGGCTAGGGCGACTTGCTGATGACACTGCGAAGTAGAAACAGCTAAACCAGATAAACGTGGATAAGGCAGATTTCATATACTCACTGTCACTCACCGTCGAGCATTGCGCTGGTGGCTGTAAAAATCACTTGGAATTAGAGGAAGGAATGATTCGTGAGCTTCAAAGTGCTACCAGTTGTTTATCTAGGACAACAGCTGTTCATAGGGAGTTAAAAGGGAATGAGATACAATGGTCGGGCAGCAACACATGAGCCACACTTATCTGTAGTCAGTGCTATGCGACGATTGAGGTGACGTTTAGAGTCACTGCACCGGGCGGGTGTCGACTGGAAGCAATTAATTTGGAGTGATCAATCTCACTATATTCTGTGGCAACACAATGGAAGGGTTTGGTCTGGTATCCCGATCAGACAATTTAGACAGCCCGCCCGAAGGCATGGACATAAACGAAGAGCCGCTAGGCGGCACCCTTATAGCCTGCGAACCCTGCTGTTGCCGCCAGGGCTGCATGCGCGGGCCACTGCCCCCGCGCCGGGCTATCGGCGCTCACCGGGGCCCTATAAAGGCGGCAGTGCAAGGGCTCAGGACTTACGTAACATGTCGATGGATACTCCTCAATGCTCTGTTTCGTCACCCATTCTCTTTAACATTTGTGATAATGATATCCCAGTTGACTGGAATACTCTCTTTCAAATTCTAAAGGTAGCAGGGGTAAAATACAGGGAGCGAAAGGCTATTTACAATTTGTACAGAAACCAGATGGTAGTTATAAGAGTCGAGGGACAAGAAAGGGAAGCAGTTGTTGGGAAGGGAGTAAGACAGGGATGCAGCCTCTCCCCGATGTTATTCAATCTGTATATTGAGCAAGCAGTAAAGGAAACAAAAGAAAAATTCGGAGTAGGTATTAAAATCCATGGAGAAGAAATAAAAACTTTGAGGTTCGCCGATGACATTGTAATTCTGTCAGAGACAGCAAAGGACTTGGAAGAGCAGTTGAACGGAATGGATGGTGTCTTGAAGGGAGGATATAAGATGAACATCAACAAAAGCAAAACGAGGATAATGGAATGTAGTCTAATTAAGTCGGGTGATGTTGAGGGTATTAGATTAGGAAATGAGACACTTAAAGTAGTAAAGGAGTTTTGCTATTTGGGGAGCAAAATAACTGATGATGGTCGAAGTAGAGAGGATATCAAATGTAGACTGGCAATGGCAAGGAAAGCGTTTCTGAAGAAGAGAAATTTGTTAACATCGAGTATAGATTTAAGTGTCAGGAAGTCATTTCTGAAAGTATTTGTATGGAGTGTAGCCATGTATGGAAGTGAAACATGGACGATAAATAGTTTGGACATGAAGAGAATAGAAGCTTTCGAAACGTGGTGCTACATAAGAATGCTGAAGATTAGATGGGTAGATCACATAACTAATGAGGAAGTATTGAATAGGATTGGGGAGAAGAGAAGTTTGTGGCACAACTTGACCAGAAGAAGGGGTCGGTTGGTAGGACATGTTTTGAGACATCAAGGGATCACCAATTTAGTATTGGAGGGCAGCGTGGAGGGTAAAAATCGTAGGGGGAGACCAAGAGATGAATACACTAAGCAGATTCAGAAGGATGTAGGTTGCAGTAGGTACTGGGAGATGAAGAAGCTTGCACAGGTTAGAGTAGCATGGAGAGCTGCATCAAACCAGTCTCAGGACTGAAGACCACAACAACAACAACAACATCCCAGTCGTACTACGCTCCCACCTGCCGCAATACGCCGATGATACGGCGCTCTATGCAACCGGCAGCAACACAGACCAGCTCATTGCTCTTCTCCAGAGGCGGGTGGACGTGACAGTGACCTGGTGTCGTTCAAACAAGATTGCCCTCAATGCCGACAAAACTACGGCAGTCTAATTCACTAAACGGCGTCCAGTCCTCTGCCACAATGTCACTGTCTCAGGCGTCTAGGTCCCATGATTCCCTGATACCTAATATCTAGGTGTCCGGATGGATAAAAAACTGCTCTTCCATCGACATGCAGGAAACTCACCCAAAATGGACAGAAGCTAATAAAAGCGTTGTATCCAACGTTGAACAGCAAGGAACTGAACCTAGAGACCAATCTCCTACTGTACCGGATGGTTGTCCACCCTTCCCTCACCTATGGCTGCACTGCGTGGGCCACGGTTAGTGCTTCCAGGATGCAGACCCGCCGGCCCCTGCAGAATAAGGTGCTTCGCTGGAGCCTGCATGCCCCTCCCCTCACTAGGGTAGTTACTCTCCACGAGGAAACGGACATGGTCACAGTGAAGACGTCCATTCGAGAGAAGGCAAGGTGTCTCTATGACAAAGTGGGTGCTCTGCACGACACGGTCGCTGGCTTACAAAACATTGGCACCACGACTCCCCGGCACTGGCAAAACATACACCCTTTCCGTAACACCCTACCCTCCGTGCTTCACTGTTGGTACTGTATAATATGGCAGGTAATGTTCTCCAGCCATTCGCCAAACCAAAATATAGTAATCAGAATCAGACACGACCAAGAAACGCAGACGGACTGGCCGAGGGCGTCGACGTTGGGTCTCCCAAACCACAGAAAGACAACAGCTATGGAGAACAACGAAGATGACAACAGCCATGGACAGATACGACAGTACGACAAGTCCGAAGACTAAGCCAAGTCGAGAGCCTAGACGTAGCAAGATCAAGAACCGAACAACGATGTAGGACAAGAGCGCAGGCGGCACACGCCTGACTCCTGAGGTTGTTTCTTTACTTTTTTTCTCACGGTCTTACTGTCTTGGTGGAAAGTAAAAACTGTTCTGTTCTCCAATGATGTCAGTCCAAGGACATCACTGGAGTGCACGTGGAAGGTGTGGCTGTGGGACCGTCCGACAGTGGAAGTTCAAGGAGGAGACAATAGGTAACATAACTACATTAGCTACCAACATTGGTAGCTTATGATGGTTGACACATATCGGGTGGTCAGTTTCAACACTGACACTTCATTAGTGGCCGTAACAGGGCTATCGTTAGCCGTGGTCTGATTCCTCAAGGATGGTGAGAGGAAACTGGCAGTTAAAAAAAATTTCTCCAAAGCCTGTTTAATATTCTACAAGTATTATATAACAGGTATCTGTGCCCTCCAGTGTGGTAATGTCACAGTCCTTGAACACTGTAAATGTCGTACATGACCAGACATAGATTTCCAGTATCAACTGAAAACAAAGTGTCAGTCGAAGTACTGAAAATACCCTGGTAGCCAAGAGTGAATCAAGCGTGGAGGAGTAAGTGAAAACCGAAAGCTACTCTCATCGATTTTTGTACGAGTATATCGTAGGTTTTATCATGACCCAATGAGTGCCTAAGAATAAACGGTAATCGTAAACACTGCAAAGTGTTCCTAATGACGATGAGGCACAAGGTTCCAATGAAATGACTGTCATTGAATAAGTAATTGGACCAGGTAAGTGTATAGTTGTGGAACAAGGTTACCTGGAGGAACCGAATCCGTATCTCGGTGTTCAAATGTGGTTCATTTGGAACGCGTTAAAATACCATGGATCTGCAGACATCGAAACAGTCTGGACCCTTGCCACCAAATACTCTAAATTATGTGTAGTTTCAAATTATGAGAACAACCGTCCGAATACCCGCACACAACCTCCAGGAATGGAGCATTGCCATCGCACATCACGAAAATCAAATTTTTTAAGCTTGTTGTACACGGCTCTATCCAAGACTTACAGTGCCATTGAGGTGTCCAAATAGTATGCCACAGACCTGGCAAAACTTACCATTTATAAAAATCATAACTATGCCCCACCTAGTAGGAGCTTATCTTTCAATCTAACTGCACTGTTAAGAGTGAGACACACTTTGCTAAAAAATAATTGCATGACGTGTTCAGATAAACCGCCTCAAATACGTTAATTATATATTTTTTATTTATTTTGCGTACAACTGTTTGATCTGCGCTGTTACGAAAATGGATCGTAACATTTTAGAATGATGTAATTGTTCAGCTCAGTGTTAAAATATAGGCTCAAGCACGTTTCACAAAGCAAAAACACTAGAACTAACGCGTTTCTAAAGAGAAAGCACTCATCATCGAAAGTGCTTTACAAGAATCTTGTGAAAACTAGGAACGTAGAAATATGAGTCCAAATATTAAAAATTTGTGCTCACTCCTCTTGTAATCCAGCTTTCCTAAAACGTGCTTCAACATCATTCGTCCAGTTTGTAAGATAATATAAAGCCAGTCGGCGTATGGAGTTCATGAACGTAGGTAGTTTTATGGCAACAGCTATTCGCATGCATGGTTCGTATTCCTACACAAAAAATAAAGCCTGATACAAATACTTCTTTCTCTTATTTTGAGTTGCATCATGTTTTTACGAAAGTGCAGTATTTAAAAGGAATTCGGAGCTTCCTAAAAATTAATAACGCTAAATTAGAGGAGAATTAAAGCGTGCTGTGCAACACTTACGTGACTCTGCGAGTATTGTGAAACAAGATAGTCAATTATACTGAAAATTACCTTTGTAGGTATCCAGCATATTTACTTGCGAGAACGGACATGAAATCCAATGAAACAACAGAGACGATAATTTAGCGTATACTTGCGTTGGTAGAAATAGCGTAATTTTTTGTTCTGGTTTTAATGTATAGCTCTTATACTTAGAGGACATCCGTCACTGCACAATATAAATAGTTTAAGTACTCCACGTGCCACTCCAGTTATTAACACTGTATATTAAACTAGATATTAAGTGCTTCAGTAACACTTGCTGGAGTAAAAAATTTCGATACTAGAAGTAATGGGAGAATATCCGTTTCGCAGAGTACCTTTTAGTGTGTTCCATCCAGGAAAATCCCAACTGCAAAGGGAGGGAAAAAAAGGCCCCTAAGAAGTCCGATATTTTCCGCGATGGCAAGTTTAATTAAAAATGTGCTTTGCGCTCCAGTTTCATCGAAACTAATTAACGTTCAGTCCGTGACGGATGAGATAGGTTTCTTGACCCAAATGCAGCGAGTAATGCTTGCAGCTAAAAGCGAATAATTATCGAAGGGTGCTCCTTTGTCGTTCATCACACAAAGCACTGAATATGAGCTAAATTTAAATACTTTGCCGTATTTTTTCATTCAGACATTCATATTTCCGACATTTTGATAAATGTGTCGTAGCAGAAAGCTTGTACGGTGACGAGGGACTCTTTTTTGGAAGGAAATAACGAAACAGTTTTGCGGGAAAATTTTTTCTCCGTAACATCTCTCATATTAAAATTTTACTGTGGATGCAATACTTTATGATACGGTTCTTATCCTATTTGAGATCAAAACTGCAGTTAAGCTTTCACAGAACTTCAACTTTTATTATGCGACAAAAGGAAAACAAAAGGTTTTCAACTTCTGCAAATCTTTTAGTTCTTTGTTTAATGGAGATTGTACAGAATGGAATTGGGAACGTTTTGATAAAAGAAACGTACAACCGGAAATGTGAAATAAAACTTCCACAGCACTATACACTTTCTGTGCACTCGGTAGGCTAGATGGAGCACCGAAACACCGTAGTTTGGAAAACGTTCAATGGCAGTAGAATACAATCAAATCATTGGTAAAGTACCGGAACTTCAAACGCTGATAGAAAGCACCGAAGCTGAAATCGTTATCGGTACAGAAAGCTGGCTGAAGCCAGAGATAAATTCTGCCGAAATTTTTACAAAGGCACAGACGGTGATTAGAAAGGATAGATTGCATGCAACCGGTGGTGGCGTGTTTGTCGCTGTTAGTAGTAGTTTATCCTGTAGTGAAGTAGAAGTGGATAGTTCCTGTGAATTATTATGGGTGGAGGTTACACTCAACAACCGAGCTAGGTTAATAGTTGGATCCTTTTACCGACCAGCAGCATTAGTGGCAGAACAACTGAGAGAAAATTTGGAATACATTTAACATAAATTTTCACAGCATGTTATAGTCTTACGTGGAGATTTCAATTTACCAGATATAGACTGGGAAAGTCAAATGTTTAGGACGGGTGGTAGGGACAGAGCATCGAGTGACATTATACTGAGTGCACTATCCGAAAATTACCTCGAGCAATTGAACAGAGAACCGACTCGTGGAGATAACATCTTGGACCTACTGATAACAAACAGACCGAACTTTTCGACTCTGTAAGTGCACAACAGGGAATCAGTGATTACAAGGCCGTTGCAGCATCCCTGAATATGGAAGTTAATAGGAATACAAAAAAAGGGAGGAAGGTTTGTCTGTTTAGAAAGAGTAATAGAAGGCAGATTTCAGACTACCTAACAGATCAAAACGAACATTTCTGTTCCGACACTGACAATGTTGAGTGTTTATGGAAAAAGTTCATGGCAATCCTAAAAGGGGTTTTAGACACGTACGTGTCGAGTAAAACTGTGAGGGACGGGAAAAACCCACCGTGGTTAAAAAACAAAGTTAGGAAACTACTGCGAAAGCAAAGAGAGCTTCACTCCAAGTGTAAACGCAGCCAAAACCTCTCAGACAAACAGAAGCTAAACGATGTAAAAGCTAGCGTAAGGAGGGCTATGCGTGAAGCGTTAAGTGAATTCGGAAGTAAAATTCTATGTACCGACTTGACAGAAAATCCTAGGATGTTCTGGTCTTACGTTAAATCAGTAAGTGGCTCGAAACAGCATAGCCAGACACTCCGGGATGATGATGGCATTGAAACAGAGGATGACACGCGTTCAGCTGAAATACTAAACACCTTTTTCCGAAGCTGTTTCACAGAGGAAGACCGCACTGCAGTTCCTTCTCTAAATTCTCGCACAAACGAAAAAATGGCTGACATCGAAATAAGTGTCAAAGGAATAGAAAAGCAACTGGAATCACTCAACAGAGGAAAGTCCACTGGACCTGACGGGATACCAATTCGATTCTACACAGAGTACGCGAAAGAACTTGCCCCCCTTCTAACAGCCGTGTACCGCAAGTCGCTAGAGGAACGGAAGGTTCCAAATGATTGGAAAAGAGCACGGGTAGTCCCAGACTTCAAGAAGGGTCGTCGAGTAGATGCGCAAAACTATAGACCTATATCTCTGACGTCGATCTGTTGTAGAATTTTAGAACATGTTTTTTGCTCGCGTATCATGTCGTTTTTGGAAACCCAGAATCTACTCTGTAGGAATCAACATGGATTCCGGAAACAGCGATCGTGTGAGACCCAACTCGCTTTATTTGTTCATGAGACCCAGAAAATATTAGATACAGGCTCCCAGGTAGATGCTATTTTTCTTGACTTCCGGAAGGCGTTCGATACAGTTCCGCACTGTCGCCTGATAAACAAAGTAAGAACCTACGGAATATCAGACCAGCTGTGTGGCTGGATTGAAGAGTTTTTAGCAAACAGAACACAGCATGTTGTTATCAATGGGGAGACGTCTACAGACGTTAAAGTAACCTCTGGCGTGCCACAGGGGAGTGTTATGGGACCATTGCTTTTCACAATATATATAAATGACCTAGTAGATAGTGTCGAAAGTTCCATGCGGCTTTCAGCGGATGATGCTGTAGTATACAGAGAAGTTGCAGCATTAGAAAGTTGAAGCGAAATGCAGGAAGATCTGCAGCGGATAGGCACTCGGTGCAGGGAGTGGCAACTGACCCTTAACATACACATATGTAAAGTATTGCGAATACATAGAAAGAAGGATAAAGAAGGATCCTTTATTGTATGATTATATGATAGCGGAACAAACACTGGTAGCAGTTATTTCTGTAAAATATCTGGGAGTATGCGTGCGGAACGATTTTAATTGGAATGACCATATGAAATTAATTGTTGGTAAGGCTGGTGCCAGGATGAGATTCATTGGGAGAGTCCTTAGAAAATGTAGTCCATCAACAAAGAAGGTGGCTTACAAAACACTCGTTCGACCTATACTTGAGTATTGCTCATCAGTGTGGGATCCGTACCAGATCGGGTTGACGGAGGAGATAGAGAAGATCCAAAGAAGAGCGGTGAGTTACGTCACAGGGTCGCGGTGTAGCTTGCTCGCCAGGTTTCGAGAGGGTGCGTTTCTGGATGAGGTATCGAATATATTGCTTGCCCCTACTTATACCTCCAGAGGAGATCACGAATGTAAAATTAGAGGGACTCGGAGGCTTTCATACAGTCGTTCTTCCCGCGAATCATACGCGACTGGAACAGAAAAGGGAGGTAATGACCGTGGCACGTAAAGTGTCCTCCGTCGCACACTGTTGGGTGGCTTGCGGAGTATAAATGTAGATGTGTAGATGTAGATGTGTAGAATGTACACCAAATATGTGGCTGCACTACTCTAGGGCTCAGTGTTCAATGTCTTCATTAACTAATGTACAACGACGAACCACATTTCGTCTACTTCTCTGTAAGATTCCGCGCTCCCCTCCGATAGTATCAAAGATATGCTCAATAAGGTCTGGTACCGTTCCTACTGGTGTACGGTAGACAAGGGAGCTTACGTACCACAGGGGACAAAGTCGAGAAGAGTGCAGTCTGGGGAGCGCACGGGCCAAGGGACTGGGTATGCCCTTCCATATGACCTATGCCTGAATTTCTCTGTGAGATATGCTCTGGTACGACGATGAAAATGCACTGGGACACCTTCTTTCTGAAACCACAAAGTAGGGCACAGTTGCAAGGAACATCCTCTGGAAGTTCAGGCAAGGCATTGTCCAATACGTTCTGATATCAAGCATCACTGAATCTATCTGTTAAGATGTGTAGTCTAGCAAGATGATCTCCAAGAATCGCAGCCCCTAATGTACACTGTGAATTTCAGGTGGTAACACCTCGTAAAGACAGTGCGTAGCTTTTCAGCAGCACAATGAGGACTGTAGAAACTTTATTTCACTTTTAGGGCTATAGGTTCTTTACATCAAAATGTTCAAAATTTCATCTTCTATGTCTTCAAAATTTTTAAAACATCATCACAGGAACGGTGATAAGGCTGTTATTGTTTATGATATACAGAGATGATTTGCTGGATAATGTTTGACGCTCCATGAGGCTGTTCGTAGATGGTGTTGTCTTTTAGAAGGTAGGAAGGTAGCAACACCACAAGAGGGTAGCGCACTGTATGGAGGTCTGCAGAAGATTAATGACTGATCAGGCACTTGCCGCTGACGTTACTCGCAAATATGTAACTATGTAAATGCGCACAAACAAACAAAGAAATCCACTAATGTTTCGTTGCTGTATTGGCTACAAATCACGGAAAACAATGACTATCGCAAAATGCCTTGGAGTACCCATCCGGAGCATTCTAAAGCGGAGTGGCAACATAAAAGAACTGTACGTAAGGAAAATACTGCCAGGCTGGGATTAATAGGAAGAATCTTATGGATACGTAATTCATCTACCTCGAAAGAAGACTCGCTCGTCTTATTCTTCAGTATTGCTCATCTGTCATGTACCCCTACAAGGCTGCATTAATAGAAGAGACAGACAAGGTCGAACGAAGACCGGCGAGTTTCGCCAGACGATCGTTCAGTCGGCGCGACACTAATCACGGAATGACTCAACTAACTGCTCCATTGGCAGACGCTAAAAGAGGGACGTTGTTAATCACGGAGAGGTTTATTTTTGAAATTCCGAGAGAGTATGTTCTGGAAACCGTGAGGCAGCATATTACTCTTCAATATTATACACTATATACCGTCATTTCAGCTGTAATATTTAGACCACACGCTTTAATTAAAAGTAATTCAGTGTTTACATTAACAATGTGAACTCTTTACAGGTCGCTTTCCATCCCAAGTTATTACTTTCTCCGACATCGTATGTCTCGCGAAATGACTACAGAGAAAAAAATCCAAGAAATTGGAACGAGTACAGAGGTTTACCGGCAACAGTTCTTCCTTGTTCCATTCGCGAATGGAACGGGTAGGGGCATACAGACTGCGTTGCCAGAAGTACCCTCCGTCACATATAGCAAGGTATTAATGAAGGAAATAAACTTCCTTAATGAGTCCGCGATAACCGTAAATATTAGGTGCCGTTTAAATCGTTCAATGTGAAAATTACAGGACTATCATTTTAATAAGTCATAGCTGCAAAATACTAACGCGAATTCTTTACACACGAATGGAAAAACTAGTAGAAGCCGACTTCGGGGAAGATCAGTTTGGATTCCGTAGAAATGTTGCAACACGTGAGGCAATACTGACCCTACGACTTATCTTAGAAGCTAGACTAAGGAAGGGAAAACCTACGTTTCTAGCATTTGTAGACTTAGAGAAAGCTTTTGACAATGTTGACTGGAATACTCTCTTTCAAATTCTGAAGGTGGCAGGGGTAAAATACAGGGAGCGAAAGGCTATTTACAATTTGTACAGAAACCAGATGGCAGTTCCAAGAGACGAGGGGTATGAAAGGGAAGCAGCGGTTGGGAAGGGGGTGAGACAGAGTTGTAGTCTCTCCCCGATGTTATTCAATCTGTATATTGAGCAAGCAGTGAAGGAAACAAAAGAAAAATTCGGAGTAGGTATTAAAATCCATGGAGAAGAAATAAAAACTTTGAGGTTCGCCGATGACATTGTAATTCTGTCAGAGACAGCAAACGACTTGGAAGAGCAGTTGAACGGAATGGATAGTGTCTTGAAAGGAGGGTATAAGATGAACATCAACAAAAGCAAAACGAGGATAATGGAATGTAGTCGAATTAAGTCGGGTGATGCTGAGGAAATTAGATTAGGAAATGAGACACTTAAAGTAGTAAAGGAGTTTTGCCATTTGGGGAGCAAAGTAACTGATGATGATCGAAGTAGAGAGGATATAAAATGTAGACTGGCAATTGCAAGGAAAGCGTTTCTGAAGAAGAGAAATTTGTTAACATCGAGTATAGATTTAAGTGTCAGGAAGTCATTTCTGAAAATATTTGTATGGAGTGTAGCCATGTATGGAAGTGAAACATGGACGATAAATAGTTTGGACAAGAAGAGAATAGAAGCTTTCGAAATGTCGTGCTACAAAAGAATGCTGAAGATTAGATGGGTAGATCACATAACTAATGAGGAAGTATTGAATAGGATTGCGGAGAAGTTTGTGGCACAACTTGACCAGAAGAAGGGATCGGTTGGTAGGACATGTTCTGAGGCATCAAGGGCTCACCAATTTAGTATCGGATGGCAGCGTGGAGGGTAAAAGTCGTAGAGGGAGACCAAGAGATGAATACACTAAGCAGATTCAGAAGGATGTAGGCTGCAGTAGGTACTGGGAGATGAAGAAGCTTGCACAAGATAGAGTAGCATGTAGAGCTGCATCAGACCAGTCTCAGGACTGAAAACCACAACAACAACAACAATAACAATGTAAGTCTATATTTAAAACGTCGTTCAAGCTACGATCATCTTCAGATCAAATCTTAGAACTTGTGGAAAAAGGTTTAGTGCAGAATGAATTGAATCTGTGCCTAATCGAGCAGTCAGCTGCAAACCTTGTGAGTTAGCATTGCAGGTAAGCATAGGTTTTACTGATACTGTCACTGAAATTTGTTTTATATGTACTGAGTTTAGATCTGCCCGAGGCAGGATTCGAACTTGCGACCGTAGCGGTCGCGCGGTTCCAGACTGCAGCCCCTAGAACCGCTCGGCCACACCGGCCGGCAAACTTTGTAAACATTCTACAACTGTATTCTTTATGTCTCGATATTTAGTTCTCACCGTAGTCACACTGCAGACGAACAAATTTCTCCCAACAACCCAACAAGAGACCAGCTTGTTGACAACTTCACTGTGGAATGTCTGACTTTATTGAGCGATTCTCTGCTTGCACTGTATCATCACTATAAAAGTGATGTTCTCAAAGGCATTCTTTAAGTTTTGTAAACAGATGAAAATCGGATGGAATAGGTGGGGACTGTATGGAGGATGAACGGTGACAGCCAACCAAAGGCATCTGACTGTTGCAGATGGGGCATCGTTCGTGAACTGACTGGCATTGTTATGCTGAAGAACAGGGTGCTCTTCGAATTTGAAACTCGATTACAGCGCGCTGTTTCTCAGGCACTAACATATTTACGTTACACACGGCCACGTTACACGGTAGAGTTCGGAGGCCTCTAATGCAAAATGATAAAAATGTTTTAGTTACAGACACTTCAAAAGTTGTCGCATACACATGGGAGGCATTTTTATTTGAGGGGCTGAGCTTTTCGTAACAAATAAACACTCTAATGGTGCCTTTTTTGTTTTAATGCCAAAGATCAATTACAATCATACTTATAAAACGTTTTAAAATATTTTTATCTAACAAAATCAAAAATGAATATTTTCTTAAACAATTCAAATATGCAGACTTGGAAATTTTTCAAGAAGAAATACTGGATTATTACAGAAATACAGCCAAGTCAAATAGTTTTCTGTAGAAAATGACATTTTGTATGATCACTATGTTACCATAGTGTAACTAACCCAAAATTTTTAAGCAGATATTCTACTTCAATTGATGTTCTTTAATATTATCTATCAACGCCAGCATCTCCTCATACGTGAGGCCGCAACGACAAGCCTTGTTACACTACTTTACATGGCATGTTGATTCCACTTATATAAATTTTTTCTGCCCAAAACGTCGCTCTTACAGCTTCATGTCTACATTACAACAGCAGACAAAATAAAGATTACCAAGAATGTGTAGTTATAGGCAGTTCTTTATTTATTCAAAGCGACAAAAACGTCACGTCAGCGGTTTTCGATATTTATTATCTTTTTCTTGAAACTACCAAGGTTGATTTTTATTTGAAAATGAATTAGGCTAAGAAACTTTAGAACTCATGGGCCCCCATTCATATTCTTAAGAGACTAGAAGAGGCAGGCGGGTTAACATTTTGCTACAGGTCAAAAGCGGACCCTTGGTGGTTCTAATGTTAAGCGTTCTAGACGCCTTTATTTACAAACCATACGTACGGAGACTTTTGGAGTATGGATAGAGATGGTATTAGGATGGTGCATGAGTTCGTCAGTTTATGTTTTGCATGTTAATATTCCGGTTTCTATGGGTTAATTTATCGGTTGTCATTTCTTGTTTGTAGGTCACTGTCGCTATTTGAGTTCATACATTGTCAACTGTAGAGAGTGAGTGGAGGTGCGAACGCTAGAAAATTGAGTGCCAAGTGGAGAAATTGGAACATCCGCGACATACTGTTCTATTTGAGTTCAATAGATGGGTGACGGCAGCGGAGGCAGCCACAAACATTTGCTCCGTCTGTGGGGATAACACCAATGGGCAGAGCACGACAAGAAAATGGTTTTCGTGTTTTAAGGAGGATCGTTTTAAAATTAGTAACTCTCTACGTTAAGGAAAACATTTGGTGTTTCATACAGATTGTTTAAAAGCATTAATCTACAATGATTCATCCTATTTTACACGAGAATTGACAAATGTGATGAACTGGGATCAGTTCATCATCGTGCGGTATTTTCATTCAATGTGGAAGGTTCAAACATCGGGTGTATGGACATTGCATGCTCTAAGCCAAAATCACAAAAATCTGCCGGTGACCATATGTGAATCTCTTCCTTCTCGCATCCACAAAAGACCATATTATGCGTCTGGTGGAA
The DNA here is from genome assembly GCF_023864345.2 of Schistocerca serialis cubense. Classification (NCBI taxonomy): domain Eukaryota; kingdom Metazoa; phylum Arthropoda; class Insecta; order Orthoptera; family Acrididae; genus Schistocerca; species Schistocerca serialis. The sequence continues at coordinate 140,602,564 of NC_064643.1, forward strand.
CGGCGACGGCGTAGTGTACTATGAATCGCTTCCGCGAACAGTAAACCTCACTGCTGACATTTAATGTCAACAACCGAAATGCCTTGCTACTCCACGTTAACGCCCGCCCACATTCTGCTAGACTAATGAAAAACGCTATACATTGTATTGTATTGTATTGTATGTTAACCGGGGACCTAGAAACGACGGAGAGGCTTGGTCCCCGCCGCAGCGGTACACAACCCCACGATGACTATCGCAGTCCAGTTCACCCCTCCGCCGCCCCACTCCGAACCCAAGGGTTCGGCCCCCGGTGCCCCCCCCCCCCCCTCCCTAGGGAACGTCTCACACCAGACGAGTGTAACCCCTATGTTTGCGTGGTAGAGTAGTGGTGGTGTACGCGTACGTGGAGAATGTGTTTGCGCAGCAATCGCCAATATAGTGTAGGTGAGGCGGAATAAGGGGAACCATCCCGCATTCGCCGAGGCAGATGGAAAACCGCCTAAAAACCATCCACAGACTGGCCGGTTCACCGGACATCGACACAAATCCGCCGCGCGGACTCGTGCCGGGGACCAGGAGCTCCTTCCCGCCGGGAAAGCCGTGCGTTACACCGTACGGCCAACTGGGCGGGCAACGCTATACAGTAGTTGGCTTGGAATGTCATTCCTCACCACCTTATTCAGCTCGTATTGCGCCCCAGATTTTCACCTTTTCCTCTCTGTATTAAACAGCCTTCAAGGTAGTTTCTTTCCGGATGAAAATACGATTCGAATATGGCTTAACTAGTTGTTCGCCTCCAAACCACGTGATTCATACAGTCGCGGAATCTAAAAGTTGCCAAGGCGTTGGCAGATTGTTGTAAACACTGAAGGAGACCATATTATTGATGACTAGAGTCTCTGATACGTGTATCTGTTGTGTTTATTAAACATATGGAGAAACGCAGGCAAAGAGGAATACAAACGTCTCAAAAATGACATCGACAGGAAGTTAAATGAGATCGACAGGAAGTGTAAAATGGCTAAGCAGGGATGGCTAGAGGACAAATGTAAGGATGTAGAGGCTAATCTCACTAGGGGTAAGAAAGATACTGCCTACAGGAAAATTAAAGAGACCTTTGCAGAAAAGAGAACCACTTGCATAAATATCAAGAGCTCAGATGGAAACCCAGTTCTAAGCAAAGAAGTGAAAGCAGAAAGGTGGAAGGAGTATATAGAGGGTCTGTACAAGGGTGATGCACTTGAGGTCAATATTATGGAAGTGGAGGAGGATGTAGATGAAGATGAAATGTGAGGTATGATACTGCGTGAAGAGTTTGATAGAGCACTGAAAGACCTAAGCTGAAACAAGGCACCGGAAGTAGACAACATTCCATTACAACTACTCACAGCCTTGGGAGACTCTGTCCTGACAAATCTCTACCATCTGGTGAGCAAGATGTATGAGACAGGCGAAATACCCTCTGACATCAAGAAGAATATAATAATTGGCTCTGAGCACTACGGGACTTAACATCTGCGGTCATCCCCTAGAACTTAGAACTACTTAAACCTAACTAACCTAAGGACATCACACACATCCATGCCCGGGGCAGGATTCGAACCTGCGACCGTAGCAGCCGCGCGGCTCAAGACTGAGCGCCTAGAACCGCGAGACCACCGCGGCCGGCAATATAATAATTCCAATCCGAAAGAAAGCAGGTGTTGACAGATGTGAAAATTACCGAACTATCAGTTTAATAAGTCACGGCTGCAAAATAGTAACGCTAATTCTTTACAGACGAATGGAAAAACTAGTAGAAGCCGACCTAGGGGAAGATCAGTTTGGATTCCGTAAAACAATCGGAGCACGTGAGGCGATTCTGATCCTACGACGTATCTTAGAAGCTGGATTAAGGAAAGGAAAACTTACGTTTCTAGCATGTGTAGACTTAGAGAAAGCTTTTGACAATGTTGAATGGAATACTCTCTTTCAAATTCTGAAAGTGGCAGGGGCAAAATACACGGAGCGAAAGGCTATTTACAATTTGTACAGAAACCAGATGGCAGTTATAAGAGTCGAGGGGTATGAAAGGGAAGCAGTGGTTGGGAAGGGAGTGAGACAGGGTTGTAGCCTATCCCCGATGTTATTCGATCTGTATATTGAGCAAGCAATAAAGGAAACAAAAGAAAAATTCGGAGTAGGTATTAAAATTCATGGAGAAGAAATAAAAACTTTGAGGTTCGCCGATGACATTGAAAGGAGGGTATAAGATGAACATCAACAAAAGCAAAACGAGGATAATGGAATGTAGTCGAATTAAGTTGGGTGATGCTGAGGGAATTAGATTAGGAAATGAGACACTTAAAGTAGTAAAGGAGTTTTGCTATTTGGGGAGCAAAATAACTGATGATGCTTGAAGTAGAGAGAATATAAAATGTAGACTGGCAATTGCCAGGAAAGTGTTTCTGAAGAAGAGAAATTTGTTAACATCGAGTGTAGGTTTGAGTGTCAGAAAGTCGTTTCTGAAAGTATTTGTATGGAGTGTAGCCATGTACGGAAGTGAAACATGGACGATAAATAGTTTGGACAAGAAGAGAATAGAAGCTTTCGAAATTTCGTGCTACAGAAGAATGCTGAAGATTAGATGGGTAGATCACATAACTGATGAGGAGGTACTGAACAGAATTGGAGAGAAGAGAAGCTTGTGGCACAACATGACTAGAGGAAGGGATCGGTTGATAGGACGTGTTCCTAGTCATCAAGGGATCACCAATTCAGTATTGGAGGGCAGCGTGGAGGGTAAAAATCGTAGAGGGAGACCAAGAGATGAATACACTTAGCAGATTCAGAAGGATGTAGGTTGCTGTAGGTACTGGGAGACGAAGAAGCTTCCGCAGGATAGAGAAGCATGGAGAGCTGCATCAAACCAGTCTCAGGACTGAAGACCACAACAACAACAAGGAGGAACGCTACGAACTTACGTAGCAACCCCCTTATTTAACGTCATCGCTAAAAACGTATATCCTCGTAGCAAAACCACCAACGCATACGCAGAGTCAGTGGAGTGGGCGCCCGGATGTCGTTAGCCGGGAGCGTGTAGGCGGGGCTGGAGCAATTCCGTGAGGCGTGCGGTAAGGTGCCAAGTCTAGCGGAAGTGAGGGCGGCCGGCGAGCGACCAGCGGCGGGCGACGGAGAAGGCGGGCGCGCAAGCGCAGACGCGGCTGCTGCTGTTGCTGCTGGTGCTGGTGCTGGTGCAGCGAGGCGCGGGGACGCGTGTCCACGTCCGCCGGCCTCCGCCCGGTGATTGATGAGCCGGCGGCCTGCGATCGCAAACAGCGCCGCGACCCCAGAGCCGGCTAATCAGCGGCCGCTGTCAGCCGCGCCGGGCGGCGCCGCCGCCGCGGTGCGCCGCTGAACTGCTGTCAGCGCAGTTCAGACAGCTCGGAAATCCTGCACGCGTAAAATACTTAAAATCTTAATAGAAGCTAAACCACGCCACAAAGTGCCTTAAGCCATCCTCACACGGGACGTGTTTCTCGTCTCGAAGCGCGCAGACATGGCTTATGTCGCTGTTAGTGCACGCTTAGAAACGAGCTGGCGTCATCACATGAGGCGTGCTCCACCTCATGACATGCGACCGCTGCCCTCTATAGCGTCGGTCGTCGGCTCTACCTGGGTCACAAATCACACAGTCTACACTACTGGCCTTTAAAATTGCTACACCAAGAAGAGATGCACATGATAAACGGGTATTCATTGGACAAATATATTACATTAGAACTGATTTGTGCTTACATTTTCACGCAATTTGGGTGCATAGATCCTGAGAAATCAGTACCCAGAACAGCCAACTCTGGCCGTAATAACGGCCTTGATACCCCTGGGCACTGAGTCAAACAGAGCTTGTATGACGTGTACAGGTACAGCTGCCCATGCAGCTTCAACACGATACCACAGTTCATTAAGAGTAGTGACTGCCTATTGTGACGAGCCAGTTGCTCAGCCAGCATTGACCAGAGGTTTTCAATTGGTGATAGATCTGGAGAATGTCCTGGCCAGGGTAGCAGTCGAACATTTACTAAATCCAGAAAGGCCCGTACAGGGCCTGCAACATGCAGTCGTGCATTATCCTTCTAAAATGTAGGGTTTCGCAGGCATCGAATGAACGGTAAAGCCACGGGTCGTAACACATCTGAAATGTAACGTTCACTGTTTAAAGTGCCGTCAATGCGAACAAGAGGTGCCGAGACGTGTAACCAATGGCAACCCATACCATCACGCCGGGTCATACGCCAGTATGGCGATGACGAACACACGTTTGCAATGTGCGTTCACCGCGATGTCGCCAAACACGGATGCGACCATCATGATGCTGTAAACAGATCCTGGATTCATCCGAAAAAATGCCATTCGTGCACCCAAGTTCGTCGTTGAGTACACCATCTCAGGCGCTCCTGTCTGTGATGCAGCGTCAAGGGTAACCGCAGCCATGGTCCCCGAGCTGATAGTCCATGCTGCTGCAAAAGTCGTCGAACTGTTCGTGCAGATGGTTGTTGTCTTGCAAACGTCCCCATCTGTTGACTCAGGGATCGAGACGTGGTTGCACGATCCGTTAAAGCCATGCGGATAAGATACCTGTCATCTCGACTGCTAGTGATACGAGGCCGTTGGAATTCAGCACGGCGTTTCGTATTACCCTCCTGAACCCACCGATTCCATATTCTGCTAACACTCATTGGATCTCGACCAACGAGAGCAGCAATGTCGCGATACGATAAACCGCAATCGCGACAGGCTACAATCCGACCTTTATCAAAGTCGGAAACGTGGTGGTACCTATTTTTCCTCCCTACACGAGGCATCCCAACAACGTTTCATCAAGCAACGCCGGTCAACTGCTGTTAGTGTGTAAGAAATCGGTTGGAAACTTTCCTCATGTCAGCACGTTGTAGGTGTCGCCACCGGCGCCAACCTTGTGTGAATGCTGTGAAAAGCTAATCATTAAAATTGCTGCAACACGATGATGACGTGCTACAGACGCGAAATTTAACCGACAGAATGAAGATGCTGTGATATGCAAATTATTAGCTTTTCAGAGCATTCATAAAAGGTTGGTGCCTGTAGCGACACCTAGCCCGTAGTGTATTTTAGAGGAAAAAAATGAATACATTATCACGATCGATTCAGGGAGTCACGTTGAAAACAGTGCTGCAATTCATTAGTCCATATTGCCTGTTGAACAAACGCAATCCTGGGACAGAGTATTGTTGTACAGTGTGTACCGTGCATAAGTGCAGATATTTTTGTTGTTGTCTAACGACGGTGTACTGAACAACATTGCATTAGCATTTGCGTCATTTGCAGACTAATAATAATAGCCATTAAAAGTAGTATGTTTTTATATTGATCAGTGCCCCCAAGAACACGTGGCGAGAGCAAGCCATTGATGTTTCTTTTATCCAGGGCAGCAGGTCAGGTGCTGAAATGTGGACACGTGGACGCGTAACGGTTAGTCTATACTGACAGACGTAGTACACTCAGTGGCGCAGTGCGATCGTGCAAAAAACATCAGGTCGTGATGTTCGTTACGTGTTTATGGGAACATTGTTGGGCACAGGGAAAAAACAACCAACACACTAATGTTTGTGCATATTAATGAGTGTACATATATAAAAATACGTATATGCAGTTATACGCCTTACACCCTGTGTGTGCAGAACTACTGCAGTACATACTTCTATTAAATTTTCAAAGAAGTCCCAGAATCGTTTATAAATGTGAAGGTGAATAAAAATGCTTGGATACAGCACAACGTGAATCAACTTATTGAGATTGCATAGCTCCACACCTCTATCCACCACAATATGGTGAAAATACATAGCTGGCGATTAATTCTTTTCTATAACCCTTTTTAAACCTCTAACGACCGCAATGTGATTAACATTTAATTACAACTAAACGAACCAATAACAACATATTCTTGACAAATCTTCAGCCGTTTCCTCAAAAGAGCATCATTTCTTAACAGCCAAGTTATAGTACGAAAACAAAAGATTTCGAAATGTTTTAAACCGACAGTTTAAAATTTTTCGTTATTTTATTACAAAAGATCACGCCAATACCGACGCGTTTTCCAGATATCTTTACCGTGTCGGTGCTTTGAAACAGAATATATTCATAGCACCTAATTATAATATAAAATCAACCAAATGTAAGCTTCAATTAAATACGAAGAAGTCCAATATAGCGTCCCTTAAATTCTCCTTGTGACGTGGAACGTGATCTTGCATTTCATGGGCCACATTCCTCTCGATGAAGCAAAATCCTGTGTTCCCTCGTTCAGTCGTTCACGCTACGGACTAATGTGCAACGTGAAAGTTTGCGGTGTGATATCATAAAACGCGACCAAGTTCTCATCCACGAATCCTTTCTCCTCTCGTGTGAGGACGGCTTTGAGTTACCGTTACAGAGGCATCGATTTTGTTCTCCAGACTCCACATCCAGTGGTCGGTCGAAAAGTCACAAGGATTTCGACTGCCTTGATCAATCGTCGACGGAATAAATCCCTTAACATTTCTGCAGTTGGAGACAACAATGTGTTGAAGACTTTCGTTGAAGACATATCGACTGACTTCTCGGTAAGTATGAAAAGTATATGTCCCCTCTCCAACACTCCACCCCCTCCACCAAAAAAAGTAGCATACTCTGTTCATATTCCAGGAAGTAGTAGTGGAAATGATTACACTTTATAAAGCTTCTTGTCTAAAATATATTTTGATGATTCTGATCCACAGCGTAGATGAATAGTAAAAAAAAAAACCACAAAAAAACAGTAAGCTGGTATTTAAGTTATTCTTTAATATGGGACCAGTTTTAGTAAAATACCATTACCCAGAACAAGCTTTTGTTAACAGTAAGACAGAATACATACGTAAAAAAACAAAAAACCCGAAATCAAAAAGATAACATTCGTGAACGATATTTCGTCGTACAATAGTTTCAATAACGTAAACCATATTTCTCACTTGGATTATGTAATCTCTGTGACTGTCCGAGCATTTTGTTGCTAAGAGCATCACCTGAGTAGGTTAGAATGTCGCGTGGTGTTTTTGTCTGTCAACCGCAGTCGGTCAGTGACCATGTACTTATAAATCCTATCTTGTTCAACACTCTTTTTTCCACTCAAAAGTACAACACGTAACGGGATTCCCTGTTGAAGTTATGATAAAATAGACGTGCCATTTGGGAGACGCACTCATTTTGTACCGAGCGAGGTAGTGCCGGGCTTAAGGTGTCAAATATTGGATGAGATTCCTGTTCAAATCCCATCCTTATTCCTCGCACCTTTCAGTTACTGCTTATACGAATTAGCACAAACCGCTGAAACATTGTCTCACGAAGTACCTGTTTTTATGAAGTACAGTGTTAATGTAATTAAAGTGTGTAACTAGGGTTTTCTTTTTGAAACTACAAGAGCCGATCAGAAAGTTTCCGTTCGAAGGCTGTACAGTCCAGAACCGGTATAGCAATCGGGAAACGTCGCCGTGAACATTCAGGCAATTATCCCACTCTCTCGAAACATTAAAGACACCCGTTTGGTAGACACCGTGCCCGGCTGCGTGCAGAAGTTCGTAACAGCCGACTGCACATCCTCAGCCGACTGCACATCCTGGTCCGAAAGGAATCGTCGACAATTCAAAGCCTTTTTTAAGGAACCGAACTGTGGCAACGGGAGGGTGAAATAATGGGACAAACAACGGCTGTGCGACAGAAAGACAGTGCAAGTAGCAGAGGAGACAGTGGTGTGGAAGAGCAAAAGAATGGTATGAAGAAGCTCACAGTGGGAGAGACAAACAGGAGAAAATGGTGACAGTGGAAAGATATGTATACAGACCGTGGTACTGAGAGACAGAAACTCTCAATATGAAGGCTTTACTACAAAGAGGGAAGAGAGGGGAAGGGATTTAGAAACTTTATAGGAATGGTGTTCAGAATGTATACCGCAGGATTTGCCTTTAGGTGCTGGTATTCGGCGACATAGGGTTGAAACACAAACATCAGTGTGAATCACAGTTGCAGATAGCTGACATGGGTCTCGACAAAGTGAGCAGGGTTTGAAGAACATGATACGAAGGTTAGAAATAACTAGCGATGTGGGAATTGCTCTTGGAAATGACCGTCGGCCATTTGCGCCACAGATTATTGAAGAAGTTGATGTTGCCATGGCTGAAAATGCTGGACGCAATGAGTGATCTTCAAGCAATTAACGAACTGTGCCACGACAGTTGATCCATTCCATGATCCTCCGTTCGAAAAGTGCAGCGAAGAGGTGTGGAATGGTATCTAACGCCCGGATCCAGACTGTCGTGGATGCATGTGCTCTTCTCACTGAGCAACATTTTTAAAACGAACGTAAACCGTGGGTCTCAATAAACAAATGTTATCCTCTCGCGTGGAAACGAAAATGTGTTTGTTTCACTGTTTTATTCGTTATTCCCCTTCCGCATGTCCTTAGAAATGTTTCCACATAGCTTCATTATCCTACAATCATTCATTCGTCATGGGGCTCCCCTCAAGTAGCGAAAGTTTAAATGCACTGAAGAGCCAAAGAAACTGGTACACCTGCTTAATATCGTGTAGGGCCACCGCGAGCACGAGGAAGGGCCGCAGCACGACGTGGCATGGACTCGACTAACATCTGAAGCGTGCTGGATGGAAATGAAACCATGAATCCTGCAGGGGTGTGAAATCCGTAAGAGTACGAAGGGGTGTAGAACTCTTCTGAACAGCACGTCGCAAGACATCCCAGATACGTTCAATAATGTTCAAATATGGGGAGTTTTGTGGGCAGCGAAAATGTATAAACTCAGGAGAGTGTTCCTTGAGCCACTCCGTAGCAATTCTGTTCTGGACGTGTGGGGTGTCGCACTGTCCTGCTGGAATTGCCCAAGTCCGTCGCAATGCACAACGGAATGCAGGTGACCAGACAGGTTGCTTACGTAGGTGGTACCTGTCAGAATCGTATCTATACGTATCAGGGGTCCCATATAATTCCAACTACACACGCTCCGTGCCATTACAGAGCCTCCACCAGCTTGAACAGTCCCCTGCTGACTCGCAGGTTCAGTCCATCCTTGAGGTAGGCTCCATACCCGTACACGTCCATCCGTTCGAAAAGAGACTCGTCCATCAGGCAACATGTTTTCGCTCGTCAACAGTCCAATGTCGGCGTTGGTGGGCCCAGGCGAGGCATAAAGCTTTGCGTCATGCAGTCATCAAGGATACACGAGTGGGTCTTCGGCTCCGAAATCCCACATCAATGATCAATGATGTTTCGTTGAATGGTTCGTGCGCTGACACTTTAAAAAAAAAAAAAAAAAAAAAAAAAAAAAAAAAAAAAAAAAAAAAAAAAGTTCAAATGGCTCTGAGCAGTATGGGACTTAACTTCTCAGGTCATCAGTCCCCAAGAACTTAGAACTACTTAAACCTAATTAACCAAAGGACACCACACACACATCCATTCCCGAGGCAGGATTCGAACCTGCGAACGTAGCGGTCGCGCGGTTCCAGACTGTAGCGCCTAGAACCCCACGGCCAGCCCGGTCGGCGATAGCCCGGCATTGAGATCTTCAGCAATTTGCTGAAGGGTTGCACTTCTGTCACTTTGAGCGATTCTCTTCTGTCGTCGTTGGTCCCCTTCATGCATGATCAATTTCCGGCCGCAGAGGTGTCGGAGACTTGATGTTTAATCGGATACCTGATATTCACGGTAGACTCGTGAAATAGTCGTACGGAAAAATCCTTGGAGATGCCTTGTCCCATAGCTCGTGCGCCGACTGTAACACCAGGTTCAAATTCACTTAAATTTTGACAACCTGGCATTGTAGCAGCAGTAACCTATTCAACAACGGCGGCGAAAGCTTGTCGTCTTATATAGGCGCCGTACTCTGCCTGTTAACACATGTCTGTATTTGAATACGCATGCCTGTACCAGTTTCTTTGCTCTTCAGTATATAACCACTGCGTATAAAACCGCGACATATCCAGCATCTTTGTAAAATTATCCAGACTGATAAAAGTGCTACTGTATAACAGTTTTGTTAATACCGCGCGAAAGAAAAGAGCGTTTGTACTACAGAAGTATTAACACGTAGCAACTACAGCACTCCGTCCTTAGAACAGCAATCTGCGCACAAAATGGAGCTCAAGAGACAGAGTCCAGTCACATCACGGGTGTCCGCACCTTGCACGGAGCTGCCAATTCATTAAGAGACCTTCGCACACTCCTAGGGAGCCGTAGAGGATGTTGGAGAGGAGGTGGGGGTGGGGGCGGCATCATTAAGGAGTACGTGAGGGAACTTGATGCAGTGGCCGCGCCGGCCCGGGCCTAATGTAAAGTAGATTAGCTTTATCTCGCCTGTTGGGGGCGGCGGCGGTGGCCACGTTTCGCCCCTAATTCTTCGCGCCGCACTTAGCGCCAAGTGGCGCGCACCCTCCCTGCCCCTAACAACCCCTTACCCGGTTGTTCGCGCGTTACTTTCACCCTTAAATGCCTGGCCGGTGGCGGCGCAGGTACATAAATCCTCGGTGCTAGAACTAAATGCTGCCCAGGCCCGAATACCTACCGGAGCGAACTTCTTACGGCTAGCGGGAAAACTCGTTTGAAATGCTACCGGCTGGAACATTCGCCTATCCCTTGTTACCACTTCGCCGTTGGCCTAGGGAGTTTCATCGGTCTCTCCCGTTCAATAAAAACTGCATTTGACATAATCTTCAGGAATGTCCGAAAAATATGGTGGTTATACTACAATATCGTATAATTTCTCTTCTCCGTTATTCGGCTGCCAGATCAGCTTTGTACTCCGAAAGAGTTCATACAGTGGAAAAAGTCCCACTCTCTGAAAATAATCAGGAGAAATAGAAAAACAATGAAGTTGCATTGGAAAAATTATGAAAGTGGGATATGCTTTCATGTATGTACGAAGTAAGTTAACCAAGAAAGGAAACTTCAATGATAAGGTTTCAAAGAGAGTAGGAAATTGTTCAAAATTTTATTACTGGGTATAGCACATAACTGGAAACTGGAAAATTCCTGGCTAAGCAAAGATCATGATATGCTAGCACATTATCTGCTACTCTTAACCTATAGTCCAGTATGCTGGACTAAGACAAAGAAAGATCCACGCAGAATACAAGGAACAGAAATGTGCTTACTACGAGGGATCCTGGGTAAGACGAGAAGAGACAGGATAAGGAATGAAACCATACAAAAACGCTGCAGGTCAAGCCTCTAAAAGAAAATAGGGAGAGTAATAGACGTAATAGCTTGGCCATATTAAAAGAATGGAACTTGAGAGCCTTCTAACAAGAGCCGTAGTATGGTCAGAATCTGGACGAAAACCAACTGGAGGACCACGAACGGGGTGGAGAGAACATATGAAGGACAATGTGAACCGTTTAGGACTGCAATGACAGTCGATGCCAAATGACAGTCTGTTGGAGAAAAGAGAAGCGTGGAAGAGGCTTTGTGAACAACCTGCATAATCTGAAACATTTCAAGAAGGAGAAGAACAACAAGAAGTAGTCTACGATACGCGGAAATTGGTAACATTATTCCACTGCTCGCGAAAGGAGGTTAGCCTCTATATCTACATCTACAACCGCACTTTGCAAACCTTTCTCACGTGCTTGGTAGAGAATGATTTGCAAGTACCCTGTTTTCCCCTTTTATACGTGCGTTCATCACGGGAAGGATGACTGCTAAAACACCACTCTGTGCAGTGAAACTAGTTTTGTTGATCAGGATCCGTCAATGAAAAGGGAAGATTTTCAAAAATAGCTAACTGCTGAAAAATCATCTACGACGTTTCTATTTGGTCGCTTTCTTATCTGTCTGTCTGTTCGGTACAGTTTTTGCAATTGATTTTGAACGAAATTCCCGGTGATTTAGAGATTTGAAACTTTCATCACAGGCCAGAACATGATGACAATGCAATATTGACTTGCTTTGTTGACTGGCTTTTGCAAAGATGTAACGTACGAAAGGGCTAGGTTCAGCATCATTCCTTTATCCCTCCTCTCTCAGTACGTGTACTACGGGCTTGATATGTAAATGTTGACCTGGCAGGTTTTTAAGTGAAATAAAATTAACATTAAATCGTCATTATTAGAAAAGTATGCTAGTATGACACAGTATATGAGAATGCATTGTGAGCGCGTTTTATCACTGTATGCATAGTATTAAGGATGTTACTGTCGTGACCAACAGTCGCCATACTAATATGACATCCATGACACCCCGTGTAAAATAACAGCGAAGGACTATTACAGTATCAGTGTCTATCAGAAATCATGTTTAAGCTGTTGTCATGGTGACTACGTCATGTGACAATCACCGAGGATGTAAGACTGTTAAAAAAGCATTGCCTTAATGAGGGAAGAGGCTTATGATACCTATGGAAACGAAGGAACATCTATGAGCCAAATCCTCGACGAAACAAGATGGTGATTATTGTGCAGATAATTATGATATGTGTTTCAATCGAACAGAGGGAAAATTGATGTAAATTGAATGTAGATAGAATTTGAGAGTAGTTAATTATTACTCTTCGTTAACTATAGTCAGTTTTAGTTGTACACGTTATAGGTACATCTGCAAGGTCTGTTTTTTGATGAATCTTTCACTGAGTGGTGGAGAGCATGCAGTTTATCAGCTTTTCAGACAGATTAAAATTGTACGACGATCCGGAGCTAGAAGCGGGAGCCAGTTTTTTAGAGCTCTGGTCTCAGAACTCAAACAAGCAAGACACTACTGCGTGCCAGCATCTCTGTCCTACTTTCTGAATTACGCTGGAACTCTGCTGAACGTGTGACGACTAGAACAACAAAGACTAAGGATATGACGAAAAACGTTCACAGCCATGGGAGGCAAGAGTCTTGGCAGTCTTGGTTTGTGAAGAAAGTCATTGTCGGTGAGAAAATGTCGTAGTCAATCCGAATAGCGTTTCAGGAGACCCAAACGACAAATAAAAATTCGCCTTGTTAGGACATCTAACATGGGTTCAGTGTAGGTCTATCGCAGTGTAACAAACTACTGGAAATGTGAGGGGTGGCCGCTGTGATTATCATTAAATCGCACACTGACGAGACAGAAGTCATGGGATACCTTCTGATACTTCTCTTTGATGTCCCTTACATGTTCAATGGGATTCATGTCGGGCGACCTGGGTGGCCAAATCATTCGCTCGAATCGTCCAGAAAGCTGTTCAAACCAGTCACGAACAGTTGTGGCCCGATAACATGGCTCATCATTGTTTGGGAACATGAAGTCCTTGAATAGCTGCAAATGGTCTCACAATAGCCGAACATAACCATTTACTGTCAATGATCGGTTCAGCTGGACCAGAGAACCCAATCCATTTCCATGTAAGCACAGCCTACACCATTATGCAGCCGCGTCTACCTTGCACAGCGCCTTGGTGACAAATTGGGCTCATACCTTAATGGTGTCTACACCACAATCGAAATCTACAATCAGCTCTTACCAACAGAAATCGGGACTCATCTAATCAGCCCTTGGCTTCCTGTAGCCTAGGATCCAGTCGATATGGTCACGAGACCAGGAAAAGTTTACAACACCCTTATTGGCATTGTAGCGAGAGGGAAAGTGCTTCTCTGGGGGGTATCACTAACCTGATGTCTTGCTGCTTCGGTAAGTCCCTCGTAGCACAGAAGTAGCGCTCAGTCGCCAGGTTTCACGTAGGTGGGTATCCTGCTGAAGTGGAGTGTTTAGGGATGCCAGTTGTTAATTGTCAACAACGTTTGTACTACATTTGTTTTAATACAGAAATTACGTTGTCACACACGTCACAGAATCAGCATTTGCAATATGGCGGCTGTGGACTACGCCGTTATATTCGACCCTTTACACACATTAACACAGTTTTCTCACTTTACATAATGATAGACACTGCCCACAACACGTGGCGTTCTTATAACTAATAACTTCACCTTATATCTTGCTTAACGTCTGAAATATGCACTCGCGACCGTTCTTTTAGAGCCGCCCCGGTTACTCGACCGTGCGTTTGCATGGCTCCTCGCGACTAACTCGCACCACCTTTATCTCTCAGCCAATAAGGACACTTCTCTCGTTCCCTATATATATCCAAACCTTCAGCCAATGGGCGTTCAGATCGCTGTTGCTAGGCGAATCTGACATCACGTTTGCTGACATTGCGACGGAAGTTTGTCTCGGAACACTTTCTCACATTGTAAGATCCTCCTCCCAAATAGTCGGATCTTGTCCCTACTAAGGTTGCACAACATTGCCTCCTATGATTTCATCACTAATGCTCTTGCTGACGCTTAATTGTTAAATGAACTTGTAGCCTGCCTGCTTCTGAGCATTCCCGATTGCATAAATGTGCGTAATACTTGGCATAAACACGTGAAGGGAATGCATATATGCATTACAAGTTCTGTAGGCGATGTCGTGCTGCTAGCAAAGAAACTTGTGTAGGTCGCCTGCTGCCATAGCCCATTAATGCCAAATTTTCGCCCCACTGGCCTAACGGATGCATTCATCGTGCATCCCACATTGACTTTCGTGGTTTCCTCATGTGGTTTTGCTTGCCTGAAATTTCGTGTTATTGGCGTGCTATTGACACGGTGGAATATAGAATTAGAATTTCCTATTTCCGAAATGAAATGTCCAATGCGTCTAACTCCAACTACCACTCCGCTCTCGAATTCCCGTCGTGCGGCCATAATGACGTCGGAAACCTTTTCTCATGACTTACCTGAGTACAGGCGACAGCTCTGCATGCCCGTTTCCCTTTTATACTACATATACTCGATGGTTCAAATGGCTCTGAGCACTATGGGACTTAACATCGGAGGTCATCAGTCCCCTAGAACTTAGAACTACTTAAACCTAACTAACCTAAGGACACCATACACATCCATGTCCGAGGCAGGTTTCGAACCTGCGACCATAGCAGGCAAGTATACTCAATCCTACCGCCGTCTGTGTATGTGCATATCTCTATCGCATGACTGTTTCACCTCAGTGTAAATCACGCTGGAGAAATGTACTTGTAACAAAATGTAGCCGTATAGATAAATATAAAGAGCGGGCACATATCTGGAACAGTTTTGTTATAGATTTACTGGAACGACGGGATGTAAAGTAAGTGAATTACTGCATTTCTGTTCAATTCGTGATCATGCCATAGACATAAACTCGGTAAAGAAGTAGAAATAAGGGAGAAGTCTCATTTTATTTTTATTCCTCCGCTTCTAGCGAAAACCGAAGGCGAGCCGGGTTTCCAGAGCGCCGTAATAAGATGCAGATCGGGAACAGTGTTCCAGTATTACAACACAGTCCCGCTGTCTGCGGTAAAATCGGTATATAGCCTGGCGAGCGGTTACGACCACTGGCCGTTCCGATCTCCTCGCGGTCGTATCGGACCTGGAGACGTTCCATCCCCCTCCCCCGCTTTTCCCTCCCCTCCCCTCCCCTCCCCCCCCCCCTTCTCCCATTTCCCCGCGATAGTAGAGCGTCCAGGAGGCGCCGGCAGCTGCTGCGCCCGTGTTAGTGGTGGTCGTCTATTTTTACGCGCGGCCGCGTGGCCAGCACATGTTTTCGTTATTGAAAGACGCCCGTGCGGCGGTGAGCGAAGGGCGGGGTTATAACAGCCGCGGGGGTCACTGAAAGCGCCTCCCCCCCCCCCCCTTCCAACTCACTGCTGTGTGTGTGTGTGTGCGGGATGGGGAGAGGGGAAAGATTCCCCCTCCACCTCCAGCAGCGCCGAGCGTCTTCCGTGATATCCTCCGCCTGTGCCTACCCGGACGTCGGTAGCCGATAGACAGTCGCAGACCCTGTCGGTTGCGTTCTCCTGTGTCGCCGACGGAGCTATACCCACCGAGGTCTATTGTGACTGAAGTAGACGGTACAATGGCTCCGAGATACATGAGGCCTCTAAAGAAAGCGTCGATCGGATAAAAAGTCTGCCTCAGAGTATTTTTTCTTTCCCTCTACCTCACCTCTCAGTCAATTATTATATCCTCTTTCCGAGGCATGTTATGGTTCTTTGTTCTTATTTTCTCAGCAAATACTACAAACATTAGTAATTTTTTCCCTTAATGAAGTACTAGCTCAAAAGGCCCGTTTGGCTAGTTCTTTTATTCTCACTTGCCGGCCGTTGTGGCCGTGCGGTTGTAGGCGCTTCAGTCGCAGGCGCTACTGTCGCAGGTTCGAATCCTGCCTCGGGCATGGGTGTGTGTGATGTCCTTAGTGTTTTGGTTGGCAGGAGAGCCAACACCGTGTTACTAGAGGAGGCCGAAAGGCACGCGTTTTAGCTCACGCAGGCTGCCGTGAGGTCTGGAACAGGTCAAGGAAATTCGAATTTAGAAAAACGGACGTAGGTAGTGGAATACTTAACTTTAATCCATTAATGGTGAACGTCGGTCTGAACGGTACATGATTCACAATATCAATAGTAACTGATAAGGGCGCCTCGTTAGGTCGTAGCAAATGACGTAGCTGAAGGCTATGCTAAACTATCGTCTCGGCAAATGAGGGCGTATTTTGTCAGTGAACCATCGCTAGCAATGTCGGTTGTACAACTGGGGCGAGTGCTAGGAAGTCTCTCTAGACCCGCCGTGTGGCGGCGCTCGGTCTGCAATCACTGATAGTGGCGACACGCGGGTCCGACGTATACTAACGGACCGCGGCCGATTTAAAGGCTACCACCTAGCAAGTGTGGTGTCTGGCGGTGACACCACACTTAGGTTAGTTAAGTTTGATTAGTTCTAAGTTCTAGGGGATTGATGACCTCAGATGAGCCGGCCGAAGTGGCCGTGAGGTTAAAGGCGCTGCAGTCTGGAACCGCAAGACCGCTACGTCGCAGGTTCGAATCCTGCCTCGGGCATGGATGTTTGTGATGTCCTTAGGTTAGTTAGGTTTAACTAGTTCTAAGTTCTAGGGGACTAATGACCTCAGCAGTTGAGTCCCATAGTGCTCAGAACCATTTGAACCACATGCGGGAAACACAATTGTTTGTAAATAATTGCCCTGGGACAAACAATTTTCTGGGGAGGGCAACCACAGATCAGAGACATTGAGAATAACACTCGGCGCTCATTAAAATTAGCACAAAAATCATAATAATTAATGTGAAGAATAACTGTATGAAAGAGCTTTATTCGCAGCTATCCGTTTCACGTCATTATGGACGCATCTTCAGAAATCTCAGCTTTCGAGAGGTTATCCAGGTTAAGAGTCAGCCTACTTTGGCGGTTTGTCGTAATAAAATTGACTACACCCAAAAGATGCTTGTCAAAATGTAGGAAGCGTGACTGCCGAATGAGCCACGCCAGATAACGCCCCATAGGATATGTTATAAGAACCCATAGACACTAGCTGTATAAAACCAATGTAAGTAAACTGTTAGCCCCAGTGCTGCTTACATAATATCGGTCTGCTAGCAGTAGGGCGGCAGTACGCACATTACGCGCCATTTTAAGTTTTACTTCTTTGCTATTATAAGCTGGTGTCTAAGGAATAACATTTCCCACGAAGTCTTATCCGACATGGCTGATTCAGCAGCCATGCTTCGTACATTTTGACATCATTTAGTATGAGAGCCCACCACTGTGGTTGGACTCTTAACGTGAGAAACTTCCCGAAAAACTGGTCGATCTACATTACAGAAGTGTAACATATTTTCAATCTTGTAGATGTGCCTATACTGGCGTGAGTTTGGTAGTAGCGAATAAAGCAGCTTCATACAGCTATGTGCTTTTGGAAACCCCTCATCACTCTTGACTTTAATTGTTATAATTTTTATGATAATTTGAATTGTTATTGAGTGTTGAGTATTGCTACAGTTTGCTCTTAGCTTTATTGGCAGTCATCCTGTGCGCTAATGTTACTGGTATTTCGGACCTGTTATTGATGGACGGCAAGTTAGGTGAAATGGGGGCAGTTCGTGGCGTGAATACCGCCTACGGTTTTCTCGTTTCCGACTAATTTCCTCATCTGTGTGTTCCTCAGAAGCTTTTTTACGAGTATATACTCGGAACAATGATCAGTTATAGAATTCTGTCACCGTGTTTACTCTTTCGTCTTGGTTCACCGTTGTATCAACGTACTTAAAACTTCCTTCTACCACTGGTAACGCATTATTTGTTTGCTTATTAATTTGCTAAACTGGGACGTTTCTGAAGGAGTGTCAGATTCGCGACAGCTCACGACGACGATGATCGAGGAAATAACTGAAGGCTTGGGACTTTATCGAAATTAATGCGGCTAGTAAACCGAGAACTTATGTAATGACTCGGTCGCGAAAGAGTTTGTTGTCGTATTAGGACATTTTTTTGTTGCTACAATTGTTTGCTCACACATTAATCGTTTACGCAGTTTCCCTCCATAAACGGATACGCTCTTTTGATGAGATCTTAGTATGTCTTTATTACGTTATAAAATTCATTGGTTAAGACAATTTTGACGGAATACCGGTCAATGTGATCTGTGCCGCTTCCAAGTTGTATTCTAGAGCATTGAACATTCTAGACATTCGAAAACATACTGTAACACTCGATAATGTTCGTAAAAGCTTGAGAACGTTGTAGAACAATCTCATGCGAAAGAAACGGAAGTTGTCCTGGTGATCACTCCTATGTGATGACGACCAGACATTCCTACCTCCACAAACACAACAGATACCACTCCACACCCACCGTAGGGCACTACGAGGGAGCCACTGATAACACTTGTGATCGTCAACTTTACGCACAAAGACATAAGTTTGTAGTCTACTGACTTTCGAATAAGTGGGACATGACATGGAGATTAGTTTCGCGAGACGTGAAAACGCCAAGGCTTGATACGTTTGTGTGAAACATCAGTGTATGAGCAAATTATTTGTTAAAGAAAATATTTCACGGGTAGCAAAACTTCGGCTTCCTTATCGGATGGTAGTGACTACATTCTAGTAACTACATTCATCTACGTCGCGACGCTTACATATGCCCCTATTAATGCATGTGCGTGTTACACAACCGTTGTGAACTGAGTATATATATTCACTCCAAAACCGTACCAATCAGTTATCAAAGTACGAATACCTACAGGGAGTAACAAGAAGATATATTTATTTCCACGTTAGAACTCAGTTTTTGCAACTCTTAAACACATTAATCACGGGAAACACACAAGAAAAGAACGTATCAGTACAGGATGAATAATCCTCTAAAATGTTCAGAATGCCCCGATTAGTAATGATACATGCATCAGTCATCGTCGCATTAAAACCCTGATACGCTGAATCGCTGGAGCACTGCTTGTTGTTTCACAGCCATAAAATGGGCACTAAAACTCTGAACATCTTGTGCTGAGGTTCAGTACACGAGAGATCTGAAATATCCTCACAAATAAAAGTATAGTGCACTCAGGTCCAAACAGCGTGGACGCCAAGGAACTGGTCCACCTCTACTTATCCGTCTTCGCGAAATATGTTACTTAGAACGGTGGGAAGATCAACACTGAAATGAGGAGGAGACCATCATGCACGATGCAGATGATTTGTTACATTAATAAGAGCATATGTTCTAGCAGAACAGGTAGAGTGTTCTCTAAGAAATTTTGGTAATTTTATCCGTTGAGCATGGGTGGAAGAACATGGCGCCCTAACAGAAAGTCATCAACAATGCCGGTCCAAACGCTGCCAGAAAATCGTTGTTAATCGTATGAATGTACAAATTCGTGAGGATTCTTCAGAGCCCACAGTAAGAAATTGGAGTGGACCGATCACTGAACCTTTAGGGACTCCCTCCGTGATTTCTCCGGAGTCACCGAAGCTTTTCCCACTTCCAACTCTGTTGTCCTTATTCGGCAAAATCTTTTGCATTCAGGTTGTTAAGAACGATTCAACCCAGTAGTGTTTCCCAGCTTGCCGGAGTGGCCAAGCAGTTCTAGACGCTACGGTCTGGAACCGCGCGACCGCTACGGTCGCAGGTTCGAATCCTGTCTCGGGCATGGATGTGTGTGATGTCTTTAGGTTAGTTAGGTGTAAGTAGTTCTAAGTTCTAGGGGACTGATGACCTCAGTAGTTAAGTCCCATAGTGCTCAGAGCCATTTGAACCATTTTTGTGTTTCCCATGACTGATGTGGTTATGAAGAGAGATATAGTGTTTCCAGGCCGATGTCCACATAACACATTAATTCTTATATGAGTACACGTGCGGATGTTTCCTTAACCTTTGGCTATATCTTTTGGTTGTAAACTGTGTAGATTACAAACGACGCGCTCACACATTTTTCTATGGTCTCAAGAGCTGCACAGTTTTAGAAGAGATTCACGTGACTGATCTTTAAGTGCGTCTGTAGACACTAAATTATTACAAGTGTGCATGCTAGTATTTCTATGTGGTCTCAAGAGATGCACAGTTTTAGAAGAGATTCACGTGACTGATCTTTAAGTGCGTCTGTAGAAATCCAATAAATACAAGAGTGCATGCTGTTGGTAACACAGAAGCGAGTGCAGAGAGTGCTGTGTCAGACGAGGCATGTGGACATTACTGGTAATGGCCGTCGGCATCATGTGTGTGTTCTCTTACACCCGTCTAGCATCTCAAAGGGATAGTTCGATATGACACATCTTGAGGTATTAAGGAATTGTAAATTTCCTAATGGAAGGAAGTAGGTGGGAGGGGCGGGGGATGGTAAAACTGTAGCGGGCAACCAAGGAGCGACTACAGCAAGGAAGTTCAAATAAATGTAGTTTTCAGCAGTCAGGCAGACATGTAGTGTCCTTCACAGTATGGAATAGCTTAGAGGGCTACAGCAAACCAGTTTTTACACTGAAAATAACAACAATGAGCACAGTATCTGTATAATAAGATATTGAAAATAGAGAAAGGAGAGAAAATCTAGAGGTTATTCGAGGTGATATTGCGGAGACAAGTATGCTAAACAAGGTATAATTTAATAGCAAAAATGTAGATCAATTTCGAGCGGCGGCGCTCTTGTAGACCCCTGAACAGCAGGTGCTGGTGGAGATGGACGCGGTGAACCGAAAAATTCCGGGTGGGACTGAGTGATGGAACATCTGCGACTAGACGCAAGCGGGTTATCGCGACGCAGATCGCGTAACCAGCCGCGCGGCCGCCAGATCGAGTTCTGGTCGAAGCTCCCACCCCTCGTGCTCCCCGCCCCCCCTGACCGCTTTCCTCACCCGTCGTATCTCCTCCCCCTCCTCCTTCCTCTCTCGCTTCTCCACAGCGGTGCGCCGGCGACAGCGGCCGAGCAGATCAGGAAGTGCCGCAGCTGCGCAGTGTTGGTGGCTATCCGCAGCGGATCTGACGCTGGCGCCGCACCATTGGGGCCGAATGAGAAATGGGCGCTCTCTGTCCGCCAGGGGTGCGGACAGCTGAATGCTGCCAATGGAAACGGGAAAGCGCACTGTGTAATAGATTCTTTAACATTTTGCGAAAAAATACATCAGTCAAGTGAGATACTTGTCCAAGTTAAGAAGTAATGCTTAACGGGTCTGAGGATGCGTGCCACACACAGAATCATAAAGCGTCTACATTTATACAAAGCAGCCTACCTTATGCTGCGTGGCGGAGGGTACTTTATGAACCAGAGTCGTTTTCGCCCTTTCCTGGTCCAGTTGTGAATGGCCTGTGGGAATCTCCGTGTAACCTCGAATCTCTCTATTCTTATCGTCGTTGTCTTCTCGCGAGATACACTTAGGAGAAAGCAATTCATCGGTTGACTCTTCTTCTGGCGTTCTCTGTCGAAATATTAACATCCTCGCTGTGATGAACAATGTCTGTCTTGTAGCCGCTGTCTGAGCACGTGTGTAATGTTGTCGCTCCGGTTAAATAATCTTGTGACGAAACGGGCTACCCTTCTTTGGATTTTCTCTGTTTTCTTTGTCAATCCTATCCGGCACGGATCTCATAAATACGAGCAAGATTTAGGTATCAGTCCGACATGTGTTTAGTAAGCTACCTTCTTTGTGGTTGCACTACAGTTGCAGAAGACTTTTCCAATGGATTTCAGTCTGACATCTGTCTTCCTTGTGAGACGTTTCACACTGTCCAGTAACATTAATGTGATCACCTGACAACAGCTTGAATAAACACTTTTAGCAACGAGGACCTCTGCGAGACGCCCAGAAAGTGAATCATTGAGGTTCTCGAAGCTGCTTTCTGACTCCAGTGTCGTGTCAGCTGCGCTATGTTTCTCGATAGAGAAACCCATGGTGCAAACAGTGCAGTCGATCTAGCCCCAAAGATTCTCGATTGTGGTTAAATTCATAAAATTTGGTGGCCACGGGAGTAAAGTACGTTCGGCATCGTACTCTTCGAACCACACACGAACACTGCGAACTGGGTGACACTTTGCATTGTTCTGCTGGTAGATGCTATCGTGCCGAGGAATAACAAACTGCATATAGAGGTGGACATTGACCTCGAGCAGAGGTGAAAATTTTTACTAATACACTGCGACCAGCAGAATGACGAGATCACCTAGGTAATGTTCCTTCGCCCGGATGTTTCTGACCACTGTTGCAGGGTCCCCGTTTTTAGATGTTTCAAGCCGTCCACACCAGCGGCCATCTGTCTGAAGGAGCATAAAACGTGATTCGTCTGAAAAAGCCACCTATAGCACTCAGTGGACGGCCATTTGCGGTACCGGAGTGGAAATTAGAGCTTTCGGCGCCGTTGAACTGCAGTCAGCATGAGCGCCTGCTGCAGAGCCCCGTATGCAACAACGTTTGCTGAGCGGCTGTTGAGGAGACACTGTTGGCAGCCCCTTGGTTCGTCTGGACTGTCAGCTGCCCAAAACATGCACGTCCCCACAGCCGTATTTTACCCATTTCATCTATGCCCGTTCTGCAGTACAGTTTCCTCGGTGCTTGCTATTGATAACGCTAGTTTTATGCACGGTATACTTCACCCACGGCGGCATGTGAACAGTTTACAAACACAGCCGTTTCGGAAATGCTTTCACGCTTCGCCAGAATGGCAATGATGCGCTCTTTGGGACGTCGCATAAATCGCTCCGTTTCCACATTACGGCAACAACTGCATTGTTTTCCCCGTCGCCCCGACACGTTTTGTACATCCTCCACTACTTGTGCTGCCACCTGCCTCCTGTGAGTGATCGTTGCGCGTTGACGTCGAATATAGGCGGTAGTCAAATTAATGTGTATTCGTATGTGGTCGCTATACAGTAGTACTTTCAGTCACTCCGTACGCATGCTGCTAGATATTTAATAAAAGTTAATGCTTCCAGTGATTGTAATCATGTTAACATACGAGGGCAGTTCAATAAGTAATGCAACACATTTTTTTTCTGAAACAGGGGTTGTTTTATTCAGCATTGAACTACACCAGGTTATTCCCCAATCTTTTAGCTACACAACACTATTTTTCAACGTAATCTCCATTCAATGCTACGGCCTTACGCCACCTTGAAATGAGGGCCTGTATGCCTGCACGGTACCGTTCCACTGGTCGATGTCGGAGCCAACGTCTTACTGCATCAATAACTTCTTCATCATCCGCGTAGTGCCTCCCACGGATTGCGTCCTTCATTGGGCCAATCATATGGAAATCCGACGGTGCGAGATCGGGGCTGCAGAGCGCATGAGGAAGAACAGTCCACTGCAGTTTTGTGAGCTCCTCTCGGGTGCGAAGACTTGTGTGAGGTCTTGCGTTGTCATGAAGAAGGAGAAGTTCGTTCAGATTTTTGTGCCTACGAACACGCTGAAGTCGTTTCTTCAATTTCTGAAGAATAGCACAATACACTTCAGAGTTGATCGTTTGACCATGGGGAAGGACATCGAACAGAATAACCCCTTCAGCGTCCCAGAAGACTGTAACCATGACTTTACCGGCTGAGGGTATGGCTTTAAACTTTTTCTTGGTAGGGGAGTGGGTGTGGCGCCACTCCATTGATTGACGTTTCGTTTCAGGTTCGAAGTGATGAACCCATGTTTCATCGCCTGTAACAATCTTTGACAAGAAATTGTCACCCTCAGCCACATGACGAGCAAGCAATTCCGCACAGATGGTTCTCCTTTGCTCTTTGTGGTGTTCGGTTAGACAACGAGGGACCCAGAAGGGAACAAACCTTTGAATATCCCAACTGGTGAACAATTGTGACAGCACTACCAACAGAGATGTCAAGTTGAGCACTGTTTGATGGTGATCCGTCATCATCTCGAACGAGTGTGTTCGCACGCTCCGCCATTGCAGGAGTCACAGCTGTGCACGGCTGGCCCGCACGCGGGAGATCAGACAGTCTTGCTTGACCTTGCGGCGATGATGACACACGCTTTGCCCAACGACTCACCGTGCTTTTGTCCACTGCCAGATCACCGTAGACATTCTGCAAGCGCCTATGAATATCTGAGATGCCCTGGTTTTCCGCCAAAAGAAACTCGATCACTGCCCGTTGTTTGCGACGCACATCCGTTACAGACGCCATTTTAACAGCTCCGTACAGCGCTGCCACCTGTCGGAAGTCGATGAAACTATACGAGACGACGCGGGAATGTTTGAAAATATTCCACAAGAAATTTCCGGTTTCTTCAACCAAAATTGGCCGAGAAAAAAAAAGTGTTGCATTACTTACTGAACTGCCCTCGTAGAAGAACGTGCGTTTTTTCCTATTTATGAGCATCTAGGTTACATTGTTTATGTTGAGGATCATCTGCCAATCCCTGCACCAAGGATAGATTCTTCCGTACCCCACTATTACGATATCGCTGAGTCTAATGTTCAACCTGTACATCGAAAAACCGGTGAGAGAAATAAAATAAAAAGTTCAGGAGTAGGATTAAGGTGAAAGATTATCAATAATAAGATTCGTGCAAGACATGGCGTCACAACTCTCAGTGAAAGCGAGGAAGAAGTACATGGTCAGCTGAAAGAAATGAACACGGAATGAGAACAGGAAGTGGACTGAGGGTAAAACGAAGAAAGTCGAAAGTAATGAAGTGTAGCAGAAGTGATATTATCGATAAATTTAACATAAAAAGTGGGAACCATGAGACACACGAAGTACTGAGTTCTGCTATGTTGAAAGCAAATAGCTCATGACGGACAGAGGAGAGTGGCATAGACAAAATCGCATTTCTTCGATAAAACTACTGTACTTGTAACAGGCAGGGTTCTTAACCTGAGAAAGAAATTACTGACAATGTACCCCTGGAGCGCAGCATTCTACGAAAGTAAATCATGGAATCCGGGAAAGACGGTAATCGAATCGCTTAAGATGTGGACTCGTAAGGTACAAAATGGGGTGGTCTCCATCGAATCAGCGAGGAAAGGAAGATTAGGAAAACATTGACTAGAAGAAGGGACAGGATGTTAAGACATCAAGGAATAACGTCCTTGATACCAGGGGGAATGTACAGAGTTAAAAACAGTGCTTGAAATATGCGTGCACTATCTGACCAAAGTATCTGAACACCGGTTACTGGACTTTAATATGAGGTGTGTCCACTTATCGTGTTTATGACAACTTGAGCTCTTCTGAGGACACTTTCAGTAAGGTGTCTAAACGTCTGTGGAGGAATGGTGGTCCATTATTCTCCAAGAGCCGAAACCGGAAAGGGTAGTGCTTTTGCACACGGCTCTCTGGAGCAAATTCGAAGTTCTAATTCACGCTAAAGATGCTCCATTTGTTTCATGTCGGGACTCTGGACAGGCCAGTCCGTTTCAGGAACGTTATTTTTCACAACACTTTGCCTCGCAGATACTGCTCTATGACAGGGTGCCTCGTCATTCTGATAAAAAAAAATCATCATTTCCGCACTGCTCCTCTACTGTAGGTGGAACACATTGCTGTAAAATGTATTACCCGCCCTAGCAAATTATACGCTCAGAATTTTAAAAGTGAACCCCACCCTGGTGCACAGCAACTTTCTGCTAGGATCTATCACTGGATTCGGATGACCATCTCTGTGACGTTTTTCCGCTTATTAAAACGGACGTATAACAAAATGTACTGCTCTTTTTTTGGATTTTCTCCAGATCATTCATCATTGGTATGTGGTACGGATTCCTGACAGACGAGCAATATTCTTGTATTGTTCGAACGATTTTTTCACGCAACTCAAAGTTTATGATTTATATGCGTCAGACAATGATATAATTTTGCACCTACTTTCATTGGTAGATATGGATACCGTATGCAAAACGTATTCCAAAGATGCGTAGTAGCACAGAAGAAATAAATCAAAATGTTATGCCTGATGCTACAGGTTTACTGCATGAACATCCAAAATATACATTACTGGCCATTATAATTATTGCTACACCACGAAGATGTCGTGCTACAGACGCGAAATTTAACCGACAGAAAGAAGATAATGTGATATTCAGATGATTAGCTTTTCAGAGCATTCACACAAGGTTGACGCCGGTGGCGACAAATACAACGTGCTGACATGAGGAAAGTTTCCAACCGATTTCTCATACACAAACAGTAGTTGACTGGCGTTGCCTGGTGAAACGTTGTTGTGATACCTCGTGTAAGTAGGAGAAATGCGTACCATCACGTTTCCGACTTTGATAAAGGTCGGACTGTAGCCTATCGCCATTGCGGTTTATCGTATGGCGACATTGCTGGTGGCGTTAGTCGATATCCAATGACTGTTAGCAGAATATGGAATCGGTGGGTTCAGGAGGGGAATACGGAATGCCGTGCTGGATCCAAACGACCTCGTATCACTAGCAGTCGAGATGACAGGGATCTTCTCCGCATGTCTGTAACGGATCGTGCAGCCACGTCACGATCCCTGAGTCAGGGACGTTTGTAAGACAATAACCACCTGCACAAACAGTTCGACAACGTTTGCAGCAGCATGGACTATCAGCTCGGAGACCATGGCTGCGGTTACCCTTGACGCTGGATCACATACAGGAGCGCCTTCGATGGTGTACTCAACGACGAACCTGGGTGCACGAATGGCAAAACGTCATTTTTTCGGATGAATCCAGGTTCTGTTTACAGCATCATGGTGGTCGCATCTGTGTTTGGCAACATGGCGGTGAACGCACATTGGGAGCGTGTATTCGTCATCGCCATACTGGCGTATAACCCGGCGTGATGTTGTGTGGTGCCATTGGCTACACGTCACGGTCACTTCTTGTTCGCATTGACGGCAATTTGAACAGTGGACGTTACATTTCAGATGTGTTACGACCCGTGGTTTTATCGTTCATTCGATGCTTGCGAAACCCTACATTTCAGCAGGATAATGCAGGTCCTGTACGGGCCTTTCTGTATACAGAAAATGTTCGACTGCTGCCCTGGCCTGCACATTCTCCAGATCTCTCACCAATTGATAACGTCTGGTCAATGGTGGCCGAGCAACTGGCTCGTCACAATACGCCAGTCACTACTCTTGATGAACTGTGGTATTATGTTGAAGCTGCATGGGCAGCTATACTTGCACACGCCATCCAAGCTCTGTTTGACTCAATGCCTAGGCGTGTCAAGGCCGTTATTACGGCCAGAGGTGGTTGTTCTGGGTACTGATTTCTCATGATCTATGCACCCAAATTGCTTTAAAATGTAATCACATGTCAGTTATAGTATAGTATATTTGTTCAACAAATACCCGTTTATCACCTGCATTTCTTCTTGATGTAGCCGTTTTAATGACCAGTAGTGTAGTATTAGATAAACTTCTTTCCTTTCAACATTTTGTTCGAGATAACAGCAAGAAAAAAGTTTCGTAAAGGTTTGAACGTATGTGTAAATTTTTTTTCAGGTCATCATGTACACAGTTTCTAATTTCAATATTTGTCTCATTGTGTTAACCATGTGGCATCACTGTCACTTACTGGTATGCGCTATCTGTTTATTTTTATGGCCACTATTTTGGAGTGACGTTTGTGGTCACTGGGTATGTGTACCGGGAGAGTAAGTTTCGCGTCCTGCTGGCAGTTCACGTGGGTCTACGGTGTCTTTTTACAGCAAAGGGGCAGTCAGTATATCTCATTACGTCAAAGACGCCGTCCTACGGGTGAGACAGCCTTGGCGTAAGGCTACAGCCCGCGCCACAGCTATTGTGTTTACCTGGATGGCGCTGATCTGCATGCTGGTCATGGAACGTTTCACCCACCTTCCCATTCCCTGGAATTGGACGAGTATGACAATTCTGCTTTCCTATGTTGTCTTCAAAGACCCGGACATGGCGACGCCAATCGGTTACCGCAGGAGCTCCCAAAATCTGGTTTACGCTATGTGACGGCATCATACCACCTAGCGCAGGGTTTGGACTTGCCGAAAAATCAAAGTAACAGAGTTTCAGTACGTTGTTAGTTTCGTAATGTTAAAATCTACGCCGTGTATGTAAAGAGAGAGAAGCTTGCTACCTTTCTCGTAATTTTACATTAGTTTTGGGACATTTCGGTTCGACAACTTGACAATAGCATGGAGTAGTCTCTACAATTGAAATTTTTGGTTACGAGGAAGGATTTTTTTGGAATTTTCTGAGACAGAGCATCGGAGGAGACAGAGACTGAAGGCCATCCGGGACAGTTTGGTGCGCTCTGCTGGTGTGTGGCAGAGTTAAGACTTCGCGCTGTACGCGGTAGAGGGATCTGCAAGCTGAGCATTTCTCTTTTCACGTGTTTTATTTATGCAGTCTGAACTGCTGACATAATTCCAATGTGTATTTGGTCTCATTCATCTTGTATCAGCGAGCTGCACAAATAAGGATATCTTGGTGCTGCAGCATCCACACAGTCTTTCTTCCGCAGGGTTCCTTCCAAAGCGTTAGTGTCACTTTTTGTTATCTTAATCACAAGTTCAATTAATCTTGTTTCTGTATTAACATTTGATGAACCTTTGTGGGAGTCAGGAGTAAATTAAAAACTGTTAAAGGCAGACTTTGTTTCTGTTGCAAGATCATTCTCTGGTTACGGGGCTCAAAAAATTATGAAAATAAGTTGGTATACTATCACGTTGTGCTTTGCTGTATCGGAGTTTGTCCTCTGAGCACAGTGGTCGGATTAAATGATAAGACATTGATGTCTCACATGCTTACAAGCTCCATTACTTTTCTTAATACGTCCCCCAGTTAAACATTTAACGTTAGATTATACCCTTCAATTAGTAGATTATAACAGCATATTAAATTTTTAAACTCGGACAATAATTATATGAAATAATGTAAATGAAATTTCCGTTGACCCTGGAAGCCTTAAGACGACTTTCAACTGTGACTGGGTGGCCAGGTGATCGGGACATTATTTTAGCCGTTTAGTAATGTACGAGGGCTGTTCAATAACGATTGATCATAATTTTTTTTTTTTGAGAACATACCTTTACTCATCCTCATAATTTTGATGGTCTTTCTGAAAGTATTCTCCCATGAATGCGATGCACTTGTCTCAGCATTTCTGCCAGTTCTCGAATACATACTGAAAACCATTTTTTGAGAGGTCCTTCAAAATCGCCTCCGCACCCTTCACAACCGCTTCTGATGATTGATAATGCCTCCCACTAAGGCGTTTCGTCATTTTAGGGAATAGATAAAAGTCACAAGGGGCTAAATCCAGACTGTAGGGAGGGTGAGGGATGCACTTCAGATTGATGTTTGCGAGATGTTCAGCAAAAACATTGACAATATGCAGCCGCACATTATCGTGGTGCAGCATCCAGCCTGATTCACGGAAATGTGGTCTTTTGCGCCTGATATCGACTTACAATGTTTTCACGACATCCCTGTAGTATTGTCCAGTTACAGATGTGTGTGCAGGTACAACATGCTGGTAACACATTCCATGAATATCAAAGAATGATATTACCATAACGTTTCCAGCAGAAGCAACCAAATAGCTCTGAGCACCATGGGACTTAACATCTTAGGTCATCAGTCCCCTAGAACTTAGAACTACTTAAACCTAACTAACCTAAAAACATCACACACACCCACGCCTGAGGCAGGATTAGAACCTGCGACCGTAGCGGTCGCGCGGTTCCAGACTGAAGCGCCTAGAACCGCTCGGCCACCATGGGCCGGCGCAGAAGCAACCACATTTGCTTTTTTGGGGGGTTGTTGATGAAGAAGATTTCCATACTGAGCTTTGCTGTTTGCTCTCAGGATCAAAATAATGTATCCAAGTTTCACCAGAAGTGATTACATTTGAAAGAAACTCCGGACCTTCCTGTAACAGCAACCTTAACTCCATGCATACCTGCACGCGAATGTCCTTTTGTTCGGGAATCAACAGTCTTGGAGCCCATCGTGCATAAACATGTGTCATTTGTAATTTTTCTGTCACCAACCTGTGAGTGGCACCCAATGCAATGTTCAGTATTTCAGGAAGTGACGTGATGGCCGAGCGGTTCTAGGCGCTTCAGTCTGGAACCGCGTGACCGCTGCGGGCACAGGTTCGAATCCTGCCTCGGGCATGGATGTGTGTGGTGTCCTTATGTTAGTTAGGTTTAAGTAGTTCTAAGTTCTAGGGGACTGATGTCCTCAGATGTTAAGTCAAATAGTGCTCAGAGCCATTTTTCAGAAAGTGATCTTACGGTAACTCGGCGGTCCTCTCTCACAATGACAGCAGCAGTGTTGATGTTTTCTCCCTTAAGAACAGTAACTGGAGCTCCTGGTCCACCTTCTTTTGAAAGTGATTGTCTCCCCTCTTTAAACATTTTAAACCGCATTCGAGCTGTGCTGTATGGAAGAACAGACTCACCATAGGCCACCTGTAACATTATATAGGCCTCAGCTGGAGATTAGTTGAGACGAAAGCAGAATTTCAAAGCCGCAAATTGTTCCTCGCGTGTTACCTCCATTGCAGCGGTAGGCGATACTGAAAATGCCTGACATCGCCTGCCTCTCGCAGGAGGGAATCAGGAGTCCCAACAATTAAACTGCTACATCTACATCTACATCTACGTCCATACTCCGCAAGCCACCTGACGGTGTGTGGCGGAGGTTACTTTGAGTACCTCTATCGGTTCTCCCTTCTATTCCAGTCTCCTATTGTTCGTGGAAAAAAAGATAGTCGGTATGCCTCTGTGTGGGCTCTTATCTCTCTGATTTTATCCTCATGGTCTCTTCGCGAGATATACGTAGGAGGGAGTAACATACTGCTTGACTCCTCGGTGAAGGTATGTTCTCGAAACTTCAACAAAAGCCCGTACCGAGCTACTGAGCGTCTCTCCTTCAGAGTCCAACCACTGGAGTTTATCATTTCCGTAACGCTTTCGCGGTTACTAAATGATCCTGTAACGAAGCGCGCTGCTCTCCGTTGGATCTTCTATATCCCTTCTATCAACCCTACTTGGTACGGACCCCACACTGGTGAGCAGTATTAAAGCAATGGGCGAACAAGTGTACTGTAACCAACTTCCTTTGTTTTCGGACTGCATTTCCTTAGGATTCTTCCAATTAATCTCAGTCTGGCATCTGCTTTACAGACGATTAATTTTATATGGTCATTCCATTTTAAATCACTCCTAATGCCTACATCCAGGTAATTTATGGAATTAACTGCTATATAGTAGCTAAATGATAAAGGATCTTTCTCTCTATGTATTCGCAACACTTTACACTTGCCTACATTGAGATTCAATCGCCATTCCCTGCACCATGCGTCAATTCGTTGCAGATCATCCTGCATTTCAGTACAATTTGCCGTGTTTGTTGCACATTAAGCTAACAGAATATTATAAGATTAAATTGTTTCAAATTGCTCTGAGCACTATGGGACTTAATATCTGAGGGCATCAGCCCTCTAGAACTTAGAACTACTTAAACCTAACCAACCTAAGGACACCACACACATCCATGCCCGAGGCAGGATTCGAACCTGCGACCGTAGCGGTCGTGCGGTTCCAGACTGAAGAGCCTAGAACCGTTCGGCCACACTGTGTTTGGAGAAGGAGTAGCATTAATGGTCCTCCTATGTTTAGCTGTTTTCAAGTGATCTTTAATACACCCTTTCCTGTATGTGCAACAGAAATTTCTCCAGTACACAGTCTGCAGTAAACACGTTCAATATAACTGTCCTCTCACAATTTCAGAAATGTGTATTCCTGTTGAAGATTAACATTAAACACAAGCACTCTTCTGGCCATTGCTAAACGATGAGAAAAAAACCGAATAGAGATAAAACGATCAAAAACATATACACAAGTCACTTAACACACAAAGTCACTTAACACACATGGCCCCTAATGCGTTGACAAATGACTGAGTGAAAAGTTGTGACAGAACCGGCAGCCACGTCCCCCATCGACGTTAGCGCTTGCCCTAAGAGAAGTTTAAAAATGCAGTGTCGAACATATTGGTTCAAAATTTTAAAAGATTGTCGCCAGTCATAAAATCCTCAATCCTTGGATATTTTTTCAGCCGCGGACAACAGAGAGCACAAAAAACCAGCACTGTACGGGCTAATCGCGGATGTATGGCAAACGTAATCAAAATGTATCCTACCATCCAGTTCTCTCTGTCAGTCAAGTTGTACCACAAATTTCGTTTTTCTCCAACCGTATTCTGTCGCTTCTTATTAGTCATCTGATCTATCCGTCTAGTCTTCACTATTCTCCTGCAGCACCACTGATATCTTCATTGCCCACCTTTCACTTTCATACAACGAAGCACAGTCAGAAAAGAATTCCTAAATTTTAACTATGTCATTGAGGTTAACAAGCTTCACTTTTTCACAAATGCTCTTCTTGTTATTGCCAGCCTGCATTTAATATCCTCTTTACTTCGACGATAGTCACTTATTTTGCCCCCGAAACGTAAATTATAGCGCGAGAAATTATGACCATGAACAATTATGATCATTCTTTATTGAACAGCCCTCGTAGAGTAGAAAGTACCTGAAGTAAACTCCCTGAGAAAGCGGGCCCTTATTGCTGTCGGGCACTCTGGCGGCCGAAGCACAGCGGCGGCGTGTCAGCTGGGGGCACAGTGCGGGCAAGTGGCCGGCGGGGGCGCGCGCACGTGCGGCGGATGAGCGGCTGTAGCGGCTTTCGCGGCCAAAGCGCCGGCCCTAACGACTCGCACTTAAACCCCATAAAGCTCTATTATGGGCCGGCAGAGGGCGCGCGGCAGCCGCAGCGGCAGTGGCAGCGGCAGCGATTATTGCCTGTGGGGAGCGCGAGGTGGCTAGGGCGGTGGCCATCCGCCGGCACAGAGTGCGTGATTTCTCTCTCTCTGTGTCTACACTGACACACCCACGCACACACAGAAAGATCAGAAAGGAAAAGTTCAACCAGAGACCAGTCAGGGCTAATCTTCTAAGGGATGATCCAGCCTATAGCATTCGGGACAGCCCTTTCCTTGCTGTGAGTCGTACAATTACTGTTGGCATTTGTACGTAGTAAAGGTGAGCAAATGGAGGAACATTACCATCATCATATTCAATGGCAGGACAGCCTTTTGTCAGACTTGTTCTTCTATGGAAGCATTCTCGTTTAGTCACGAGCATCTCCAACTTTGAACTTCCTCCTGTCCTCCATGTCAGCTCCCTCTCACCTGTCTTTCTGTTTCCTTCAGGCACTGTGTACAATAAATTCTTCATTATTCTGTCATCAGCTCCCACCACAACTCCTGCCCTTTACAGTCTCTTAAACGTAATGCAGCTGACAATGTCTGGTTCATTGCATACTCATAGTTTACGTAATCCACACTTACATCTACATCTACATTTATACTCCACAAGCCACCCAACGGTGTGTGGCGGAGGGCACTTTACATGCCACTGTCATTACCTCCCTTTCCTGTTCCAGTCGCGTATGGTTCGCGGGAAGAACGATTGCCGGAGAGCCTCCGTGCGCACTCGAATCTCTCTAATTTAACATTCGAGATCTCCTTGGGAGGTATAAGTAGGGGGAAGCAATATATTCGATACCTCATCCAGAAACGCACCCTCTCGAAACCTGGACAGCAAGCTACACCGCGATGCAGAGCGCCTCTCTTGCAGAGTCTGCCACTTGAGTTTGCGAAACATCTCCGTAACGCTGTCACGGTTACCAAATAGCCCTGTGACGTAACGCGCCGCTCTTCTTTGGATCTTCTCTATCTCCTCCGTCAACCCGACCTGGTACGGATCCCACACTGATGAGCAATAATCAAGTATAGGTCGAACGAGTGTTTTGTAAGCCACCTCCTTTGTTGATGGACTACATTTTCTAAGGACTCTCCCAATGAATCTCAACCTGGCACCAGCCTTACCAACAATTAATTTCATATGGTCATTCCAATTCAAATCGTTCCGCACGCATACTCCCAGATATTCTACAGAAGTAAAAGATCTGTCCTTTAAATATGCCAAACTGCATTTCACAAAATTTCGTTAGTGTCCACTGATTGGCGATTCCATGGAGTGCTGTGTGCACAACGACCTTATATGTTAAATTAAAGGGAACGTCAGCGTTGACCGTAATATTGATGTTTTACTGATAGCAGAATCGATTTTCGATCACTTAGTGATCATCTTCAGTGCTGTACAAATTAAACTCAGACACTGGTAACAAGATATCAATAACCAAACGGCCGGCCGGGGCGGCCGAGCCATTCTAGGCGCTTCAGTCTGGAACCACGCGACCGCTACGGTCGCAGGTTCAAAATCTGCCTGGGGCATGGATGTGTGTGATGTCTTTAGGTTAGTTAGGTTTAAGTAGTTCTGAGTTCTAGGGGACTGATGACCTCAGATGTTAAGTCCCATAATGCTCAGAGCCATTTGAACCAATAACCAAAACCGAGAAGCGATCACAATAACTGTTATTGTCACTAAGTGATCGAAAATCGATTCTGCTATCAATAAAACATCAATATTACGGCCAACGCTGACCTTCCTTTTAAGTTAGTGTCCATGTTTTATCACCGCGTGTAACTGGGCATGGCGGTCTAGTGATAAAGCGCGTGCATGTGAACCGAGAGATCGCTGGAATGAATCCGAATCAGTCCATAGAAATTTTCTGTCTGCCTTTGACCTAGCTCTCACCTCTCAACGATGTAAGGAGACTCTAGGAAATACATGTGGTACGCATTTCACATAAAACTGTTGATCCTCTTGTCCCAAAAGGATAACTGGGGAAACTTGCGACATGGAAGTCACCAAAGTGGCGTCCGGCCCTTAAACCACACGAAATTACTATTAGTAGCACCGTATCGCTGCAGTCATGGACTACAGTATCCACAAATACCACTGAATGTACCTGGGAAAACATATTATTGTAAAACACATAGCGGAGCGGTCTAAGGCGCTGCAGTCATGGACTGTGCAGCTGGTCCCGGCGCAGGTTCGAGTCCTCCCTCGGGCATGGGTGTGTGTGTTTGTCCTTAGGATAATTTACGTTAAGTAGTGTGTAAGCTTAGGGACTGATGACCTTAGCAGTTATGTCTCATAAGATTTCACACACATTTGAACATTTTTGAGTAGCATCGTATATTACCACCAGCCTCTCTAACACTTTATACACCGTAACTTTAGTTTTCTTGAACAGCAGCACACATTTCAGATGTTTCCTCAGGCCGTGACTGCACATGTTCGCCAACAGTATTCGTTGACTCTTCTGCTTTTGTTTTACCGTCGCTACTTCGTTTCCAACGCTTAGGTACTAAGGATCATTCGTTTGTCTCCTTGTTGCACAGTCTTTCTTATGCATAGTTATTTCCCAAAAATTGTAACATTTCTGACACAGGCGGTTCCAAACGTAAGAGCCCAAATATAAAAAGTACAAAAGTTTATTTGAAATTGAGAAAATTCCTTTGGAAAATAGTCTTGAAAAGTCATGAACAAAATAAGCTCATCGAGTTGAACCTAGACAGTTCATCTGCCTGTTGGCAACAAGAAAGTCTGAATTAATTTTCTTGGCACACTACAGACGGAAACAAAGTCGTATCTGACGTTCTTGAAAAATTTATGACACAGACAAGAATCAGAAGTTCATAATGCATTTAAAATAGAGTCAAAGTTCGACTACAGTTCTTCACACACGCATGCAGACAGACGGAGTACAATTAGAGACCAAGCTCCCAATGAGAATTTACTATGTCTGGAGAGGGTGACTTATAGGCAATCACAGAAATACTAAAATCCAATGGTCAACCTCTCCGTCGGGACCCCGTCTTCCCAAGGATGGCCGCACTGAAGGATGCAGGACGGGAAGGCTAGCTCGGGCAGTGATGACAGCGTCGCAACTGTCCCGGAGTGAGCTCCCGATAGAAGAAACGAATACGCATTCGGTACCTGGACCAGGAGGCCCACTCCAAATGAACTTGCCGCCGGGGGTCCGACAGCCGGCCTCAATACAGTCCTCGACGCCAGGATACATTCGGTCTCGTTCACAGCCACGAGTCCAGCGCAAGAAAAACGTCCGTGGTGCCTGCGACCTCTGTTGTATACTGTAAGTTGTGATTCCACAGATAATTCTTCAGCAAAGTGATATTGCTGTCTCCACTTTATATTGCCTATGAACTACTTTTCGTTCTTCATCACATACATTTATGACTTATTGTTTCGATCTATTGAGGGTGCTTCACCA